>NC_059430.1:66442569-67080694 GCF_021028975.2 Sphaerodactylus townsendi
TTAACAGAAGGTTCTGTATTTCCCCTTTGATTTACCTTCTCCTTGAAAGTTTGTTTTGAAGGAGAAGGCATTGGTTATGCCAATTATTTTCCCCAGACTACTATCTTGCAATTCTAGATATAAAGCCTGATCTTCCCTTTCTTTGGCTGTATTCCATAACACAGCAAGCTATTCCTTCCTCTTGGATACTTTGTGCCTCCTTTGGAACAGAGAGAGAGAAAACAAGGTCAGGAACTGATCTTCTTTCAAATTCTTTTCAGCTCTGAGCCTGACCAGGCAAAATTATCTTTGCACTTCCCTTGGAAAGCTGGTATCTTTCAAGGTATACTTTGGATTCTGGGAACAAAAGGGATCCTTCTGCAGTCTTTTAGAGTATATTGATTCCTACCAGTGATAAAGCCATAAAATTCTAAAAGGACTGCACACCATCATAGTATAGTGTAGACAGCCTGTAAATAGATGATTCATAGTACTGTAAAGTAATTATCACATAGACCCTTGACAAGCTAAGCTTGAAAATTCTACAGTAGTGTGTTAGCAGAAAAAAAGAAAAGAAAACAGGCTAAAGCTCTGAACATTTGCTGGATGATTGGATCCTATCATTTTTTATTGGTAAATGGTTGAGGAATATTGCCTTTTGACTCCTCCCCCCCCAAAAAAAACCAGTGACAGGGATCATGTGATGCATTTGAACAGAATGCAGTGGGCTAGAGCAAACAAAAACAGATAGGTTCTAACTCAGTATTACTTAGTTTCCTTATATTTCATTACATTTAATTGATATTATTGATCACTCATCTCTTGACTCAAGAATCTTGTGCCACTCTTTGCATTTCTCAGACATTGCCAGTAAGACTGTAGCCAGTCTTCTTTACTTGATATGGCTGCTGTGATATTTCTTGTTGGGTCTTTAATGAGATTAATTAAAAAACACATATTTCTTTATAACCCACGAGAAACTTTTGCATCCAATCAAAGTGTATATGTATTTTGTTTATATATTGTTTAGTTTATATAGTATTTTCAGAATATCTATAAGCATGTCCTCAAAATAATCTCATGCATTATGGTTTGGCCCTTTCAAAAAATCTATGAGATTCATAGTCAGACACAACAATCTTAAATAGGTCTATTCATAATTCTATCCAGGTCAAATCAAAGGGGTTTATGCCCAGGAAATTGTTTTTAGGACAGCATTGCAAGAATGATGACACAAAATCCACCCTTAATCAGAATGTTATTTGGTGGGCAGAGATGGATAGAGAGGGTGGAAGGAGTTTGGAACATTACCATTTGGGGAAAGAGGCATCACATGCCACCAGTTGTTTTTGACTAAAAATTGTATTTTAAAAACATGTTTTAAATAGAAGCTATCATGTAACCAATAAATTAAAATAATAATTTCATGACTATAAAAAGAAATCTTAAGGTGAATCTCTTGACTATGGGCCTGATCTATCAAGTTGCGAATTTATTTAAATCATTCCCATTAGCATTTAAATGCCTGAGAATGAACTGTCCTGAAAATTCAGCTCTGGGTTCTACAAATGATAGTGAACATGGATTCTGAGAAATCCTGAAATACTATGCATTTTTGCCAAAGGTACACTTCCTGTGTTTGTAAAACATTGTGCCATCTTAGTATCTGAAATACCCAAAGGATTTTCTGGCAGAAAACTTTCCATATCAGTCCTAAAAGGGGAACTTTAGGCCCTCAAGGTAGCCTGTCTAGACAAGCAATAAAGTACCTAATGTGCCCTTATAAAGTTAATTAAAATGAATTTTACCAAAGGGCTCAGATTAACCATAGCCAATACATATTAGTATATATGGTTAGCATTGTCCCTCCACCTCAGAGGTGCAGTACACTAATGAAGGCGAAGCTGCATAATTAGGAAATATATTGACTGTTGAATTCCTTACAGAGGATGTTACCCATCATGGAGAAGCGGTCTGAAGATGCCCATATGTGATTTAAGTATATTGTATATATCCAATCAAGTATATTGATTGGATTAAGGAGGCAGCTGAACAAAACATTATCCTCTTTCTTTCTAGTACCGCAGTTTCCTCACACCAGGGAGGAATTAGCATGAAACCCATGTGCATGCAAATCATCATGCTCACTGATATTAGACTATGTGAGCACACTGTGTGAGAGAAGATGCATTCAACATTCCTCCTAAAGAAAGTACATATAGTTATGAACATAAACACACAGAGATGTATTGTCACATGTGATAATGTGCATCTGGGTTTTCTCTTTCCCGCAAGGAAGTTATTCCCAAGGAAACAAATTGCAGGTAGTCACAATGGTCAAAAGCAAAATCCAAAATAAAAACCCACGAAATGCCTGAATTTTGACCCATCAAAATACCACCAAATAGAGTGAAGAAACTCTTCATCAGGCTAGATGCAGGAAAGTTATCATAAAGTGGCTTTTAGAACTGTGAACAGATGCTCGTGATTTTCAGAGACTCGTAGCATGAACAAAGTAAAGCAGAAAGAAACTATGTAAGCAATGCCATGCTTAGTATCTGACACTGGCCAAATAAGGCCTGACTACACAAGACAGCATTTCCTCCGTTTGTTATATACTGATTTACCCCAATAATGTAAAAATGAGGAGTGGGATGTCTTATTTTCAAGATGCTACACCCATGTCTCACCTTCCTATAGCTTTTCTCCCTCAGGGAACATTTTCCTCAGCTGTGTTCAGATATCTGAAATAACCCAGTCAGAATATGTTAGGCACTGAGAGAAATGTTAGAAAGAAAGTGGCCAGTGAGGGAAAAGTTGGCACTCTCACTCTTTGCTTGGAAAATCAGAAACCTTTATTTCTAGATGATTTGGTAGTTCCATGTTTAAATACACAGAGCTGATGCTATCAAGTCTAGTTTGGCCCTGAATAATTCCACAATAAGCAGCAAGAACAGATTATGATTTAAAACCATAAACAAGAAAGTATAGCCACCAGACTCTTTAATTCACTGGATTTCATGAAATGATTTGCAGAGCAGCCTGAACAATTCACCTTCAATATCCTAATATGCTTTGGACCTGTAAATAAGCTCTAGAAAAGCTTTATAAATAATAACCAGTTCTTCTTTACTCTTGAAGTAATTTGAATGACACTTTGCTTTTGAACTGATTCCTGTTTTGATTTTCTGTTGTCTGAATCAGTGTATATTGTCTTGTAGACTAAGAATATAACAGTTCATAATTTCAACAAAATCTCTCCATTCATCCTGAGGCTTGCTTTTAGTGTTGCCATCACAGAGTATTATTTCCTGCTTTGGGTTTTCTCCTCAGCTCTTTGGAAGATGTTTTTTAACAGAGCCTTCGTTTAGGGAAAAAATGAAAATAGTAATCACAAACCTTTGAGTGTGTGGTAAGCCTTTTTTTTCAGTGCACCATTTGCCACCTGTGGGCTTTCTTCATTTCTAGAAGACGCTATTATCTCAAATGGCCTATTTCTAATTGTGATGGATTTAATTGCCTAGATACACAAGTCTGTTGCTAGCTGGGCAGATTTCAGAAATAAAAGCTATCAGGGTACACGTCTCAGGATGAAAAGGGAATGCTGCTTATTGCTTCTGTCCTTAACACTGGTGGATGTCACTAGGTTTATGACACCATTTCTGGAATTATTGTTCCCTTAAGAAGAATTTCAATTCCAGACCATCTCAGTGGGAGATCCTCATAAAGAATCTTCCTTCTACCATGTCTTTCCCCGTTTTGTGCTTTATGTGAAATGTGCAGTGTCAGGTCAGCGTCTTGCTGCCAGCCAATGGTGTTTCAACTGATTTTGGAAAGCTGACAGTAAAAACACATATGTCAATATTTCTTGATTTAGGAAGGAAAATGAAGAAATAACTCAAGCAGAAGGGTCTGCATTAAAAAGCCTGCCAGGCAGTTCCTAGGTCTTGGGTGGTGGGGATGCGGGCCAATTGTTTAAACATGGGTGAACTGTGTACTTTAAAAGATTGGTTTCCCTGTTATTTTTACTGCATGTATTTCTGTGTGTACACTACATAAAGATCTGTGTTTAGCCCAGTTCATAAAATATAAACATTTTTAAAAAGATCTGTATGTAGGTTTTTTTTCATTACAAGGTATGAATGGAATACATGCGGTGATGTTGTATTGTGTGAAATGGGTCGTAATTATACCACTTCCCAAGCAAATTTTAGAGTTTCTCATAACACAGATTGAACTCCTTCTGAAAGGCAGAAAAAGGGAGCAGAACCAGAGGCGTATCAGGGAAAATGGCACCTGGGAACAACACCTGCTCCTGTGGAACAGTTACATTTTACAGGCCCTGCAGAATTGAGGTAACTTCTGCAGGGCCCTGACATTGTTTGACAATTTGTTCCACCAGGCTGGAGCCAGAGCCATAAAGATCCTGGCTCTAGTTACAGTCAGCCAGATATCTTTCGGGACAAGGATCGTTAAAAGGTTCCCCTCTGATGAATGGAGGAGTCTTTGGGGGAAATATGGGGAGATGCGGTCTCAAAGATATATAGGTTCAGCCCATGCAATGGCCCCTGCAAAGCCCCAGAGGAGACTTTGGTAGTGGTAGGGGGCTCCCTGCTGAGGGTAACAGAAGCAATGATTTTCAGCCCTGACAAAATGTCTTGAGAAGTGTGCTGTCACCCTGGGGAAAAATCTGTTATGTCACACAGAAGCTGACAAGACTGGTAAAGCCCACTGACCATTATCTCTTGATCCACATGGGAACAAATGACACTGCAAGACATAGCTTTCAGGATATCAAAAGGGATTTTGAGCCTCTGGGAAGGAAGCTGAAAGATCTGGATGCACAGGTTGTCATTTAATCTCTACTTCCAGTTGAAAGACACAGCCCAGGGAGGAAAAGAAGAATAGTGGAGGTGAACAACTAGCCTTGCAGGTGGTGCTGTCAGGAACATTTTAGCTTCTTAGACCATGGTCTGCAGTTTCATAAGATGGACTACTGGCAAGAGATGGATTGAACCTCACAGTTGTAAGTAGGAATATGTTTGCTAGCAGGCTCACAAAACTGATCAGGAGGGCTTTAAACTGAGTTATGTGCTGGAGGGAGACAGTATCCAAGTGGGAAGGAATTAAAGTGCCTGAGATAATAGTCCAAAGGTTATAGAGAGAACTGAGTGAATAGTTCAAAATCTCAACAATGGGAGGGGAAAAACCTCCCAAATAAGCAGCAAGAAGGAATGAACCATGGTCTTAGATGTCTCTACATTAATGCACAAAGCATGGGAAATAAACAAGACAAGCTCAAACTCTTAATATGGCATAGCAAATATGATATAATAGGCATCACTGAAACCTTGTGGGATGAGTCTCATGATTGGAATGTAACAATTGAGGGGTATAACCTATTTCAGAGAAATAGACCAACTAGGAAAGGAGGGATAATAGCATTATATGTCAGGGATGATTACACCTGTGAGAATGTACATGATTTAAATCCTGGAAACCAAGTGAGAGCATCTGGGTGAAAATTAGGGGGAAGAGAAACAATAGTGATCTCATTGTGGGGGTCTATTACAGACCCCCAAGCCAGACTGAAGAGCTAGATGATGCCTTCCTGGAATAGTTGACCAAAATTTCAAAAAGGAGAGAAGTAGTAGTAATGGAAAATTTCAATTATCCTTATATTTATTGGGAGTCAAATTCTGCCAAGACTGTAAGGTCCAACAAATTCCTCTCTTGCCTTGCAGAAAATTTCATGGTCCAGAAGGTGGAAGAGGCAACAAGGGATCACCTATTTTATATCTGCTCCTAACCAACAATTATGACCTGGTTAATGGAATGGAAGTGGTAGGATCCTTAGGTAGGAATTATCATGTTCTTCTGGAATTTGTTGTATAGTGGAAAGGGGATGCCAAGCATAGTCAGATACACATTTTAGGCTTTAAGAAAGCTGATTTCAGTAAACTTAGGAAATTTAGGAATAATAAAAGAGAAGGAGGGGGGCATGCTGGATGGGAGTTTCTTAAAAGTGGGATTTTGAAGGCACAATTTAAAACAGTTCCAATGAGGGGGGGATGGGAGATGGATGTCTAAAGATCTTTCAACTGAGCTAAGATTTAAAGGGACATGTACAAGAAATGGAAAAGGGGGGAAACCACCAAAGAGGAATTGAAACAAATAGCCAGGATATGTAGGGAGAAAGTCAGAAAAGCTACAGTGCAGAATGAGCTCAGGCTTGCCAGGTTAAAAATAATTTTAAAAGGCTTTTTTGTTTATGTCTGAAACAAAAGGAAGAAAAGGGATATGATAAGTTCACTACATGGAGAAGATGGCAAAATAATAACAGGGGGCAGAGAAAAGGCAGAACTACTCAACACCTTCTTTGCCTTGGTCTTCTCCCAAAAGGAAAACAGTGCTCAACTGGGGGAAATAGAACAAATTTACAGCAAGGGAAATTCAGCACAGAATAAATAAAGAGGTAGTACAGGAATACCTGGCTACTTTAAATGAATTCAAATCTCCAGGGCAAGATGAACTACGTCTCAGGAAAGAAGTAATCTCAGAACCACTTGCAATAATCTTTGAGAATTCCTGGAGAACAGGAGAAGTCCCAGCAGACTGGAGGACGGTTAATATTGTCCATATCTTCAAAAAGGGGGGAAAAGAAGGCCCAAACAATTACCACTTAGTCAGCCTGACATCAATACCAGGAAAGATTTTAGAGCAGCTCATTAGACAGATCACTGAAAGTCAACATGGGTTTTTCAAAAGCAAGTCATGCCAGACTAATCTGGTCTCTTTTTTATTGATAGAATGACACGTTTGGTAGATGAAGGTAATGCTGTAGACATGGCATACCTTGACTTCAGTAAGGCCTTTGACAAGGTCCCCCATGACATTCTTGCAAGCAAGCTAGTAAAATGTGAGCTAGACATGCCACTGTTAGATGGATTTGCAATTGGTTGACTGACTGAACTCCAAGGGTGCTCACCATGGCTCAACTTATCCTGGAAAGAAGTAACCAGTGGGGTGCCACAGGACTGTGTCCTGGAAAGTACTATTCAATATTTTTATTGACTTTTGGGTGATGGAATAGAGAACATGTTAACAAAATTTGCAGATGACACCAAATTAGGAGGGATAGCTAATACCCCAGAGGACAGGGTCAGGATTCAAAATGACCTGGACAGATTAAAGAGCTGGGCCAAAACTAACAAAATGAAATTCAGCAGAGATAAGTGTAAGATACTCCTTGTTTAGGCAGAAAAAATGAAATGCGCAGATATAAGATAGGTGACACCTGGCTTGATAACAGTATATGTGAAAGGAATCTGGGAGTCTTAGTAGATCACAAAGTGAACCTGAGTCAGCAGTATGTTGCTGCAGTCAAGAAAGCCAATGCAATTCTGGGCTACATCAATTAGGAGCATAGTGTCTAGATTGAAGGATGTAATAGCTCCACACTATTCTGCATTGATCAGACCTCATCTGGAATACTGTGTTTAGTCTGGAGAAGAGAAGGTTAAAGTGTAATATGATAGGCAAGTTTAAATATTAGAAGGGATGTCCTGTTGAAGATGGAGCAAGGTTGGTTGTGGTGGGTTTTCCAGGCTGTGTGGCCATGGTCTGGTGGATCTTGTTCCTAATGTTTTGCCTGCATCTGTGGCTGGCATCTTCAGAGGTGTATCACAGAGGGAAGTCTGTTACCCACTGTGTCCAGCAAGTGTGTAACAGTTGGAGCAAGGTTGTTTTCTGGTTCTCCAGTGACTAGGACAAGGAGTAATTGATTCAATATACAAGAAAAGAGGTTCTACCTAAACATTAGGAAGAATTTCCTGACAGTGAGGACTGTTCGACAGTGAAATACACAGCCTCGGAGGATGATGGAGTCTCCTTCTTTGGAGGTTTTTAAACAGAGTAAGTTGCATTTTCTGCATGGTCCAAATGTCCTGGGAGGGGCAAATGAAATATCCCGGTTTGTGCAAGATTTTCGCATGGTTCCCAGTCCTAAATCAGGGCTACCCCACAGCATTTCTCTCATTAAAATCACCAAATTGGAGGTTCTTTTCAAAAATCCCAGGGTGAGCCTACTAGAGTCTGCAAAAACCAATCAGGAGCTGTTCTGGTTTATTTTTCCCTCCCCACCTGATGTTCATTCAAGCTGCCACTCAAAAACAATAGCCAATCAGAATGTGGGACACTTGCAATGTGAATAGAGAAGTCCCAGGCTCATGGGAAAGAAATGTGAGTATTTCATCCAGGTTTTAACGTGATTCGTTCATGGAAATGAGCAGCCGTGCAAAGGGAGGAGCTGGGGAAAAATTTACTTTGGAATTTACGATCCTGGTTCTACCTTGATGTAATGATGCCATGTGGAAAACACCTTTATGTCCATCTAACAATGGAGCTTTGATTGTGTATTCCTGCAAGGGGTTGGACTTGATGGCCCCAGAGGTGTATCAGGGGAAATGATGCCTGGAGACAACACCTTCTCTGGGCTACCCCCTAACCCCCGGCCTCTGTGCAGGCTGGCTTTTGCCAGTGGCAGGGTATACATGAATTAAATACATTAATATATTTAGAATAAAAGCATTTCCACACATCCAAGGTTAGACACACCTCCACTGAGTACCCTTCAGCATTGATCCATTCCAGCATAAACTCCCGAGAGTCAATGGGATGCATTCTGCTGGCTTTGAGGGCGCTTCTTGAGTTCCTGTTTTAATAATGCACCATAAACATGAGCCCCCAAACATTTTGCTCAACCGTCTGTCCTCCTTTCCCCCTCTCTAAGCATGCATGAAAGGAGCAGGAGATCAAAGGTCTGGAGGAGGAGATCAAAGGGGAAACGCAAACAGAAGTCCAGGAGGGATTTTAGGAAAGGATGGCGGGACTTGCAAGAGACAGAGAAAAAGCTGAGTGTGCCCTTTTTTGCTGGGGGCAAAAATAAAATCAGAGTTTGCAGCTGTGAGAGGAGGCAAGAGGGGCTACGATCCTCCTGGCCTTTCCAGCTGAAGCGAGACGGGGCCTGCTGCGAACATTCCAAAAGCCTCTAGCCCATCAAAGGCCCCTGGCGGGGGTTTGCCATGGCCTGCAACATTCCAGTGCCCAGCCAGCCGCCAGCCGCCTTCCTGTTGCCATCGAAGGGCAGAGCGCCGTCTTCCTCGGGTGAAGCTGGACTACCCACTTGGCCTCCTAGCCACTGGCCAGAGCCCTCATGGGCCAGGTAGTCCGGGTAGGGGGTGCCAAAGGCATGCTCCTCCATCTCAGCCTCGCCGCCCAGTTGTAATTTCAGCCCTTTGGAGAGAACTTCAGCCTTTTGGAGAACTGCAACGTGGAGGGGGGGGCTGCTGCTGGCCACCAGCAGTTGCACTGCTGGCCCTGGAGAAGGAAGCGGGCAGGCAGGAAGGGCATTGAGCAGAGACTTCAGCTGGTGGGGGAGAAGTGATGTACTGGCCATGCAAAAATCCTCAGGGCCTGGGGAGTGCACAGAGGCCAGGGACTCGGGGTTCGGCAGCAGCAGCGGCAGGCAACCCAGGTAGGCACCACGGCCACCTGCCATCAAGCCCCCCTGTCTCCCTGCAGGCCAGCTCCTGAGCCAGCCCGCAGTGGGTGGGGCTTGGCATGTGGCTGGGGTGCATGCCATTTGGTCATTTGGGGGGGCACCCGGTCCACCCATGTGACCAAAAGGCATGCACCTAGGGACATGGATGAACCCATGTCCCTGTAGGCCATACATCTCTGGATGGCCCTTGTGGTCTTTTTCAACTCTATGATTCTATTATTCAACAATTTACCTGGCTCAAATGTGCCTATGCAGAAATAGAAAGAGAGGATTTATACACTTCTGAAACCAGTGGGAGACTTTACATTGTCATCCAGAGAAGCTGAACACATGGAGGTGTGTAATCAGCAGCAGAACTCCTAATGATGCTGCTGCCATGAAACCCTAAGATGGAATGAAATCCAAGTTAATAAATCTGTGTTTGAGAACTGTGACTTCTTGTTTATGAGCTCTTTTGAATTCCTATTTATCAGCGGTAGTCAGCTTGCAGGATTCTTTGTGTTACTGTTTATTATGGGATGATCTGTTTGGCTTTGCCCAGCTGTTATTATGCATGAAAATTTTAAAAAAATAGACCCAAATTGATAGCATTTTAAGTGGGCTTTATCATCTAGAATATAATCAAAAGAAAACACAAGAATGGTCATGTTGTTAAGCACGAGAAATATAACCTGTACATGCCACAAACACATGGTCCTTCCTTCCTTCATATTTTTCACAATAATCTAGTAGTGCATGAATGAGCTGTTGATACTATTCATTTGTTATCAAAATCACCAAGGCAATTGAACTTCCTAATTTAATAATGTATTATTCTTTGCTAGGAAAGCAGAGATGGCCTCTTATCAACATCATATCATATCATCATCAGATCTGATGACTGGAGCTGTGGATAGGTAAGACGGAACTTTCTACAAATCTGAAGGGCCCCAGATTTGCAGGAAAATGTGACATCAAAAGGAGAGAGAGAGATTGGGGACTTTAAAACATCCAAAAATGATAAAAGAAGTACCTGTTGCTTTAGGTAAAGGACTCCCTCGGTGGTGTTTCTAGGCAACCACAATATTCCAGACTTCAGCAAAAGATAGGGGAGTAGGTAGGGTCCTTTCCAGGCCTATTTTGAGAAATGTCTGGATATCTTGTGGTTAAGTCTGAGGAAGTTAGGATTTGGGGAGGTAAGAGGCCACATAAAGTATAATGACATAGATTCTTCTACCCTCCAAATCAGTCATTTTCTCCAGGTGGAAACTCTGTTGTCTGGAGTTCAGTTGTAATTTCAAAGGATCTCCAGGTTCCACCTGGAGGCTGGCAAAGTAACCTCTGGGTGACTTGATGCTGGCTGACTTGCATGACTGAACTAGGCTTGGCTGCTTGCTACTGTTCAACAGGAACCACCCTATGAAAACCAGTGCAATTTAGTGGTTAGAGCTTCAGAGCAGGGTCTGCAAGATCCCAAGTTCAAACCACCATCTTGCTGTGAAAGCTCACAGAGTGATTTGGGACCAGTCATCCTAAACTACCTCACAGGGTTGTTGTGTGGATAAAAGGAAGAGAGGACAGTAATGTGAGCTGCCTTGGTCTCCAGTGTGGAGAAAGATTGTACTTTCCAAGGCAGAGACTGCAGGGGAAGAGGAGATGAAAAACCTCAAGAAGAGCAGATAAAGGTAGGTTGGCTGTTGATTGGGAATGAGATTGGGTTGCTAACTGGAGATGGGAGGTAGAGGCTGGGGAAGGTAGGGTTTGAGGAGGGAAGTACTCAAAGAGGTAGTCCATAGGCTCCACCTTCCAAAGCAGCCATTCCCTTCTGTAGCTTTAAGCAAGAGATTATTTTAATATCTGTTGCTAGACAACCACAGCATTCCAAGGCTCTGTCAATAAAAGGAAAGTGGACAGACCTTTTCCAGGCCTAATTTGGCCTTTGGGGGAGGGCACCTTGGGACCAGGCCAGCACCAGTTTGAGAAATTGCTGGAGATTTTGTGGTGGAGTCTGAGTAGTGCAAGGTTTGGGAGATCTCCATATCTTGCCTGGCAATTGGTAACCCTAGGCCTGGCAGAAACCTCTGGGTGACTTGATACCACACAATTTTTGCATGACTCAATTAGGCATGGCTGCTTGCTACTGTTCAACAGCAGCCACCTTATGAAAACCATTGCAGTATAGCACTTAAAGTTTCAGAGTAAGGCAGGTCTGTGAGGCCTAGGTTAAAAACCCCATCTTCCTATAGAAGCAGACTGTGATTTTGGGCCAGTCACATACTTTTAGACTAACTTACTTTATAGGGTTGTGGTGTTGATAAAAAGAAAGAGAAGAGAATAATATAAGCTGCTTTGGTCCTTACTGTGGATAAGGGGGGGGGGGGTATAAATGAAGTAAATTCATAAATATAGCTGAAAATGAGAAACAGAAAAAAGGTAGACTGGTGGATGGCTGATAAGGAGAGAATGAAGTCAGGGTAGAGTGTACGGGGGTTGCAATGGGGAGGGAAAGAGGAACTAGTGTGGTAAAGAGGGATACAAGGCAAAATGAGGTCCCCCCACCCCCCACAAGTCCCTGCTGTGTGTGTGTCTGGCTCAGTAGTTAGCACCACACAGTTGGGTCATAGGAGTCTGAAGAGTGCAGGGTTGGTGAGGGAAGAGGCCTTAGTCTGTGTGATGCCATAAAATCCATCATTCAGAACAGTCATTTTTTCCAAGGAAACAGATCTCTGATTTCTGGAACTCAACGTTAATTCTGGGAGATTTCAGATATCCTTTGTTTCTATCAGCAGAACCTCATGCAAAGTCAAACGAGGCAGACAGCAATACCTGGCTCAGCTGATTCCTGCAGTAAATGAAGTGAGGCAGACAGCAGCATCCTGCCAAGCCCTGTGTGAAGCAGTCAGAAGGTGGTGCTCAGTCCAGCGAAACCTTACATGAGGTGATATGCAAATCATGCAAATCAAAGCCAGGCACATGATGGTTCCTGACCTGGCTGAGTCCTGCGGTAGGCAAGGTGAGGTAGGCAGTGGTACTCAGCCAAACCCTGCACAAGGCAAGGTGGATGGCTATTGCCCAGTCTCACAGCAGGCTAAACAATACAGAAGGCAGTGCCTTGCTGAGTCCTGCACAAAGTAAAGGAAGCCCTCCCAAGCAATGAGAAGCCACAACAGAGGGCAGAATGCTACTGAGCCCTGAGTGAAGTCAGTCAAGGCAGAGGCCAGCACCCACTCAAGGTCAGGCAGATTGTGGTGTCCAGCCTAGTCAACCCTGCATGAGACAAGGCAGACAGCAGCATCCTGCCCCATGCATGGTATGGCAGACAATAGTCCCACACAAGGGCAGTAGTTTTCTGGATAGACAATACCAGTGGTAGGGAAAACCAGAAATATGAAGACAGAGAGGAGATAAAGGTAGCTTGGTTTACAGAAGGGAAGGAGAGAAGGAGGCAGGAAAGAGGGAATGGTTTGGGGAGTTTACAAGGAAGGAAAAGAGAAAATAGTGTGGGAGATGGAAACAAGATTTACTTTGCAAATCCTGGTCACTGCTCTACTATTCCCCACCCCCCAAACACCTTTGGATTGAACTGCTCAGGTATCATGTATACTGGACTCTTTAAAAATCATGAAAAAGACTCAGCCAGCATGGTATCAGATTAAGGGTAATGATATATGGGGCTTCTTAATCTGTTTCTCCTTTCTATGTCTCTAGTACATATTGCCATGATGTTCTCAAGTGCATCCCCATGACTTTAACAGAACAGAAAAGACAAGGTTCACTGGGTTTGAAACTTTTGTCCTCATCTAAAATGTATGCAGTCATTCAAAAGGTAAAGGCAAATATTAAAAAAGAGCACAGATGCCATTTTCCAGTTGTTGATGGGTTTTTTCCCAAGACAAGCTCTAAATAATTTATGAGAATGTTGTTGTCTTTGGGAAAGGTGGTATCTATGAATGCCATCACCTTATTTTTCAAGGTAGTTATTCAATATGTGACATTTTATTCTGCACTGGTTTTCACAGCAACAGATACAATTGTGCTGGATGCCCTTTTAAAATAGAAATTGTTCAGCAATTATATTTCATATAATGATTTGGGATCAGTCACATTGAGCAAACTGTCTATTTGGATGGTTCCCATTTAGGAGATACAGAGAACTTCTTTTGTTGCTCTCATGTTCATTTCACTATTGCAGATATTAACTTTTATACAAGCAAATTTAGATGGCATGAAGGGTACCATCTTATTCCTACATAAATCAATGGCAGTTTCCATTGATTCAGCAGGACAAGATCTTCAGACTAAAGTGGAGAATTTTTAAAAAGATGGAAAAAGAGGACAGATCAATGCTGAAGAGTCTTTTTTGTCATCCCATTGGTGTCAATGCAGTATAGTGGATGACAGGGCAGTCTCCTATGTGCCATAGTAAAAAGGTATAATAATCTTCATGTGGGGAGTCCAAGCACAGAGTAAGCAACAGTGCAAAAACCATGAAGGGAACACAAAACAATCCTTCTAAAACTGACAAAGAAACCTAAAACTAACAGAAGCAGCCTGGCAAGTTCATTGAAGTCCCACAAGATGCAATAACAAAGGGAAGATGAAAAGTGTGTGTGAGTCACAGAAAGGAAGCAAGAATCAATCAATCAACAAATCAATCCCTGGAAGCCTGCAAATACAGGATCCTGATCTTCCCAGTAAGTCCTGAACATTTTCAGGATTTGGGGGATCATTTTTTTCAGTTTCCTAAAAAATTCTGGAAATGTTTGGGACAGACAGTTATACCACAGAAATATCAATAAGGTATTTTTCAAATATATTTTCTTCTGTGTTTCACTGAATGCTCGTCACTGATAGGCCATAGTTAAGTGGTATCAACTTAATGTGGGAACTTTGGTTTTATGTAGGGAGATGTAATGCAAAGAAGTAGTGAAGATTAGGTTTGGCATATAGTAGACTCCCACCACACGTCCAATAGAGTAGCACACCAGCTAATACTCCATCCAGTCAAATAAGGCAAGCCCCAGAGGTGCTGGCAGGGTGCTGAAACTGGCTACATGGCAGAAGGCAGCAGCCAAGGTTATGTCATCACCTCCCTGATTGCACAGCTCCCAGCAGGGCCCAAGGTGAGCCTGCAGTGCTGCCCAGTGTCATTTACTCCCAGTGTTTCTGGTTCTGTAAAACTCTCCTCTTCTCCACTCCTTTTTGTTTGTTAGAATACCAGCATATTTGAAGGTAGGTAGTCCATTTGTTTCCAGCCTACCTGTGTTGTGAAGGCATGTGATGCAACAACCTTGTTGAAATAAAGCTTGGCTGGGTCTAAATGACAGGTCTTTGGGAACCTTATGTACACTATCTTGAACACTCTGGAGGAATAGCAGCGTGTATTTTTAAATCAATCAACCAACAAAATGTAGTTAAACAATTGTTCAGACTATACTGTCCACTGGGAGAAGACCTTCAGCAGCAATTACACTGACCACAGACTTACAGAATGCCTTTCCTTTAACATTCTACGGTTTTCTAGACTTCAAGTACTCACAGCACACATTATCTGTTTGCTTCTAGGAATTTTCTATAACACACTATTCATCCACAAACCACACAGGTTTTTCTCTACAGGCAGAAGGCAAATAACAATGTGCCAGATCAATGAAAACTTTCCATTTTGACTTATACTATTTTATTATCCCAACAGGCTGCATATTTTTAGAAGATGCAAAGATGAAACAATGGTATTGTACTCAGCTTCATATGACCCAACAGTTGCAAAGGTGACAGTGATGTTCAGAACATCAAATCGTTGCACTTTTGAAGACATTTCACGAAGAATTTATGTAGGTGTCATTCTCTGCATTTGTATATCATCGCTGCATGAAGTCCTTGGATTTTGCATAAGGAGATTTCAGGATAAGGGTGCCCAGTCATGTTCTATAGAAAGACTCCCACAGCAGATGTGGTTACTCCATGTTTACATTCCACTCCAGGATATTCAACTCCACTGAAAGGCTTGGTGTGAAATATCCTGGGAGCTCCCGGGGGATGCCTAGGGTCCACTTTTCAGATTGAATTCTTGTTAAAAACATTGGTGCTTCAAGCAACTAAAACTCAAGTAGTCTGAGTTCAAACAGATGAGATTCTGTGAGATCATTGATAATATATTCCCTATGTTTTACAATTTTGAATAATACCCATACAGAGTTCCAATTTGGATTGGGACCATGTGGAGAACACAGAGTTCAACCTTTCCTTTTTACACAGTTACTCTCCCTTGCCGTTATTAGCCCTTCAATGAAAAGACCACCATTGAGCTGGGCAGGGGTAGAAGAAAAAGAAGAGTTTGGATTTATACCCCCCTTTCTCTCCTGTAGGAGACTCGAAGGGGCTTACAATCTCTTTTCCCTTCCCACCCACAACAAACATCTTATGAAGTGGGTGGGGAGGAGAGAACTCCGTAGAGCTGTGGCTAGCCCAAGGTCACCCAGCTGGCATGTGTTGGAGTGCACAGGTTAATCTAGTTCCCCAGATAAGCCCCCACAGCACAAGTGTCAGAGCAGGGAATCAAACCCAGTTCTCTAGATTAGAGTGCACCTGTTCTTAACCTGTTCTTAAGCCACTGCTGCTCATGGGTCATGGGCAGCTATGATTAACAAAGCTCCATGGAAGTGGAATCAAATGCCCTCTTCCATTCTGCATAGTCTTAATCTGAATTAGACCATCTGATGATGGATCCCCCAGCATCTTGTCTGCTTTGACCCTGGACCCCCTAGTCAAGAATTACAAAGGATAGCAGCTAAAAAATCCTCTGTTCAGAGTCTCTTAATGCTTATATCTGTGAACAGAGAAAAGGGCTGTAGCAGGATGAACATTTGTGAAGCTGATTTATACTTAATCAGACCATCAGTCCATCAAGGTCAGTGTTGTCTACTTAGTCTGGCAGTGAATCCCTAGGATCTCAGGCAGAGGGCTATTGCATTACACACTGCCTAGTTCTTTTATCTGGATATGTCAGGGTCTGAATCTGGGATCTTCTGCATGCAAAGCAGAAGCTTTTCCATACAGCCACAACCCCCTCCCTTTAACAGATAACTTCCAGAACCTAAACCTTGGCTTGTGACTTACAAAAACTATGAAAACTTCTTTGGGGTAATGTGTTAAATATTAATGTGGCGGAGTGGGGGGCTTATATCTGATAGTCTACCCTTTGTTGTAGCTTTTCTCTGGATAGTATTATTGTCAGCATATTGTTAAAAGGGAAGGTAGACAGTTTAAAATAAATTAGTCGATATAAAAACAAATAAATAAGTTATGATCCACACCATGTCGTTTTTAAATAAGTGCTCCAGAATCTGTCCATTACTGTTAGGGCTGATTCATGTGGCTGCCAAATCTGGCTGATTTGAAGGGTGAGATGGGAGATGCTGATTTTGAATTAGGACTACTAGCCCGGAGCAGTCAATGTACAACAGAGTGACTGATGCTAGCAGGCTGTCCTGAATAAAAATGAAGAGTGGAATGTGGAACTACAGGGGTTATTTGTTTGTGAACAGACTGGCTTGAAGGAATACCACATGTTAGAACCTGAGGATGTAAATGTGGCTTATGGCACAAGACGCAAGAGGCTTTGGGGCTTTTGTGAAAAAGTACAACTGAGAGATTAGTTGGGGAGGGCTCTAGTTATCGCTTCATTCCTTTTAAAGTAGATGACACATTCTGTCAGGGGCTGCATGTATGGCGGTGGGTTGAGGAAACTTTGAATATATGAAATAAAAAAAGCCCAATTAGTGGGTTCAGAACATGCTTTTCTGAAATGTTCAAAGAATTTGGGGATTTCTTGACACATTTTCTAACCACCATTTAATTCATTTAAAAAGAAGTCTAGCCACTGATGCTGATGATAATGTAATTCAAATGTATGTCTATTGAAAAATTCAGCAGACAATAAATCCTTTTAGAAAGGAGGAGGGTAAGTGTAGGATAGAAAAGGGAAGATTAGAGCAGTGGAGGAAAAATCACAGAGTTGAAAACAATGAAGGTTACACGTATCCTGGGTTTGTTAGCAAAAGGAGCTGGGATATATGAATGGTGCACATTTCTTTCCCAGTGGCATTTTGAAAAATGTAGCTCATGATTAAAAGGGAAAAAGGTTCTATGATGCGCCTTTCTGTCTCCCCAGAGGTATGCCTACATTTAATCTTATTTTCACACAAAGTGAGTGTTTCAACATTCTGAAAGAGCTAGAGGGTAGAAAACTAAAGAACAGTATGGGGGCTATTCAAAAGATGGGAGACAAGAGGGACAATACTCATGAGGCTAGGCTGATGTTGTTAAGTTATGTTGTGAGCTGCCCTGAGCCTGGCCCTTGGTTGGGAAAGGGGTAAGTAGCAAATTTAATTAATTAAATAAATAAGTGAACTCCATTTTCCAATGTCTGTCTTTGTTAACAAATGCAATCAGTAGACATGCAATGTAACTAGAAATTTCAGATCTTCATTATCTAATGTTTCCAATAGATGCTGCATATCACCAACATAAAGGTGAGAAACAACTCAAGAGGGGCATTGTATATTTACTGAGGTGCGGGGCTATTAGGTAGGGAGCACTAGATTTACACAATTCCTCAGTTTAGGCTGCTTGGAATGGGACAACTCAAAAAGTCTGCCTGCCTTATTTTGTTCTCATGTTCTCTTCTGACCAGATGCTAGTAGTATGTCAATGAATTATATTCATTTTAAACCTTTGTTTGCCATGAAATTTTAGCAAGTGAGCACTTATGGATTCCTGAAAAGGCATTTTGTTTTAATAAGGATTGGTGAGTACCTTCCCTATCTCCCCCCCACTCTCTCTCTCTCTCTCCCTCTCCCTCAACCATTTACATATGTGAGAACCCCAAAATGAATCTTCTTTCAGGGGCCAATGCTCCTTAAAATCTAGACATGCTCTAATGCTGATGTGACATTGTTGTGCTGATGGTTGCATCTATACTATCTTACAGGACCATTATAACCACACTTTTACTTCAGCACCAGGAAATTGAATCACCAGTCTAGAGATTTCTCAGGACAGCTTCCTTTGTATTTGTGGATCTTTTCTTTTATATTGCATCAGCTGAAATTATAGAGATTGGAAAGTAGAGTGGGTCTTCTCGACTATCGAGGTGTGCAATCCTAAGCCTGTTTGGAAGATACTGTGATATAACCATTTAGTAAATTCCAGGTTTGGTGGAAGGCAGTCATTCCTCACCTCACAGGGTGTTTGTTGTGAGGGGGGAAGGGCAAGGAGATTGTAAGCCGCTTTGAGTCTCCTACAGGAGAGAAAGGGGGGCTATAAATCCAAACTCCTCCTCCTCCTCCTCCTCCTCCTCCTCCTCCTCCTCCTCCTCCTCTTCCTCTTCCTCTTCCTCTTCCTCTTCCTCCTCCTCCTCCTCTTCTTCTTCTTCTTCTTCTTCTTCTTCTTCTTCTTCTTCTTCTTCTTCTTCTTCTTCTTCTTCTTCTTCTTCTTCTTCTTCTTCTTCTTCTTCTTCTTCTTCTTCTTCTTCTTCTTCTTCTTCTTCTTTTTTCCCACAATGTTGGGGAAGTTGATTTAGCAGCTCAGTCCTGAATGAAATGCTGAAGCAGGAGGCTGTTAAGAAAGATACATGCCCTATCCAGTCCTTTGCAGTAGCCTACATATGGATCCAAGGGTTCTTACATAAATGGCTGTAATTATTTCTAAGCATCCACAAAAACTAGGTAACCAAAGACTACACTCACATTCATATTTCATTAGAATTTGGCCCAGGAGGCTATTCCTATCTCTTGGCTGTAGTGCTAGCTAGTATTCGCTGGAGTGATGTGAACATCTGTAGTTTGCAAATGAAATTCAATTTTACTCTAAATTAATATTTGCAAATTGTTTTAAACATTGATTGCTAAAATTTGCATGGCTGAATCAAAATTGAACTTCACGGATAATTCACCAAATTATTAATCCAGCTCTTGTAATGCTTTCCTTTGTTAACATTTTACCAAAAAAAATCATCTAATATAAACTGCATGCAGCTTTCTCCTTCAGAATATTGAGCTGCTTTGTCTCACACAGATATTCACATATAGCTCTCATTAACTTTAATGACAGTTACATGAAGATATCAAGGGAACAATATAAGTCCTTAAATGATAGCACTTCATGCTCTAAACAGATAAGGCTGTTAGCAGAATATATGTGATTTTCTTCATTTTCTTTCTGAACTACAGGCTTATTCATTATTGGATATACTCACCTGTCTCTTGAGGTATTTCAATGTGTCTATATGCAGCTATTTATTAATAATCAGATATTCAATACATGCATACACATGTGTTAAATAAAAAAGAAACCTTCCTTTTTTAATATGAACAATATTCCTCTGTGGACACACTCTCCAACTGTTTCTATTTACCAGGCACATTTTTATTTTATAGAAACGATCCCTTTTTTGCCTACTGGGTATATTTTTGGATTGCTTTTTTAAAAGTTTGCTTGTGTGCAGAAGAGTTCTTGGTATTTCAGCCACATTTCCTAGGTTTGTAGAAGCTAACCCTCTTTTGGAAAACAGGGAGACAAGGACATAGGTAAGGGGGGGTTCTCGGGTTCAACCCCCCCATTGCATGTCCGAAGCTCCACCCCCCGTTAGTGGTTTTTTGGTATTTTAAAGAGTTGTTTTGGTTTTTTGCCTGCAGGGGTCGCATTTTTAGGCTAGCAACACCAAGATTTCAGGCTATCGTCAGGTGACACTCCTGATGATACCAGCCAAGTTTGGTGAAGTTTGATTTAGGGGGTCCAATGTTATGGACCCTCAAAGGAGGTGCCCCATCCCCCATTGTTTCCAATGGGAGCTAATAGTAGATGGGGCTACCCTTCTGAGGGTCCATATCTTTTGACCCCCTGAACCAAACTTCACTAAACCTAGATAGCGATATTCATGTTTTTAGCAGCGAAAATCAGAGAACGTTTAACTGATGTTCAAAACATACAAGCTAAGTTGTAATAAAGGTGGTTAAAAATACACCTTTATAATTACAATCGGATCCTGCTGTGTGTGGATATATGATACTTGCTTTGGTGGTTTAACACTATTGGAACTGTGGTGCTTCTACACTCTAAAGCTTGAGAAAATCCTCACAATGTGTTTTATATTTTTGTAAACTGTGGGGAGTGGGGCTATGGTTGAAGTATCTGTTTATTTGTGTATGGCCTGTGGCTAATAAACATTGCTTGCTTGCTTGCACAAGCATTGTTCCAGGCAAAAAGAAGATTGATAGAAACCTTATACTAAAGAGATAACGTTCCCTATCACAAGTGGACATTTAAACACACCCTCACGTATGTGTGAGTGTGATCTGCTTCTGTGGGAAAGCCCCAGCAGGAGCAGGAAGCCATTACCATTGTGCTCGGTGCAAAGGAGGAGAAGAAAGAAAAATGGGTGCAGAGTGAAGAAGGAGGAAGTTGGTGGGCAGAGCCCAGACATGGACAGCAAACAATAGAACAACTTAAAGATACACAGCACCCCCCGATTGTCCAGGCATGCAGAATTCGCTTATTCCAACGGTTGTTGGAATAAGCTTGGCTTCTTTGCCTATAATCCATAAATAAGCTGTGGCCAGCAAGTTTTACAAACAAAAATAAAGTGTTATTTATTATTTTACCTCTATGCCTTCCCTTCTTTCCCCTCTTTTCCCCTCCTTGGACCAGCAAGCTTTTCTTACCATCCCTAGTTGTGGCCTAACCATTTCAAAGACCAGGCCTATTTATACCACGTCCTTAGAACTACATGAAGCAGCCAAAATGTGGTAGCTCCAATAAATCCTGCTCAGCTCTAATGCCAATCAATAAAAACCACATGTTTTTGTGCCATGGCAAACACCTGCATCAGGAATTCACTGCTTATATGGTACCTTTTCAAGTCCTCCTATTGGCTGGACAACATTATAACACTTCCAGTAGTATCTCATGGCACATTTGACCAGAAGGACATGGCTCTAACAAGGCCCTGAATTAATATACAATATAAATGTGTGGGGCCAGGACCGCTCTCTGGTCCTACACAGCTGGATTAGTTTTAAGAAAAACTAAGTTAGAAATAAGAGCAAAAGACATCTGACATTAGAAACAGACAGACAGTTTTTACTTAGCAGAATATAGATCAGTTTACAGAATGTGAACTCTCCCGAGGAAGAGACATGCCCTTGGTGCCCTCAAGTGATAGACACAAAATTTTGAATGTTACAGAAGGTGACCTCTCCCGAGGGAGAGGCCCTCCCTGGTGCTCTCAAGCGAGAGACACGCCCAGTAGAGGAAGAGCCTTAATTTTTATAGATGCAAAGACGTCACATAGTCCATCCCCTTACGTTTCACGTATTACAAGCATGTACCTTAAAAATCCCCATTGGATAGAACTGGTCACATGAAGACAGTCCCTTACTCTACGTATTCACATTCTTTCCGTAATTCAAACTCTGCATGCTGTTAGCTTATGGCCTCTATGCATATACAAAGGACAGCCATAAAAACTAGCTTGCTGTCTTCAAGAAAAACCTGTTTTGCTAAGTTTGGCTCCCAGAGAGAGAGCTGTCCTTAGGCAATGCAGGATTCCTTTGGATCATAAAACTTTTCTGTTCCCCAGCATGAAATGTTAAAACATGATTCTAACAATTATACAATGATTCTAAGACAATAGAATTATAGTAAAATACTAATACATGTGAATTACTCATTATCATGTATGTGTTCATTTAACTATATAGAAAAACACTTTGTAATTTAACTAATCACATTCATTTAGCTAGTTCTAACCCAAAAACAAGGTAATAAAATGCATCTGTCTGCTGTCACGTAGGCCCTCAGTGCCAAGATACTAAAGATGTTATCTTGCTTGCAGGCATAGTCACCAGCAAGCTTTGACCTACTGCACAAATGCAGGCTTTGGGTCACTTACACAGAAGCTCCCATTTTGCTTCTTTGCTTCTTTGGTTCATTTGGATTTTCCATATTTCTTGATTAAATACAATTTTTATACACAGTCTGACCCGTTCCCACAAATGAATGGAACATAGCACAGAAGAATAAACATCTTCAGCAGAAGTATAATGCGAATGGAGAAACGAATGACAGGCAGTGTTCCTGATGTGAGAATACAGATCTAATAAGCAAAATACACACGAGTCTATCCATTTTAATCTCTGAAACACTGGAGGATAACGTAGTGAAGATAGCCTTGAACCACTATAAGGGAAGGGTCTCAATCCAAATAATGGCATCCAGTGCACTGTCATTTTTGCTGCGTACAAAGATGAGAGTGTGCTCACCAAATTACCAGTGTTTGCAAAGAGGCAAACAGTGGTGGGAAATGCCATTTTGTTGTAAGTGCTGATAAGTAACCTGCTACTTGTGTATTTGTCCCTGAAGACATTTCCTTTTCGTTTGCAATATTGTAAGTGCTCCCCAGAGCCTAGGCCACTTGAATGAAACATTCAGCTGCTCAGAAAGTGTCTTGGAATGTAACAGAACAGCATTACATCAGTATAACAAGAGTGTTTTAACTGAACCAAAGGAATGTGGAAATAGTTTGTGGATCTGGCCTGTATGGAATGTGAAACTAAAGCGTGTGATGGCACAACAGGTCAAACATTCCAGCTGCCTTTCCCAAATAGGCCACCACCCTAAGCGATAAATACAAAGGGTAGACTGAAAACAGAGAAAACACAGGCAGTCGATGAGACCTGAATTTTTGCATAACAATGATTGGCAATAAAAATCAATAACCAGTGGAATTAATACTATAATATAATTGGTTAACATAAAACCATTCAACTGTATTAAATTAGGAGGTAGGGAAAGTATGCTGTTACCAGAGGCCAAAGGGACTAGAAACATTAAAACTGCAATCTTTTACCTCTTAAATATCATAGTCTCAAATAAATGTGCTATAAAAAGAAAGTTTCACCCACAAGTTCATACCAGTTATTGATGATGCTTTCAAGGATATCTTCTACAATTTGGCGCACTTGTATATGAACTGCAGCATGATAAAGACTGAGAAGAAGTTAGCCAAGAACTTTTTGAATGTGATAACAATAGACCTTTGAATGTGTAGCCAGAAATGAATGCTTTTTTTTACTGCATCCTGTTTCGTTTGGACTGCCCTTCACTTAGCATCTCTCATTTGTCTGATAGTGTGTGATGGATGTACCTGCACATATTTATTTGGAGCTCTGCTGTGCTAATTCAGGGCATCTGATTCTCACACAATACAAATAATTCATCTACATTCATTTTCTGACTGTCTTAAGGAAGACTTGGTGGCATCACTTTCCAGTGATTCCCTCCGGTTCCAGTATGCAGCATGGTCCCATATTCAGGTCCCGCTTCAGTTCTTCCATTTCCGGCATGTAAGAAAAGGCCAAGGAAACCATTTCCCTAGAGATACTGTTTGAAACATGTTTTACATCCCAATCCAAAGGCACTGGCAGCCAGGGATGGCTCCACTGCCATGTCACTTCCAGTGGGTTTCCAGGCTGTGCAGGAAGGCATACCCTCCCCCCCCATCCTAGAGAATTCCTGGATGCCTGAAAAGCCCCCACAGGTTGAAACAGATCTACACCATCCTTTTGGTGGTGTAAGTCTAACTCTTACATTGCGAGTGTTTTCAGGCCAAAAACCTGGTTGAAGCTGTTATGGCCTTAACAGGGGAAGGGGATTTGGGATAGGATTCTCCACCAGCTGCTAAAAAGTGTAACAGCACACATATAGTTTTTAAAAGTAGCAAGGGGGAATGAACTCACATTGGCAGATCAGGAGAGGGGCCAAGAGGAGATCTTTTAGACTTTATGATACGGGGAAGGAATTCTGGCAATGAATATTCCACAGAGAAGCAAGAGTCCAAATTGAATTTAAATGTTTTATATAAATTTGTTTAAAAAATACACACACTCAGTAAGACACAAAGGCACATACATTCAAGTTTCCTAGGATATATACAGGTTTGAAAGATAGATTGGATGATAGAAATGGAGGGGGATTTTCAGGGTAATACGTTACCTAAATTCAGCTGAAGAAGGTCTTGTAGAAGGCAAGGATTTCAAATGACCAGCATCTGAATCCAGGCATGGCGATCTATATCGTCTCCAACCCAACCAGTCCAAGAGAGTACAGGCCAGAATTGAGCACATGTAAGTTGGGGTGAACTGAACTTTTTATACCCTTTGCTCCAGGAAGGCGGAATAAGTGAGTTTTGTAAGTTTTATTTTTCTAAATCCTCTGAATTTCCCATGCTGGACTTTGGGGGTGCTGAGGTCATTAGTCATCTCATCTACTGCTAAACCCGTGACAATGGGGCCATTTGCTCTTAATGGCTTTATGCAAAGTAACTCTTACAGTCTCTGCCTTCAGCATTCAGATTTGAATGAGGCTGATTGATTCAGGATGGGATAAGTGGTTTTAGGAGAGTCATCACAAAGGGAAGGAAATGCAGAGAAGTAACTTATTTGTTGTTGACCTGGGTTCCCAGAAAAGATAGGGAAATGACAGTATCTGATAGCAAGTTGGCTTTAACAGTTTCTATAGCAAGGTGTGGTAATCAAGCATTCTAGTGACTCAAATGAGGCCTCCAAGTTATGCTGGAGTAACTCATTATCTTAGCTTTTGTTAAAGTAGTTTTGACCTTTTGACATGCTGCTACCTACACCCATAGGAGTGCTTTTGGCAACTGGCTTTTGCCAATATGATTTTAAAGCAGAAATATATATAAATAATATTCTGGGGGTCCTTTGGGTCGTTACAAAGCTGACTAAGGTTGGTTCCATCCCTGAGAATATCTCGAACCTGTCCCCAGCTGCACTGGTGGTCAGGCATAGCCAGTGCAGTTCTGGGGCCACAGCCTGCTTCTGGGCTGGGCACTGTGGAACTCCATGGTGCCTGCCCACCTCCTTGTTTGCGCTCCCTGCTGGAGTAAATGACATTTACACTGCAGGGTAGGCAAATATGCTGGTGCAGCCTTGCTCCAGCTCCAAGAGCCAATTCCCCCTGCCCCGCCCAATTGGACTGTTAGTATAGGAAGAGAACCAAAGGATCGTGCCTGGCTGGGAGACTGCAGGTAAATTTCAATATATAGGACAGTAGAAAAGAAGAGACAGATTCACAGTTGCTTTTGTATAAATAAGTTTACTAACTATAAGGCCGTTTCTGCATCGGTACTCCATGGCGCCTGGAGTAAAACATCAGCTCCAGGCGTCGCCATTCACACGCAATTGCAACGCAGCCACGCTACTGCGTGTCACTTCCTGCCGGGCCTGAAGGCTGCTCTGCGCTTCCCCAGCTTTTTTTTGAACGCTGCATGAAGCCGCCAGTTTGTGCTTAACGGCAGCGCTTCATGCTTCTCACTTCACCCGGCAGCACTTCACTTTTCCTCGGTTTCCGGAAGTCGAGGCCTGGGGACATGCCCCTGGCGCCTTCGCTTCAGGCCAAGAGGCCAGGGCGGTCCCCAGGCCTCCTCGCGACGGCCGGAGGCCCGGACAGGTTGGTCGGGTTGGCTACCGGCTGGCGCTACCGCCGCCCAGTTAAAGCTTCGGGCGACCATCCATGACGGTCCTTAGCGTTTCAGGTCGGGCGCTAATAATGTTGACTGCTCACCGCAAGGAAACGCCTAAGGGAGGGTTACATGGAAAACAAAATAAGAAATGCTATACTTTCTTGTTACATATCTATAATACTACACTTGGTTACATCTTGCTACCTCACCTCGTGGCCACATCATGGTCTTGTGCACATGGCTTCTCATCATGGTGCGCTAACAAAGAAGCAGAGTTAACTTTTATAACTCTGACTACGTGACCACTGGCATGCAAGCAAAGTCTGACTGACTGACCAATAGCTAATCAATAGAGCAGGTCACAAAACAGTGACCTCAACAACATGTTAACATACACACAGTTAACCCTTTCATGACTGAGTTGTGATAGACACTTGCAATATCTCTAATAGTAGAACCTATGTTTCTCCAGATAAATTAGGAGTCCATACTCATCAGTCTCATCAGCATGGCCAATTGGCCATGCTGGCAGGGGCTGATGGGAATTGTAGTTCCTGAACATCTGGAGAGCCGCAGGTTCCCTACCCCTGCCCAATAGAAACCACTAGATTTGAGCACTGATAGAATTTCAGGTTTGGTTTTCTTTAACTTGGTAAAACCAAATAGAACCAATATCCATCAGCCCTACTTGGCTCTTACCAGAAATATTCAGGTTTAAAAAACTTGAATCAGAAATTTTTCAGTTCTCCCTCTTTCCTCCATGGGGGGAAATGGTGCTGGGAAAGAACTGCCTCCAGTGGTGCTTTTCAATGCCCGCTGATGGGAGATCGATGTTGCATGCCGGGCTGATCTACATCAGCCCGGCATGAAGGATCTGTGCTGCCCTTCCCCACCAAAGCGCTTGGACAGCAGAGGCAGGAGGATGATCTTTCATGTGGAGCTGTGCCGCCCTGCATGGAGGATTGCCCCTCCTTTCCTTCTCCCAAAGGACTTGGACAGCAGAGTCAGAGGTGGGGGAGGATCCTGGATGCAGGGCTGCTCAGCCTCACATGCAGGATCAGGCCATTTCTTTCTTAGCTCTGTTGTCCAAGGCCCAAAGGGTAAGAGGCAATCTTGCAATGTGAGACTGCTCTCTCACTATTGCCTTTGTCTGGGAGATGGAGATGGTGGGGAGATCTGAGCACTGAGGTGGGTTAAGTCCCCCGCCCCGCTCTTTTCCACATCCAACTCCCAGAGCTGATAAAGCTGGGTCATGTTTGGCTCTATCAACTCCCAGACTATTTGCAAGAAAAGCGGCGAGGAAATATAAATGAATGAATGAATATAAAATAATATAAAAAGAGGTCCAGAGATCAGTCCAAAAGTTCGTTGAGTTCATATTTGTAAAACTTAAGGTCAGTTTTTATAATGTTTTCATCACAAAGAACTGAAAAAAAAGTCCTGAAGAGAAATCAGGATGATAACTACTAAGGTACAGGAGCCAGTGAGGCAAATAATCTGTGATTTCATGTTATCTGCATACAATGACTGACATAAATGTGATGCCATTACCCTAACATTCAGTTGAGGTTGGCTGCAAATGACACTTTTCAGTGACTGGCAGATACTTTAGCCTGATAGGTAAGCTAGTGTCAAAGATTTATTACCTAGTTTATCTCTCAGATGGAATGTAGTTTTGTAGTGACAAGGAAAGATTTTGTCAGCTCATTGTCCTGACCAAAGGAATGGGATGATTCCTTCTAATACAAATAGAATTCAAGTCAATGAAAATCAAATGGAGAATCAGCAATGGAAATTTTTTTCATCTTATCTGGCTGCAAATGATCTCTTCACACAGAAGCAGAAACATTTTCTCATGCTGTAGGAGAATCTAGTTTTGGTTATTAAACTTTTTGGTTCATGAATCATTTACAAGTAAAGAAACCCAACACATGTTCATGAACAACCCGTAAGACCACAGTGCAATAAAATATCATGCCATGCTATGCCAGAACACATGTCTAAAAAAATAAGTGTCTAAAGACATTTCAGAAATATCATGTTCATATTAGAGTTAAGAACAGACTGAGGCAGACTGATCTACCTTTTCTCAGTTACAACACACCTCCTGTTCTGTACACAGGATGATGGAGAACTGACAAACCTTGACCCTGCCTACCTTATAACCTTACATATCATTTTTCACATCATACGGACAGATTTAGTAACGTGTTTAAGCTTTCAACATTAAATAACCTTAATCCTTTTTGCCTCCACAGATCTATAGTTCCAAAGGTCCTTGGAAGGAAAGATTACATTCAGGGACATGCCCCTTGCCCTCCGACCCCTGGGCCATCCCTGAGCCACAGAGTGTGTCCCCTCATCCTGACAGAGCTACGCAAGGACATGGAGGTAAGCTTTTTTTTAAAAAAAGCAGTGAGCCTAGTGCAGAATGGCCCAAGTCTACACCAGTGTCTTGCCGCTCCCTGGGCCCATGTGGAATCCACCTCTGTAAATCAGATGATCTACCACTGAACCATGGCCCCTTCCTTTAAATGAACTGACTCAGAACTAAAAGTTGTAGGCAGGGGCATAACGAGGCAGCCCTGGGCAAGCTGTAGCCCTGGGCAAACCCTGAGTTGGATGCCCCCCCCCCCTGGGCGGCCACTCCACCATGACCAAATTTCTTTTTGCACCAGGACATTGGTGCCTGCAGGGGATGCATCTTTAGACATATCAGCACCAAACTTTCAGCATAGCATCAGGAGACTGTCCTTATGCTGCTCCCCAAGTTTGGTGAGGTTTGGTTCAAGGAGTACAAAGTTATGGACTCCCAAAGGGGGTGCCCCATCCCCCATTGTTTCCAATGGGAGCTAATAGGAGATGGGGGCTACAGTTTTGAGGGTCCATAACTTTGGCTCCCCCCCTGAACCAAACTGCACCAAACTTGGGGGGTGCCATCATCTCCAGATGATACCCTGAAATTTTGGTGCCGATATATCCAAAAATGCACCCCCTGCAGGAACATCCTAGAAATTTGCCCAAGAATCTGTGTTCTGCATTGAGTTTTCTGCATTGATGTCAATGGGGGTTGCAGGCTGTGGGGGGCACATTTCTGAAGGCACAGTCTCAAAACTTTCAGGGTCTCATCAGGAGACTGCCCTAATGATACCCGCAAGTTTGGTGCAGTTTGGTTCAGGGGGGCCAAAGTTATGGACCCTCAAAACTGTAGCCCCCATCTCCTATTAGCTCCCATTGGAAACAATGGGGGATAGGGGCACCCCCTTTGGGAGTCCATAACTTTGGACTCCCTGAACCAAACCTCACCAAACTTTGGGGCGGGGGTAGCATGAGGACAGTCTCCTGATAATACGCTGAAATTCTGGTGCCACTAGCGTGACTAGCCTAAAAACTGCGCCCCCTTCAGGCCAAAAATGGAAAACCACTAAAATACCCAAAAACGAACACAGCATTTTGATGCCCCCCACAAGGTGATGCCCTGGGCAGCTGCCCACCTTGCCCAATGGGCATTACGCCAGTGGTTGTAGGTGAATCTATTTCATATTATCAGTTAGCCTACAATATTGCTATTGAAGTCATTTTTATGTGACCAGATCATTAACTGTCTTCTGCCCTTTGCTTATCAGCACTGATACAGTTCTTTGCAGATATATGTGCTTCTCCTATTAAACCCAAATGCCAAATAGATGAGAAGTAAATGTATAAGGATCTATCATAATTTATTTTAATGATAATAGTGATAATTGCATGCCTTTATAGAAAATAGAATATTTGGCTCAGTGACAATATTCCAGAGAAAACACACATACATAAAGCCAGGATGTGCAAAACTAGCAGAGACAGCTGGCTGTTTGAAAATTGGAAAAGCAAGGAGGGAGAGTGCATGAAGTACAAATTTTCTGTCCTTCCTTTCTGCATGATACTTCAGCTATTTCAGTTTATTGTGATTTCTTTGAAGTGAGTTTAAGTCTGGGCAAAAATATAAAATTGCAAAAAACTGGTTTTAGGTTTGCAAGCTTAAATGTTCCCTGATCCACCATGCCCCACAAAAAGGTGTTATAGTTCAAGGTCAATGGCTACCTGAACACAATGAAAAGAAATAATTCCAAACCAGTAGAACGAAATGACACAATTCAAAGCCTACTCTCTCTAAGCATATTCCATTTCTCTTGCATGTCCTTCATTTAAAGACACATAGAGGAAGGGTGGGAAGTATTTCCCTTTGCTAGATTTTGTAAAAAGTGGCACCCAGAAATCAGTTTGAGACAAAGTTAGTCTGATGACAAATACTTGAATGGAGGTGAAGAAAGAGATTACAGAATTCCAGATGGAAAGTGAAGGGTATATGGAACCCACAGGAGAACTAAGGGAAAGGATAAATATGAAGTAATGTATGGAATATGTGGGGCAGCCTGTTTCTTATGCATATCTCCACCTTCATGATTGTTTCCCAGCTCTCTTAATATTTGACTGTTTCTTCCCCTGTAAAATCCTAGCTTTACCTATAGTCCAACCCATTCTAAAACCTATAGTCCAACCCATTCTAAAAAGGAACCAAATGGCTACCTGAACACAATGGGTTCCTTTTGGGTTCCTTTTGCTGTTGTAAGCTCCCCTGCTCCGCCCCACTTAAGTTTTTACTACAATCATGTGGGTACTCAGTTACCTACCATTACAAAGCAGAGAGATTCCTTCTGTATTGACCAAACACCTTCTTATAATGGATTTGGTCAACAAACATGTGTACAGTTATCACAAAGTATACTGTTAACACTGGATGAAGAAAAATGTATTAACAGCCAGTATACACATACCATGAAATTCTTCTCACAAGCACATCTCATTCACCCAGTTTTGCTTCTTCTGCAACATTTTTATTGCTTATACAATGGCATATCTAGGGGAGCAGAGGGGGAAGACAACCCAGGCACCACTTTCAGGGGTCACATGGGGGCACATTGTGCCAGTCCCCCTGCCATCCCCACACACCCGCTGCCAGGGCTTCTGTCTCGAGCAAGCAGAGTCTGCTGCTTACTTGCTGCCACTTGCCACTTTTGCCCACCCCTCCCACCACAATTGCTTCCACCTGGAGCAAGCAGAGCCCACCGCCCACCTGCTTGCTTGGACACCCGTTTCAATTGCCAGGTGTCCTGGAACCTTCCTGCTGGGCCCCCTCTCCATGCTGCTGGTCCTTCCTGCTTTTTGAAAGTGCATGTATTGAGAGATTGAGAGATCAATCTTTTGATGCAAAGTAACAACAAAGAAGGCTTTTGCAAGCAACAGTACAAGCAGACATCTTTTTAGCTCCACCCAACCTCCCCAGCTCTGCTTCTGCCAATGGCTGAGAGGGCTTTTCAAACTTTATTTCAGGTAAGACTCTGTTTTAAAGCAAATATCTCTTTTCTATTCTCTTGCAACAGCAGCAGGGAGAGTGCACGTGTTGAAGGGAAGTGAGTAGGGGAGAGAATATCAGCTCTGTGCCTTTAGGACCATTGATGGGCAGAGTTAAGAGAGGCAGAGACCTAGCAGGGTTCAACAGACAAACTGCGCTGAATGCTGTGAGCTGCCTCTTCATGTGTACGCAGAGAAAAGCAAGGAGAACCCACTATGATCCCACTGCACAGAGAACAGGCTTGATGTAAGTGTTCCATGAGTAATGGGCAATAGTCAATCCATCTCATTTTGTCTTCCTCTTTTCCTGCTACCTTCAACCTTTCCTAGCTTTATTGTCTTTTCCATTAACTTTTGTCTTCTCATTATATGACCAAAATACAACAACCTCATTTAGTCATTTTAGCTTCTAAGGGACAGTTCAGGCTTGATTTGATCTAGAAACCACTTTTTTTTGGTGGTCCATGGTATCTGCAACCATGGACTGCCTCCCACTCCCAAAACAACAACCCCCCCCCCCCATTGTACCTGGAGATAATCTCAGAGATGGTCAAATGTCTGCACACTCAAAATTTGTCTCATATGTGTGTGGTATGAATTATATTACATACTTCTCCTTTTCCCTTGTTTGTACTGACATCAACTATGTAATGTTTATGATGTGGTAATGCCCAGAAAATCCCAGCCATAGTGCCACCATAAATAAATCCTGTTGAATATTATTGACTACCCTACCCGTTCTTTGCTATGGTTTTAGAACTGAAGATAATTTGTTTTTCTGCCCCATGAGGTCCACTTTGTAATTCTGGAATAGGAGGCACTCATCAATAACAGGTAAGATATTACTGGTAAGTGGAATGCCTGTTTGAGCAATGTAGTAGGAATCTCTCTGCGCTATGAAACTATTTTTACACTGACATTTAGAAATGGTACTGTTGAGACAAGGGTTCTTGGGAGCAGTTGCTTATGCTGTGTTCCAAGTGTGACACAAAACTCTTAATAAAAAGCTCTGCGAGTTCAGCTTATCCAGTATCAGTTGTGCAGAGAGCATTGAAGAATTGTAGGATTATGGAGCTGAAAGGAACCTAAAAGCTTTCTACTACTGTTCCATAATTTGAGAATGTAGCATCTATATCTAAATATCTCTAGTAAATTAGTAAATATCTTGTAAATTAGATTAATATCAGAATACTGCTACAAGAATTCATTTATTTATCTATTGAATGTTTAGGCCACCTTTCCCCTTATGGGCTCACGGCAGTTTTCAAGGTACGGAGATTAAAGTACATTCAATGTAGGCATTGTAGGTGTACATTAAAGTACATTCAATGTTGGCAGTGTAGGTGAAAATCATGACTATAATCAGGGGAGATGCAGGGAAAAAACACAGGAAGAAACAGGGAGAAGGAAGGGGGCAAGGCAGATCAGCTCTGTTGTAAAATTACCATTGCTATCCTCAGCCTGGTGGAACAGCTGTATCTCACAGGCCCTGGGGAATTGCAACTGGTCTCATTTGACAGAGCACTCCACCAGGCAGCTGACAGAGCTGAAAACACTGTCCCTAGTTAAGGACAGCTGGACACTTTTTGGACCAGGGACCACAATACGTGGTTATTCATGGAGTGTAATGCTTTTGTGGGGGTGTATTGAGAGAGGCAGTCCCACAGATATGATGGCCCTTGACCACTTGGGGATTTTAAGATTAAATCCAAAACCTTGAAGTTGACTCCACTGGTAACCAGTGCAGCTGGTGGAGCATTAGACAAAGGTGCTCATGCCATGGAATTTCTGCGAGGAGCTGTGCTGCATTTTGCACCAGTTGGAATTTCTGGGTCAGTCTCAAGGGCAACCTAGCATAGAACAAGTTACAATGGACTAATCTGGTGGTGACTGTTTCATGAATCACTGTAGCTAGGCCAGGGTGTAACAAGTAGGTGGCCAATAACGTGGCCGGATGAAGATGGAAAAATGCCAGTTTGGGCATCTTTGTGACTTGAGACTCCATTGACAAGGGGGCATAAAATATTAGCCCCAAATATGTGACAGTCAGTGAAGATGCTGATTGCACCCCATCAAGAGTAAATAGGTGCCATTCCTCACCCAAATCAGGTGTTGTAGTGATGTCCTCTGCCCTAGCGCAACCCTCTGCCCTTAGTGCAACTGCTAGGCTGTTCCTAGAATCCCAGCATCAATAAGATGGTTAGTCAAAAGATCTTGATCAATTATATTGAATGCTGCTGTCAGGTCCATTAACACCACCGCCTTACTGTTTTGCCTTGATCCAGTTGCTTCTAAGGTCATTTGTGAGGATGACCAGATCCATTTCTGACCCATGGCCAGGTCAAAAATTGAATTGAAATGGGTCCAGTATTGATGCATAGTTAAATACTTTCATCAGGCACAATACAATTCACATTATATTGCGTCAGATTAAAGGATTTATACTATGTCTATGAAATGTGCCAACTGTATTTATAGCACAAGGAACAAGGTTAATTAAACTGTCTTATATTGCTGTTATTTGTATACTTTATTTGGTCCATTTTGCATAATGAGGCTGATTACAAAATTAGAAACAAAGCAATAGAAGCAACAGTGGAATAAAACTGGATTACAAAATTAGAGAATAGCCTATTAAAACAGTACAATAATCAGGCCCTTCTTCAGGAACCACTCTGCAAATGAGCAAGATCAACAATTGCCTGTACACATGCATTCTCCATACTGGCCCCACCCTATGGAATGGGCAACCTGAAGAAGTCAGGAAGACTCCCACACTTAGAGCTTTCTACAAACTGTATAAAACCATTATACTGTACTGCTCAGGAGAACATTTTCATAAAGGAAAGAGGACAACATTACAATAGAAAGATTTGGGGAAATGTTTCAGTTCAGGTTACAGGACTGTGGACTATACTACAGGTTTTATCTCTTTGCTACTGTATGATTATATATTGCTCTTACTGCATTATATTTCAAATTCTTTTTAAAACAAATTTTGTTTTAAAAAATAAAACATTATTACATAGGAGAGTGAAATGTGAAGCTTACTTATATCTATCAACATACTGAACTTTTATTATCAAATTTTTTATTTAAGATTTTTAAGTCCAAAAAAGAAATTTTAAAAAAGTTGGACAGCCCAATCCAAAGGATTTCAGATGGCATAGGAAGGGCGGGGGAGAAAAAATCCAGCTGCCTGAAAAATCCCATAGGAAAAACTGACGTGGACCACCTTTTTGGATGGCATAAGTCAGTTGCTGGCATAAATGGCATTCCCAGGCCAAAAGTCCTTTGGGAGCCGACTAAAGTCAGCTCTGCTCCCAGGAAAGCTTCCCTCCATGCTGTCAGAGGCTGTTGCAGTGCAGGCCTGCACCTGCAAGGCCAAAGCTCTGGGTTTGGGTGCTGTGGTGGCCAACTACCATGGTGAGTCCCTCTGTGCGAGTATACATGCCACTTTACACAACGCTGCTGGCACAGACCCCAGCACAACCCTTTCACTGCTTCCAATGCAATTTCACTCCTCTCTTGTGAATTGCACAGTTGGCATAACATTTGTTCTTATCAAAAAAATTTAATTGGTTTCTTATTGTCCCAGACCTTGATCTATACAGTTCCCCGAAAACATTCCATTTCTTTCCATATTCTGTAGCTGTCTTCTTGTGTATCAGAGATGTCAGCTTTGCCATTGTTGCATATTCTGTTAATCTGTTCTTCCATTGTTAGATCTGGAGGTTGTTATGATTTCTATCTTGATGACCATTTCTTGTGTTCTTTAACATATCATGTTTAATATTTATGCCTTGCTCCAGATTTTTGCAGCCCAAATACTATTGCATTGTTTATTAAATGTTTCCTCATTCTACCGATTGCACTGACCTCCATTAAGTAATCCATCTTGAGGCCCAGTGACAAAGATATAGTTACATTAGTTAATTAACATTAATTTCTTAAATAGTAAATAATATATACAATGAAAAAAGCAATGAAAAATGCCTAAAATCTCTTAAACTGTAATCCAGTTTCTTTTCTCATAAAGGGAAAATTTTGGGTTGTCTTCCTACAATGCTACTGTCTTACACTCCCTTTACTCCGCATTAATAATGCAAAGTTTATTCAGTTTAACAAAACTTTGGCATGATCATGTTAATGGACTGACTCATATGGCGGTTTCCGCGTGGGGCAAAAACAGCGGTGTGAAAACAGTGTAAAATGGTTTAAAATGGTGTAAAAGGGTTTATACCATTTTCACACTGTTTTCACACCACTGTTTTTAGTCCATGTGGAATCCACCATACTCTAGGACTTGTTTTCTTAGCAGCATTTTGATTTTACCACTTGCAAGTGACCTTCAAAATAAATTACATGATCCCATTGTGTAACTTGGGATGACTAGCCAACTGTCCCAAAAGGGAATCATCATTCTTAGGCCCTTTCCGCCCCGCAACGGTGTGGGGGTGCGTCGGCGTAAAAGACGCCAACGCAGACCCCCGGGACCGTTTGCCTGGATGGTCATGGGAGGGCAGCAGGCGGTGGCGCAGCCTTCGCACAGGCTGCGCCGTCCCTGAAAGCTTACCTCATCCCCTGGCCTTCGGCTCATCGCAGAGGCCAGGGGACACGCCACACAGGCTGGAGTGATGGCTCTAGAGTTGCAGGCCAGGGGGCGTGTCCCCTGGCCTCTGCGACGAGCTGGAAGCCAGGAGATGAGGTAAGCTTTCAGGGATGGTGCTGGGGACATGGTGCCTTCCAGCTGCTGCCGTTCACACAGCAGCAGTTGGAAGTTGTTATTTTCGGAAAACCTTGCTCGGGGAGCGAGGTTGGGAAACAGTGGCTTCGCGCCGCTGGGAGGGAGCGAGGGCGGCATTTTTGCTGTCCCTAGGGCGCTGTTTTTGGCCCGTGCAGAAAGGGCCTTAGTGATATTAAATTCATTCTTATGAGCAAATGATCAGAGGATTTGTGTTTATCAGGGAAAAGATGCTGAAGGCTCATTGAGAAGCCTTATGATTGACTATTCCAAGTCCTCTTTAAACAATCTCAATACTTGCAGCAACAGTTATTCGTAACTAAAAAACTGCTTTAGGGATAGCATTCAAAAGACAAATGTTGATTTTTTTGTGTTTTACATGTAGAATCACGATTATGCTTTGTTTCAGAAGAAGGATGCTTGCAGAAATAATACTGAATTATCTTTACCAGAGGCCCCTTCCACACATGCAGAATAATGCACTTTCAATCCACTTTAACAATTGTTTGCAAGTGGATTTTGCTATTCAGCACAGCTGCAAAGTACATTGAAAGTGCATTATTCTGCATGTGGGGAAGGGTTCAGAGTGATGAATGACACAATAGTCACATCTTGTAGCCTGAGCATAAAGTATTCAGTATACTCAGTGTTTGCTGTCAGAGCACTCCCAATTGTAATCTATTATTAAACAGAGTTTTATTTTTGGGGCTCTTCTGAAACACAATAGTTGAGCAAGATGCATCGAAGAAAAGTTTATTGAAGTCATATATGCTTTGCTGTCATGTGAGATTCTATTCATGATGCCGGTCAAGTATCATGCTCTTCAGCAATGGTAGCAAATATCAATATTTGCATTAATAACTCCCAGGAATCAAGACAGAACTTCCCAAATGCCATTCAAAAATGTTTCTATAGCTGAAGAAATGCCAGAATTTAAATGCTTCTAATGGTAAAGGTCCATATAGGTTAAAAAGTTATTTATGAAAGCAATTTAGGTTGATGATAACCAGGACTGAAGTCAAATTTTGCTCCTAGCATTTGACTATTTTGTTTCTGATAGTTTACTTTTTTGAAAACTTCTGTGCTTGTGGTTTTTTTTTGTGCTTTTATCACTATTGTCTCTATCTACCAGAAACTTCAGAAGTAATAAGCATCAAGATTTGATTATTAAAACTACTGACAAATACTAGAGATTTTTCATTATTCCCATTCCATATGTGATACAGCTAAAATTGTTCCGACTTCATCCACTCAGAATTTCCTGTCCCAGCAGTCCAATAGAAGACCTGGGATGGCCTCTCCTGCAACCAATGTCCTCTGGAATCCTGATTGGAACATAGATATGGATCCATGAGAAATACTTCAGACTTTTTCATAATAGCTTGAATATGGGCTGTAGTGAAACCAGATGTGTACATGTTGCTAGACCAGCCTATCTAATAAAGTGCTCTTGCTCTAAAAAGGGAGGTTGGCAAAGTGTTTCTGCACAGGGACAGTGGTCAGTCAAAGACTGAACATTCTGCTGTGCAGTCAGCACAAGGTGTAAATTCTACTGCTTGTGGATGATTTGTTTTTACAGTCTTTGGGTGAAGAGATCATAGAGAAAATAGCTGTTAATAGGAAACACTATCATGGATTAATAATTTATGTGCCATGTGAGGTAATAGGCTCAGTGCATCCAGACTCAAAGAGGAGAGATGTCTCCCACTTGTTCTACACTATGTGAACAGTGTAACTGGTATTACATAAAACTATATTGTTCTTTAAATATAATAGCAATAACATATATGGTCCCTTGCCACTGACAAGTAATTCAACCCCAAAGAAAATACCTCACTATATAATTTATATACCAAAATTGTAGGTGGTGTGTCTTTGAGAAAACATTCTGGAGAAATATTTGACAATGGTACATCTTCTGTCGATGACTACAGTAACAGGGTACATTTTCTTGCTATCCTTCAAAAATAAAGATTCTTTTCAGAAATGCCATGTTCTTTGTATCCAAAGTATTTGAAATTTAACTTGAAATAAAAAATGCAGTTTTCTACTAAAGGCATTTTTTTATATCCTTGGAGAAAGATGATGCTGTTGGGTAAAGATGAAAAAGCTTTTGAAAGCAAATCATCTGTCAGGGTTCTGTGTTCAAAATAAGCTAGACAGAAAATAGTATCCCACAAAACCTCCTTACTTCTATAGCTGGTTATTAGGTCATCAAATCAAGTTAGAATTGCTAATATTAACAAGGTTTAAAGATTGATTGGGCTGCAGGAAACAATATATAGAGCATGTAAATATTAGTCCATTGTGTTCAATATATATGTACAAATGTATATTATGCATGCACAGCATTGGACTTGATCACTTTGAAAACATCATTAAGCCAGAGGGTGTTTTTTTCCAGACTCTACATAGAATAACTCTCTCAAAAGACTACTTCCTATTCATTTTATTTGGCAGTTCCCGCCACATAGTAAATGGTCACATTATATGCAGCATCCTAATGTTGTGCAGAATGTAGATGACAGGGAGGATAATGAATAGGGCAATTGGTGAACCAAATTACATTTCGTACTTACAGCCCTGATCAGCCCTAGTTAGCATACTCATAAGTAAAGAGTTAGTTATGAGAAGGGTGCTAGTGATTAAATGAATGAAGAAGCCCATCTGTTTCATAAAGCGGAAGGCATCATAATAAATGGCAGCCTTGGACAGCATTCCCAGTGGGCAGGAATGGATTCTGTGGAAACTCTATTCAATGAGAGTCATAATTTTGTTTGTTATTAATAGCCTCTTTACCATTTCAGGGCTGCTTATACATGCAATCCAGCAATTGTTCCCATCTGTTTCCTCCTAATCTGCAGGGTCTGGCTGGGTCCTGTCAGTTTCAAGATATTGCATAGATTAATAGTTTACCTGTTGTTTTTAGTTGCGTGCGGATGTGTGGAGACTCGTTCCATTAATAACACTACAACATATTAGTTGGAAAAGTAATCGGCCGCAGCCCACATTTATTTAACATATAATAATCATAAGCTTGAAGCTGGGCGAGCATAACAGAGCACATCCTGACCCCCAGGCAGCAAGCTGCTGAACCTGGTTATAGGGCAGCCCCAGCTGACCCCTTAGGCCCTTCGAACAGCACCGCTGTCCAGCATATCCCCAAGGGAAGTGGAACAGGAAGTTACTAGGTGTCACATGGACGCAAATCCACTTTGTGACACCCCTTCCTGCCAGGCAGCGAGCTCTCGGCGTGGCTCCAAGGCCTGCCCTCATGAGCTCATCACCACCTCGGACCTCATAAGGAGGCCCCCGACATGGGAAGGTCCAGCATGCAAGCTACTGCCTTCCCAAATAGGATGTGCTCTTATGCCCAACCGCCAATGAGCTGCTAAAACAGCTCCCGCCCTGCCGGGATAGGAAGGATGGCTCGCCGAGCCTCCGCTCGAATGAACAGTGCCGCAGCAATGAGTGAATGGAAGGGAGAGACGACATCCTCCCTTCCTGATGTCCCCCTGCTCTAACAAGGCTGCTTGGAGAAATTGCGTCGACACAGCAACCTCCCTTCACAAAACGCTGGCCTCAAAAGAGGCTGAGCCCTGCCGGCCCAGCCTCTTATAGGCTGGCTGGCCCTCATCACATGCAGGTTCCTGGCCACATGACAGCCTGATCAGCCGGCAGGGGGAGGAGGCATTCCCCTCCTTCCTCCCCCACCGCAACAGCGTCCCCAGATTGAAGCCTGGGACGCGATTTAGTAAAATGTGGGGTGAATCTTACTTCCACTGACGAAATAATCAAACACGGTTTTCGTTTTCTACACTGCCATGAGGGTGGAAAGAAATGGAAATGAGTCAGATTGAACTCAGAGGAGGAACAATTCAAGTTTTATTCATCGAGTTCATGCATTATCCCCTGCCAAATTCACAGAAATTATTTCTGTGTTTCCAGGGAGCACTTCACAATCTGTGAAAGGAATATTTCTCCCTTCTTATTGGAAGCTATGAGATATAAGCAGTGGTGGGATCCAAAAATTTTAGTAACAGGTTCCCATGATGGTGGGATTCAAACAGTGGCGTAACGCCAGTGGGACTTGGTGGGGCACGACAGGGGTGTGGCTGGGCATTCCGGGGGTGAGGCATTCCTGGGCGGGGCTGTGGCAAGGATGCAGGGCACGTGTACCCCAGGTACAATTGCGCACCCCCCCTGCCTCTTGGTAGCTTCGCCACTGACAATAAGCAAACTGCATTGAAATCTTTCTTGTCTTCTTAGTAGAAGACAGTGAAGCCTGAAGGTTTCCTGTCACGTTAAAACGTTTCTGGCCTTTTGGAAGTCACATAAAGGACAGGAGTTCTCAGAAACATGCACAGGAGAAAGCTGGGGTACTAAATTTCTAAACTGATGCTTAAATATACAGGCCAACTAGCCAGATTCCACACAGAAAAAAATCCCCAAAACTTCTTATTTTTTGAAGGAAAAAGCCCCTCTAAAACTCAAGCCTAACTGAAACAGCCCAGGGTTACCTTGAGAAGGGGACCTGCCCCTGGCGATGCGCACAACCTGCGCACAACAAATGGCAAATACAAGTCAGAGCATTTGCTGGATCAGCTTCGGTCAGCTTCTTCAGCATTCTGAGAAGTTGCCGGCCCCTCCCCCCCAGGAGTGTTCCCTCCCTGCTGTGGGCAGTCAGCAAGTTGCTAGCTAGGCTAGCTGTTGGAGACTGGAGTGAGTCGTCAGGCTCCAAGTCTCTGCAAGGAGGGAGGGAGGGAGGGGGAGTTGAGCTGAGGAGTCAATTTGCTCCTTTTGTTTAGGGCTGATCAGTGCTCTCAGAGCTGATTGCCCTGGCCTGGCTGCTGGTCTGGCTCGGCTGCTGCCGGCAGAGGAAGCCACACGCTGAGTGAGCAGCCGATCAACAAGAGGGAAAGGGGGAGGGGTGGGGGAATTTTCCACCCCCCACATTACCCATAGTTGTCCACCTGGTGCATGGCGCATCCCCCCATGGCCCCGCACACACCCCCCGCGTGGCCCCGCTCCCTGGTAGCTCTGCCACTGAGCGGACCCAATTAGTAACCCCCTCTTGGCACACAAAAATAATTAGTAACCCACTCTCGGGAACCAGTGAGAACCGGCTGGATCCCACCTCCGGTTGGGATGACAACCAGATTGCTTAGAGTAAGATTGAATTAACATATTTGCTCCCTCAGAACAAAGAGAGAGGAAACCCCACTTACAAAACATTTCATTGAGAAAAACCATTCAGAAAGAGTCTTTAAATTTATAGTGTTATACACATATAATTCTTGTGCAGATGAGTTTAAAGATGTTAAAAAAGTGTTGTTGCAACAAGAAGCCAGATGGATTCATTTACTAGATAGCCATCATGTAGGTCTTAATAAAGAATTAGATTTAAGCTGTTATTTATAAAATAACTGTACCTTTATAAAACGACTGTACCTTTAAGCCAACTGTGCATACCTTCGCCTACTTACCTACTTATTTCACAGGTTGATTGTTGAATCAATTGCACAGAATACTTTCTGGCCAACAAGAACCTTGTTATCATGTTACAAGTGAGTTTTGTTATTCATGTATTTTTATGGGATATTTATTGTTGTAAGAATATGTCAGAGGAATATAGTATTTATTGATGTAAAAAGAGACCATAGGAATACCTGTCATTATCACTGTCAGTTTGTTACCAATTATATTTTATACCAATTATATTTTATAGAGATGTCTCATGTTGGCATTATGTTAAAAACAACTTGATCAGTATCAGAAGCATGTATTTGCACTGAAGAAGAAAATTTGAAAATGTAGTTTAGCGTGCAATACGTTTTGCCCTTGTGCTGCTTCTCACTGCCGCACCATGCAGTCTTTCGTAATTGATTACACCTGAGCTATTCTTCTTCAATAGCACTTTATATTATACGCCAGTGCTTGTAACTGTGAGTACTACGAGATATTCATTGACCTCGCCCATTTACTCAGCTTTGTTATACGCTTTGCTGAAGCCATGGACTGTGCTCATATAAAACTTAAGAATCTGCAGCAAAATAAGAAAGTGTCCTGTTTGGTCAGATATATTGGACATCAACCACAATACTACCTTACAGGGTTGTCGTTTTGTAATATATATATTTATTTATATTATAGCACATTGGATGATGTAATTTGCACTGCTTATAATGAAATATATTCATGACACTTGATAATATATGCTTTGCGATATCTTTAAATACAGCATTTTCTTGTTCACTCTTGCTCATTCCAGTTTACTCCATCTGATGCTCTCTGATTCTGCGGCATCCAGATGGATGAAGTTAGTTGAAGAAAAAATTGGTACCATTGGCCTCTCACTAGAGACACTATAACCTCTATCTGAGGCATACAGCTTCTTGAAAACTAAACCTTTAGAACATGAGCATTGTGTTATGATAGCTGTCGCGAGAAAAATGTGTTCCCCCCCATAACACTGTTCATTCCTATGGAACAAGGGCACATAGCTAACTATCTCTTTTGGCTTTTAAATCCAAAACAAAGAAGAGCTATGATGCTTGCTCGATTTAACATAATGCCCTCCATGCTTCTCTAAGGTAGATACCAACAAATAGACAAACAAAGGAGACTATGTCCATGCAATTCAGGCCAAATTGAGACACTCGATCACACTCTCTTTCATTGTGCAAGATTTGCTAAAGTTAAAATGAACCAATCCTCCTTGTTTGCCAATTGAACTTTTTAACTGAAGAAATGTGTTTCAGCTCATTGTGTATTTTATAAGTATTATTGTGTCATCTTGTATATGCCAATAAAGGCCTTATTTTTAAAAAGTGGGGCATGGGAGGGGGCACGAGGAGCTGGGCCCGGGTGGGCGGGGAGACAGTCATGCTCGCGGGTGCCATGCAGTCCCTGTGCGCCACGGCTTCCTGGGAAGTGTTATTGGGATTGGAGTGTAATTCTGAGCACATATACACTGGCAGAATTGTCCCCAAGATATGTCCTTCATGGGCTATTCAAATGGCAACTCAGTGATTCTGTTGTGCCTTCTGTATCTGTAATTGTGTGAAAAATATGTACAAGGTGTTGACTTCATGGTGAATATGCCATTTTTTTTGTATTGTGCCTTGTATTTACATCAGTATTTCCCAAACTTTTTGGGGCAGCTGCCTTCTTGGCAACCAGGCCACATCCCTAGTGCCCCCCCACCAACATATGAACACACATCTCTTTCTTGATATTAGAATCATAGAGTTGGAAGGGACCCCAAGGGCCATCAAGTCCAACCCCCTGAAACACATAATCAAATCACTCCTGACAGATGGCCATCCAATCTCTCTTTAAAACCCTCCAAAGAAGGAGACTCCACCACATTCTGAGGTAGCGCATTCCACTGTTGAACAGCCCTTACTGTCAAGAAGTTTTTCCTGATGTTTACATGGAATCTCTTTTCCTTCACCTTGAACCCATTACTCCTGGTCCTAGTCTCTGGAGCAGCAGAAAACAAGCTTGCTCCCTCATCAACATGACATCCCTTCAAATATCTAAACATGGTTACCTTCCCTTCACCAAACTAAACATACCCAGCTCCCTAAGTCTCTCCTCATAGGAGATGGATTCCAGACATTTTACCATTTTGGTTGCCATCCTCTGCACTCATTCCAGCTTGTCAATATCCTTCCTGAATTGTGGTGCCCAGAACTGTACACAATATTCCAGGTGAGATCTAACCAATGCAGAATAGATAGGTACAATTACATCCCTCGACCTTGACACTATACCTCTATTGATGCAACCCAGAATCACATTAGCTTTCTTGGCTGCCACATCACACTGCTGACTCATGTTCAGTTTGTGGTCTACTGCAAATTCAAAACAACTTCTAACATTGTAAACACACATACGTTGTCACAAATAAAATATGACCTAGTAAAAGTCAACCAATTTATTGAGCTGTTTTAGCAATATGAAAGGGTACGTTTGCATCTCACCCGTTATGTCTTCAAAGTTTTAATGGGATGCATGTACTTGATGCAAAGATATCAGCTTCTCAACATCAGGCTATGGGGCACTAAGAAAAAGCCTTGGATTCCCACATTCAGAAATTTTCAGTCTGTTTCTCTCCTTGGAAAGAAGCTGGGTGACTGCCCTGAAGCCCCACTGTACTAAATTTGATGTTGGGAAGGCAATAAATACATCTTGGCTATGATCTTCACAGTGCAGGAGTAGCGAGATCAGGGATATGCTTTTTTAGACAATGGCCATGTGAAACCATGTAAACGCTGGCACCTTTGAAACCTCCACTAAGCTTCACACAGCAAAGAGAGTGCTGCTGTTTCCTTTAAAAAAATCCTATCTTGCAAAGCAGCAGTGATGAGGCTCTTTGTCTTGGCTCTCCTCCCCCCAGCTACACAGTGAGGAAAATGCTGTTGCAAAAAAGCACCTTGTCTTGCAAATCAGCAGCAATGAGATTCTTTGTCTTTGTTTTCTCCCCAACCTGGACTACAAAGCAAGGAGAGTGTTGCTGCTTTTCCTTGAAAACACATCAGTCACCAAGATGGAAGGATAAGACTTTTCCTCACTAGGTGACCCAGAAATTCCTGTGCCACCCCTCTGCCACCCCAAAATTCTCTGCTGCTTCCCTACTGGCCCCAAATTCCTCATGGCTTCCCTTGATGTTTCCACTGCCCCCAGGGTGTGGTACTGGCCACTTTGGGAATCCTTAATTTACATTTAGTATCACATTTTGGAAAACATTTGCAATGTGAATGGAGAACCACTGTTATACATAGAGATATAATATAAAATAAAGCTGTGCTTTTGGCAGTCCCATCCAAAGTCTGAGGTGATTAGGGACGGCATGGCTTCTGCACCACCCTGAACATAAGAACATAAGAACAAGCCTGCTGGATCAGACCTGAGTCCATCTAGTCCAGCACTCTGCTACTCGCAGTGACCCACCAGATGCCTTTGGGAGCTCACTTGCAGGATTTGAAAGCAATGGCCTGCTGCTGCTGCTGCTGCTGCTCCCAAGCACCTGGTCTGTTAAGGCATTTGCAATCTCAGATCAGGAAGATCAAGATTGGTTCAGGTGCAGGAATGTTCCTCACCTCCTCTTGGGTGAAGACAGATGCAAAGAATTCATTCAGCTTCTCTGCAATCTGCTGTCTCCAGATGACTTTCCAGCTGCTCTGGGAACAACCCACCCTGTAACAACCCACAACTGGTGGGGTATGTGGATGCTGATTGGTTTGAAGATAAATCTGACTAAAAGTCATCAAGTGGATATCTTTTCTTCATAAGGGGTGAGTCAGAGGTCTGTAGTGGAAAAGTGGAGTCTGTGAAAATCACCCCTTCCTTTACCAGAAATCTATTACTGGATCCAGTGCAAGGTCTCCCTAGCCATTGCACTAAATTATGCATTATGAGAAGTGCCTTCTCTTTGGCCTATCAAGACAACTTCATGTGGTAACCCCAACTTTTAGCATAATAAAAGAGGAAAACAAGCTGACTTTCCTTTCATCATTTTATACATTGCTTTGACTTCCTCCCTTAGTTATCTTTTCCCCTAACCTTGATTTCAAATTCTAAAATGTGCCTACAATAACTTTTGATGGCAAAGAAAAGTGTTTATTTGTAGCTACCACTTGGTTATGAATAGCTGATCTAAGGCCTTCTGTCCCAATGCTATTCGTGCTCTTGCATTGATTTCTGCTAATATTATCGTAATTAGAAGCTTAAATCCCAAGAGATAATTTTGCTGAACTATGTTACTTACTTTAACCCTGAGCTGAAATGCAGTTGACCACAATGACAATCAATTGACAGCCCTTTACTGAAGAAGTCAGTTTGCAGTAGGAGATACATTGAGCTTTTCTTTAACTGGAATACATTGCCTCCTTTTTTGACAGCCCTCTGTTTCCATGGTAATGGGCACCTCTGTGGATTCTCATTTAACTGACCTGGAATCTAAAGTTAGGTTGCAAGGAAGATGTTTTTAATCAAATACAAACCTCTAACAAGGGGATAGAAGAGTGCTCTTTTTCCCTTCAGGTGACTGTTCGTTTTTTTTTTTCATACTGTAGCTGAATTAAATGTAGGGTTTTTTTACCTCATTTTGTTCTATTGCCAGCTTGAGATAACCTGATGTCAAGATCCAATCCATAGAAGCTCTTCTGATCCGATCAAATTAAGGTGTTAACCATTTCTCACTCTCTCCCCATGAAGGTTTATAGGTCAGTGTCTAATACTATCCAGATTTGGGACTAGCAGCATGAGACATTTTTAATTGTGCTACTATGTATGTTGCTGCTGTGAGATATTTGAAAGCACTACTGTATGGACAGATGGCTTCTCTTAAAGTTGAGGCTATTGACTATAAGCAACTGGTCTTAGATATGAACCCATACATCATCAGTCAAAACATTTTTGGTCAATTGCTCCCTACATGAGAACATAAGAAGAGTACTGCTAGATCAGACCAAAAGTCCAGTTCAGCATTCTGTTCACACAGTGGCCAATCAGCTACCGCTAAGAAGCTAATGAACAGGAACAGTCCAACAACACCATTACTACTATACAATTCAATTCAATTCAAAGACCTTTATTAGGCATGAAAAACATCATGTGCAAAAAAAAAAAATTCCAATTCTATTCCGGGAGGGATCACTTGCATTGCCATTGCATATGCAAAACCATTGCATTCAAAAAGTGAATAAGCCTACAAGAAACTTCCAAGATTTCAGCATTAGAATTGTTCAAAAGCTTAGACATTTTTATTTTGTCTGAAAGAATCATGAATCCTGTCGGTAGTGGAGCCCTCAAATCAGTTCTAATATTGTTATATTTCAGACAATAGAGCAGGATATGAAAAATTTAATCAGCTGTATAAGGACAAAAACGACAACGACGCTCACTATAAGGCATATTAAGAAAGCGGCCTTGACATTGGGCTGAGGGAAAAGAGTTACACCTTGCTCTAGTCATGACCCATCTAAGCTTATAATTAACAAGTTGTTCCAGGTATATAGCAGGGCAAGATTTCTGAGGGATCATCCCAAAGTATAATGGGGAGCAAGAGCTTTGCTCTTTACTCAGGAGAAATTGATATTCATGATCAAATAGTCTCGTCTTGAGACGATGATAAATCTCCGTAGCGGTGAACATATTATTAATCAATCAATCAATCAATTAATTAATTATTAGTTTTATATACTGCCCTCCCCCTGAGGGCTCAGGGCGGTTTACAACAAGATTAAAACATACAGTAAAACATAATTTAAATATTAATTACATAAAAAACAGAACCCATTCATATCCTATGAAAAGCCCAGGGAATTTTTTTTCAATATAAAGCCACCATTTCAAAAGCTGGAGCTCCCTCATTTCTAATTGGGATAGACTATTTGGATCTGTGCAAAAACAGAGATGCAATCAAAATGTAAAGGTTACAGCCCATGCCCTAGTTTCTAATAAATGTTGCCCTGATTCTAAACAAAGAACACCATAGGGGACATAGCGTGGGGTCCCAAAGATCTTATGTAGAAAATTTGATTGGATGCATTCCAAGTTCTGATTCCAAGCTTGGATCCATATGGGAACACCATACAAAAGGTACTAGACCACTTTGGCGTTAAACGCTTTCAGCGCTGCTGGGATAAACTTACCACCATTGATATTGAAAAATTTCAGTTATGACAACTGCTATACATTTTACCTATTTCTGGGGTTAGTGCCATGTAATGCCTTTATATTACTATGTTGCCAGAATTGGAAATGCAGAATGTTGGTTAAAAAAATACTAAAAGGCACTAGCATGGGTAGTAAAGGGGGGGGGGGCAGGGAGGCTAGGTGGTAAAAATGCAGCAATGTTAGTTGAAAGAAAGCATATCTTCCAATAACATATAATTATCTTGTGGAGCTCATTATCACATCTTAGCATAAGAGGCTTTAAAGGCTATTAGAGAAAGTCACAGAGAATAGGTCCATCAGCAGTCATTAGCAATGATGGCTAAATGGAGCTATCATATTTAGAGGCATATACCTGAACTGGGTTTCAGTTATGGCTCAAGGATAAAGGATACTCTTTGCATGCAGAAGGTCCCAAGTTCAACCTCCGGCAAGATGTGGTAGTAGGTGATGTGAAAACCTGGAGAGGCACTGCCATCCAGTATTGGGGTATGCCCTGGAATTATTATAGTTTTAACTCAGATTAAAAATTTAAGAAAGGGAGAGTTAGGATTTTAGAATTCTCAGAAATGTTGTTATTTCATGAAGTCTGCTAATTCTATTTCCATTCTATTTATTTAGCATTGAATCAGAAATCCACCCATTATTTTCCATGCATAGAAAACGGCAGGTATTCCTGGGTGGATTTTTTAAATCACATGAGGTCTAAATATCAGGGAACCTAGTCCATCCTCTCTTCTGAAGACTTCACAAGTTTCAAGTGAATTTGACAGAGGGATCTGATTGTGTAGCCTCTTGAATAGGGTGAACTCTGCCATCCTCTCTATATAGTGGGAAAAAAGAGTGAAAATGGCCACTGATTTACTGGTGCATTTTTTTAAAAAAAACTAAATCTTGTAACTCTGAGTAAAAGTAGTTTTTCTAAAGTGTCTGAGGCTCACTCCACAAGGGCTATAAAGACCGGTGTGCCGCCAGTACAAACATGATTGTGGGGGAGGAGTTTGCACCACTGTCGTGCTGGAGCACAGCTGCAGCTGCCTATTCCCCCCACAACGGCATTTTTCTGACTTGCTAATTTAGTGAGTCCATTGAATATAGCACCGGGAGACAACTCCTTCTCTGGGCACTCCCCTGTCCCCCCCCCCGTGCTCAGGGGCATGGCTTGGGGGCATGGCCATGCCCTAGCCCTGCCCGAGGCTCCGTGCAGGCTGGCTTTTGAAAGCTGGCCTGCATGGAGGTGGGGGGGGCTCTGCGGCAGTGGGTGGCCCATGTCCCTAGGGCAGTATGCCCCTGCCTCATGCAGTACACATGGGGCACAAAACAGCCAATATAACAGATAACTACTGTTTAAAATTTCCCTGTCCTCCAAAAAAGACTGTGTTTGGCCAAGACAACATGCCTGGTCACTCACAGAGTTAGCATTGGTTAGGAGAAATGTTGCCTCCTGGGGAATAGGGGTGGATTTTACCAAACACAGAAGGCAGACTACCTAAAAATCTTGACAAATAATGCACATTGTTAACAGACCTATGAGTCATTTCAAGAAGACTTTGGCTTCTTCACATGTAACCTACTTGATCAAATGCTGAATAACTTGAATTTCAGGTATGGCAATATCTGACTGCACATTATTGACTGGAATAGACAATACTGACCTTGATAGAGCCAGTGTGCATTCAAATTGCTATCTAAACTAGGCTTCAATTCAGAAAATGTGGGATTAGTACCACATGTTCAGATGTAATATTTAAAGTAATGTGAGAATTACTGAATGCAAATGTACATGATATATGGATTGTACATGTGTTTACTGTAATTTGTGAACAGGGCTTGTATAGGACAGATTTACTTGTGCTTTGTACCAGTGTGCAACAACAATGGAAACTCTGGCCTCATTTCCCCTTGTGAACCTTTTGGGGTATCTTGTTAGCCATTGTGGGGCATGAGATCCTTGGTATAAATCCCCATGCACAGTTCTCCAACACTGATTTGGAATATTCCCTACTGCTCATGGGGCAGTTATCTAATTATATACACAGAAGCAGGATGGTCATCTTCCCAATTGTTCAGACAAAGAAAAGAACTGCCTTTTGAACCCCTTTGGAATTACTCTGTGTGTCCAAGCAAAGGAAGAAGCCTGGGTAAGTAATTAAACTTGGGTTTCTTATTCTGGACAGGCCAATGATAAATTTGGTTTGTTGAGTGGTGAATCTGAATTTTGTCATTTATGTTAGCTTTCTGTAATCTGATGTTGATAATTTCACTGGGAGTTGAGTAACATCTGATATATGCCCACATTCTGACTTTATTGTTGTTGTGCAAGGTTGTTTTTCCTCTCAAAGGATGGATGTAGTGGTGGAAGAGATTCTTGTGATCATGAGCTAGAGGCAGTAATATTGCTGTATAGTTACAACTACTTCAATAGGATAGCAGACATCATGATTATAGCTGCAAGAAGCCAGCAGCCATATAATTAAACTGCCACTTTTAAAATATGTGCTCCTTCTACATCCCTTTTCCATTTGAAGGTCTAATTCAGATGCTAAAAGTTAATTTAAAATTATGTCTTGCACATCAGTTTCCCTTTTCCTCTTGAAAACTAATTTTGTTAATAAAATACTGCAAAAGCAACCAGCATCAGATTAAAGCACAGGTGGGATACTAAATGGCCCAGGATGTAAAATAGACTTTATGATTATGTTCCCCAGTTTTTTTCCACTTTGTAATATTCTTCAGGGCTATTAGTTTTACATCTCAGTTGAGGTTCCAGTTATGACAACTATCTTTTAATCTTTATAGCTCTTAGGGAGAGGCCCATATCATGCCCACTTTTCAAATACAAAATAACACAGATATTTGGGGAAATTGTGTTAATTGGCATATAATGGCAGTGCTGGATATTTTATTTTGTGATGTAGATTCTAAATGTCAACATAGTTCTAGAATAAAATTCAAGTATCAACTTCTAGGCCAACAAAAATTTCCAGGGTGTAAGCTTTTGTGACTCAAAGCTCACTTCAACAGGTAAGATGCTACTGCACTTGGATTTTGTTCTACTACCATCTGAACTAACATAGCTACTCACCTGAAACCATCATAATTGTAAATATTATATCAAAAGAAGCAACTCTATGTGTGTACATGACAAAAAACATGCTTGTTCTGCCATTTAGGCATTATCAGATGTGCACTTTTTAAATTTCTCATGATTGCTCTTTAAAATATTAAGTATGAAATTTATTGCTAAATTATAAACTTAATTTTACAAAGTCATTTTTTTCAGTTTTTAAGAAATGAATATTGCATGCATAAGCTAAAAAACTAGTTTCAACCTAGCAGGAAAAAATAGGCATTTCTTTCAGGTGTCCAACTGGACCGACAGCCATCCCTTTTGACTTAAAATCTCCATTAATACATATGTCAGGACAGAATTGTAAAGGAAATACTGTATTGGGGTACCAGTGGAGTTTCAGTCCTCAAACAAAACAGACTTGAGTACATTAGCAATCAAAGAAGAATTTCTTGTGACCTTATCTGTTTTGTTTTTCTTATTTTAGGTTCTTATGATTATGATTCGAGGCCAACGTCATGAGTAGGCTTAGGCTGTTCAGTGTTCAGTGTTGGTGATGGTGGGCCCACTTACAGTGGTGGCTTCTGAGACTGAATGGGGATGTCCAGAGGAATCAGCTGCTCCCCTTGACCCCTCCAGTTACTTGAGGGGAAAATAGGACTAACAGACTCTAAAACTTTAAAAGCTTTTGTATATGTGTCCATTGTTATTGTGTTTTTTAAATCACTCCAGAATTTCTGGGCCCATAACTCTTTGTTAGAGAGGGATAAATACCTTTACTTCTGAAAAAGAAACAATTTTACTTCGATGTAACATTATAGTAGAAGAAAAATAGCAGACAGTAGCAACCCCCTCCCTCCAGAAACGATAGAGATTTCTAATATTCAAGTCAGGTTTTATGGATTTTTCTAATAATCCCCAGTTCAGTGAGCCTTTGAATTCGCCAAATTTATCTTCATACATATTTTTGGGTAGAGGCTTTATTAAAATGTCAGCCATCATCTCTATTGTTGGACAATACTGCATCTTAATAAACACCTTCTGATTCAGATCTCTTATAGCCTGGCATCTGACGTCCATATGTTTTGTATGTGCATTTATTTTTTCAGACTCCACCAATCTCAAATAACTCTGATTATCTTCCATAAGCTGAATGGGCTCTGTTTCTGGTATTCCCAGGTCTTCCAAAATCTAAGTAAGCCATAATGTTTTCTTGCACCCTGGTTCAACTCACAGCTCCATTCCCATTCAGGAATTCCCATTCAGAACCAACCCCCCCCCCCGGGTTTATGATCTGTTCTGTCACCAACCCAGTCTTCATCAGTGTTTCCCATTAGTCTGAAATCACTTGTGCTGCCAACTTTAATTTAAGATCAACTGCCCCTTTTAAACATATGTGCTGTCCAGTATTTTTGTTAGGTGAACTGACCTTTCTACATAGTATAGTAACTGTGGATGCAATATCCAGCATTCAAGTAGTAGCTAGATATAACTTGCTTATTGCAGTTCTATCATTGCTATGTATTCTCTCTCATCCAAAATTAGTACACTAGAGAGTGGTTACAATGGCCCTTTTTGCACAAGAAATTTACAACATTTTTATGCTGCAAATAAAACACTTCTCTGTGGAGTTCTGTGTTGTTTTGATTCCAAAAAATTTCTAAGCAGTTTATTCTTCATTTTTAAAAACCCAATTTACAACTATTCTTTTCACTGAAATGTTTCCAAGCCATCTTCCCTCTATCTGTGGTCATAGTTATAACATTTTATCTTTTCAGCTGCATTTTCCACACCTCTTTGCCATTACCAACTTCTCCCTCAGTGCCATTTTTTGGCATTCCTGACTTCCCTCCTTTTCCCCTTGCCTCTTTATTTTCACAATTTCTGTGTTTTTTGTTGTTATTTTGTTGAATATATGAAGCATGAATTAAATGTAGCTACAGAGAATCAAGACAAAGAATAAAAGAAGCATCATTCTATGAATAATAAAAAAAGTATTTTTAAAAACCCTCTCATCGGCCATGAAATGTTTGGAGAAGATGTTGACAAACATTGTGGTGAAGGGGAGGGGAATCAAAAATGTTCTGAAAATGTTCTAGGTGCTTGTGAGGAAAGGGCCAATATGAGCTTCTTGAAGACCTAAAAATTCTATTAAGTTCATAATTTTTAACCTTTGATTGGGGAGAAAACCACCATCTTCTTTTCTTTCTATTTGTATACCCTAGCAATAAAACAAGTTTCCAAATATTTAAACTTCCACTTCCTTATTTAAATGGTCAACAATAGCTGCATAGTCCTGTTTGTTCTCACTGCACCATATTATATCATCTACATAAATAAGTACATAAGTCTTTTTTCATTTTATTGTCTTGTAAAGCGACATGGATCTGCTCTACTTGGTATAAAACTGTGTTGTGTAAGCATCTTATTTAACTTATTAACTGATGTGTATGCCATTCAGGTCCTGTATGGGGGAAGGGTGACCTATAAAAGCAAACAAATAAACAAACAAACAAACAAATAATAAAAAGTCTGCTTTTGAGTTGTGTTGGGGACTTTGGACGTCCTTTTTGTTGCCTTTTTTGTACTTGAGATGTCGAGGTTTAGTTTTGGGAGGTTGTCCTTCTGTTAGAAATGTCTGGAATACACTGTTTTTAATCTTTTTGGTCAGTACACTTTCTGTGGTATACGGGTATTGGTTTGAGCCATTTAATTTTTGTTGAGAAAGAAATCTTGTGAGGCTTCAAAATAGCTTACTTTTAGTACTTTTAAGGGTATGTTAGGGATTATTTAAAAAACACAAATTACATTTCAATGTAGAGCTAGTTCTTCCCTAATTAAGTAAGTGCTAGGCAACTAAGAAGAGGCAAGGTTATTTGTCAAACAGTAATTAACATGTAAAAAAATAGTGTCTGCTCTAGGCTTCAAAACAATTGAAGCCAGGTGGTTTTAGAAAAACAGTGCTGTAGACTTTTCTTTAGCTCCATCTTTCAGAAGGGAACTGATGAATTCTTGAGGAAAAATTAACCAATGTTTGCAGGACAGTTTCAAAAAGTTTAATACAGTTCTTTACATTTTTTAAAAAAATATCCATCTCAAGATTAGTTTAAAAAACTTAGCCAAATTTTAGAATAAAACTCACTTAAAAAAATAAGAAGAATCAAACCGAAGTTAGGTTAGGTGCATTTTTCTTTTTCTTTTGAGGAATTGATAAAAAGCTTTGAGAGCGGTAGGTTGTACAGAAGGTAGCCAAGTATCTAACGTGCATGAAGTAGTTTGACTTGGGGACAAAGGAAGCGAATGCAGTGCGGTCCTCGGGAAATGGCAAATAGGAAGACTAGAGGCGTGGAGGGCAGGGAGAGGGCTTCAGCTTTCCCCCATCTGTATGGGGGCCTAGTCCACAGCTGCCTTTCTCCAACCAGTCTTTGGCTGAGGTGTTGCCTCACAAGGCAGTCTTCACTGAGGCTGATGCTGCAGCTCTGCCTACAGAGCTGCCTGCAGGTGCTGGCAATGGGTAGGAGTCTGCTAAACAGACTGCTTCTCCTCCAGTTGCTGGGCTTTCCCATATTCTCAGTCTTCTTGTGTCCAGCTTCCAGTTTCTGTGTGTGTGTGTGTTAGGGGAGAAGGTTTCAGTTTTGCATGTGTTTTGCTTCCTTCAGTGGTCAATTCAACATAACACTAGTTTTTATTAAGCTTTAAAAGTTGCAGATTTAAACTGTGGGTTTTTAAGCTTGACATAAATTAGTGTTATAAGCTTGATATAAATTAGTGTTATAGTGTTATACAAATTAGTTATATCAAGTTGACCATTAGATGGAACAAAACACATGTGGAACCGAGTCCACTGCTCAAGAGAAACAGTAAGTTAGACTCGAGAAAATAGAGAATGTGGGAAAATTCAATTGCTGAGACTCAGCAGCAGGAGGGGGAGCAGCCTGTACTATCTTTTGAAGTGAGCTTGAGGGATGAGATCTTGCTTGACTTTAACAATCCTACGATTCCATTATTATTGTTCCATCAAAGTTCAAGTCTACAACTGAAAGGAATCTTTTTGATGTGAGTTTTTCTCAATGCTACTATAGCCCCTCTTATTTTGAAGTAACAGGAGCCTGAGGATGTGAAAGTCAAAAATATTCCAGCTGGAAAAAAAAATCAGATAGATTAACACATAAAGATTTGATTAACTGGTTGTTCCTGTGGAACAGTGGACTGGCTAGCACCCTGCTATTAATGACCATTCAGTGTCTAATTTTGAACCATTGAAGCCTGGAAATTCAATAGAAGATGATCTATTGAACTGCTTCATTGTTCTGCCATCTGCTGATTAATTAGCAATTACTGATAGACTCAAATATCTGAGGTTCAAGTTGCTGAAGATTAAAGCTGCTTCCTTAATGCAAGTTTCACCATCTCAACAATTATTGAATCAGAATAATACACCTCATCTGCTATCTTTTTTTGAAGTGAAATGCAACCCTGTAAAGAAGATCTAATCAAGTCCCCTGGAGGAGCCCTCAACCCACCAGTGCACTGTGTCCGCCAGTAAAACCCAGATACCTCTGACCTAGGGTCAGGCTTGCAGAAATGGGTGTCTTTTTTAGATGCAAGATGAGATGATAAACTTGGATGGTGTAGCAAGCTCCAACTCTCAAGCTATGGTCACATCACCTAGGCCTATGGAGACCACTGTGTCGCTAGTTATATCTAAATAACTATGTTCAGCTGCAGGATAAAAAAATTATTCTGGAACACAACAGACTGGTACAACCAATTGAAAGAACCAGTGGTTAGTTCCTATTGGTTGGATTTCAAATTATTTTGATACAGGAAACTTGGGCCAGAGAAGTCATTTGTTTGGCAAGTTTCATGGTTTATGTGGTACATGCTAGTGTAAAAGGTCAGCCAAGTTCAGATTTAGCCTGCTTAGTTTCAGAAGCACTAATTGCATTAGTATAATTCTTGTTGGCTCTGCACACTTAGCACTAGTGCTATTATTCCAGTTCCCATCCTTTTCTCTTCTGGTGGTTACTATTTATCTCCCCACATGGGCAGCCAATAGTGGAATCTTGGTATTATGGAGCAACTTGGGGAGTTTCTGGATAAGCATGTCAGTCAGTATCTCATAGCTTGCTTATTTATAGCCAGAGACACAAATGCCTGTATTGGTTGGAGTGATTAAGCTATTCTGGAATTGCGACCAGATACATTTTTGACTGAGTCATTATGCCCCTTTTTGCATGAAAAGACATCAAAAGATTGTCAGGGAAACTTTGTCATCAATTATTTAATTGTGTGCTGAACAATAGCTTGGTAACTTTAAATGGGATTAGGAAATTAGAATCTAATGGCGGCTACACCTGCTTCATGTCAAATGGCACTAGTGTAATCAATTATGCATTAATTTCACCAGGTCTGTTCCTGCAGGTTTGCAATTTCCTACCTGGGGGCAAGGATCATTTTCCTATTCAGGCTGAAATTCTTCTTCAACCAAATTTGTTCTTGTCATTTAACCCCCATCCTAAACTGTTATGGGGAGAGAATAGTCTGAGGCCACTCAAGTTGACACCAGAATCAAATCAAATAGCAATCGATATAATGCATTCTAGGGATTGTAGTCTTTCTTAGGGAAAATGACAGGCAGATTGAGCTGCTGGAATGATAGAAACACTATCTAATATCTTAGGTTGCTTTTAACCAATTCGTACAAAAGTAGCCTTGATTTCCAAAACTACTAAGAATTGCCTGGTTGGCTGGAGAAATAGCTGGTTTGATTATAAATGCAGAGATCATGTTAGGAAAATCAGAGTGAAAGTCCACCTATTTAGACATATGAATTTGCAGATACATCTATTAAATCTCATAGCCTTAAAGCAGGTTTTTAGAATTCATTCAAAACACAAAAAATGGTTGGTTGTGTGCAATGAATGGAATATTCTTATATGTGCTACTAATAAAAATGAGATCCAGATTTTATGGAATAGTTAACAACTTTTCAGTGGTCCCTAGGATTGTACAGCGTAGTTCACCTGAGAAATGGGAACAAAATTTTACCTTACTTTTTGCAAAGGCTGTGAGTCCTAAGTATGACCCTGAATTGATATTGATTGAACATCCTCTAACTGGTCTATGGCCTCAAGTTACCCCAAATATGATGGCCCCTTTAATTAAACCCCTAACGCCAGGTTAGGCTCCAAGGCCTGATTTAATTCCATCTGATTTATTAAAAGCGGATATATATTATGGTGGAATAATTTGCTTGTGTCACTCTTCACTCAAATAAATGCCACAAGAGTCGTTCCAGATGACTGGAACCATTCAATGATTGTGTCTAAGCAATTTATTGTGTCCATGCAATTTTTGTTTCTATAAAAAAGCACAAAAATGATTCTGCTAATTATTGACCTTAGTTTAGTATGAACAGTAGGCAAAATATATGTGGCTTTTTTTTTTGCTTTTGAAGCTTTGTGATTGGGCAACTCAGAAACTGTACTTTCCCCTGAGCAGGTAGGATTCAGGAAAGCTGTCACAGTCCTTGACCCTGCTAACTCTTCTAGCACATGAGAGGCTCGACGATGCCTACTCCACCTCCCTCCAATTCCTGCTGCTCGCAAGTCAAAGAACTCCTGCATAAATGCAGCTGGCAAGAAACTAACGGAACTGGCAATCAACCACAACAAATTGTGGTTAAACGGCTTGACCACTTACGAACATTCTCAGGACTTTACTTTTGTTTCCTCTATAGGCCGTAGTGTGGTTGACTACTGTCTGATCTCTCCATACTTGCAATCCAAGGTGCATTCTTTTCAAATTGGAGACCTTCTGCTAGGCGACCATCTCCCAATCCTTCTTATTTTATCGTGAAACCAGGAGGTCGGTGGAGAGGAAATGCCATCAAACGAGTGTCTACCCCCGTTGACTTGGTCCCCCAAGCTGGCATCTTCTCTTGAGGACCTGCTTGGCTCCCTCAACCAATATAGACTTGTTTCCCTTGTTACCAATGCTGACCCAGCTGAGATGATCACCAACTTTGAACAACTAATCAAGCATGTAGTTAACTCCTTACTAAAATATGATATAAAGAAATTTAAGCTAGCCAGCAACAGGGCTTCCTGGTTCGACAAAGATTGCGAGCAATTTAATACAAAAATTCGCCAATTGTATCAATGCTATAAAAATTCCCGATCTCCCATGATCTGGAATCAGATCTCCCAATGCAAAATCGACCTCTGTCAATTAATGGCCATGAAACGGCTTGAACATGCTAAATCACAATGAGAGCAGTTATATTCTGCCGTTATCTCCAACAATACCAAAAAATTCTGGGCCATGGTGAATAATTTGACTGATGCGGTCCCATCCATAGCCTCCAGCTCTGAATCCATTATTCAGAGCAGGGGTGGAGACATCCTTCAGGGAGGGCCTCTGCTGTTCCCCAGCAGCAGCTACGTCGTTGCTGTCCAACCCACTGTTGGATGAAGTTTGGTTCCCTTTCTGCCCAGCCATACTGCGAGTAGGTCTCGGTGTAGAAAAGGGGATCCAATGATAGTTTCAGCTAAATGTAAGGGTCTGGTATCCAGTCAGTAATAAGACTCAAGGTAGGTTCAAGAGCTTTATTCAGGACCGTGTCAGCCCAACGGCCAGATAGCCAAAACTGGGGGTTTGGTTCTCTGGCCCCAGTGTATACCTAAAGGTTACAGTCTGGTTCAACCCATAATCCCCTTGCATTCCCATAATATCAGCATGTGAAAGGACAGTGAGAAATACATTGTTTGGGGACAGGCAGGTTACTCCCTTTGAAAGACAGATTAGGAGAAACCGTCAAGTGCTATTGAACTAGTTATATGCAAACAAAGGAAAGAGGCCTCATGGCCTTGGACAGTGGAAATGGCTGGGCCATCTGCAGCAGAGCTGTGCACGTGCGATTTGTCAGGATGGCGCGGGCCTGACACCCATTCTGTCCAGTTTTGAATTATGGATACAAAATATAAACAATATTGTGTTCCTAGTACCAATTACTGATCACCACTTTACTTACCATATATACTCGTGTATAAGTTGACCCGCATATAAGTCGAGGCACCTAATTTTACCACCAAAAACTGGGAAAACTTATTGACTCACATATAAGTTGAGGGTGGGAAATGCAGCAGCTACTGGTAAATTTAAAAAATAAAAATAGATACCAATAAAATTACATTAATTGAGACATCAGTAGGTTAAATGTTTTTGAATATTTATTTCAAAGAGAATCAGTAAACTAGCTCTGTAAGTGGAAAAGGTGGAAAGGGTAATAACAAGAACAATATGGAAACCAACAATATTAACTCTTCAAAAGCATACAAAACCTTAGCTTTTTTGTAAGGAAGGGTTTTAAACAATAAAACTGGAAATGAACATGCCTGTTCACTGTGGACTCAAAACTACCCTTGCTTTTTTTAGAAAAGAATAGTTCAGTTATTTTTAGTGTACATATTTTTTTTAATTTGTGCACATGGCAATTTAAAAGGAACATTCAGACAACCTGTCAAGGGAGGAATGTTTCATCAGTTAAGGCTTGGTACCAGCACTTTCAGGAGTATCTTTAGGAGACCCTCCTGATGATACCACTTGAGGTTTGGTGAAGTTTGGTTGAGGGGGTCCAAAGTTATGGACCCTCAAAAGGGTAGCCCCATCTACTATTAGCTTCCATTGGAAAAAATGGGGGATGAGAGCACCCACTTTGGGGATCCATAACCCCCTGAACCAAACATCACCAAACCTGGCTGGTATCAGCAAGAGATTATCTTCATGATACCACCCAGGTTTAGTGAAGTTTGGTTTAAAGGGTCCAAAGTTTTGGACCCTCACAATGTAGCCCCATCTACTATTAGCTCCCATTGGAAACAATGGGGGATGAGGCACACCCTTTGGGGGTCCATAACTTTGGACTCCCTGAACCAAACTTTACCAAACTTGGCTGGTATCATCAGGAGTGTCACCTGATGATATCCTGAAATTTTGGTGCCACTAGCTTAAAAACTGCGCCCTCTGGCGGCCGACAAAGTAAAAACCTTAAAATATTTTTTAAAATACACCTGTATAAGTGTTTTTAAAAATACACCTGTATAAAATACACCTCATGTATAAGTCAAGGGGGGCTTTTTCAGCACAAAAATGTGCTGAAAAACTCGACTTATACACGAGTATATACGGGTAAGTTGAATATATTTCAAGTCCATATAAATACTAAAAAAAATATAACTTCAAACATGAGTACAGTTTCAATGGATCCCTAGTGGGTAGATTGCTTCTGGAAAAAAGTACAAAGGAAAATTGGCTGGGCTTTTTCAAAGCACAAAACCAAATCCATTTAGTTTCATATTCTGAATTTTGTGTGACCCTGCAGCTCCCCCCCACCCCACCCCCTGCTAAATTCCAAAATCAGTAAACTATTGTATTTCAGTTAATATCACTGGGATTGCAAGAGATTCTGAAATTTAGTGCCCTGTTTCATGAATCCCTGAACCCTTCTCCACTGCATCCTTCCCTTTCTTCAAAACCCACCTGTGGGTGGCAGTAACAGCAACTAAGTCAGTAACAGCAACTAAGTCATTATTAGCATCAGGTAGAAATAGAATGATATAACTGTAACAGCATGAATCAAGAAGGTTGGGGCAAATCAATTACATGAGAAAACCGATTTCGCTGCAGTTTGAACTTCAGCAGCTAGGGATGACTGAATTTGTACTTTGTCATCGTGGAGACTTCATTTCTAAATGCTGGCATCTCACTAATTATAATATGCTGAGATTAGTCCAGGCATAAACTAAGTCACAACCATTGAATGATAAAAGTTCCTATTCTAACAGCAAAAAACCCATGTTACCCTTTAACTAACAACCGACTACAATTATGATTTAACACTTGCATTCATCAATGAAAAACAGAATAATCATGGAATGTGGAAAATAATATTTCTTCTTTTTTCTGGAAATATCCTCCATAAAGTAAAAAAAAAAGTCAGTGATCTCTAAGGATTGCAGCGTATTATTTGCTGACAGTACCCTTAGAAAGAAAGAAGAATATATTTGTTCCTCTCTTGTGGTTCATAATGGCTTTGCCCAATGAATGACCCTCCACAGCAGCTGAAACCTTATTAAGGCATATTTTAATGAATGACCCAGAGATGAGAGTGGCCGGATAACAAATGAAAGCGTCAGGCATAGTATGACCCTCAAATAACACTAAACTCTTCCAGGTTCCATTGAAACACTTACCTCTGCTACTATCCCATGACAATACATCAGGACAGTTTCAAGTAGTGATACAATTATCATGTGCAGTGCTGCAGAATGACTTCTTTCATCAGATAAGTGAAAGAAAGCACTGAGTAAAAATGAGATGTTGTCATAGAACCTTATGATGAACCCACTTCATTAACTCTGAGAACCATTCTGGGAAAGAGGAGTGAAACCCTGATTGATACTCAGTCAGACATATCATTTTGTAAAGAGAAAGAAGTAATATCAAAACTGGGATGAACAGCCCTCTTTCCCCCTTTGTTTTAAATGGATGATTTTATTGCACAAGCCATAAGCTTCTCATACAAGAAGTGGAAGTCTCCACTTTGTTCCAGGGTTGTCACAAAAGACTTTTTTTCATCATTACTTCTAAACTGCTCCCCTGGTATTTTTACATGGTGAGTGGGGCAGTTATTACTTTTAATCCAACATTGGATGCAATGAGAAATATCAATGAAAAAGTAATAATCATAATCATAATGATTGCAGACCCAAACCGGAGTAACAATGATAAGCAATAATAATAAAAACAAAATTACATTTCTCTTCTGTAGGGGTTGTACCTCTCTGAATCACTTTAATGCACTGAGGGTGATGGGATCATACATTTAGGCTGCCACAGTAATTGCAACTTAAATTAGTGTCTCCTCTATAGATTTACCCATAAGATTAGAGGCCTACAACACTATCTCTCTGAGGACTTTTCAAGGTAGCGGTTATCACAGGAATGTGCTCCAGAGCTCACAGCACAGTATGGAAAAGCAGTGTTTTGCCTTTAGCAGACCCTGGACTACTATTTTCACCTTCATCTACAAAAGTAGAAGGCAGTTAGTCAAATCAAAGACCTGATACCCCATGAATAACTGCTTATAGTGGATAAGGACTGAGTAGGGATCAAATGTGAATTTCACTCAGGACACACTTATTTGTGATGTTTTCATACAACCTTAGAGTTAGGCACAACCCGGGGGTGGGTGGGAGAATCCCCTTCTGGAGCCAATGCATCCCTGTGCTGACGGAAGTGCCCTTTCTGCTGGATCAAGGGGTAAGTGCAGCCGTGTAGGGGCAACATAGGTGGCCGGGCGCCACATGGCTCCATGATGCTGAACCCAGAAGCTGCGCTGGCATGGCCAGGAGCAGGCCGGGGACAGGGCCAAGTTGGTCTCCAGAGCCAGGTTGTCCCCCTTACACTGGTAAAGTCAGTGCTGGAGATATGCCATGAAAATCTGTTGTGGGGATTTTCGCCTTTAAAAAAAGTTTTAGAGCTTCCCACATCACAGGAAAGTCCTCTGGAGGGGGCAGAGCAGCATGGGAGCAGTGCCGTCTCCAGCTGCCTAACAGAAATTGAGCTGGATTGAGCTGTAAAGCACATCCTTTGAAACAAGAACTCCAACGTTTTGTTCCATTTTTTAATTTTTACAACAATTTAAAGACAATTGTATCTTGTCACAATGAAATCTATTAAAATTTTAAAAACTATTAAAATGTAAAAAAACACGGCATATACAGTGATAGAAGCATTAATAAAAATAGCAGTTAAAACAAACTTAGCAAGGAATGCAGCACCAAACAAATAGAAAAGAACAGAGAACTTAGGCACTAAGGCACTGACTGAACAGGACAGATTTTATGCCAACTGAAAAGATGACAAACATAGTTGAAGGCAAACATTCCTCAGATAAAAGTCTCAAAGGCAGGGAGAAAAAGTCTCCAGTAGACATCAGATTAACTTCTGCTAGCAAAGACGTCTGCAATGAATGGAATATTCTTTAAGTCTATCACTTTATGGACTTTAAGTCTATCACTTTGAGAAGTCCCCAGAAACAAATTCAATTAGGATTAAATTAGAATTCAATTAAGATCATAGATCACCATTTAAATATCTTCAGTGTAGCCAGTTCAGGTAGATCAGGGGGGCCTGACAGAAAGTTGGAAATAATTCAATGTGGCCCTCTCCCCTTTCCACCACAGGATTTATCCATGAAACTAAGAAATGGGAAATTATTATTTTCCTTTTGTTATTATTAGCTTTTATCTCTATCATTTTCATATTACACATCATTGTGTAAGACAGCCATGTGCAAACAGAGTGGGGCTAGCTCTTCATATGATCATATGAAACTCCCTTATACTGAATCAGACCTTCTAGTCCATCAAGGTCAGTGTTGTTTGCTCAGGCTGGCAGCAGCTTTCCAAGGTCGTAGGAAGATGTCTTTCACATCACCTGTTACATGACTCCTTGTGATGCTGGGGAGTAAACATGGGGTCTTCTGCATACAAGTAAGATGCTCTACCCCAGAGCCACAGCCACTCCCCACTTTAAAAATAATCTCCTTCAGTGGCACCAGTTCCAGTATAAGGCACAGATTTCTCTTCCCAATTTAAACATAGCATGACAACGAAGCCAGAGACAGTGTTCAATCACAGTGTGTGAGATAAACTTGGGCAGTAAAAGGACAGCAATTGAAGAGACAATTGTTCCCTTAGGAAATTTTGACATTCCTAAAAATATGTGATGTTTACATGGTGGAGAACATCAGCACATTTAACATGAGCCACTAAAGTGTTGTAAATTGGTAATGACTACAGTAAGTCACAATTTTCATACGCAACCTGGAAATGAGACTTTTTGTACAGCTATCATTCTCAGCTATCATTCTCATGGGTTATGCATTTTCTTGTTACGGTGATAATTATTGAATTTCTCTACTCATTGGTAGATATTACCTATAAATGCTGACTGCACCATGCTATCATTCATAAAAGTGATTTTCCCCCTACATTTAGTATATAATTACAATTTTGGGTTGCTAAGTCTGATTTTTAAAAAATGGACAAAATATGCAAGTATTTTTTTGTTAAGAAACAGTTTTGACAATATACTAAACCACTTTCAGGAGCAGTACTTGTAGTATGTATTTGTATAAAATGTGCTTGCAAGTGTATGTATGTGTTTAGATACTTATGAGAGATGTGTAATTGGAACTACTAATTCCAGTCCAACTTGAACAATAATTCATTCAGAAATACAGGAAATTTTCCTAATCCAAACTAAGTTATTTGTGACATTTGAGGCATTGGATCTGAAATTTCTTTTGTTGTCTCATTATCTGGTTTCATTTTGCTGAAATGCAGGAGAGGCAGCAAGAAGAGACAGTAGGTCAAATGACTCTGAAAATTAGCAAAGCTTGGCTCCCAGTACTTAAAAAATGGACTGATAACCCCACCCGCAATACAATGCACTCCACCACACCTTTGCATAGCTAGTTCCACCCAAACACTTAATGATTGGTTCACCACCCTGGGACATGGACAATATACCACCCTAAACTTTCCCTTCTCACTAGACACAGTGTGAAACAGACTTTTATCTGTGATACACCTCTGAAGATGCCAACCACAGATGCAGGCGAAACGTTAGGAACAAGATCTTCCAGACCACCACCAGATCCAGTTGAATCCGGCCATGAAAACCTTCGACAATACATAAAACACTATCTCTAGAGGAAACTAAAAGCTAAACCCAATGCCCCAGACTAACTGGTATTTGAGATTCTTCTTCCCTCTTCCTCGAAGATATATCCCTCCCTGGTTATATATACTCCCCTCAGCTTGGGCTCCTCAATAATCTAATCACCAGTTCTCTCCAGTCTGTACATATTTGCTTCAACCACAACAGACAGAGCTGTCTACAGTAGAATCAAACAGATTTACTTCACTTTCCTCAGCGAGATTACGTGCTAGGCACAGCAAAGGCAGATAATTATTGACTTCAGGAACTTTGAACTCCAAAAAGCCACTCAGGTAGTTTTACACAGGGAGATAACCTCCTCCCTCTCAGTGACATCAAGTCTTCTGTGACCAATCAGAATGCAAGGTTGCCTCAGCTAATCATGTAGCTTCACTGATCCTAGGTATCTATGCTTGAGTGTAAACAATAATGGCTGCAGACAAAACTGCACTTTTAAAAATCATACTTTCTTCCATCACATCCCCCCCCTTCCAATTTGTATTAGATACTAGTAACTGTAAAAGACAACAACCCCTTCCCTTTCATCTGTGAAGAATGCATGAAGTGGTAGGGAGGGAATCATAGAACAAGCATGTCTGGGGGACTTAACCTGTTGGATATTTAATAAAGTGTAAGCCACATCTGTCCTAGGACTGCACACTGTTCTGGTTTAGGCTGTCTTCTGCATTTCAGAAGGGTTTAAATTTGAGAATTGCTTTTCTTCCGTAATGGAGGTAGAAGCAGAGGCTAAATATAATGTTAATAGTACCAATATGGACATATTTTATGATATTCAGAATTTAATTTTATGATCCCTTTTCCACCACAACAAGTTTTGATGTGGGCTGAATCTAAAAGCCAGTAAAAACAAATAATTTCACTAATCAATAAAACTTAAAAACTTGAGGATAGGGAGAAAGACAGGAGGAGATATTTCACTTTCTTCTTGCATGGTCTGATATATCAAATAATAAAATTATGTCTCTTGAGAAAGAAAGTGACTTTTTGCTTTCTAGGTCAGAATGATGTTCCTTACAGTTGTTATTTTGTAAAACAGCCTTTACTATACAGATATGAAATCAGTTATGTTGGTAAGTTATGGGCTCAGATTAGGCTCATGAAATACGCATGGTTTGTATGGCCCACATTTCCTTCAGTTTTTCTAAATTGCATGATTTCACCTTGATGGATAACAAAATGCCAATATTTTAAAGAGAAATAGATATCTGGTCTCAATAGTGGCCCTAATGGGAACACTACCACCAAGTAAATATTACCTTTTCCAAATGATCTCTCTCAGTCTCAGATGCTCAGAGGAGGAGTGAATAATTGCAAATGTCCAACTATATCACAAGGGAACTGCATCTGGGAAGTGAGAGATTATAGAATTATGTCTGAAGTGTTTACAAGTCATCAGACCAAGCAATGCTGCTGTTGTGATCACAGGAGAGAGGAAAAATAACAAAGCACTTCTAAAAGAAAATCTGGATATAATGGCAACAATAGGAGTAACGGGCATAGTGTGTTAAATCCATCCCTAATTATGTTCCTTGATGACAGATTTAGAAGTCAATGTACTTTGAAAGTATTTGAAGTGTATCCTAAATGATCTCTGGGTGTACTACAATTATAGAAGGGGTGGGGGATATAAATATGGTCCTTTATATCAAAAAATCTAGTCCTCAGTTAATCTAACCTATCAGTTTCATTGCTGAAAGAACTTTGAGGGAACTGATTAAATCTATCTCAATAGAGTTAGTAGATGAGCAATCTCCTACTTTAGACTTTGAGATGTGGAAATGTTCATCTCAACTAATACGATCACACTCTGGGACACTGTCTGAATCATCTAGCCTATACTAGTCATAGCATCAGTTTTGGCACTTAAAGGCCCAGAGAAAGAGGGGGAAACATGGAACATTAGTGGATTCCACACAGCATATTTATAACAAGTTGCAGTTATAAATGAACCCATTTCCTTTTTTCCATTCACATGTGAGCCACCTGTTCAGGCCCATGGAACTGGAGCCCATGGAAACAATCCGGGTTGTTTTCACACCTTCACATGGAGGCACTTCTCTTTTTTAAAATTTCCTGCAACACATGTGTAATTATGAAGGCATACAGAAATGAACCCACAGCCATTCCAATTGCCCCACAATCTGATCAGCTGCACCTGCATAGCTGCACATGTCCAATGCACAATTTTTTAAAAAAGAAACAGAAAAAGGGACCTCCCTGCAATGCAATGGCCCGCCAGTAATGGATGAGTTGATTTAGATCTATACGGTGGTCATACTTGCTGCCACAGGGAATCTGTCCACAATGTGCTGGGTGACCTGCACAGAATTGTGGGCAGAAGGATTCTTCCTGACATAGTGGTCAGCACAGAACCTAAAGTGAATGGGTGGAAGGGAGGGAAATAAAGCATCTCCTGCCTGTTGTGTTCACACAAATTGGAATTCTGCAAAAGGATCATGGGTTTAGCGATTTTAAAAAATCCCGCATTGAGGAGAATAAAATTGTCCAAATTCATTTTGGGAATGGGATCTGTGTGAAGTTATGCCCCAGATAACATCCTGCAGATGTTATATTTGGCCAGTGCGAAATCCACCACTGTTAAAAACTCAGGAAGGGAAAACATTTTTGGAAACCAGAGCGGATTTTTGTTGCATAATCATTGTTGAACTGAATGGACCATCAAAGTATAAAAGTAATCTTCTTGCCTTAAAGGTGCTGTTTAATTTTTCAACTGATTTCAGAGTGATAGATGAACTTCTGACATTTAAGTGGGGCTTTAAAAACTGTACTATGAAAAATTTGGAGTTCCAAAAGAGATCCAATAAAACATTCAGACAAGTCTGATGAGGTTGTAGCACAAATTGACTAGTATCTGACACACCTCAGACCTCTCAAAATTGCTGCTCAGTAGACAAGCTAACATGAGGCTGGGATTAAATTAATGTCCTTACTGGTATAGAGCTGTTGCAATTAGATTTCAGTATTAGATTAGTGAGATAGTCCAGCTTAGTGAGGACAGAATTCAACTGACTGAAAATAACTTCGACTGTCCTACCTGTTGAAGTAGGAAGTTCGATAACCACATCAGCCCCACTTTGCCCACTCTGTAAACTTCTGACACTGTCCCATCTGAGACTTCCCCTGGTATAATGATATTGGGAGCAGTATCAACTGAAAGTATCTTCATTTGAGGGGCCACATCCAGAACAAAAAACCTGTTAGAGGTAGAAACCTTAAACTCAGGAAACTTAGGTTGAACTAGAACAGCTTTAGTTTTACTTTATTTAGAGATCTGGATGGCTATTGACTCAGTTTACTCTCTAGGTCACTTATTTGCCTCCATCTCTTGCTCTCTTGTGTGATTGTGTTTGGAATATGTTGATACACAATGTGGTGATGGCCACTAACCTGGATAGCTTTAAAAGGGACTTGGACAGATTTATGGAGGAGAAGTCAATGGGCTACCAATCTTGATCCTCCTTGATCTAAGATTGCAAATGCCTTAGCAGACCAGGTGCTCAGAAGCAGCAGCAGAAGGCCATTGCTTTCATATCCTGCATGTGAGCACCCAAAGGCATCTGGTGGGCCACTGCGAGTAGCAGAGTGCTAGATGGACTCTGGACTGATCCAGCAGGCTCTTTCTTATGTTCTTACGTTCTTACTAGCAAAAACCAGAATAAGCCATAGTGGCTGGGACCTCAAAGATGTGTTAATTTGCTATCACTCAAGGAGATAACTGTTGATGAAGAAGGCAGGTTTTGGCTGTTCTCAGGTCCTTTCTGCACTTTTCAGGTAATCAAAGTCTATAATGAAGCATTCCAAGCAACAGGCTAATGACAGATGATTCAACATTTTTCACTGCTGAACAGTTGAAGCAGCAGAGTCTCTTAGGGGTCGATTGCTGTTGCAGTGTCTCTAGTGGGATATATCCAGAGGTCTGGAGTTCCATTACTTTGTACTATTTTGATTCCACAAAGTCAGGGAAGCTCTGTGTGAATGCCAAAGACACACATAACAACTCTGACCCCCTAGGGTTTCCTCCTTCTTTCCCCTGTTAGCCTCCAATAAATCACTTAAGCTTGTCACGAGCTCTAATATTCCCAGGAAAATGGAGCTGAAAAAGGCAGAAAAAACCAGGAAAAAGGGAGCACCACTGAGTACACCCAAAGACATAAACAACAATGCCACTGAATGTGGCCATCATGGAGGGTGCTGGCAACACATACCTCCCACAGTTCTTCCTCAACACACTGACCATCTGGTCTCTCAAAGTCTTGGTCAAAATTCAAGATATAAATTGCTCAGAGTTTGTAACAATTACATTAATAATTGTTCTCCAAATTAATGCAAGGTTTTTTACTTGCGTTTAGGTTGTGAAGATAAGACAGTCACTGGGGAGTGGGAGGCTGTACTTAAAGATATTAAATCAAGAGACTTCTGCATTTTCACAAACTTCAAGGAGTAATAATTCTCTCCCTATCACTCCAGAATCTTTAAGATGGCTGTACTTCTTGAGACTTGCTGTCCAGGACAGAATATATATCTTTAAAACACAATGTAGGTAGGAGCATAGTTTTGAGGTGGCTGTTCAGGTCGCTTTGAAGTATATCACTAGAATGGTTTGAAAACAATAAGCAGATTTTTTTTGGAATGGTTGGTTATCCTGTTTCCCATATTTCAAAACGGAGAAATATTGTACTCTTTAAAGAAATAAAATTTAGAAATCAGTCGACACAGTTTATTATAACAATGGTCCTCCAAGAATTAGTTATTACTACTATTAATTAATTGCTACTTAGATTACTAATGGTCCATAACCCAAAATTGCTGGTAATTAATGGTTTCATGGGAATCACTGCTCAGTGAATGATCCTGTACTTATCCCTAGATAGTTTGTGTAGGCAACCATTTTACTATCTATTTTAAAACAGTAAAAGTCAATTATTGCAAATATTTAAAAGTCTTCTAGTGAGATGAAATAGATAATTTTCTGGTAGCATAATACTCCTCTGGGGAAGGGATATTAATCTGTAATTTCATTCAACAATGTGAAACCCAGATTTATACCTTAAAACTGTAAATAAGCTGACAGAAAGACTGAGGATTAGGTTCCTTGTGGAGTTATATTGCCCCAAAATCAACCACAAGACAGGATATTTTGAGCTGTGTAGACCAACAGCTTGACAGAACTCCTAATACTTAAGCTTGTATAGATATACTCGTGTATAAGTCGACCCGCATATAAGTCGAGGCACCTAATTTTACCACAAAAAACTGGGAAAACTTATTGACTCGCGTATATGTCGAGGGTGGGAAATGCAGCAGCTGCTGGTAAATTTCAAAAATAAAAATAGATGCCAATAAAATTACATCAATTGAGGCATCAGTAGGTTAAATGTTTTTGAATATTTATTTCAAAGAAAAATAGTAAACTGGCTCTGTAACTGGAAAAGAGGGTCAACAAGAGCAATATGGTATCAACAATAACTTTAAAAGTACAAAAACCTTAGCTCAACCAGCAACCAAGCTAAAACACAAGAGTTAAAATCCTCCAAAACTGGATTCCTCATCATCATCTGTATGTCCAAATGTAACCCAACTTAGATTTTAAGAGGGATATTATCAGAAATGGAAAATCTACTATTAGCTTCCATTGTAAACAATGGGGATGGGGCATCCCTTTTGGGGGTCAATAACTTAGGATCCCCTGACCCAAACTTCACCAAACCTGGCTGGTATTGTAAAGAGACTCTCCTGATGAGACCAGCCAGGTTTGGTGAAGTTTGGTACAGAGGGTCCAAAGTTATGGACCCTCAAAAGGGTAGCCCCATCTACTAATAGCTCCCATTGAAAACAATGGGGAATGGGGGCACCTCATTTGGGGGTCCATAACCTCGGACCCCATGAACCAAACTTTACCAAACTTGGCTGGTATCATCAGGAGTGTCTTCTGAGGGTACCCTGCAATTTTGGTGCCGCTAGCATAAAAACTGCGCCCCCTGCTGGCCGGCAAAGTAAAAACACACAAAAAATTTTAATGACCCGCATATAAGTCGAGGGGAGCTTTTTCAGCATTAAAAATGTGCTGAAAAATTCGACTTATACATGAGTATATATGGTAGTTCTCATATCTGACCACTTCCCATTCATAAGTGTAACTTTGGTCTGTTCTGAAGATCCAACCGTCAGTCAAATGCTCAGTCTATTTCTCATTTATGTTGGTGGCACTTCTATTTTATTTTATTTATTTAGGAGATTTCTACAATCTGAAGAGAAACTTCTTCATGTTCTGGGAATAGATACAAGTAGTGCATGCTCCTCTTCAAGTGTTACAAGATGTACTGTGGAAGAACATAGAAGTTAATATGGGCGGATTCTGCATGGGCCAAAAACAGTGGTGTGAAAATGGTGTAAAATAGTTTAAAACGGTGTAAAAGGGTTTACACCATTTTCTCACTGTTTTCACACCGCTGTTTTTGGCCCATGTGGAATCCACCACACATTTGGCTGGTGGCATTTCTTTATTAAACTGGAAAGCCACATTCAGGCTCATACATTAACAGGATTTATTGTGGCTTCCCTTATTTCAAGCAAGGTGAACATATGGGTAGGATTAAATACAACATTGTCCAAAAGAGCAGGGCATTATCAATATTGCACATGGTAATAATCAGTACTCTTTCACTAGCCTGGTCACATGGTCACTTCAAATGTAACCCAGAATGATGTGGAAGAGTCACATCACAGTAGCTTCTATTAACAAACTAGATTTTTCCTGGGGTTGTTCTTGACAAATTCATTCACTTATATGCAACTTTATCCTCCCTGATATTATGTGCCACTGTCTTTTATACCTCAGAGAAAACAGAAAAAGAAGTCATCATTTTGGGGCAAAAAAGAAGAAGACTGCTTTTATAAACTTCAGTGGACCATTGCTGAGAAACCCCATTAAAATTAATCACCATTTTTTTTTCATAAATGAATCTTTGCGCTTTTAGGAAGATGTCTGTTCTTAAGACTGGCTGAGAGAGAATATTACCAGATTCTCTTCAGTAATGATAAGCAGAGCCTTCTGATCACAAGCTTAACAGTATCAATAGGCAGCTTATACGCTTGTGCTTTTTCACCCTTCCTGCTTTCATCTAAATTGCTTTGTGTGGATAAAAATGTGCAAGGGTGCATATTAAGGCTCATAGAGCTGAACTCGTACTCTGCCTTCATAGAAAGGTGTGCTCCTCTTTGTATTAAGCAAATAGCTCTTTCATTTGTCTTACAAAGGTGCTTCCCTTTTCTATTTATGGTCACTGTTAATTGTCAGTGAATATTTATTCATCCGGTTACATTTTGTGTGTAGCCACTGAGAAATCTAAATGCAATGTAACTGTGGTTTTTTTGGGAGGCTTACAAAAAAGAAAGAAAGGGCTTTATACAAATAGATGGTACAAACTCTGATGAAATTTAAAAAAATCAAAATTAAAAACAATTAAAAACAATCCTTCACTGTCAAAGAGAAAGTGGTGAGTCATCACACAATGGGAATAGTCTAGGAATTCCTTTAAGAACTGTTGCTTTCACTCAAACACTTTCTGGCCATAAAAGGACAATTCTTTAATTTTCAATAAAGGTCTACCATCTGTGTACACTTTGAATTTCATGCCTTTAAATATAGACTGGACAAATGGTGTGAAGTCTGTTAGACCCAGGGCAAGGAATAGATAGTCCAAGGTGTAAATCTGAACCTTGCTGAATAATAACTGTTAACAAGATTATACCATACTTGTTAACAGCAGCAGTGGCGTAGTGGTTAAGAGCAGGTGTACTCTTATCTGGAGGAACTGGGTTTGATTCCCCACTCTGCCACTTGAGCTGTGGAAGCTTTTATGGGGAATTCAGATTAGTCAGTGCACTCCAACACATGCCAGCTGGGTGACCTTGGGCTAGTTCTTCTGAGCTCTCTCAGCCCTACCTACCTCACAGGGTGTTTGTTGTGAGGGGGGAAGGGAAAGGAGTTTGTAAGCCCCTTTGAGTCTCCTACAGGAGAGAAAGGGGGGATATAAATCCAACTCTTCTTCTTCTTCTTCTTCTTCTTCTTCTTCTTCTTCTTCTTCTTCTTCTTCTTCTTCTTCTTCTTCTTCTTCTTCTTCTTCTTCTTCCTCTCTATTATCTGTACCCAGGTTTATTATGCTTTAGAAACACTAAAAAAGAATATAAAGGATTCAATGGACAATCCAAATTCAAGATGCATTTAAGAATCTATGTGAAAACACTTAGCAGCATGGAATCAATCAACAGAAATTTACTTCCCTTCAAATAATTACTCAAAATAGGCTAAAAAACCCTCTTGTTAATTGACTTGAATACAAATTGTTTAGATTAAATATGCAAATATCCAGTAACACTATGTAACACAAAGTTCTTTCAAAACATATTAGAATTACAGTCACCTGTGGCATCTTCTTTTAGACATCAAATTAAGCATATCACATAATGTATCTTGGAAATACATTTTACTCATTGCTATGTTTATATGATACAAATATATATTTTTCATCTTAGGAAACTTAAATTTGCCCTTAGGAAACTTAAATTTGTTTATTTAGATTTATAGTTTGTTTATTTAGATTTATATGCCGCCCTCCCAGCAAGGGCTCAGAGCAGCTTACAGTAATAAAACATAACATATAATACTCGATTAAATAAACAATTAAAACAACTATAACAATTAAAATCAAATCTTGGCTAGATATGGCCCCTTCCGCACATGCAAAATAATGCGTTTTCAAACCACTTTCACAACTGTTTGCAAGTGGATTTTGCTATTCCGCACAGCTTCAAAGAGCACTGAAAGCAGTTTGAAAGTGCATTATTCTGCATGTGCGAAATGAGCCTAAAATACAATTAAATTAAGATTGACTTAAAACTTAAAAATGTAAAACCAGAATTAGAATTAAACCTGGCAACAAATGTTATTGAAAAACAGATAAGGAATTAGGGGTTTAGCGTCAACAACAGATGTAAGTGAAGTTGAAGGGAATTACAATTTCAGGCCTCAATCAAAAGCCTGGTGGACAAATTCTGTCTTGCAGGCCCTGCAGAATTGCATCAAATCCTGCAGGGCCCTGATGTTAGGTGGCAGTGAGGCTGTTCCTTATCCGGTAGGGAGCCAGGGCTTCGAAGGTAGAGCCCTGGCCTTGGTTCAGGCTTTCAACTCAAGAGTAGAAGGGCTATGGGACCACTACATGAAGGGTTTTGCAGTTGCCTGGACCTCAAAGATTTATCTAACTGGGAAATATGGGGTTGTAATGACCCGTGGTCCAGCGCAAGGAAACGAGGCAGAGCGGAGATAACATCTGGTGGAAGTCGCCAGCAGCGGAATGTGAGTCCGTGTTCTAGCGAGTCTCAGCGTGCTGGTTCCTGCTTTATTGTGATTCCTATAGAGTGTAGAAGGGAGGAGCAGGAGGGAGTTCGGGGAGAGGCCGGAGGTGGAAGTCATCATGTGATGCATGATCTCACCTGGCTACGTCTTGAGAGAGGGCGTAAGCGTCTGAGCCTAATCCTCACACCTGGGGCAAGACCACCATTGTCCTTGATGACTGAGCCAGACAGTTCGACCCGTGACTCATAGAGGATGAGGTAGAAGTGCGGAGTGCGACCAGAGGCATTAGGAAGCGTGAGTGTTCCGACCACGGTGCTACTGGAGTCAGCGGTGCATTACTACATCTCCTCCCTTTTTTACATTTTAGAAGGGAGGCCCGAATTGCTAAGAGGCGATTTAGGGGCGCTTGTCTCCTCCACTGTTTGATTGAGTTGACCCGAGCTGCTTATTACAACAGTAGAAGACTTGGTTGCAGGGCAGGGGAAAGTCGAGGGCTTCTTACATGGTACAGGCAATATTAGATACACATTGAAGCGAAACAAGACCGACGATGGGGCATACAATCAAACCAATGCAAGAGCTGTATATTAGCACTCAATAATCCTCCCGGCAGCCAGCTCAGAGGGCTGACCACCAGTGGAGCAATACATCATACTTTAGACTGGATACAACCTTTGCAATGCCGCGCACTTTCCTTATGAATCAATTTGGGGTTATCAGAAAGATTAAAACAACACATGTGCATTACATTCTCACAACCTTGGTGATGTAATAACAATAAGTGATCCAATGGCGGCACGATTATCTAGGGTCGCTTGGCAGGATCCTGCTGCTCGGAGGCCAGAGCATCAGAGCAATGGAGGTAGAAGTTGATGGACTTATGGGAACACAGGCCAGCGAGCCAATAGTCTTAGCATTGTAGGCGAGTCCGGGGACTCCCACTAGGGGAAGTTCTGAGGCGAACTCGCTTGGAGGGAACAGCCGCATCGCTCCGGCAAGAAGAGGTGAGGGGGCAGAGTGGAAGCGGCGGCGCCGGGCTCTTGAGGTGGAGCCTGAAGAGGCAGGGGCGATGGTGGCTGACTAAGGCAACAGAAGTCCGGCAGAGAGCGAGCAGGGATGTAGCTGAAAGTTCTCTCCCCGCAAGTCAGAACCAACCAGCCGGGGCAAGATGTTCCAGACACGGAGAATGTCCTCTGTGCGTGCAGTTCCAGTTGGCGAACGGTGAATGGGCCGGAGTGGGGTTCCTGGAAATCTCGCCAGCGCGCCGGAGAATGCGGCGCAGGTGTTGGACTTCGTGATTAGCGACAGTCTTGGTGACAGGGAAGGCGCCCGGCCCGGGGAAGTTTTGGGCAGCGGGTCCCCAGTCAGCGCTCATAGAGTACTTGATGGGATGAAGCATTCATAAAGGGAAGCAAAGCCAGACTCCGCTAGGAGAAATCCTCGGGGAGAAGCACTGCAAGCGGGGAGCAGGCAGGGCTTAGCAGGCTCCCGACTCCTAGGTACTGGCCCAGGCAGGGAGTAGAGGCGTTGCTTGTGACAGCAGAAACTGCTCCCAGATGTTGGTCTGGTGAAGCTCGTCGGGGGGGTGGCGGTGCCATGGTAGAGGCAGCAGAGCAGGCAAAAGGATAGTGGCCGCCGAGTTGGCGGTGATGATACATAAAGGCGGCAGGGTTCCGGGTGTCACCGGGGTAGCCTTGCTGAAGCAGCAGCTCTTGAAGGCAGGCGGGACTGGGTCATCGGTCTTTGGACAATCTGGGCATGGCGTCGGCGATTCCCGTTGAGCCGCTGGGGCGGGGATCCTTCAGAAAGTAATGTTCCATCTCTGGGATGAAGTTGGTTTCCTCCTGGTGCCATTCCATGGGCTGGCCCGTCATGGTCCCGGAATCACAGGAGCCTGTAGGAATAGGGACTGAAACACACCTTCCCAAGGTTATAGGAGGGCGGGTTACAGGTTCTAAGCGGGTGTGAGAGATCAAAGATCGAGTTTTATTGAGTTAGAGTTTGCAATGTGTGAGGCTATTTTGCAGACTGCGTGTAGTGCAATTCTGCTGGGGGCCGCCTATCCCTCTTCTTAAAATTATGACAGAGGGCAGGGGTGAAGTAGGACCACAGAGTGTGGGTATACATGCTTAATCAATGAGGGGGGGGGGGCTTTGGGAGCTCTTTTGGGGATAGTGCGTCAGAGGAACAAGGCATTCCAGGCGGTTGAAGGCAGGACTCCACATGCAGAGAGGTTTCTTGTAAAATGTGCTTACGTGATCTTGGTAGCCAGCAGAAGGCTGGATGGTGCTAAAATTTGTCCCGAGGGTATCTTGAGGGAAAAGCATGCCAACCACTCCTTAAAGGCGGTTTACATTAGCGTCTTAGAAGTGATGATAGTGCTATAATACAGCATCACCATAGGCGCTTAAACTGGTCTGTGAAGGCGGGCCTGGTGCGGCAGCCTCCTTTAAACTGGGGCCTGTCCTGGCAGTGCTGCGGTATCAGGCCAGACCCCAGGTACACCCCAATCCAGGGAGGAGCCAGTCAGCCCAATTGGCCCTCCCGCCTCTGGTTGAAGACAGAGAGGAAAGGAAAGGAGAGGTAGTTTCCTGCGGAAGTTGAAGGCAGTTGAGCCCTGTCCGGGATTAGTGATCTGTGTGATGGATTTATCCATCCCAGACTAGAGTCGTTTTGACCTGGCTCATGAGGTCTCTTCCCAGAGATTAACATGGATGTCAAAGATGATGGGCGGTACCCGTGGGGTTATGCGGCTCAGTCTGGGCTGTGGACCGTGGCCGGCGGGCAGCTCCGTCTGGCAGTTTGTTTCCCCACCCCAGATGTGCCCGGGCAAGCCTACAGTGCGGCCACTGGTCCAGGCCTTTCGGCTGCCCTGATAACCCAGTCACATGTGCCCGGTGTGTCCCACAGGCCCTTAAACATGAATCCCTCTATGGCGAGCTCAGGTATGAGCGGGGAGCTTCCGATGGAGTGTTTCCACGCTGCGATGGTGGTGCTGGCTGCATCATGCTGGCTGCGAGGGCTTGTCGCCCTTTATTGGGTGCGACAGCAGGCAGCGCATGGGAACTGGAAGGATCAGCTGTGCTTGCCTTTGGTTCAGTGGGCAACTCCCTGCGGGATGTTAAGTCCAGATTTGGAGAGATGGATGGAGTCCCTAGTGCGTGGAGTGGAATTACTCGGGAATGATGAACCTCCCTGCTCAGCCGGAGGCCTTAGGCAGCACCAACCCAATAGTCCCGGTAGGGATGGGGTGCCATTACTGGGTTGGGGGCGTGGGACCTTCAATGGGGGCAGAAGGAATGGGCTGGGTGCACGTGGCCGAGATACCACAGTGGGGGGCGGTTTGGCGTGGGCCTTGGTGTCTGGGTCTGCTCTAATATTCTCCTCACTTGGTCCTGGGCTGGGGAGGCGCCCGGGCGCGGAAGTTTCCCGACGGGCAGTCCTTCTCCAATGGAAGCCTCTCTGGCATGTCGTGGGCACCCGGGTCTTGGCTGACCTTCTCTCCTCCTGGGGAGGACCCTCCTCCCTTCGGGGGTTATAGGCCCCCCCACGGGATACCACCACATTCCCTTGAGTGTCGGGGTCTGCCGCAGTTAAAGCAATCATCCTGCGAGGCTGTCCCCTGGCGGTGGTGAGGTGCTGCGGCGAGGAGAGCTAGCAATTGGGGCCGAGGAAGATCCGATGTCCCTGGCAAGCTTTAAGCATGTCGGCCAGTTCAGGGTCTTTACCCAGGCCATTGATAGCTCTGACACTCCGTGGGCGTTCTCCTGCTTGTGGTATGGGGAGCTCGTTTTGGAGCCTCTTAGTATCTACCACCTCTTGGCTTCCTGGAGCCTGTTCACAAACTTCGGCATAGGGCTCTTGGGGGGCTTTGTCATTATGTTAGAGAAGCTCTGTGGGCTGGCCAAATTGGGGACCTTGACAAGCCTTGTAAAAGCTCAGAGGCGACCGTGGGGTGGCCTCAGGCAGGACAATCTGATTGTTGGGGTTACTGAAGGCATCGAAGCCTGCATTAAAGCTGTCGCGCGGTGTAGAAGCGGACGGCTGCCCTGCTAAAGCATTGCCTGAACTTCGCTCTCCCAGATCCTAAATTGTGGGGCTCAGGGCATCACGGGAAGGGTGGTCTTCCAGTCGTCGGAACCGGTAAGTGATTCCTCGCCGATTGCCTCTAGCATGCCTCTCCGCGTGAGGGCTGAGTGATTCCCTCTCGTCTCGCGTAAGCTGCGAACTCAGTGAGGATGTTATAGCAAAAGAGTGATTTTCGACCAGCCAGCTGAACAATGCCACCCTCCCCTCGGTATCTGTGAAGTGGACGGGGCCACAATAGAGAATATCGGCATGGAGTCTTCCGTTAGGGTTTCTTTTCTTTGCAGATCGTGGCTAATAAACAAGTTTCAAACCATGCATTCTGTGGCTGGCCAGTCGCGGTGAAGCTTGGAAAAATGAAAGGCGAACAAGGGGCTGACTGAGCGGGAGAATTTGAAATGAAGCGGAGGAGCAAGGGGGGGGCAGAAGGAGGAGGATGAAGCGTCCAATTTAGCGGATAGAAATTCGGGTTGAAATTGAAGGTGAAAGATCGAAGGTGACCTACAGCAAGGGGCCGTGGAGTCTGCAGGCTGATGGCGACATAACATTGTCTCCGTGGTAGCAGTGACATCGGTAGCGAGGCTCTGTCTGAAGAAGTCGTGATGTTTTCCCCGATCCATAGATTCAATGTCCCCTCTGGGTACCATGGACATTGAGCTTCAATCTCCCCTCAACCAATTTCTGTAGCTCCCCTTCTCTTCTGGGGACCCTGCGCATTTATTCGCGCTTTCCAGTTCGATCAGCGTGCTTGTCATAAACCCTGCTTTGCAAACCCATACTCACCGGTGTTCCATTCCAGTTGAGAGAGTGTCTAGGGCCGATATTCTGAATCGCGCCCGATCAAGAGGACAGGCGATAATACCGAAGCGGTGAAAGTCCCTGAATGCGCCGATCCAGCGGACCGATTATGTATTACTTCCCAAGCGATGGTGAGCAGGTGGCCCGGTTCGAGGATTCCGGGTTTTCGGCACCAACATGAGCCGACCGTGGTCAAGCGCAAGAAACGAGGAGCGAAGACGCGGAGATAACATCTGGTGGGAATCGCCAGCAGCGAGTATGTGAGTCCGATGTTCTAGCCGAGTCTCAGCGTGCTGTTCCTGGCACCTTTTATTGTGATTCTCGAGCGTGTAGAAGGGAGGAGCGAGGAGAGTTCGGAGAGTGGAGAGATCATCATGTGATACCTTGATCTCACTGCAATACGTCGCGGAGGAGAGGGTAGCGTCTGAGCCTAATCCTCACCGGGGGGCAAGACCATTGTCCCTCGCCCAGTGACTAGCAGAGCCAGACAGTTCGACCCGTGACTCATAGGGGATGAGGTGGGGGGGAGTGCGGTCACCTGACCAGAAGGCGGTAGGGCGTGGAGTGTTCAGCCTTCGACTTCCACGGTGCTGCTGGGTCAGCGGTGCATTACTACAGGGGTAATGCGGTTTCAGAGGTATGCAGGTCCCAGGCTGCTTGTGGCCTTAAAGGTCAAAACCAATACCTTAAACCTGAACCGGAATTCCACCAATAGCCAATGCAGTTTGTGGAGGATGGGGGTGATATGCTCCCTCACTGATGCCCATTAAGGAGACTCACGACCACATTTGCACCAGCTTCAGTTTTCAAATCAGAGTTAAGAGCAGGCCAGCATTGAGCGAATTTCAGTAATCTAGCCTGAAGGTGACAGTTGCATGAATCACAGTGGCTAGATCGGATCAGTAGAGATACAAAGCAGCTGCTGAGCTTCGTGAAGATGGAAAAATGCCCTGCACACAGTATAGGTTATCTGGGCCTCCATAGAAAGAGAGGCATCGAGAAACACCCCAAGACTATGGGCAACAGGGATAGGTTGTAAAGCCATTTCTTCTAGCAAAGGCAGCAAGAAATCTTCCAGTCTCTCACCAAGCCCCTGCCAGGTGGTCACAGTGGGGGAGAGTTTTACAGATACTTGTTGCCTTGCAAGTGAACATTTTTGGCCCCCATGTACTGAGGCCAAAATGAAATTCTGATTGATCAATTGAAGCCACACAAGTCATCTGATCCAGATCAGGTTCCTCATGAATTATTCAAGGAGTTTTTGGATTATGAGCGCCCTTATTAGTCAAACTCCTTACTCATATTAACATCTTGTAAATAATGTCAGGGTCTTGGACCAATGCTTTCAATGTGTCTATATATAAAAAAGGTGACCCTGACCAACCATCTAACTATAGGCCAATAAGCCTGCTTTCAGTAGCAGGTAAATTATATGCAAAATCCTTGCTCAACTGGATGCATAAATGGATCGAACAGAACAAGATCCTGGGGAATGAACAGATTGGCTTTAGGAAGGGGCATGCCATGCTACTTCACTGCTTACTTCTTGAGTAAATAATACATAAGTATATTAGAAAAGGTTGATCCAGACTGTACACTGCCTTCCTCGAGTTGAAGGGGGCATTCAACACAGTTGACAGGAATTGCCTCTGGCATAAACTTGAAAAACTGGGCATGGAAAAGAGACTAATCACATTAATAAGACTACTCCATCATGATACACCCTGTCCAGTGAGATGTACTCAGCCATTGCCTGTCTTATAGATTCTGGGTTCTTTTCTCTGGGTACTCTGAAACCAGCTGAGTTCTCAACAATTTTATTTAAAAGAAAAACAGAAAACAATAAAACATTCTAATAAGGATATTTTTCAGCTAACAGCATGATTCCTGCAGGCTTGTCTCAGCCCTAAGCTTAGGAGATGCTCTTTCTAGCCCAGCTCGGATTAGAATCAACTTTCCTTTTGTCCCTTTGTCTCCAGGAAAACTCCATTTCCTGCCATTCTGTACCCAGTCTCTTTGATGTATAACTGTTTGGCTATTGGCTTTATTTGGGTAATTTATCCACAGCCTTTTGGTTCCCTTTCCAGAGATCAAAGGCCTGGTCAGGCTAGTGTGACTTGCCTGATACAGTAATGGAACAACTTCGTCACAGGGACTCACTGCAAAAATTACAATATCGAATGGGGTGAAACAAAGCCGTGTTTTGGCTCCAATACTATTTAATCTGTTCCTTAACGATCTGGCCCCTGCACTAAAAGCAGTTGACTCACATTGTCCTGTTGTGGGCAACAATTTAATCCCCATCTTACTGTATGTCGACAATGCGATCCTGCTCTCAAGAACAAGAGCAGGGCTAAGTTGTCTTATAGCATCATGTGCTGATTGCTGCACAAAAAATCTATTAACTATAAACACCTCCCAAACCAAGGCCATGGTTTTTCCCCCAACAAACTCATACTCCATAGATGGTCCCTCCAAGGAGTTAATATTGAACAGGTAAATTTTTTAAAATATCTGGGGATCCATGTTCAACCCAGTAGTGGCGTTCCTCCCATTGGGCAAAGTGGACAGTTGCCCAGGGCACCCCCTTGTGGGGGGCACAAAAACTGCAGGTTCGTTTATGGGATTTTTTGTATTTTCAGTGTTTTTCTGTTTTTGGCCTGCAGAGACTGCAATTTTTAGGCTAGCAGCACCAAAATTTCAGGGATTTTTCAAGAAACTTTCCTGATGCTATTACCCAGGTTTGGTGAGGTTTGATTCATGGAGTACAAAGTTATGGACTCCCAAAGGGGGTGCCCCATCCCCCATTGTTTCCAATCTCTCTCTCTCTATATATATATAAATGGAACCATGCGTTTGTTGCTTCGAGAATAACCCTGCACCTGCTGGCCCAAACGCTCTGAAAATTTCACAGACACTTACTAATTCCCCCGACTGTGTTCTTATGTACCTCCTGCTGTCAGACAACACACCTGAGCCAGGTAAAACATTTTTTTCCTGGCGCACCAGGCCATGAAGCTGCCTGTGTGTAACTGTCACCCTTAGAATGTTCGTGCCCTTAGAATGTTCCCTCAGATGGCCAGATATGAGCAGTGAAAACAGTACATAGGCAATAACTCGAGTGGACATACACACGTTGCTGTGTGAGACGTCAGGTGGGGTTCCCCCCCCTCATACACAGGTACCTTTCACTCTCTGTGCCTCACCCACTGCTACCACACAACACACCTACTCTCATACACATTCAGCGGCGGGAGAGGGAAGGGATAGAGGGGGAGGCATGCAAGGGAAAAGAAGTGAGGGAGGGGACAGAGAGTGAGGGGTGGCATGCAAGGGAGAGAGTGAGGGTGGCATGCAAGGGAGGGGAAGGAGGGGGCACAGCATCTGTATATGATCCACCCACTCTAGCAAAGGGAAAGGGGAGGGAGGGAGGGGGAGGGGTGCCATGCAAGGGAAGAAAAGTGAGGGAGGAGGCGGTCACACACATCAATGACATCACACAGTATCAGCCTGCGCGTTTCCATGAGCACGTACTGCTGGCCTCTGCAATTGATTTGCTGCCACTTTTCCTTTCCCATTTCACCACAATAAGCCACAGCAACACGTGGCCAGGCCCTGCTAGTGGGAGCTAATATTTTTGAGAGTCGAGAACTTTGGACCCCCTGAACCTTCACCAAACCTGGGAGGTATCATCAGAAGAGTCTCCTAAAGATACCCTGAATGTTTGGTGCTGCTAGCTTAACAGTTGCACCCCTGATAGCAGACACCCCCCAAATTTCCCCAGATTTTCCTTTTAAATTCCCCCCAAGGCATGGATTTAAAGGGAGAATCTGAGGTTCCCAGTTTAAACATTGAAAGTGATGCTGTTTCAGGGTGGGGGAGAATCAACCCCAAAATAGCATCACTGTCAATGTTGTTTAAACTGGGAACTCCAGATTCTCCCTTTAAAGCGGATTTAAAAGGAGAATCTGGGCTCCCTAGTTTAAACACCATTGAAAATGATGCTGTTTGGGGGTGGATTCCAGCATCATTTGTTTAAACTAGGGAGCCCAGATTCTCCTTTTAAATCTACCTTAAAGGGAGAATCTGGTGTTCCCAATTTAAATAACATTGAAAGTGATGCTGTTTCCCCCAATTGGGGGGACTGGATACAACACCATGAAATGTTTTCATAGCAGTAATAAAACATTTTGAAAGCATTTTGAAAATGTTTTCAAAAAAATTATTTCTGCTGTGTGGCATGGCCCATTTCTGTGTTCAGATTTGTTAGTTGAGGCATGTTCTATAATGTGATGGTGACTTGGTGTAAAAAATCATTGCTTGGTCACGGTGGGGGAGGGCAGCTGCCCATGGGGGGGCAAACTCCAGTTTGCCTAGATATGCCACTGGGCATAGCTACAAGGGGACCGGTGGGTGCGCATTGCATCGGGCACGCGCCTGGGGGGGCATCAAACTCAGGTTTTGCCCAGGGCTCCAGTTTGCCTAGTTATTCCACTGCCCAATACCAACTGGGTACATCACAGAAATGCCGCAGTAAAGGGCAGCTCAATTGCTTTATCAGTGGTGGGCAACCTTCTTTATGCCAAAGGACGGAAGCATATTCAATCGGGGTATACCGATCCAAAGTACTGCAACATCTTCTCTATGGAGTGCCAATATGGATTGGTGCCTGGTGCAAATCAGTAGAAAGGGTCCAGTCAGTGTTCCTATGTGGAATCTTGGGTGTACCCCATTGTGTCCTGTATGCAGTATTATGCTTAGAGATGGGCTTGCATCTCTAAGCATAATACAGCTGTTAACAACAAAGGCATGGCTACTCACCTTTAAATTTTGGAGATAAGTATGTTTTTCTACTGATCCAAACAGTTTATTGTTTAGGGCTCTCCCGGATGTATATGGCTCAGAATGGTGGAATGTAATTACAGTGAAACTTACCTCTTTGGTGTATAGTCGAAGGCTTTCACGGCCGGATTCAACTGGTTCTGGTTCCCTCTAGTTCAGAAGCAATTTGCCAGTTTCACATGGGCTAGTTTTTTTTATGAGGGAAAGTTACCTTAGATTGTGGAACTACTAGAAAGAGAATGCTATTTAAACTTATGATCAGAGCGGCCCATGCAGTAATAGCATTAGGGTGGAAAACAAAAGAATCTGGACAACACAGAAATGGTCGGAATATATATGGGAACAAATACAATTAGAAATTTTTGACATAATGTCAAAAAACCAAATATGGCAAGAAAAACAAAAGGATATGAAGTGAATCTGGACTGAATTCAAAGACTGGTTCAAACGAAATTGGAATCACAGAAGAAAACTGGAAAAGAAGACTAGAAAGAATGGACCTGCTGCTGCACATTTAAAGAAGAAAAGAAGAAGGGGGGAGTGGGGGAAGGGGGTAAAAGAATATGGAGGATGAAACATAAAGATATATAACATAAATCTGTAACAATCCAAACTATCAATAAAAAAATTATATATATATCACTATACACACACACACACACACACACACACACACACACACATACATACATACATATATACACACACACACACACACACACACACGTATACATACATACATATATACACACACACATACACACACACACACACGTATACATACATACATATATACACACACACACACACACACACACACACACACACACACACACACACACACATATATATATATATATATATACACATACATACACACACACACACACACACACACACACACACACACACACATACATACATACATACATACATACATACATACATACATACATACATACATACATACATACATACATATTTACATATATATATAAAGATTGTGGAACTACTTTCATGGTTCTTTACATTCTGATCTGCATTTAGGACAGGAAAGGTCAATTTGAGTAAATAAAAGGGAAGACGGGGCTTGCACAGTTATTGTTTTAATTATAAATAAATAAATAAATAAATAAATACATACATACATACATACATACATACATACATACATACATACATACATACATACATACCTACATACATACATATAATACATATAATACATATAATCCTGGTATAGTCAACACAGTTTGATTCCCCGCTCTGCCACTTGAGCTGTGGAGTCTTAGCTGGTAAACTACATTAGTTTGTGCACTCCAACACATGCCAGCTATGTGACCTTGGGCTAGTCACAGTTCTTTGGAGCTCTCTCAGCCCCACTCACCTTTTTTCTCTTTTTTGTGAAGCCGGAGGGAAAGGAGTTTGTAAGCCCCTTTGAGTCTCCTTGCAGGAGAGAAGGGGGCAATATAAATTCAACTCCTCCTTCTCCTCCTTCTCCTTCTTCTTCCATACCTTTCAGTCAGTGGTCCACTCAATGCTTCTTTGAGTGTTAATGATCATTTCTGATTTCAGACATGAAAGAACTAGGTGCCAATAATACCAGTTTGTGATGAGTTTATTGTTCCTGGTATGAGAACAATGCTAGTGTACTACATTGGATTGGTTGGAACTCAGGGCCAAACTGGATATGATGCCATCCATTACTCCAGTCTGTGGATACCACTGTCAGTTTGAAGAGATTTGGAAATGCTGAGAGAGCCAGGGCCTGATCCTGATCAGACACTGATGGTACTTTTAAATCCATTTGGTGGCATCTGCAATGTTAATTCATGTTATTCATGTTAGCAATCAGAATAGACAATAGCGTAGTAGATTTTGAAATGTGAGCATTTCTGCATATTCTCTACAACTGATGGAAATGTAATATTTGACTCAAATTCCATTTTTTCTCTCCAGTTTTGGAAGCAATATGTATTAAAAACAGTATGATAAAATTGATTGTTGTAGTTAAAAGTGGTTTGTTCATTTATGACCCACAAACAACATGCAAGATCTATTCACATTCCCAGTAATGAAAATAAGCAAATGTTTGTCTCTGCATACAAACACAGTATGAAGCAAAATATGTTTCAAAGAAAGACTGCCAATTAGGCTATGTAAAGTGCAGTGCCCTTCTATGGAAACATAAAAGCAGGTGATCGGCTGAATGGCTTTTGTATTTGTTTGCTTGATAACACCTTTTGTTTTAAAGTGAAAACAAATGACTTCAGGGATATGAACCAAATGCCTTTTTTATTTGGATATTTCAAATTAAACAGAGAACAATTCAGAGAAAAGGGAAGAGTTTTCAAGATTTGTTGACAGAAGTGTTAAAAAGGATTGCTAGATGCAGATTCTCTTGAGTAACATAAGAGCTGTTCATTTTGCAGTAGCTGCTTCTGATATGATCCAAAGTGGATGGCAGGGTGTATCACAGGGAAAATTTGGGTTCCTACTTCTGAGTACTACTAAAGAGAAAGGGGGTTGTGGTATCTTCAACAGAGGACAGCAAAAGATGGTGACAGAAAAGGCATCAATGCAGCAAGTCAATGGGTAGCAGAACCTGTGCCAGGATAGATTTTGCTATACATTCAGTAGCAGAGTATTGTACAGTATTGTAGCCATGACTCTATCATCTCAGGATGTGTATTTCAAAATTCCCGAGCTGAAAATATACATTAAACTTTCTGTTTTGGGTAGTTATGCCATGATTTTCCAGCACAGTAATACAGACCTGGGGTTCTTAGGAATTACAGCCAAACAAACAAACAAAAATATCCCCACTCACCTATAAATCTGTTGGGTTTATGTGTTTAGGTACTTATCGTCAGCAGCAGGTGTCCTGTTTTTTTATGATTCTTTTTTCTTATGATTCTTTTGATCATGCAAATCAATTTCTCCCTTTTGACCAGATCCTTGAAAGGGATTAGGAGTTGAATGCTCCCAGTCAATCACCTTTGGAACCACCACCAAAAATAAAGAATTTCCATGGAGGGTTCTGTGTTGGGGTGTGCGCTTGGATATGCTCATAATATATGCAAATAACTTCTCTGTTGGAGTTCTTTAGGATCAGGGAAAAGGCTAGAGAGGAAGCAAGAGCCCCCCTTATTCACCTGTGACATCCTTATCAACAAAATCAGCTTTTATAGCTTTTAAAATGACATTCTTGGAGCAGACATGTGACTCTGAAAAAGCAGTGAACCTGGAGACATCTAGTATGTCCTGTCCCTTAGCCACATGCCAGCCCTTCACTGCTTCTCTAGGAACGTCTTAAATAGTAGTAGTACTGATTACTAATTAAGGAACCTCTCCAGCGGATGCCCAGTGTGAAGTTGTGTTTCATAGCAATCAGTTGATTGATTCATCCCATGTAATCACATACACACACACTCTTTTTTTTGTTTTTTTGAAAAAAACAAATATTTTAAATGATGGCAGGGACAGGATGGGGCAGGAGATTTTCTGCAAAGGAAACAATAGATAGCAAAGGAAACAAAAGGATAGCAAATACAGTTTTCAGTGAAAAGGTACTTTTTAATTGTCTTTCTTTGTAAGGCTACATTAAAAAAAACAGGATTCAAACAGGGTTTAAAAAGTGATGGTGACCAGACCTGGCAGTCTCTTAGCAGGGTACCACCATTTTCTTCCTACAGGAATCAAAGGAGAAAAGTACACTTGCGCTGAGAAGTGTCTTTGGCCCTTTCCGCACGGGCCAAAAACGACGGCCTGGGGGCGGTAAAAACGCCGCCCCCAGGCCGCCGTTCGCACAGGCGGTGCTGCTGCAACGCAGCAGCGCTGACCTGACTGCGCTCCCCCTCCCCCAGGGCGGTGTCAGGCCACCCTAAAAAACAACCCTTTAAAGGGGACCGCCGGGAACTCGCTGTTTCCCCTCCCCGTCCCACTCACCGTGTCCCCGTCGTCGGCCTGCTGGCCGTCGCAGCCCCGCCCACGCTGTCCTCCGACCCCTGGAGGTTGGAGGGCAGCGTGGAGCAAACAGCAGGCGGAGGGCACGTGACGGGAATGAAAGGGGAAGAAGCGGCTGACCTCTTCGCGGAGGAGCAGCCTGCAGTTCTGCCGGCCTCTCTGGAGGCCGCCCGCATGCTTGCATGCGAACGGCCTCCGCCTCCACACCGGCGAGAATTCTGCCGGCGTGGAGGCGCCTCCACGGCCGTGCGGAAACGGCCTTTGAGTGTAAGCAAAATCAAAACCTTTTGCTAGTCATGCATGAAATGTAGGCTGGCCTGTGCAAATCTGGCATCATTATCTTTAAAAAGAGCTGCCTCAGCACTGAGAACCTTTGATTTGGTTCTCCATTGAAAATAATAGTCCTAAAATTCTGGGATCTGAAAAAGCACATAGAGTTGAATCCTGACACAGTAATATTCTATCCAAAAATCAGCAATCAGGGTAAATGCCCATTCCCTAATCCTGGATTCAAAATTATACTTTTTTTTCTTGGAGTACTTTCACTTCTTCCTCCCAGTGCACCTCAGTATCACATTCCCCTCCCCCTTCAACACCACTCAGCATTGTGATCTGGAATCTACAACCAACCATCCAAAATACAACATGATTTAATGTCAAGGAATATTGTAGGAAATGACTACTAAATGCTTAGAAATAGATCCTTTGATTGTGAGCAAAAGCTTACTTCCATCTTAAGGCCTTTCCTTTCTTATATTCCTTACATGTTTTATGTCAGTGGGATCTATCTGAGAATTACATAGTTGGCTGTTTATCCTTTTAATATAGTGAGTACAATTGATTTGTTCATGAATCAAAGGGCCCTACAGAAGTACATATTGGACATTACTAGTCTAATAATATAACTGTGTAGTTAAATCTTCAGGATTGGTTCTCCAAGAGAGAGTTATCTCAGAGAGTTACCTGAGCCCTGTGGGGACAGACAGACAGACAGACAGACAGACAAATAGATAGATAGATAGATAGATAGATAGATAGATAGATAGATAGATAGATAGATAGATAGATAGATAGATAGATAGATAGATAGATAGATAGATAGATAGATAGATAGATAAGAGTGCTGAAGACAGCTGAAAGGCAGTTAAATAGAGGTGGTGACTCAACAGAAGCTCCACCTCTGAGAAGCCTGAGGCAAGCACACAGCCGGGACAAAGAAAAACCCTCACACGCACAAAAGTCTTCCCAGGCCCTCAAAAAGCAAACACACAAGACCTCCAAAAATGCACACAGTTAAAAATTTGACCTTAAGAATACCCCCCCAAAAGCACAGCTCACCTTTTTCTTTCTGCCTGTTCCTTTTCTGCTTCCTCCCAGAGTTCAGGGTGCGTGCCTCTGCCTCTCCACTTCAAGCTTTTGCATGCAGACAAGATGTTCCTGTGATGGAGTTTTCTCAGGACCAGTTCCTATTCTCCCCCTCCTTTTTGTGTTGTCCACTCCCTCCATCTTCTAACATGCTGTCACCTTGCTCAGCATTTCCAGAAACAAGATCATTCCTGCCACCAGAGGCGTAGCATCAGTAGGCCTGGCAGTATGAACCACAGACTCTGTGACCATTCATGGACATGTGGTCTGCTTTGTATTGAGGTTACATTCCTTTCAAAATGTATTCTCAGTTATGCACTCTTTTTTGCCTCTTCAAACCCACTGTGCTTTCAGGTTACAGAATTTCTGCAGTTTCTAAAACATGATGAAGTGTAATTCCATTCCCCCCCCCCCCATACACACACACAGGGAAAGTGAAGGGAATGAGCATGCATTTCACTTTCCTTGGGTTTTCTTGCTCCTTCCCTCTTCCCCCATCCACCCAACAGCAGTTTCTCCTGCTCGTTAGGCCAGCATTACAAAGCAATCTGAAAAGATTTATTCAAAAAAAATTTAAATGCTTTGAGTCTATTGCTTGAGCAAAAGACCCTCAAAATTGATTTATACAAATAGGAGGGTGCGTTGACGTGCCCAGGGATGGCACTGTGGAGGCAGCATGCTGCCTCCACGAGGACTTTAGGCAGTGCTGAAAGAAAGGAAAGTTTAAATACCTCCAGCCACCTGAATTGCTCCATAGAACCAACAGTGTGACACAAGTTTGCAAGGCTAGGAGCTGGCATTCCCGGGTTGGAATGCCAGTAGGAGCGTTAGACTACAGATGCAAACCCCTCCCCCCATAAAGGTATCAGGCAACCTCCCAAGAGGAAGATTGCACAGGAAGACCAAGGAAGCGGCAGGTGGGCAAAATGGTGGCTTGGCTGGGGGCACTTCACAGCAGGACCCTGTTTAAATAAAACCCTGTTTAAATAAACCCTGTTAAAACCCTGTTTAAATAAAAAAAGAAAATCCCCACTGCAAAGCAAACAGCTGTATGGGAAGCAGTAAGCACGCAAAAGCCCTGTATCAAGCAGGCACTGCTGGTGGAAATCAGTCGTTTCAAATGTCAAATTTTCATTTTTTTTTCTGACCCACAATGCATTACACACTTTCTCTGGTAAGCCATCAACATAAAGAGCCACCCTGTAACTGCCACTGCCCCCCTTTTCTTACATCCTTTAATGGGCAGCTGCAATAATTTTACTGCCCAAGCTGAATTCCAGGCTGTCTCTCAAGCAGCTGGATCTTGACTGCCCAGGTGTGATTCCTCCAAACTGTACAGAAAAGATCAGCAGCAGCCCAAAAGTAAGCAATACAGCCAGAGCAACAGAAGACTGCTGTCCAAATATCACAGAATGCTATGAGTATGTAGTGGCAGAGTCAGATCTGTTCTTGCTGAGGATTGGAAAAGTTGAAATGAAGCCTTTGGAAGGAGCATTATCTAGGTATTCCCTACTCTATCAGAAGCAGACTCATTACAAGCTGAGGGAAGCTTTGTGGCACATGTTCCTTCATTAAGACAATTACATGTGAATTGGCCCTCAGAAATCCACTCTGTGTGCTAAAAAAATGAAGCAATAGCATAGGATTTTATTGTACATAGCAGTGGAAAGAGGTATAGTTGTAAAAAAAGGGGAGATAAAAATGCTGGCTGGAGGGCTATTACATGGGACAGGTTATTTATTTCTTCTTTTCAACACTGGTCTCTTTAAAACAAAGTAATAAGCTAAATATTCTTCCTTTGAAATGGCACATAGAGCATTCATTTTTTAATCTGCCAAGGATATAGCTTTCAAGCGCTGATTACAGGCTGACTTGATTGATTTGGATGACAGACTTGGAGCTATTTCTCTGAAAAACGATCCTTAAATCTTCATTCTTTTCTTGACAAGTAATGCCAGACAGTTACAAATCAATAATCAGTCACTTTGAATATAGCCATTTACCAAGAACTGTTAGGACTGCCATCCTTGCATTAATAGTGACAGCAACTGAGGTTACAGTTTTGAAGTCTCTGAATCTTTATAAGGCTAAGGTGTTTGATGGCTTTTAAGTATTGAGCATGACTTCCACAATGAACATCAGCCTAGTCCACTCTTTATCCATGACTTGAATGACTTGAATGATTGATAATAAAAAAGCAAAGACTGCCACACAATACACAGCACATTTGGGTATCTTCCTGTCATACCTCGTTGTTAAGAACTAATGCAGGTAATCTGTAAACTGTAATCCTATTTGGATTTAACTCCATTTGCATTTAACTCCAAGAGATTCTTTTTTGAGTAAACATCCATCGGGACAACATCTGAGGAACCTACTGCTTCCATCTTAGGAGGGTTTAGTTGTTGGACACCATATATTGTTTAGGGCTTTTAGCTGTTTTAACCTTAATAGAGCCATACATATGTGAATTTATATTTGTAAACTGTTTATGTTTTAGATTGTACACTACTTATATATTTAAAATGTTTTTTTTATTTTTTATTGTATAGTTTGAAATTTCAGTACATTTATACAGTATATGCATTCTTGGGTGCTGTGTGGTTTCCGGGCTGTATGGCCGTGTTCTAGCAGCATTCTTTCCTGACGTTTCGCCTGCATCTGTGGCTGGCATCTTCAGAGGATCATATGCATTCTTGTTGACATATTCCAAACCATACTTTCCCCCCTTTTTCCCTCCCCCCCTCAATTTTCTTTCCCATTTATTTAAGTAAGCAGCAGTAAGTTCATTCTTTGTACTCTCTTCTCCCATATTTCTTCTTTGACTCCAATGTCTTTCATCCAGTCCACAAATTGTGTCCATATCTTCAAAATGTTTCGCTGTTTCTCTTGCCATAAATTATTTCTTGCCATTATTTCAAAAATGTTCAGTTGTATTTGTTCCCATATATACTCAAGCCATTTCAAAATAGTCCATTTCTTCTTATCTTTCCATCCCAGTGCTATTACATATATTTAAAATGTTGTGCACCACACAGAGCCCTTTGGGGGAGGGTGGTATATAAAATTAATTAATTCTTCTTCTTCTTCTTCTTCTTCTTCTTCTTCATCATCATCATCATCATCATCATCATCATCATCATCATCATCATCATCATCATCATCATCTATACTCACCCTTCCTCCCAGCAAGCTGGGTACTCTTTTCCCAACCTCAGAAGGATGGAAGGCTGAGTGTTGAGCCAGCTTCCTGAAACCAACTTCTGTTGAGATCGAACAGGTTGTGAGTAGAGCATTGACTGCAGCACTACAGCTTACCAGTCTGGACCATGGTGCTCTGTAAGTGGTACACAATGCTAATCATGCCCATCAGTTGGTTCCCTGGGCTTATTTGGGGAGGAGAGATGATTCCTTAAGATTATACAAAACGTTTAGGGTTTTTCCCCCTATTCAATGTACACATACAGGGACTCAGGATTGTGTGGTTCCCTTGTTGCTGTTGCTTATACAGGGCCATAGCAATAGGGCTTCCACATGGAAGGTTTCCCCAAGGAACAGGTTTTTTTACTGAGATAAGTAGTAGTACAAGCCCACCCACCCCCCACACACTTGAGTCAACAAGGAGGAGCATAGCAGCACCCAATTTTGCCCTGTGCCAGCCCTGGTCTCTCTAGTCATCCCTTAGTGATGACAGATTTTTCTCTCTAGTCATCCCTTAGTGATGACAGAGTTGTTCTGGCATCCAAGTCCACCCCCTTTCCTCACAGTTTCCCTGCCCCTTGAAAGCAGCCATACCCCTCTTCTAGATCATTGAGGTTTTTGCAGTTTTTTTTAAACTAGCACAATTTCCACAATAAAAGGATCTAGACTTGATTTTTAAAAATAAAATCTGGGAATTCAGAGAACTTGACATATACTGTGGTAATGTTATATTAATATGACTTCTAATTTCTGATATATTCATATTTAAATGAAAACCTTCTAAGGTGGATAAATTGGTCACCGTTAAATGGGGCCAGGAAAAATGGCTGCCATGTGTGTAGGAAAATCTGAACTTTCCAACCAACACTGCAGCCATCCAGGCTTTTTTATGGTCTTTCCCAAAACTTTGCAGAAAAGGAGGTTTGAGAAAGATGAAACAAAAACTAAGAAAATCCAGGGGAGTACAGGATTGCACTATAATGCTAAGCAGAAACAGAAAAATAAATCATATAAAGGGTAAATAACCATGTGTAAATGAGCTTTCTCTACCTCTCATGGAAAAGACGTTGTTTTGAACAAAGAATTTTGCTTGCAAAGAAAAAGGGGGAATGTAGCTGCTTCTAGGGTTGCCAGCCCAGTGCTGGCACCTAGCAGAAGATTGCTGGGGTAAGGCACCTACTTGATTGGTTTCATACCAATGTTGTGGCATTACTTCCACCACAAACCAGAAATTATGTCATTGCATAATTGAGACTCTGTGATTCACTGAATACATTACGGTAGATTGTGAGGGGACATGAATTAAGAACATAAGAACATAAGAACTAGCCTGCTGGATCAGACCAGAGTCCATCTAGTCCAGCATTCTGCTACTCGCAGTGGCCCACCAGGTGCCTTTGGGAGCTCACATGCAGGAGGTGAAAGCAATGGCCTGCTGCTGCTGCTCCTGAGCACCTGGTCTGCTAAGGCATTTGCAATCTCAGATCAAGGAGGATCAAGATTGGTAGCCATAGATTGACTTCTCCTCCATAAATCTGTCCAAGCCCCTTTTAAAGCTATCCAGGTTAGTGGCCATCACCACCTCCTGTGGCAGCATATTCCAAACACCAATCACACGTTGTGTGAAGAAGTGTTTCCTTTTATTAGTCCTAATTCTTCCCCCCAGCATTTTCAATGGATGCCCCCTGGTTCTAGTATTGTGAGAAAGAGAGAAAAAATTCTCTCTGTCAACATTCTCTACCCCATGCATAATTTTATAGACTTCAATCATATCCCCCCTCAGACGTCTCCTCTCCAAACTAAAGAGTCCCAAACGCTGCAGCCTCTCCTCATAAGGAAGGTGCTCCAATCCTTCAATCATCCTCGTTGCCCTTCTCTGCACTTTTTCTATCTCTTCGATATCCTTTTGAGATGTGGCGACCAGAACTGAACACAATTACTCCAAGTCTTGGTCGCACCACTGCTTTATATAAGGGCAAGACAATCCTTGCAGTTTTATTATCAACTCCTTTCCTAATTATCCCCAGCATAGAGTTTGCCTTTTTTACAGCTGCCATGCATTGAGTTGACACTCCCATGGAACTATCCACTAAGACGCCCAAATCCCTTTCCTGGTCTGTGACTGATAGCACTGATCCCTGTAGCGTGTATGTGAAGTTTGGATTTTTTGCCCCTATGTGCATCACTTTACATTTTGCTACATTGAACTGCATTTGCCATTTCTTAGCCCACTCACCTAATTTATCAAGGTCCGCTTGGAGCTCTTTGCAATCCTTTGTGGTTCTCACCACCCTACATAATTTGGTATCATCTGCAAACTTGGCCACCACACTACCCACCCCTATTTCCAGGTCATTTATGAATAAGTTAAAGAGCACTGGTCCCAAAACGGATCCTTGGGGGACACCACTCCCTACATCTCTCCATTGTGAGAACTTCCCATTTATACCCACCCTTTGTTTCCTGTTCCTCAACCAGTTTTTAATCCATAGGAGGACTTCCCCTCTTATTCCTTCATTGCTGAGTTTTCTCAACAGTCTCTGGTGAGGAACTTTGTCAAAAGCCTTTTGGAAATCCAAGTAGACAATATCCACTGGTTCCCCCTTATCCACATGTCTGTTTACACCCTCAAAGAACTCTAGTAAGTTTGTAAGACAGGACTTGCCTCTACAAAAGCCATGCTGACTCTTCCTCAGCAGGTCTTGCTTTTCTACATGTTTTATAATTTTATCTTTAATGATAGATTCTACTAATTTACCAGGAACAGATGTCAAACTGACTGGCCTGTAATTTCCTGGGTCCCCCCTAGACCCTTTCTTAAAGATTGGTGTGACATTGGCCATCTTCCAGTCTTCAGGGATGGAGCCTGATTTCAGGGATAAGTTGCATATTAATGTGAGAACATCAGTAATTTCATGCTTGAGCTCTTTAAGAACTCTTGGATGAATGCAATCTGGGCCAGGGGATTTGGTAGCATTTAGTTTATCAATGGCTGCCAGATCTTCTTCCTTGTCTACCACTATCTTCGCTAGTTCCTCTGATTCACCTCCTAAGAAGCTTGGTTCAGGTGCAGGAATTTTCCTCACCTCCTCTTGGGTGAAGACAGATGCAAAGAATTCATTCAGCTTCTCTGCAATCTCCCTGTCATCTTTTAGCACACCTTTTGTTCCTTCATCATCTAATGGGCCTACCGCTTCCCTAGCTGGCTTCCTGCTTTTGATGTACTTGAAGAACTGTTTGTTGCTAGTCTTGATGTTCGCAGCCATGCGTTCCTCATAATCCTTTTTTGCCTCCTTTATAGCTAACTTGCTTCTCTTTTGCCACCATTTGTGTTCTCTCTGGTATTCTTCATCAGTTAAGTAGGACTTCCATTTTCTAAAAGACATCTTTTTTTTCCTAATAATTTCCTCAACCTCCCTTGTTAACCATGGTGGCTTTCTTTTGGACTGTGCGCTGCCTTTCCTAACCTGCGGAACACATTCCAGCTGAGCTTTTAAGACGGTGTTTTTAAATAACCTCCAAGCACCTTGGACATTTTTGACTCTCTTGATTTTCCCTTTCAGCTTCCTGCGCACTATCCCCCTCATCTTTGAGAAATTTCCCTTTCTGAAGGCGAATGTAACTACATTAGTAGTTGTCACTTGTTCGCATGCTGAGATACTGAATCTGACAGCATTGTGGTCGCTGTTCCCTATCGGCTCAACAACACTGACTTCCCGCACCAGGTCCTGGGTCCCACATAGAATTAGATCTAGGATCACCTCTCCCCTGGTTGGTTCTACAACCATCTGCTCTAAGCCACAGTCATTTAGCATATCCAGGAATGTTCTCTCCTTACTATGACCTGAACGTGCATTTTTCCAGTTTATATGGGGATAGTTAAAATCGCCCATTACCACGACATTTTTGCTTTTGTTGGCCTCTCTAATTTCTTTTTCCATCTCAGAATCCTCTTGTGCACTTTGGTCAGGGGGACGATAATATATTCCTAATGTTAAACTGTGCTTCAACCCTGGTATTGATATCCACAGTGCTTCTGTAGAGGAATCAGCTCCCCCTGCATTGTCTATTTTATGTGACACTATGCTCTCTTTGATGTAGAGGGCCACCCCACCCCCAATACGCCCTGTCCTATCCTTCCTGTAGAGCCTGTAACCTGGGATAACAGCATCCCACTGGTTCTCCTCATTCCACCATGTCTCTGTGATGCCCACTATATCAATGTCCTCCTTCAAAACTCTGTACTCCAGCTCCCCCATTTTAGGTTGAATGCTTCTACTATTAGCATAGAGACACTTGTATACTCTGTCTCTGTCCCTAACCTGGGATTTATGTGTTTTGCCCTCTAGCCTTTTGTAGACACTATCACTTATCACATTGCTATGCTCCTCGCTTGTATGCGGTTGATTTAGAAAAACCTCCCTCTCTGTCTGCATCCCCATAGATACTGTATTCCGAACCGAAGTCACCTCAGCTCCTGTCGGCTTTCCCCCAGAGATCAGTTTAAAAGCTGTTCTGCCACCTTTTTAATGTTGAGCGCCAGCAGCCTGGTTCCTCTTTGGTTAAGATGAAGCCCGTCCCTTTTGTACAGGCCTGCCTTATCCCAAAAGGTTGCAGCCTCTCCTCATAAGGAAGGTGCTCCAATCCTTCAATCATCCTCGTTGCCCTTCTCTGCACTTTTTTCTATCTCTTCGATATCCTTTTTGAGATGTGGCGACCAGAACTGAACACAGTACAGAACTGAACACAGAATTGTCCTAGTTTATTCAACCTTCTCCTTCTGTTTGCTCTTTTCCCTCTGCTGAAGTGGTTGAAGGAGAAGTCAGTTGCAGCTTGCTCTTCATGCTCATGATTTTAACCCTTAGCCTACAGAAGGGAATTGCATACCAACATCTTTCTCATAGGGGTGTTGTGTGGTTTCCGGGCTGCAAGGCCGAAAACCACACAACACCCCAGTAATTCTGGCCATGAAAACCTTTCACAATACATCTTTCTCATCCCCTCCTTATTTCTCCTTTCTTCCCTTTCTAAATTCCCTGTGATAAATGCTTTCTTCCTTTCCACCAGGATTTTGTTTGAGACTATCCATTGTTCCAGTACCATCTTGCAGGCCTACTAATCACTAACCATCAACCATCAGGTGCCACTGATTGATTGATTATATGCACCTGAATTTGTGTGCCTTTAGTTTATATCTCATTGTCATCTGACCCCTGTTCCCTCACTCATCACTATGATGACATTCGGAAATGGAGAAAAAGGAGACCAGGGATGTTGCTTATAGACTGGAGATGGTGTTATAATATTCCCCATGTGTGAAGGCATCTATATTTTTGTTACTTTAATTTTATAGTAAAGTTGTATTTTAATGTACTATTTTAAATGTTGTAAGATGCCCTGAGCCTGGCTGTGGTCAGTATGGGTGGAGTGTAAGTGTAATAAAATAATAAATTAATTTGAAAAAAACATGCCGAGTGTGATGGACTGCTTATAAAAGGGCTAATTTGAAGGTACAGTTCAGTCAAAGAAGAAATGCAAAGAGTTAACCCGGAGCACCCCCCTGATTGGCTGGCTGAGCTGCAGTTATCTATATGGGCCAGAGGGTGTATGCTCATGAGGCAGTCAAGATAGAGTCAGAGTCCAGATACAGTCAGTGAGAGCCAGAGACAGATTGAGAAAGGCAGCATGCCAGAGAGATAGAATTCTCAGAGGAAAAAATTATTATTTCACCAAGGGCTAGGTAGCCAGGTTTGGTGAGGACTGAGGAAGTCCAGAGTAGTATGATACCTGAGTCTTAAGTCCAGAGGGAAACCTAATCATGGGGACAATACTAAAACCACATGAAGGGCTTGGTTATAGTCTCTGCAGAGTCAGCACCTAGATATGGAAACAGAGAGTATCTGAGAGTATGTGTCTTATAATTGGCAGAGCCAAGAGAGGGTTTAGAGCAGGGGTCCCCAAACTACGGCCCGGGGGCCAAATGTGCCCCCCTGAAGGCATTTATCTGGCCTGCCAGGCATGGCGGCGATGGCTCCATTCATGTGCAGTGGGGGCTCGAGGGAGAGGAGGAACCAGCCCCAACGGCTGTTGATTGCAGTTACATGATGGCACCCCCAAATCTCCATGCATTTTCTGACCCAGAGTTGGAAACCTTACATGTGGCAACGCCTGCTCCGCCCTTCCCTCTCGGCTACTCCATGTGTTGCTCTCAGGCTTTCTGTTCCGCCTCTCTCCCATTGGCATCAGCCAGGCTGGCGAATCGCTCGCTGGCTGCTAGGGAGGAAAGAACCCAGGAAGATACCTGATCCTGGGTTAGATGGAATGTTTCATTGGGAAAGTTCTGCTTTTTTTTTTTCAGGGGAAGGTATTCCACAGCCTCCCCAACAATATTTGGAGCCCACCCTGTACTTGACATACTTTGGTCACTGTTCTAAAAATAGACCATGACAGAAAGGCTGAAAGGTGAAATCAAACATTTTACAATCATTTGTGCATAGGAATTTGTTCATAGTTTTTTTTAGTCCGGCCCTCCAACAGTCTGAGGGACAGTGAACTGGCCCCCTGTTTAAAAAGTTTGGGGACCCCTGGTTTAGAGGAACCTCAAAGCATGCTCTGTTTAGCCCAGAGTGAATACTCTTTGGTGGAAAGAGTGGATTGTTTGAAGTTTTTGTTCATGATTTGTGTAGATAGGTTTACCCTGAAGAAAGTAACTGAGTGAAGGAAGATCTATTTGAATTGAATCAACATTCTATCTGAAACATGTAAAGTAAATTATAAGAACTGTCTGTAACATCCAAGTGTTCCTGCCTAAGAGAAAGTAAAGCTTAATTATCTGTTTAACAACTTATCTAAGGAATCCAGTAAATAAACATTCCAACTTTGTTTTAATATTAACAGACCTCACAGTGTCTCTTTAGAGTACCTAAACCAGCCTGTCAAGAATAAACAGATTTGGAGGGAAAAGTGAGATCTCCTCACAGTACTAAATTTCCCTCAAAGATGCAGCGTGAGATAGCCTGACAGGATCAGTCTTGAAGAGCTTACATGTGTGTGGGGTGTGTGTGTGCCTGAGTCCTGCTGCTGAATTTTGCTTTGAGCTATTGTCCCTCCCTCAGCAGTACATAGGATCCTTTACAGGATAGGGATTCCTTTATAGTGGTGCCAAGCTGTGGGAAGCCTTTACAGTGGCCAAGGATCCATTACACTGGGCTTTTCCACCCGATCCTCTGTTGCCTGTCTACCATTTCACTGGCTTTTCCAGCAACTGTGAGCAGCCAAGCTAATAGTGTGCCTTCCCATCACTTCTTCTTGATCCCAGTTCAGTATCATCCCCAAGATCATGGCTGCTGGTTTCAGAATTCCCTGTGCCAAATGCTTTTCCACTGGGTTTCTTACCCGGATGAAAAATTTCATTCACCACCAGTGAATAGGAAAGAGGTTTTGCGAAAGATTGATCACACTGATCATGGAAAATAGGAGGTGGTGAATATTTTCTCCTCTCCCCAACCATGCTCCTGTAGATAATACTGACATAAATTACAGTGAAGTTAACAAACACAGAGTCCTTTTGTCATTCAATACAAGACCCTTTTCTCTTTAATTTGGCATCCTAATAATACTCAGAATCCCTTCCTTCCAGCAAGTCCCTGGCAGAGGCTTTATTGTATCTCTTGTTTTTCCTCTGGTGCTGTACATTAGGTTAAAATGTCACAAATAGCTGCTATTAAAGTGTGAATCACAGTAGCTGTAATTTTTCATGACAGTCAACGGAAATGTGACAGGTCGAGGAAACCCTGCCATTGAAACTAACACTCTGATCTTCAGGCAAGTGTTTAATGACATACTCAGCATGCTGTGCAAACTTCACTATCTAGCCAGCAAAAGGTTACCACTAGAGTGCTATAAATATTTGGAAATGTCAGGAGACAATCACAAGGAAGGCTTTTATTCCTGATCAGTGAAGACAAGATGACCATCAAATCCCACCTACCACCTGCTCCTTCCTTTTCCTGTTCATTTTATAAATTGTGTTGTATATTCCCAGCATGAAATGTTCATGTTTGTTACAGAATGGCTGAATAAAACTCTCCTATGAAGGCACAGAGATGAACAGAATACACTTCTAACAGAAAGAGTAAATCAGATTTAGAAGCACTGTTGATGCTGGTAAGACACCCCCCACCATTTGCTGAACTTTTTTTGTTATGCCTTTAGTTTGTGTGACATATGGATTTTTTTTGTCTTGTTAGCCACCTTGAGATCCTTACTGTAGGGAAAGGGAATTCAGAAATCCACATGACAAATAAAGTTCACCTTAATCTCTTCTGCTTCTTCATAGCCCACTCCACATGGGCCAAAAACAGTGCCCCTGGAACAGTAAAAAAACATATTCCAGAGGCACTGTTTGCACTGCTGCCACCGCTGCATCAAGGCAGCATTGTGCTTTTTCCTGGAAACTGGCGGGGAAACAGCATTTCCCAGCTGGCGCCATGCAAATGACACCAGATTGGAGGCGCCAATTTTAGGCGCCTCCTGCTTTCCCCATACTTACCTTCTCTGCCTGTGGAGCTCTGCAGGGAGGAGACACACCCATGCTGCCCTTCCACCCCGGGGCAGTGTGGGTATGTCTCCCTGTCCCTGCAGAGCTCCTCAGGAAAAGAAGATAAGTGTGGGGAAACAAAACGGAGGTGCCTCTGTGCGGAGATGGCTTCATGGGCTGCGGCAGTTCTGAAGCTGCTTGCACCTCAGTGTGCGAATGGCCCTGGGTCCCCACTGGAGAGCTTGTGAATCTCTCTATATCAGGCTCTATTTTCCCTTATGGATGCTCAAAACATGCTGGTTTGGATCACCATTTCTTATTCATGAGTGGAGAGCGGATTGTCCAGCAGTCTATTCTCTGTTAATGAGTAGTTTGAGTCACTTTGATGAGTTACTTAAATGAAAGCTCAAGGACAGACAACACATTACATCTTCTTTTGATGGGCACAGCTGCATCACTGTTGATATGGGGGGGGGCGCAATAGCCATGCTGAGTCCAAGTGGTAGCAATTTTGCATCTCAGGAGCTGGGCACAGCCCACAGGCCCCCTCAGTAGTATAGGGACGTACAAAATGTCATTTGACAGTTTTTGGGGCGCCCCCCCCCCCCCCCACCCCCCCCCCCCCCCCCCCCCCCCCCCCCCCCCCCCCCCCCCCCCCCCCCCCCCCCCCCCCCCCCCCCCCCCCCCCCCCACCCCCCCCCCCCCCCTCCCCCCCCCCCCCCACCCCCCCCCCCCCCCCCCCCCCCCCCCCACCAACCCCCCCCCCCCCCACCACCCAACCCCCCCCCCCCCCCCCCCCCCCCCCAACCCCCCCGCCACCGCACCCCCCCCCCCCCCCACCCCCCCCCCCCCCCACCCCCCCCCCCCCCCACCCCCCCCCCCCCCCACCCCCCCCCCCCCCCACCCCCCCCCCCCCCCACCCCCCCCCCCCCCCACCCCCCCCCCCCCCCACCCCCCCCCCCCCCCACCCCCCCCCCCCCCCACCCCCCCCCCCCCCCACCCCCCCCCCCCCCCACCCCCCCCCCCCCCCACCCCCCCCCCCCCCCACCCCCCCCCCCCCCCACCCCCCCCCCCCCCCACCCCCCCCCCCCCCCACCCCCCCCCCCCCCCACCCCCCCCCCCCCCCACCCCCCCCCCCCCCCACCCCCCCCCCCCCCCACCCCCCCCCCCCCCCACCCCCCCCCCCCCCCACCCCCCCCCCCCCCCACCCCCCCCCCCCCCCACCCCCCCCCCCCCCCACCCCCCCCCCCCCCCACCCCCCCCCCCCCCCACCCCCCCCCCCCCCCACCCCCCCCCCCCCCCACCCCCCCCCCCCCCCACCCCCCCCCCCCCCCACCCCCCCCCCCCCCCACCCCCCCCCCCCCCCACCCCCCCCCCCCCCCACCCCCCCCCCCCCCCACCCCCCCCCCCCCCCACCCCCCCCCCCCCCCACCCCCCCCCCCCCCCACCCCCCCCCCCCCCCACCCCCCCCCCCCCCCACCCCCCCCCCCCCCCACCCCCCCCCCCCCCCACCCCCCCCCCCCCCCACCCCCCCCCCCCCCCACCCCCCCCCCCCCCCACCCCCCCCCCCCCCCACCCCCCCCCCCCCCCACCCCCCCCCCCCCCCACCCCCCCCCCCCCCCACCCCCCCCCCCCCCCACCCCCCCCCCCCCCCACCCCCCCCCCCCCCCACCCCCCCCCCCCCCCACCCCCCCCCCCCCCCACCCCCCCCCCCCCCCACCCCCCCCCCCCCCCACCCCCCCCCCCCCCCACCCCCCCCCCCCCCCACCCCCCCCCCCCCCCACCCCCCCCCCCCCCCACCCCCCCCCCCCCCCACCCCCCCCCCCCCCCACCCCCCCCCCCCCCCACCCCCCCCCCCCCCCACCCCCCCCCCCCCCCACCCCCCCCCCCCCCCACCCCCCCCCCCCCCCACCCCCCCCCCCCCCCACCCCCCCCCCCCCCCACCCCCCCCCCCCCCCACCCCCCCCCCCCCCCACCCCCCCCCCCCCCCACCCCCCCCCCCCCCCACCCCCCCCCCCCCCCACCCCCCCCCCCCCCCACCCCCCCCCCCCCCCACCCCCCCCCCCCCCCACCCCCCCCCCCCCCCACCCCCCCCCCCCCCCACCCCCCCCCCCCCCCACCCCCCCCCCCCCCCACCCCCCCCCCCCCCCACCCCCCCCCCCCCCCACCCCCCCCCCCCCCCACCCCCCCCCCCCCCCACCCCCCCCCCCCCCCACCCCCCCCCCCCCCCACCCCCCCCCCCCCCCACCCCCCCCCCCCCCCACCCCCCCCCCCCCCCACCCCCCCCCCCCCCCACCCCCCCCCCCCCCCACCCCCCCCCCCCCCCACCCCCCCCCCCCCCCACCCCCCCCCCCCCCCACCCCCCCCCCCCCCCACCCCCCCCCCCCCCCACCCCCCCCCCCCCCCACCCCCCCCCCCCCCCACCCCCCCCCCCCCCCACCCCCCCCCCCCCCCACCCCCCCCCCCCCCCACCCCCCCCCCCCCCCACCCCCCCCCCCCCCCACCCCCCCCCCCCCCCACCCCCCCCCCCCCCCACCCCCCCCCCCCCCCACCCCCCCCCCCCCCCACCCCCCCCCCCCCCCACCCCCCCCCCCCCCCACCCCCCCCCCCCCCCACCCCCCCCCCCCCCCACCCCCCCCCCCCCCCACCCCCCCCCCCCCCCACCCCCCCCCCCCCCCACCCCCCCCCCCCCCCACCCCCCCCCCCCCCCACCCCCCCCCCCCCCCACCCCCCCCCCCCCCCACCCCCCCCCCCCCCCACCCCCCCCCCCCCCCACCCCCCCCCCCCCCCACCCCCCCCCCCCCCCACCCCCCCCCCCCCCCACCCCCCCCCCCCCCCACCCCCCCCCCCCCCCACCCCCCCCCCCCCCCACCCCCCCCCCCCCCCACCCCCCCCCCCCCCCACCCCCCCCCCCCCCCACCCCCCCCCCCCCCCACCCCCCCCCCCCCCCACCCCCCCCCCCCCCCACCCCCCCCCCCCCCCACCCCCCCCCCCCCCCACCCCCCCCCCCCCCCACCCCCCCCCCCCCCCACCCCCCCCCCCCCCCACCCCCCCCCCCCCCCACCCCCCCCCCCCCCCACCCCCCCCCCCCCCCACCCCCCCCCCCCCCCACCCCCCCCCCCCCCCACCCCCCCCCCCCCCCACCCCCCCCCCCCCCCACCCCCCCCCCCCCCCACCCCCCCCCCCCCCCACCCCCCCCCCCCCCCACCCCCCCCCCCCCCCACCCCCCCCCCCCCCCACCCCCCCCCCCCCCCACCCCCCCCCCCCCCCACCCCCCCCCCCCCCCACCCCCCCCCCCCCCCACCCCCCCCCCCCCCCACCCCCCCCCCCCCCCACCCCCCCCCCCCCCCACCCCCCCCCCCCCCCACCCCCCCCCCCCCCCACCCCCCCCCCCCCCCACCCCCCCCCCCCCCCACCCCCCCCCCCCCCCACCCCCCCCCCCCCCCACCCCCCCCCCCCCCCACCCCCCCCCCCCCCCACCCCCCCCCCCCCCCACCCCCCCCCCCCCCCACCCCCCCCCCCCCCCACCCCCCCCCCCCCCCACCCCCCCCCCCCCCCACCCCCCCCCCCCCCCACCCCCCCCCCCCCCCACCCCCCCCCCCCCCCACCCCCCCCCCCCCCCACCCCCCCCCCCCCCCACCCCCCCCCCCCCCCACCCCCCCCCCCCCCCACCCCCCCCCCCCCCCACCCCCCCCCCCCCCCACCCCCCCCCCCCCCCACCCCCCCCCCCCCCCACCCCCCCCCCCCCCCACCCCCCCCCCCCCCCACCCCCCCCCCCCCCCACCCCCCCCCCCCCCCACCCCCCCCCCCCCCCACCCCCCCCCCCCCCCACCCCCCCCCCCCCCCACCCCCCCCCCCCCCCACCCCCCCCCCCCCCCACCCCCCCCCCCCCCCACCCCCCCCCCCCCCCACCCCCCCCCCCCCCCACCCCCCCCCCCCCCCACCCCCCCCCCCCCCCACCCCCCCCCCCCCCCACCCCCCCCCCCCCCCACCCCCCCCCCCCCCCACCCCCCCCCCCCCCCACCCCCCCCCCCCCCCACCCCCCCCCCCCCCCACCCCCCCCCCCCCCCACCCCCCCCCCCCCCCACCCCCCCCCCCCCCCACCCCCCCCCCCCCCCACCCCCCCCCCCCCCCACCCCCCCCCCCCCCCACCCCCCCCCCCCCCCACCCCCCCCCCCCCCCACCCCCCCCCCCCCCCACCCCCCCCCCCCCCCACCCCCCCCCCCCCCCACCCCCCCCCCCCCCCACCCCCCCCCCCCCCCACCCCCCCCCCCCCCCACCCCCCCCCCCCCCCACCCCCCCCCCCCCCCACCCCCCCCCCCCCCCACCCCCCCCCCCCCCCACCCCCCCCCCCCCCCACCCCCCCCCCCCCCCACCCCCCCCCCCCCCCACCCCCCCCCCCCCCCACCCCCCCCCCCCCCCACCCCCCCCCCCCCCCACCCCCCCCCCCCCCCACCCCCCCCCCCCCCCACCCCCCCCCCCCCCCACCCCCCCCCCCCCCCACCCCCCCCCCCCCCCACCCCCCCCCCCCCCCACCCCCCCCCCCCCCCACCCCCCCCCCCCCCCACCCCCCCCCCCCCCCACCCCCCCCCCCCCCCACCCCCCCCCCCCCCCACCCCCCCCCCCCCCCACCCCCCCCCCCCCCCACCCCCCCCCCCCCCCACCCCCCCCCCCCCCCACCCCCCCCCCCCCCCACCCCCCCCCCCCCCCACCCCCCCCCCCCCCCACCCCCCCCCCCCCCCACCCCCCCCCCCCCCCACCCCCCCCCCCCCCCACCCCCCCCCCCCCCCACCCCCCCCCCCCCCCACCCCCCCCCCCCCCCACCCCCCCCCCCCCCCACCCCCCCCCCCCCCCACCCCCCCCCCCCCCCACCCCCCCCCCCCCCCACCCCCCCCCCCCCCCACCCCCCCCCCCCCCCACCCCCCCCCCCCCCCACCCCCCCCCCCCCCCACCCCCCCCCCCCCCCACCCCCCCCCCCCCCCACCCCCCCCCCCCCCCACCCCCCCCCCCCCCCACCCCCCCCCCCCCCCACCCCCCCCCCCCCCCACCCCCCCCCCCCCCCACCCCCCCCCCCCCCCACCCCCCCCCCCCCCCACCCCCCCCCCCCCCCACCCCCCCCCCCCCCCACCCCCCCCCCCCCCCACCCCCCCCCCCCCCCACCCCCCCCCCCCCCCACCCCCCCCCCCCCCCACCCCCCCCCCCCCCCACCCCCCCCCCCCCCCACCCCCCCCCCCCCCCACCCCCCCCCCCCCCCACCCCCCCCCCCCCCCACCCCCCCCCCCCCCCACCCCCCCCCCCCCCCACCCCCCCCCCCCCCCACCCCCCCCCCCCCCCACCCCCCCCCCCCCCCACCCCCCCCCCCCCCCACCCCCCCCCCCCCCCACCCCCCCCCCCCCCCACCCCCCCCCCCCCCCACCCCCCCCCCCCCCCACCCCCCCCCCCCCCCACCCCCCCCCCCCCCCACCCCCCCCCCCCCCCACCCCCCCCCCCCCCCACCCCCCCCCCCCCCCACCCCCCCCCCCCCCCACCCCCCCCCCCCCCCACCCCCCCCCCCCCCCACCCCCCCCCCCCCCCACCCCCCCCCCCCCCCACCCCCCCCCCCCCCCACCCCCCCCCCCCCCCACCCCCCCCCCCCCCCACCCCCCCCCCCCCCCACCCCCCCCCCCCCCCACCCCCCCCCCCCCCCACCCCCCCCCCCCCCCACCCCCCCCCCCCCCCACCCCCCCCCCCCCCCACCCCCCCCCCCCCCCACCCCCCCCCCCCCCCACCCCCCCCCCCCCCCACCCCCCCCCCCCCCCACCCCCCCCCCCCCCCACCCCCCCCCCCCCCCACCCCCCCCCCCCCCCACCCCCCCCCCCCCCCACCCCCCCCCCCCCCCACCCCCCCCCCCCCCCACCCCCCCCCCCCCCCACCCCCCCCCCCCCCCACCCCCCCCCCCCCCCACCCCCCCCCCCCCCCACCCCCCCCCCCCCCCACCCCCCCCCCCCCCCACCCCCCCCCCCCCCCACCCCCCCCCCCCCCCACCCCCCCCCCCCCCCACCCCCCCCCCCCCCCACCCCCCCCCCCCCCCACCCCCCCCCCCCCCCACCCCCCCCCCCCCCCACCCCCCCCCCCCCCCACCCCCCCCCCCCCCCACCCCCCCCCCCCCCCACCCCCCCCCCCCCCCACCCCCCCCCCCCCCCACCCCCCCCCCCCCCCACCCCCCCCCCCCCCCACCCCCCCCCCCCCCCACCCCCCCCCCCCCCCACCCCCCCCCCCCCCCACCCCCCCCCCCCCCCACCCCCCCCCCCCCCCACCCCCCCCCCCCCCCACCCCCCCCCCCCCCCACCCCCCCCCCCCCCCACCCCCCCCCCCCCCCACCCCCCCCCCCCCCCACCCCCCCCCCCCCCCACCCCCCCCCCCCCCCACCCCCCCCCCCCCCCACCCCCCCCCCCCCCCACCCCCCCCCCCCCCCACCCCCCCCCCCCCCCACCCCCCCCCCCCCCCACCCCCCCCCCCCCCCACCCCCCCCCCCCCCCACCCCCCCCCCCCCCCACCCCCCCCCCCCCCCACCCCCCCCCCCCCCCACCCCCCCCCCCCCCCACCCCCCCCCCCCCCCACCCCCCCCCCCCCCCACCCCCCCCCCCCCCCACCCCCCCCCCCCCCCACCCCCCCCCCCCCCCACCCCCCCCCCCCCCCACCCCCCCCCCCCCCCACCCCCCCCCCCCCCCACCCCCCCCCCCCCCCACCCCCCCCCCCCCCCACCCCCCCCCCCCCCCACCCCCCCCCCCCCCCACCCCCCCCCCCCCCCACCCCCCCCCCCCCCCACCCCCCCCCCCCCCCACCCCCCCCCCCCCCCACCCCCCCCCCCCCCCACCCCCCCCCCCCCCCACCCCCCCCCCCCCCCACCCCCCCCCCCCCCCACCCCCCCCCCCCCCCACCCCCCCCCCCCCCCACCCCCCCCCCCCCCCACCCCCCCCCCCCCCCACCCCCCCCCCCCCCCACCCCCCCCCCCCCCCACCCCCCCCCCCCCCCACCCCCCCCCCCCCCCACCCCCCCCCCCCCCCACCCCCCCCCCCCCCCACCCCCCCCCCCCCCCACCCCCCCCCCCCCCCACCCCCCCCCCCCCCCACCCCCCCCCCCCCCCACCCCCCCCCCCCCCCACCCCCCCCCCCCCCCACCCCCCCCCCCCCCCACCCCCCCCCCCCCCCACCCCCCCCCCCCCCCACCCCCCCCCCCCCCCACCCCCCCCCCCCCCCACCCCCCCCCCCCCCCACCCCCCCCCCCCCCCACCCCCCCCCCCCCCCACCCCCCCCCCCCCCCACCCCCCCCCCCCCCCACCCCCCCCCCCCCCCACCCCCCCCCCCCCCCACCCCCCCCCCCCCCCACCCCCCCCCCCCCCCACCCCCCCCCCCCCCCACCCCCCCCCCCCCCCACCCCCCCCCCCCCCCACCCCCCCCCCCCCCCACCCCCCCCCCCCCCCACCCCCCCCCCCCCCCACCCCCCCCCCCCCCCACCCCCCCCCCCCCCCACCCCCCCCCCCCCCCACCCCCCCCCCCCCCCACCCCCCCCCCCCCCCACCCCCCCCCCCCCCCACCCCCCCCCCCCCCCACCCCCCCCCCCCCCCACCCCCCCCCCCCCCCACCCCCCCCCCCCCCCACCCCCCCCCCCCCCCACCCCCCCCCCCCCCCACCCCCCCCCCCCCCCACCCCCCCCCCCCCCCACCCCCCCCCCCCCCCACCCCCCCCCCCCCCCACCCCCCCCCCCCCCCACCCCCCCCCCCCCCCACCCCCCCCCCCCCCCACCCCCCCCCCCCCCCACCCCCCCCCCCCCCCACCCCCCCCCCCCCCCACCCCCCCCCCCCCCCACCCCCCCCCCCCCCCACCCCCCCCCCCCCCCACCCCCCCCCCCCCCCACCCCCCCCCCCCCCCACCCCCCCCCCCCCCCACCCCCCCCCCCCCCCACCCCCCCCCCCCCCCACCCCCCCCCCCCCCCACCCCCCCCCCCCCCCACCCCCCCCCCCCCCCACCCCCCCCCCCCCCCACCCCCCCCCCCCCCCACCCCCCCCCCCCCCCACCCCCCCCCCCCCCCACCCCCCCCCCCCCCCACCCCCCCCCCCCCCCACCCCCCCCCCCCCCCACCCCCCCCCCCCCCCACCCCCCCCCCCCCCCACCCCCCCCCCCCCCCACCCCCCCCCCCCCCCACCCCCCCCCCCCCCCACCCCCCCCCCCCCCCACCCCCCCCCCCCCCCACCCCCCCCCCCCCCCACCCCCCCCCCCCCCCACCCCCCCCCCCCCCCACCCCCCCCCCCCCCCACCCCCCCCCCCCCCCACCCCCCCCCCCCCCCACCCCCCCCCCCCCCCACCCCCCCCCCCCCCCACCCCCCCCCCCCCCCACCCCCCCCCCCCCCCACCCCCCCCCCCCCCCACCCCCCCCCCCCCCCACCCCCCCCCCCCCCCACCCCCCCCCCCCCCCACCCCCCCCCCCCCCCACCCCCCCCCCCCCCCACCCCCCCCCCCCCCCACCCCCCCCCCCCCCCACCCCCCCCCCCCCCCACCCCCCCCCCCCCCCACCCCCCCCCCCCCCCACCCCCCCCCCCCCCCACCCCCCCCCCCCCCCACCCCCCCCCCCCCCCACCCCCCCCCCCCCCCACCCCCCCCCCCCCCCACCCCCCCCCCCCCCCACCCCCCCCCCCCCCCACCCCCCCCCCCCCCCACCCCCCCCCCCCCCCACCCCCCCCCCCCCCCACCCCCCCCCCCCCCCACCCCCCCCCCCCCCCACCCCCCCCCCCCCCCACCCCCCCCCCCCCCCACCCCCCCCCCCCCCCACCCCCCCCCCCCCCCACCCCCCCCCCCCCCCACCCCCCCCCCCCCCCACCCCCCCCCCCCCCCACCCCCCCCCCCCCCCACCCCCCCCCCCCCCCACCCCCCCCCCCCCCCACCCCCCCCCCCCCCCACCCCCCCCCCCCCCCACCCCCCCCCCCCCCCACCCCCCCCCCCCCCCACCCCCCCCCCCCCCCACCCCCCCCCCCCCCCACCCCCCCCCCCCCCCACCCCCCCCCCCCCCCACCCCCCCCCCCCCCCACCCCCCCCCCCCCCCACCCCCCCCCCCCCCCACCCCCCCCCCCCCCCACCCCCCCCCCCCCCCACCCCCCCCCCCCCCCACCCCCCCCCCCCCCCACCCCCCCCCCCCCCCACCCCCCCCCCCCCCCACCCCCCCCCCCCCCCACCCCCCCCCCCCCCCACCCCCCCCCCCCCCCACCCCCCCCCCCCCCCACCCCCCCCCCCCCCCACCCCCCCCCCCCCCCACCCCCCCCCCCCCCCACCCCCCCCCCCCCCCACCCCCCCCCCCCCCCACCCCCCCCCCCCCCCACCCCCCCCCCCCCCCACCCCCCCCCCCCCCCACCCCCCCCCCCCCCCACCCCCCCCCCCCCCCACCCCCCCCCCCCCCCACCCCCCCCCCCCCCCACCCCCCCCCCCCCCCACCCCCCCCCCCCCCCACCCCCCCCCCCCCCCACCCCCCCCCCCCCCCACCCCCCCCCCCCCCCACCCCCCCCCCCCCCCACCCCCCCCCCCCCCCACCCCCCCCCCCCCCCACCCCCCCCCCCCCCCACCCCCCCCCCCCCCCACCCCCCCCCCCCCCCACCCCCCCCCCCCCCCACCCCCCCCCCCCCCCACCCCCCCCCCCCCCCACCCCCCCCCCCCCCCACCCCCCCCCCCCCCCACCCCCCCCCCCCCCCACCCCCCCCCCCCCCCACCCCCCCCCCCCCCCACCCCCCCCCCCCCCCACCCCCCCCCCCCCCCACCCCCCCCCCCCCCCACCCCCCCCCCCCCCCACCCCCCCCCCCCCCCACCCCCCCCCCCCCCCACCCCCCCCCCCCCCCACCCCCCCCCCCCCCCACCCCCCCCCCCCCCCACCCCCCCCCCCCCCCACCCCCCCCCCCCCCCACCCCCCCCCCCCCCCACCCCCCCCCCCCCCCACCCCCCCCCCCCCCCACCCCCCCCCCCCCCCACCCCCCCCCCCCCCCACCCCCCCCCCCCCCCACCCCCCCCCCCCCCCACCCCCCCCCCCCCCCACCCCCCCCCCCCCCCACCCCCCCCCCCCCCCACCCCCCCCCCCCCCCACCCCCCCCCCCCCCCACCCCCCCCCCCCCCCACCCCCCCCCCCCCCCACCCCCCCCCCCCCCCACCCCCCCCCCCCCCCACCCCCCCCCCCCCCCACCCCCCCCCCCCCCCACCCCCCCCCCCCCCCACCCCCCCCCCCCCCCACCCCCCCCCCCCCCCACCCCCCCCCCCCCCCACCCCCCCCCCCCCCCACCCCCCCCCCCCCCCACCCCCCCCCCCCCCCACCCCCCCCCCCCCCCACCCCCCCCCCCCCCCACCCCCCCCCCCCCCCACCCCCCCCCCCCCCCACCCCCCCCCCCCCCCACCCCCCCCCCCCCCCACCCCCCCCCCCCCCCACCCCCCCCCCCCCCCACCCCCCCCCCCCCCCACCCCCCCCCCCCCCCACCCCCCCCCCCCCCCACCCCCCCCCCCCCCCACCCCCCCCCCCCCCCACCCCCCCCCCCCCCCACCCCCCCCCCCCCCCACCCCCCCCCCCCCCCACCCCCCCCCCCCCCCACCCCCCCCCCCCCCCACCCCCCCCCCCCCCCACCCCCCCCCCCCCCCACCCCCCCCCCCCCCCACCCCCCCCCCCCCCCACCCCCCCCCCCCCCCACCCCCCCCCCCCCCCACCCCCCCCCCCCCCCACCCCCCCCCCCCCCCACCCCCCCCCCCCCCCACCCCCCCCCCCCCCCACCCCCCCCCCCCCCCACCCCCCCCCCCCCCCACCCCCCCCCCCCCCCACCCCCCCCCCCCCCCACCCCCCCCCCCCCCCACCCCCCCCCCCCCCCACCCCCCCCCCCCCCCACCCCCCCCCCCCCCCACCCCCCCCCCCCCCCACCCCCCCCCCCCCCCACCCCCCCCCCCCCCCACCCCCCCCCCCCCCCACCCCCCCCCCCCCCCACCCCCCCCCCCCCCCACCCCCCCCCCCCCCCACCCCCCCCCCCCCCCACCCCCCCCCCCCCCCACCCCCCCCCCCCCCCACCCCCCCCCCCCCCCACCCCCCCCCCCCCCCACCCCCCCCCCCCCCCACCCCCCCCCCCCCCCACCCCCCCCCCCCCCCACCCCCCCCCCCCCCCACCCCCCCCCCCCCCCACCCCCCCCCCCCCCCACCCCCCCCCCCCCCCACCCCCCCCCCCCCCCACCCCCCCCCCCCCCCACCCCCCCCCCCCCCCACCCCCCCCCCCCCCCACCCCCCCCCCCCCCCACCCCCCCCCCCCCCCACCCCCCCCCCCCCCCACCCCCCCCCCCCCCCACCCCCCCCCCCCCCCACCCCCCCCCCCCCCCACCCCCCCCCCCCCCCACCCCCCCCCCCCCCCACCCCCCCCCCCCCCCACCCCCCCCCCCCCCCACCCCCCCCCCCCCCCACCCCCCCCCCCCCCCACCCCCCCCCCCCCCCACCCCCCCCCCCCCCCACCCCCCCCCCCCCCCACCCCCCCCCCCCCCCACCCCCCCCCCCCCCCACCCCCCCCCCCCCCCACCCCCCCCCCCCCCCACCCCCCCCCCCCCCCACCCCCCCCCCCCCCCACCCCCCCCCCCCCCCACCCCCCCCCCCCCCCACCCCCCCCCCCCCCCACCCCCCCCCCCCCCCACCCCCCCCCCCCCCCACCCCCCCCCCCCCCCACCCCCCCCCCCCCCCACCCCCCCCCCCCCCCACCCCCCCCCCCCCCCACCCCCCCCCCCCCCCACCCCCCCCCCCCCCCACCCCCCCCCCCCCCCACCCCCCCCCCCCCCCACCCCCCCCCCCCCCCACCCCCCCCCCCCCCCACCCCCCCCCCCCCCCACCCCCCCCCCCCCCCACCCCCCCCCCCCCCCACCCCCCCCCCCCCCCACCCCCCCCCCCCCCCACCCCCCCCCCCCCCCACCCCCCCCCCCCCCCACCCCCCCCCCCCCCCACCCCCCCCCCCCCCCACCCCCCCCCCCCCCCACCCCCCCCCCCCCCCACCCCCCCCCCCCCCCACCCCCCCCCCCCCCCACCCCCCCCCCCCCCCACCCCCCCCCCCCCCCACCCCCCCCCCCCCCCACCCCCCCCCCCCCCCACCCCCCCCCCCCCCCACCCCCCCCCCCCCCCACCCCCCCCCCCCCCCACCCCCCCCCCCCCCCACCCCCCCCCCCCCCCACCCCCCCCCCCCCCCACCCCCCCCCCCCCCCACCCCCCCCCCCCCCCACCCCCCCCCCCCCCCACCCCCCCCCCCCCCCACCCCCCCCCCCCCCCACCCCCCCCCCCCCCCACCCCCCCCCCCCCCCACCCCCCCCCCCCCCCACCCCCCCCCCCCCCCACCCCCCCCCCCCCCCACCCCCCCCCCCCCCCACCCCCCCCCCCCCCCACCCCCCCCCCCCCCCACCCCCCCCCCCCCCCACCCCCCCCCCCCCCCACCCCCCCCCCCCCCCACCCCCCCCCCCCCCCACCCCCCCCCCCCCCCACCCCCCCCCCCCCCCACCCCCCCCCCCCCCCACCCCCCCCCCCCCCCACCCCCCCCCCCCCCCACCCCCCCCCCCCCCCACCCCCCCCCCCCCCCACCCCCCCCCCCCCCCACCCCCCCCCCCCCCCACCCCCCCCCCCCCCCACCCCCCCCCCCCCCCACCCCCCCCCCCCCCCACCCCCCCCCCCCCCCACCCCCCCCCCCCCCCACCCCCCCCCCCCCCCACCCCCCCCCCCCCCCACCCCCCCCCCCCCCCACCCCCCCCCCCCCCCACCCCCCCCCCCCCCCACCCCCCCCCCCCCCCACCCCCCCCCCCCCCCACCCCCCCCCCCCCCCACCCCCCCCCCCCCCCACCCCCCCCCCCCCCCACCCCCCCCCCCCCCCACCCCCCCCCCCCCCCACCCCCCCCCCCCCCCACCCCCCCCCCCCCCCACCCCCCCCCCCCCCCACCCCCCCCCCCCCCCACCCCCCCCCCCCCCCACCCCCCCCCCCCCCCACCCCCCCCCCCCCCCACCCCCCCCCCCCCCCACCCCCCCCCCCCCCCACCCCCCCCCCCCCCCACCCCCCCCCCCCCCCACCCCCCCCCCCCCCCACCCCCCCCCCCCCCCACCCCCCCCCCCCCCCACCCCCCCCCCCCCCCACCCCCCCCCCCCCCCACCCCCCCCCCCCCCCACCCCCCCCCCCCCCCACCCCCCCCCCCCCCCACCCCCCCCCCCCCCCACCCCCCCCCCCCCCCACCCCCCCCCCCCCCCACCCCCCCCCCCCCCCACCCCCCCCCCCCCCCACCCCCCCCCCCCCCCACCCCCCCCCCCCCCCACCCCCCCCCCCCCCCACCCCCCCCCCCCCCCACCCCCCCCCCCCCCCACCCCCCCCCCCCCCCACCCCCCCCCCCCCCCACCCCCCCCCCCCCCCACCCCCCCCCCCCCCCACCCCCCCCCCCCCCCACCCCCCCCCCCCCCCACCCCCCCCCCCCCCCACCCCCCCCCCCCCCCACCCCCCCCCCCCCCCACCCCCCCCCCCCCCCACCCCCCCCCCCCCCCACCCCCCCCCCCCCCCACCCCCCCCCCCCCCCACCCCCCCCCCCCCCCACCCCCCCCCCCCCCCACCCCCCCCCCCCCCCACCCCCCCCCCCCCCCACCCCCCCCCCCCCCCACCCCCCCCCCCCCCCACCCCCCCCCCCCCCCACCCCCCCCCCCCCCCACCCCCCCCCCCCCCCACCCCCCCCCCCCCCCACCCCCCCCCCCCCCCACCCCCCCCCCCCCCCACCCCCCCCCCCCCCCACCCCCCCCCCCCCCCACCCCCCCCCCCCCCCACCCCCCCCCCCCCCCACCCCCCCCCCCCCCCACCCCCCCCCCCCCCCACCCCCCCCCCCCCCCACCCCCCCCCCCCCCCACCCCCCCCCCCCCCCACCCCCCCCCCCCCCCACCCCCCCCCCCCCCCACCCCCCCCCCCCCCCACCCCCCCCCCCCCCCACCCCCCCCCCCCCCCACCCCCCCCCCCCCCCACCCCCCCCCCCCCCCACCCCCCCCCCCCCCCACCCCCCCCCCCCCCCACCCCCCCCCCCCCCCACCCCCCCCCCCCCCCACCCCCCCCCCCCCCCACCCCCCCCCCCCCCCACCCCCCCCCCCCCCCACCCCCCCCCCCCCCCACCCCCCCCCCCCCCCACCCCCCCCCCCCCCCACCCCCCCCCCCCCCCACCCCCCCCCCCCCCCACCCCCCCCCCCCCCCACCCCCCCCCCCCCCCACCCCCCCCCCCCCCCACCCCCCCCCCCCCCCACCCCCCCCCCCCCCCACCCCCCCCCCCCCCCACCCCCCCCCCCCCCCACCCCCCCCCCCCCCCACCCCCCCCCCCCCCCACCCCCCCCCCCCCCCACCCCCCCCCCCCCCCACCCCCCCCCCCCCCCACCCCCCCCCCCCCCCACCCCCCCCCCCCCCCACCCCCCCCCCCCCCCACCCCCCCCCCCCCCCACCCCCCCCCCCCCCCACCCCCCCCCCCCCCCACCCCCCCCCCCCCCCACCCCCCCCCCCCCCCACCCCCCCCCCCCCCCACCCCCCCCCCCCCCCACCCCCCCCCCCCCCCACCCCCCCCCCCCCCCACCCCCCCCCCCCCCCACCCCCCCCCCCCCCCACCCCCCCCCCCCCCCACCCCCCCCCCCCCCCACCCCCCCCCCCCCCCACCCCCCCCCCCCCCCACCCCCCCCCCCCCCCACCCCCCCCCCCCCCCACCCCCCCCCCCCCCCACCCCCCCCCCCCCCCACCCCCCCCCCCCCCCACCCCCCCCCCCCCCCACCCCCCCCCCCCCCCACCCCCCCCCCCCCCCACCCCCCCCCCCCCCCACCCCCCCCCCCCCCCACCCCCCCCCCCCCCCACCCCCCCCCCCCCCCACCCCCCCCCCCCCCCACCCCCCCCCCCCCCCACCCCCCCCCCCCCCCACCCCCCCCCCCCCCCACCCCCCCCCCCCCCCACCCCCCCCCCCCCCCACCCCCCCCCCCCCCCACCCCCCCCCCCCCCCACCCCCCCCCCCCCCCACCCCCCCCCCCCCCCACCCCCCCCCCCCCCCACCCCCCCCCCCCCCCACCCCCCCCCCCCCCCACCCCCCCCCCCCCCCACCCCCCCCCCCCCCCACCCCCCCCCCCCCCCACCCCCCCCCCCCCCCACCCCCCCCCCCCCCCACCCCCCCCCCCCCCCACCCCCCCCCCCCCCCCCCCCCCCCCCCCCCCCCCCCCCCCCCCCCCCCCCCCCCCCCCCCCCCACCCCCCCCCCTCCCCACCCCCCCCCCCCCCCACCCCCTCCCCCCCCCCCCCCCCCCCCCCCCCCACCCCCACCCCCCCGCCCCCCACCACCCCCACCCCACCCCACCCCCCCCCCCCCCCCCTCCCCCCCCCCCCCCACCCCCCCCCCCCCCACCCCCCAACCACCCCACCCACCCACCCCCCGCCACCCCACCCCCCCCACCCCTCCCCCACCCCCCCCCAACCCCCCCCCCCCAACCCCCCCCCCCCCCGCCCACCCCCCCCCCCCCCCGCCCCCCCCCCCCCCCACCCCCAACCCCCCCCCCCCCCCCCCCCCCCCCAGGCCCCCCCCACCCCCCCCAAACCCCCCCCCCCCCACCCCCCCAGGGAATTGTAGTCCATAACATCTGGAGTGCCAAAGGTTCGCCACCACGGCCCTAGCAGTTTGGGGGCCATAAGGACGGGCAGACGCCCCCTGGTCCATACCTCTCTGTCCTCCCCAATACGAATTGGGGTTGTCACAGGGGGCAGCCATGGGGGCTGACCAGCTCCTAACTCCTCTTGCTTGCCCAGCTTCTGTATAATAATAATAAAGAGCTGCGGCCCAATTTAATCCAAGCCGTGTCCTGTGATTATTACAAGGCATCTGCCCATCTGGCTGCAATTGTGGCATGCATTCATTGATAATCTAGATAAGCACTATGTAAATACTTATGTTAGGGTGAACTGCATAGATTTGGAATGAAATAATCAGTGTAGCCACCCAGAGCTTCAGTGATAATTAAAATGTTCCTTGCAGAAAATTTTAAGGTTTAAGTTAAATAAAAAAATGAATTGGACATGCAAACATGAAAATATTTAATTAAAGGACAATGAATAATGTACTTTCCTTATAAATGTAACAAACCCAATATTTAACTATAGGTAATTAAATAATAAGTGTCACAATCCCCTAATGAGTGATAGGCAGCAAGATGCCACTAATACCAAGTGTGACTAAAATGATCATGAAGTCAAATTAGCTGCAAATGCTAAAGTATGCAAATTTAAATCTATGGTATAAGATTTTTTAATTGGAAATGGAAGATCAATATAATTATTTCAGCAAATGGGAAATTCCTGTGGCTTCACTGACTATTATTTCACCAGTAAATCTAGATAGAACTCTCCTTATTTTCCTTTTACAGAAGCACATGGACATCCTGGTATTAATATATGTACAGTTATGTTTATGGAGGGATCATGTAGCCAGTGTCTCCAGATAATTCATACAGAGATGAAAGTATTGGAAAATATGTTTCTATGATTGGCTATGACAAAGAACCATGGATGTCTAGATTATTGGTTGTCTAGATTATTGTCTAGATTAGTGTTGTAGAGCTGGTACAGACCAAAGCAGATTCCAAAGGATTATTTCCTGCCACAGGGTAAAAAATTACTGATTGTCATCAGACAACTATGACGGTCATTTCTGCAGTTTCTCCTTACTTAAATGCTGTGGGTGTTTATGAAGTGGTTTAATGTATTATCAAGGATGGTAATGTTCACAAAAATATGTTTTTATAGTGAATTTCAATCCACATAAAAATTTACATCTACATGCATGGATTCACTGAAATTTTGAAATATAATCCTGGAGGAAAGAGAAATATAAGGCAATGGCAGCAGTCAAATGTTAAGTTGATAGAGCTAGTTGATGGTTATATATTATTGTAATGTATATATGAGTAAAACCACTCAATTACACAGGAGTTAAGTGCTGAGAAGCAGGATCAGTTTAATATAATTGAGAAATGACAGCTGAAAATGTCAGCTGGAGATGACAGAAGGATGGGCAGCACAATCCAGAAGGGGGGCAGCCATGCTGTGGCCAGGGATGGTACAGCAACAGTGAAGCTGAGCCACCTCCTAAGCAGGTCCACAGACCTGTCACTGGTACAGGCAGAATATACTGGGCAATACAGTTTGATAACTAAGAGGTATTCAGTCTTAAGGACTTCAAAGGTAGTAAATGGCACTTTGAATTGGGCCAGGAAGCAATTAGATGACCAATACAGTTGACACAGCACTGGCATTATGTGTTCTGAACAGCTGATTCCACAAAGCAGTTGCCACATTTTGCACCAAATTGAGATTTTGAGACATCTTCAAAGATAGTCCCACATACAGCAAGTCACAATAGTTCAGTCTGGAGGTTACAGCATAGGTTGGTCATGGTCAGCAGGGTGTAAATAAGAGCTTAGGAGCTACATGTAAGAAAGCACCCCTAAGCAACAGTAGCATTCTGGTTTATTCATTAAGAAAGCTGAGAAATCTTTTTTTCATAGTTGACTATATTCTTTTCCACCAAAAGATGACAGTAGAATAGTATATTAATCCACCGTTTCCTGAACCTTCTTTGTTCTAGAATACTCTGCTTGGGCCCTAGTACATACCTAGTTCTGTCCTAAGGCCCTAGGTCCCAAGTGGAGCATTCCATAACAAAGAAGGTCCAGGAAATGGAGAATTAATATACAATTCTATTGTCAACATTTGGTGGAAAAGATTATAGTTGGACAGGGAACTCTGTCAAGGCTAGGACTTTGTTGTGTGAAACCTAGTACTGACCAGCATGGAAAAGTTGCAATACATCAGTTTACATGCCATTTTTTGTATTCTGTTCATGTACAGCAGGCATGCTGATCTGAGTTTGGATCCTTGGTGGAAATACCAGTGATGCAGATAATGAGGCAACCCACTAGACAAGATAACGTGTGTTAATTGTTGGGTGATGTCTGAGGATAGTGCCGGGCTCTAAGCTACTCACACTAACAAGGCTGTCCTCACAGCAACCCCAATAAGGCAGTCCCAATGAGGCATCAGCATAAGCAGCCACAAATGAGATCAGAAAGAGTAATTCAAGCCCAGCTGGCCTCAGCAGCAACCAAGATTAGAACTTCGTGATTTTACTTCGTGATTTTACTCATTTGACCCTAATAAATTAAAAACCATCCTAATAACCACAATCTATACTCTAACTTAGGGCGATTCTGCACATGAGTAAAATAGGTTCGACCCAGTTCCCTGAGAAGGGTACTAACCTAGGTTGAAGCCATTGTTGTTCCCCACTGCAACCAGCTTGATCCCAGCTCGGAGGGCGGAATTATCCTGTGCTCCGTTCCGATTGGCTACTGTTCTACAGCCATGTTCTGTCTATCCCCACACACATTATAAAAAAACTGCCACAGGAATGGAGGGACAAAGGTGGCGGTTTTTGATTGGCCGCTTACATTGGTACGCGGAAATTGTGCGCCGTTTGTGCGACCAGCCATCGCTTCGAACGCAAGAAAGAAGAGGGGAAAAAATTAGGTGCGATTTTCGCCACAGTGGTTCTCCAGTTGTACACATGCCCAAAACACTCATCTGTGATTGGCTGAATGGGGGACTCCTGGCACCAGAGATTCCACACTTTACTGGAATCGAGCTGAGTTCGAGCGTAGTTCCCTGAAAAAGTAGTAGTTCCCAACTGGAGTCAGAAATTTGACTGTTACACGGGGCGAAGCTGGTACAAAACCACGTCGATCCCAGTGGTTGTGTGGAGCACTTAGGTCGAACGCAGCTCAAACTTAGGTCAATAATGCAAGTGCGGAATCGACCTTAGTGATTTAATATTTGGAATGCTAAAAAAGAAATGGGACTTTTCAAAGTTAGAATTAATCTCATGAGTTAGACACACGATTATGGGGGTTTACAGGTCACAAAATTCATATCAAAGATTCCATACTCATAAAAATTCTGCTGGGATCTTCTAAAGTTACCTTGTAAAGACCTTTTAGAAACTGCTGATTTCTTACATGAGAGGACTTAAGAGAACTTTATGTGGTGGTGAAGATTATTATGTTAATAAAACAGAAGAAATCCTAACTGGGACAGTGCAAGAAATAAATATAAGAACAATCTGAAATATTTCTGGAATCAAATAGAATTTAAAAAATACTAACAGATCCAGACAATGTCCCCAGGATCAGGGGCTGTGATGTTTCACGTAGCTTCTTGACCCACAGGGTTGCTAAGTGGGACCACTGCCCCTGCCTAGCTCTCTCCTCGCTCATTCTCTCCCAGACACTCTTTTCCCCTCCATCTCCTTCTTAGCTGTCTTCCTCCTGACTCCAATGCCACTTCGTTCTCTCTCCACCCTCCAACCCAGGTTGTCCGTTCCGTCTATGTCCTCCTCAGCATCTCCTTTACCGTCCACCCTCCACCACACTCTCCTTTCCTCCTTTTTAATCACCTCCCCCTCTTCCTGTTCCTGTCCTCCTTTATCCCTCTCTTATCCTCTCCCTCTCCCTCCTGCCAATCCCAGCCCCTTCAGTCAGTCCCAAGGTGGAGCTCTCCATCCTTGATGAGCTCGGCCGCTTCTTCCAAGCGTTCCCCGTTCTTTGGCCCTGCCTCCAGGGTTGGGGCTCATTGTCAGGCTTTCCTGGCCCATTCCTGCCGCTGCCATGAGTGGGGTCTGCCGCCGGAACTTCCTCAGCTGGCTGGCTCTGCCGGAGGCTCCTCCTGGCAGCCGGACGCGTCGGCCACATCTGTTAAGGCCAAGGGCTTGGGTGTCCTATCCAGAAGTGGGATTCAAATAATTTAACAACCAGTTCCAGTGGTGGGATTTAAATAATTTAACAACTGTTTGTTTACAATCACCGGTTCTGCCGAAGTGGTGCGAACCTGCTGAATCACACCACTGGTCCTGTCCCCTGCCCTCTCGGCTGGCGTGGTGGTGCATTCTTGGGTCCCACTGTCGGGCACTGTGAGCCACCACCGTGGGACCTCCCAGCATGCTGGAGCCAGCCACGCCCTCCTCCTCCTGGACATGGCCAGGATGCACCCTGCTGGGAGACCGCGGGGGGGTCTCAGGGCTGGTGGTGAGTCCAGGGAGGGGCCTCCTGTCCACCCCTGGACACTGAATGATAGCTAGTCCCAGCTATTTCCTTCTTATCTTAAAGAATGGAAAGGAAGATCTCTCCCCCTGCTCCATCATGTAAAACAGCCATCAAGAAATACTTCAGTGGAGGAATTTAGCAGGTTTGCACCACTTCAGCAGAATCGGTTGCTAAAATGGTGCTTGTAAACAACCGGTTGTTAAATTATTTGAATCCCACCACTGAAATACTTCCCTCCACAATGCACACACACATATGTACAGACACGCAATCTCTTTTCAGATTAGCTCATCACTCCCACATTCCAATGCCAACTCCCCACTTTATTTATTTATTTTATATTTTTATTTATATACCACCCTCCCCCATAGGGCTCAGGATGGCAACCCATCCAATTTGAAGCTGGTTTTGGATCCCAGGTTTAGCTGCTACTGGATGGTTGGCTTTTCTACTTTTCCACCCCATTCTGATGTGTTTCTATAGGTGGATTCTGCACAGTAAATGTATAGCGGGTTGCAGTCATTATAAAGGAACCTGTTTCCTTTTTCCCATTCACATGTGTGCTGTTCAGGCAGCAATTGGAGCCCATGGAAACAACCCAAGTTGCTTTCGTGCCTTTATATGGAGATGTGTCTCTTTAAAAAAAATTTCTGCAACACATGCATAGCTGCACAGGTACACAGAAATGAACCCCCGCAGCCATGTCACTCATCCCATAATATGGTTGGCTGCATTTGTGTAGCTGCGCATGTGCAACATGCAAAAGAAAATAAAACAACCTCCCTGCAGTGGCTGGGTAATAATGAATGTGTTGCTGTAGATTGGTCATACTCACTCCTACAGGTAGAAAATATGCTTGGGGGACTTTGTACCCAGTGGAGCTCTCAGAGAATCTGCCCACAACCTGCTGAGTGACCTGCACAGAATGGCAGGCAGGTGGATTCTCCCTGATGGTGGATGGGGCAGAAGGGTGGAAGGGAGGAAAATAAAGTACCTCCTGCCTGGCCATTCACATGGGAGTAGCTCTGACCAGGGATTTTGCAAGAGGGTCTCTGGTTTAGAGATTCCGGGTTGAGAGAAATAAAACAGGCCAAACTCATTTTGGGGACAGGACCTCTATAAAGTCCCCCTCCCAAATGGTTTATATCATGCCCTACACCTGTTATATTTGCCCTGTGTGGAATTCACCATAGTCTGATCAATTTCCCTCTCTGGAGTGGCTCCACAGCCTTCAGAAAGAAGGCTTGTATGTCTTTGATTCTCCCCTTTTATCCCCTGTCTCAGTAGCATGTAATTTGTTAGGGAAAAGGTTTAAATGGTGTTTGTATTTCATATTTGCATTTATTTCCTCTGCAGTGCCTTAATTCAGTACACGTTTTGTTTAAAGAGCTTGTTGTTCCCCTTCTTTCTTTCTTTTTTTGAGTGTTGGTCTGTATCTCAGTCCTGTCATACATAGAGTTAAGATCTGGGTAATTAATACTCTATAATATACCTGTTTTCTCTATGTTAGCAGAAGGACCTTTTCTCTTCGTCCACTCTCTCCATGCCATGAATAATTTTATAAATCAAGTCTTCCCTTAAATGTCTTTTTTCTGGCTAAACAACTCTCAGCCTTTTAACCAATCCTCATAGTGCAGCTACTCTAGCCCCCTGATCATTTTGGTTGCTCTTTTCTGAACCAAAATGACTAGGAAATTCAGCAGCTGCCCTAAGGATATTTGTTGAATCACTAAGGGCTCTTTAGGTTAAAAAAAGGTAGGTAAGGAAAGACACTAGTTTTTCAAATGTATGCAAGACATGGAGATAGTGGATAGGGAAAAAAATTCTCCCCCTTCCAAAATATTAGAACCCATGTTCATCTGTTGAAGCTGAATGGTGGGAGATTCAAGACAGAGAAAAGGAAGTATTTCTTCACGCAGCATACATTTAATTTGTGGAACTCACTGCCACAGGATATAGTCATGATCACCAACTTGGAAGGCTTTAAAAAGGGAATGGAGCTATCAATGGCTATTCATCATGATGGATATCTGATCTCTCCCATTCCAGAGGCAGTATGTCTCTTGAAATCAGTTGCTGAGGATGATGCTGTTGCACTCTTCCTGTTTGTGCACTTCCTAGAAATAGCTAGTCAGCAACTTCATGAACAGAATAGTGGCCTAGATGGGCCTTTGGTGTGATCCAGCATGACTGTTATTTTGTTCTTATGTTCTAACTAACCTAATTTTCAGCGTTCTCAAATGGTTCCTAAAATTGCAGTAGAACACTGGCACTATAGCTACCTGCATATTTTTTTTTCTTACCAAACTAAAATGGTTTGTCTTTGTTCACTGTGTTATTGTTGTAATATTGTTTTAATAGGTAAGAAACTTCCACTAACAAAATATAAGTGATAAAAAAATTCAATCAGTTTTACATACACTATGACCTCAAATAAAATGCAGATCAAATAAAGATAATTGAGTTCATGTAGGTCTTGAGGCTGCAAGTTGCTTTGTGCTTTTATGTTAATTAAATTATTAACTCATTAGAGAAGCCTGACACATAAAAAGGATCATTACTGTACACATACTTATATACTCCATCAAAACACAGCGAACACTTTCTAAAACTGTCTTTTCAATCATTCACTTTATTTGGTTTTATCTTAGCATTTGGCAGGGACAATTGAAAATATAAAACAAGAGAGAAATTAAGCAAAATGGTTAATTTAGCAGTTGTGTTTTTGTCAATAGACTGGGTAATTAATTTAACATCTGTTTCTTGTTGTCTCCTTTTACTTTTTCCTCATATTCCATTAAAAATCCACTTCACACTTTGATTAGATTTCAAGGGATCTTAGGCTGAATTGTAGAACATGGTGCTATAAGACCTGGGTGAGAAGGATAATGAATTAAGAATTTTCAAATATGAGTTAAATTTGTTAAGTACATTTGAACAAAGATATGAATAACTTGGCAATCAATTTAGTTGTTCTATAGCAGAGGCCCCCAACATGGTGCCCACCAGACTAGGCTGACCAGACGTCCTGCTTTTGGTGGGCAGTCCCACCTTCAAACAATTTGTCCAGCGGGTTATTTCAATTGTCCCAATTTTTGGGAGGCTGCCACACTGCCTTCTGGGGCGCAAGGCAGTGCGGTAGCCTCCAGCGCGTATGGCCGCAGGAGCAGGGCCTTCTGGGGTGCTGCCATTTCCCACCCTGTGACAGGGCAGGAAACGGCAGCGCCCCAAAAGGCAGTGAGCTCCTGTGGCTGTGCGCGCATGTGCGTGCAGGTGCGCGCACACAGCCACCTCCCCACCGTCCCGGTTCACAAAGGTGACCATCTGGTCACCTTACACCAGACACATTTCCTGGTGCCAACCAAGTGTTTCTATAAACTGGGCAAGTGCTAGGTGGGACTTTTTGAGGTTTATGTTGTAGTACAGAAAGGGTTTATGTGGAGTATTTTACCTGTGCAAACACACCAGGACTTCATGCTAAGAACAATTGGGTTACCTAACTGGAACTCCTGTTGAAGTAATCAGATCTTGTCTGTTTCAGGTGGAAGTTAATAATAACATAACTACAGCAAACACTGTTCATTTTTCAAAAATCTCACTGGAAACTCTTACTGCATACATGTGCCAGAAACTCTCACTAGCTCATGAGGAAAGTGCTCATGTAAATGGTTAGACAGGAATTTTTTTTCTCTTAAGAGCATTAGATGCCTGCATGACAGATACTGCCAGATGAAGGTTTCCCTGCTAGCTCTATATGTAACTTATATTTTGTGTTCACAACAATGTTAATTTTAAAAGACATTCTATTAAACAGATCTTCTGCCTTTAATGTTGAAGATCTCAAAATTATGTGTAACTTCACTCTCTGACATTTTGTGACTGGCTGCACCATTCATGGCAGACATTTTAGGGTTGCACCCACCACATTGTATCAAAATTCCAAGTTTGCTCACTGCCTGCACCCTGTATTGCCACCAGGCATTTCTCCAATATAGGTCAAACATTTTTGCTCAACTGGAGGGAGGTCCTTGGCCAAATATTGGAGCTCTGTTAGGGTTGTCAACTTCCATGTGGAGCCTGGAGTTCTCCCAGGTGCAAACTGATCCACAGGCAACAGAAATCAGTTTCCCTCAAGAAAATAGTAGTTTCAAAGGGTAGATCCAGTGGTATCACATCCCCACTGAACTTTCTTCCTTTGCCGAACTCTGACCTCCCCAGGTACTACACCCAAATCTTCAGGAATTTCCCAAGTCAAAAACGGCAACCCTAGGCTCAGAACGTGTCTGACTGCCAATTCCTGACATTGGTCCTAAATGACCATTATGGAAAATATTGGAACTGCTACCTAGAAATAACTAATTTATGTTCATCGGAGAAGAAATATTTTCAAATGACATAAACGTGACCAAGAGTACAAACCACATTTGGAGGTGATGTTAGCTGATTTTTTTAAAATGAACCAAGTCAAAGTGACAGCTGATTGTAATATGCATTTTTCCCATCCTTACAGTAGCTTTGCAAAATGGTATAGTCTAGAAACAATATGCATTTCTGTCTTGTTAGAAAATTACTCCAAGTGCCTATAGCATACATTATTTCTATATAAGGAAAGAAATTCTGGCAAAACAGGTACCTTTGAACATTCCTTTTGTCCATTAACTGCTAGTAAGGCTTGTATGTCTATAACTGACGTCTTACAAGGCAGCTCAGGTGAGGAAAATATTTTCTGCTCTTGCATTACAGCCTGAGAATTCTTTAAGGCAGTTCTGACTTCAAAGAATCAAAAAGGCAGAAAGGCAGAATAGTCACTGGGAACTAGTCTTGAAACACCTGATCAAGGGTTCCCATCCTCAGAAAACCTGTTACATCTGTGTAGCAACCTGAAGTTAGATTCCACCCACAAATGCAGTTATTTGACTATGCTACTACTTCACAGTTTCCCACAGCTGCAAACTAGCCATTCCCTTCAAGAATGGAGAAGGGGGAGGGGAGAGCAAGGAAAGAGGAGGAAAGAAAACTCTGTACAAAGGATAGCTGTAGCTATAAATGTGATGAATGGCTTGCTAGAAACTACATTAAATAGCAGCAATATCAGTTCCAAGATGAGATCTGCAACATTCTTATTGCCAGGCTGTGTGGCTGGATGATTCACTGTGCACTCACTTTTCATGGTCATCTTTTAATGGTATGTCTTGTGTCACTAGTCATTTGCACTCGTACTGTGGAAGACTCATGTGCTGCTGCCTACCATTCCATCACACTTTTCTCATTTGCCAGAGTGTTATTAAGGGATGAGAAAGAAAATTAGGAATAAGACAGGTTGTGCCTTCCATTGCTTCTGCTTAACACTAGATTTATTCTTAGCCCTGTGTCTAGCACAGAATCCAGGTCTCTCTGGTCCTTTTTCCAAGGAACTTTCTGTTCTCAGGTCTTCTACACAATCTAATAAACTGTATATATTATATCAGTAGCTATCCTTGGACTGAAGCTTATGTTTAAATGCAGCAAAGAAGAATTGCCATCCTATAGATATGAGTTCTTAATAACAAATCACTGAAAATCTCAAATGTTTTCACTGGCTACCCATTTTCTACTTAGATACAGAGAACAGAGTAATAGATTCTACTTCAATTGTAGCTAACACCATAAACTTTCCAGATTATTCATGCTGATGGAGTATCTTGTATGTTTCCTTGATCTGGATGAAGACAAGCCCTGTTCACATTCAGAGAATGTACATGCATCCTGCCTGGAACCAATACCTGGATAAATGTGGGGTTTGTATCACATGTTCATCTGTACATGTGTTGGCAGGATAATTGTTCAGTGCACAGATAAAGAGAAATACAGGGTATATTGTACATGGATTGTATGAGTGCACATTGAAACTTGTGAGCACGGTTTTAGTCATGCTCCAATGAAACCTAGGCCCTTTCCGCACTGCAGAAAGGGCGCTTCCCCACCGGCAGGAATTCTGCCGGTGGAGGGGTGGGGGCCGTTCGTACTAGAGCGTGCGAGTGGCCCCCAAAGAGGTTGGCGCAAGAGAGGCAACCTAGCAGTTTCCAGGGTGCCATTTATGGCCCGTGCAGAAAGGGCCTTAGTCATAACTAACATCAGATGGATTAGGACTGGTAATATGCATTTATTTGTACACAGTTATGCAGTTTTCAATAAATTGCATTTATCAGAACTCCGAGTTTTAAAATTCCATAACTCACTAGTATAACAAATTATAATGTAGCTAAACATTCTTAATTCCAAATGGTACTGTTTTCACAATAAAAATGGAAATAACATTTATAAACATGCCCAGAAAATGTATTGTCAAAGGCTTTCACAGCCAGAATCACTACAGTGTTGTGTGTTTTCCAGGTTGTATGGCCGTGTTCCAGTAGCATTTTTGCCTGATGTTTTGCCTGCATCTGTGCCTGGCATCTTCAGAGGATTGGATGGTAGTAAAGCAAGTGGAGTATATATACCTGTGGAATGTCTAGGGTGGGAGAAAGAACCATTTGCATGGGTTAAAAGTGTTAAGGGTTCAATTTGCAAGTGTGATTTGCATGTGTTAAGTGGAATCCACCGATTTTAGCACTTGTATGTAACACTGAAGTTGCATAATCAAATTAGTGAGGGCATCTGCATAGCAGTTGCCTGGCATTTTGATCCATTTAATTGCTTCCTGCAGAGAGACATCCTGTGTCTGGGTGGTGTTCACTAGAATCAAGACAATGGTTAGTGAACACCACCATTCTAGTTTCTGCATTGTCTAAAGTGTACATTGTGTCAGTTGTTTGCTTGCTTTGTTTTCTAATTCTGTAATCCTAGTCCTATTGCACTGTTCACTGATAGTTTTATGGTGATAGCATCATATTATTTTCTGTAATCTGCTTTGAGTTTCAATGAAAAAAGTGGACTATAAAGTAGATTAATATAAAAATAAATATAACGTTTATTTTGCTTCCTTAGTGGTTGTCATCATGGAGGAAGATAGACTGCTTTTGGAGATGTGATCCAAGAAAAAATATGGGGCACATGTGCCTATTTTGCAAAGCAAAACAACAACAAAACCAAAGTCATCAGAGCGCGCTCCAGGAAATTTTACCTTTTGTCATAGAGAAAACCTACCCAGTTTTCTTGATCTCTGGGTTGTTGTCACTGCTGATGGTACTAATGGTGATTCCCCACATTGGGCATCAGTAACGGTAGCTTAAAGTTCTAATATGAGCAGCCCATTCCTGAGGTGGGCTAGATGAGCAGTGGCTAGCCATGACACAGCCCTGCTGCCTCCAAAGAGAAAAATCAACCCAATGAACTGCACTACCCTTTTTGATGGTGTAAGTCTATGACAGCAGAAGGGGGCATTCCCAGGCAGAAAGGCCACAGGAAGCCCCCCCATCGACAACCTCATTGGCACCTGAATGAGGTACTGGTGCTGTGGTAGTGTTAGCGCCTGGGTGTCCCACAGTTGTGTGGTTTTCCAGCACCAACATAAGTGCCCCTGCACTAGTGTAGATGCTACTTACAACACATGGAGTGATCTCTATGTCAGCGCAGGTGTCAGACTGCATCCTGAGCCCTTTCATAACTCAGGATTTCTCTGTTAAATGGAGAAAGTTTTATTAGTTAGCATATTGAAATTCTGAGCTGAAACCATCAATTAATCATACCTATTCCCAATATTACTGGGAATGTTAAAATATCATTCTCATACATATTGAAAGTCATCATTTGCAGTTTTTCTCCTATTTAACATTTGACCTAGATTTTTTTCTTACTGTTTAAGCTGCTGATAGGCCCATATTTTCAGTGATATAAGTAGGCCAAAAAAATCACCAGGGATTGCAACACCCAGAAAGGATTTGATTAACTGCTGAAATTATATTTAAAGAGTTTTAATAAATGATATTTACCTCTCATGGAATGGGTAACAATTCCTCAGTTCAGCAAATAATGATATCATGACAGTTTTGATTGTGGTATTGTTGAAAATTACACACTAAATCATCAGGACTTTTTCAGCTGTCATTGGCTGCACTGATATAATTTTGTCTTTAAGTCCTATCTTTTAAAAAAAGAGGAGCACAATTTCTTAGAACACTATTTAGACTTTACTGCTTAGTTATTTGTAAAAAACCCCACAAACCCACCATTATTTATTAAAATATTTCCATTTCTCCTTTCTCAGAAGAGGCTCAAGGCAGCTCACAATGTCTATAGGCATAACAAATATGAACACCTACAAAGAGAGACACGAACAAGATGAAGACTTCTAACTATGCCACTATTCAATTAAATTGAATAGTGACTCTGCACAGAGAGCAATACAGTCGAAAGCAAAGGAAAACTTCATTTAATCAGCAGGCCTTTGAAAAAATGTAGTCTTATATGGTTTCTGGAAAGCTGGTGGAGGTAAAGTTTTCCTCATTTTCTATAGCAAAGTCCATAAAATTTAGGTAGCACTTGAAAAAAACTTTAGCCAGGCTGTAGACAAGTGAATTTCTCTGATAAACAAAAGTGGAGGAAAAGGAACTGATGGGAGCAATGGAACTAGCATACTTGTCCTTACAGATGGTGGTTCAGATATTGCTTCAGTTTGTAGACTTATCATGTAAACTAAAGCACTTGCCGAATAAATTTAAAGAAACGTGCAATATGGATAATGAATACTTGAACGCCAGTATGTAATAATAACTTACTCGAGTTTATTGTTGATATATAGGCTACTTTCAACTGAGGTGCTATTCTGTAAAATAGTATTATGCGTTAAAAAGTAAACATGTAAAACATAAATCTTCATAAGGAGCTATTCAGAGAAATATAAGTCTTCTTTTCCTTTCTCTTTTTTGTTTCTGGTCTAGATAATAAAACTACGAGTAGGACATATATAACATGAAGGAGTTATTTCCAAGGTAGAAGTGTACTGCTAGCTAGCTTAGGCGGGAGTTATGGGTTGGTTTTTTTTTCCAATGGACCTAACCAATTTTTAATCTTTATTTTTTTTACCAACTTTCTTTTTTCACCTTCTATTTATGATGTGAATTAGCTTATAAATTTAAGTAATATAAACTTCATAGTGATACCTAAATAAATCTATAATTGCATATTTAGAATCTTGCTTTCTCTCTTTATGATAACGAATTATTATGGATTGATTAAATTGTACCTCCTTTTAAAAAAACTTAATAAAAATTTATTAGGCAAATATTGTTAAATTCATTGCTTATAGCACAAAGTAAGAACTGCCATCTGACTTCTCAACCTGCCCCACTGTAGTTTGGACACATAATTGGTGTCCAAACTACATAATTGGACTTCATCATGGGCTGACTTTTTTGTAAGCTGTCGGATTGGGTTAGTGGGTTAGTATTAGCATAGTGGGAAGTTACTGCTATTGTATTGTAAGGTTTTAGGATAGTGAGTTGCCCAGCTATACAGTGTAACAGCACTGATTGATTAGTTAGGAATAAGACTGAGTCTAGTAGGTGTTGATTAAAGTCAGTGGCGAATTCGAGTCCACCACGGTGGAGAGTTTTCACCAGGGGAAATAGGTAGGAAAGGACGGTGAGTAATGGGGGCCCCACTTAGGGGTTCAGGGATCCCAGTGCTAATGGGACGGGGTAGATATGATGGTAGGCGGCGGCCATATGAGAGAAGGTGGGGGAGAGGTAGATGTGCTTGCTCACCTTCTGACCTCCGTCCAATCAATGGTCACCTGATGAACTCCCTACCAGAATGGGCTGAAGTCGGATATCTGCCCTCATTCTGGCCCAGGGGTCTGCAACCTGTGGCTCAATTGGCCATGCTGGCAGGGGCTGATGGGATTTGTAGTCCATGAACATCTGGAGAGCCGCAGGTTGCAGACCCCTATTCTAGCCTGTCATCCTAACCTCTAAATTATTCTGAGTTTCCCTGCAACTGCAGATCTCCATCTTGCTCCTCATTGAGTTGTGGAGTGCCACAGGGTTCTGTCCTGGGCCCAGTGCTATTAAATATTTTTTATAAATGACTTGGATAATGAAATAGAAGGCATGTTAATCAAATTTGATTAGGAGGGGTAGCTAATACCCCGGAGATCAGAGATAGGGTTCAAAATGATCTGGACAGATTAGTCAGCTGTGTCAAAACTAACAAAATTAATTTCAACAGAGATAAATGTAAGATTCTACACTTAGGCAGAAAGAAATGAAATGCACAGATATAGGATAGTTGATACCTGGCTTGACAACAGTACACGTGACAGGGATCTGGGAGCCTTAGAAGACCACAAACTGAACATGAGCCAGCAGTGTGATATGGCAACCAAGACAGTCAGTGCAATTCTGGGATGCATCAGTAACAGTATCATGTTTAGATCAAGGGAAGTAATTGTACCACAGTACTCTGCATTGGCCAGATCTTATCTGAAGTACTGTGTTCAGTTCTGGAGACCACAATTTAAGAAGGATATTGACAAGCTGGAACATGTCCAGAGGAGGGCAATCAAAATGGTAAAAGGTCTGGAATCCATGCCCTATGAAGCAAGACTTAGGGAGCTGGGTATGTTTGGTCTGGAGGAGCAAAGGTTAAGGGGGGACATGATAGCTATGTTTAAATATTTGAAGGGATATCATGTTGAACAGGGAGCAAGCTTGTTTACTGATGCCTCAGAGACTAGGACACGGAGTAATGGATTCAAGGTGTAGGAAAAGATATTCCACCTAAACATTAGGAAGAACTTTCTGACTGTCAGGGCTGTTTGACAGTGGAATTCACTGCCCCAGAGAGTGGTGGAGTCTCTGGAGGTTTTTAAACAGGGGCCCTTTCCGCACGGGCCATTTACAGCGGCCCAGGGACAGCAAAAACGCTGTCCCTGGGCAGCTGTTTGCACAGGCAGCACTGGTGCAACGCAGCAGCGCCATCCTGTGCAGCCCTGAGCGGCATGAAGGCGCCGCTTTCCACCTCCCTTCCCGAGGGAGGTTTTTGGAAAGTGCCACCTTCCCATCGGCGCTTTCCTGTCCCCCCTCCACTCACCTCGTCCTTCAGTGTCGGTCTGGAGGGCTGCTGAGACCCGCCCATGCTGCCCTCCGACCCCTGGAGGTCGGAGGGCAGCGTGGGCGGGTCCCTGCAGCCCTCCAGACCGATGCTGGAGGACGAGGTGAGTGCGGGAGATGCAGAAGAGTGCTCTTCTGTGCTAGCCTCTGCGGGGGCCACTCGCACGCTCCCGTGCGAATGGCCCTCTCCCCTCTACTGGCATAACTTCTGCCGGTGGAGAAGCACCCTTTCCGCTGTGTGGAAAGGGCTAGAGGCTGGATGATCATATGTCAGGAGTGCTTTGATTGTGTGTTCCTGCATGGCAGGGGGTTGGACTTGATGGTCCTTGTGGTCTCTATGATTCTACTATATTGTTTATGGGGGTCCCCTTTGCCACCCAACCCCATAAAAAGCAGAAGTATATTCAGGCTGCAGCAGAAGTGAAAATTTGAATATGTCCCTTTCTACTGAAATAAATGCCCTCCTAGTAGAGATTTACAAAAGAATTCAGGTGTTAGCTTTTAAAAAATAAATTTATTTGGGACAACCTCCCCCCAAATTTAAAGTGAATATTTGCATTTCCACAGATATCCCAGGGTATGTGTTTGAAAGTCTGAACAGGATATTGGGTACCATACCCCAAAATACTGGAAATAGGTTGAAAGGAAAACAAAGAGGTAGACAATAGCAGAAAAAAGTGGGTGAAGGTAATTATGCTGGAGTCAGTGTTGAGGATGGAAGGTGAGCCAGAGGTTGCAGTTTAGGGTGGGAGAGAGGTGATCCAAAAGCAAATAAAGAAAGATTTCCCCTTCCTTGCAAGTCTCATGGGCCTACTTCTTGTTTGTGGCTTGCAGATTATATCCAGATGGGACAGACATAATTTATGAAGGAAACCTAAGAGTTCATTGTAGGGTTTCTGCTTAAAGACTTATGCACTGTATTCAGTGAAAAACAATTTTGTATTAAAAGCATTGCAAATTTGTTCTTAAATATAATGCTAAATAGTAGTCTAGTGGAAAAGGAGCAACAAAACTTAGGGAGGACTCTTATTTCTACTTGAACCGCTGATTCCTTTCATCCAAGAACTTAGGTCTTTCAAAAGTCACCACACTACACAAGACTCCTTTATTGACTTACATTCAAAGAATCAAGGGTGGATTAGAATCACTTGTGGAGAGCAACTGACTTAAAAGAAAACTAGGAAATGTTAAGCTATTTTATAAGTCACTGATTTCAAAGGCACAGTTAAGTTCACACAAAACTCTGCCTCTGAAATAAACATGTAATGAACGGTCCAGTCCTGGGAGTGGGTAGTTGCTCTGAGGCCTTGGGCAGAGCAACCATGGGGCAGCCATGCCACCTCCAAAGAGTCTTACTGTGCTGTAGTTAACAAATCAACAGGGACACTCCCCCAACAGTCATGGAGCCTACCTTTTATGCCAACATAAGTCTGTGCCAGCAAATGGGGGAGTTCCTGGGCCCTTTGGTACAGGAATAGGCTCCTACATTGGAGGGGCAATGATACTCCAGTGGCGCAGGTTCCCATGTGCTGCATTGCTGTGCAGCTCCCCTGCACCAACGTAAGTACCTCTGCACCAGTGTAAATGCCCCTTATGTGGCATTTACACCAACACTGGCATCACACCACCTCCTAAGGGGTTTGCCTGATCTCCAGGATTGCACTGTTAGTCTATGTGCTTTGAATGTATTGGCTGGATATAGAGTCACTATTTTCTTACACCATGTGTAAAATAATCTATATGTGCAAACTGAAGGTAATTCTTATCAGAAACAAGAAGAGAAAACAAAAGTGCCTTGGTTCTACCATGCTGGTTTTTTCAACATTTTTATTTATGTATATTTTCCCAGAGCCTACCATTCTCTTTTGCTGATAGTTTTGTAAACTGATTTGCAGTATGGATACTATATATGGTTTTTATATACAGTTTATACTGTACCCATTTGTCATTTATATGTACAATGAATAATGCTGATTTACTGATGCACAAAAATGATAAAATGCATTCTATGGGCAAACAGAAAACAGGAAATGACATAAATATAAAGAATCATGGCTTTGACTTGCACAAATAGCAGTGATTTTTTTCAGGTTGAAACACCAGGGATGCAACATTTGAAAATATTATTTGTTGCATAAATAAGATGAGAAATTATTGGTTGATACCTGCCCTTTCAGTCAATCCCTGTTTTAAAGACAGTGTTTCTTTGAACACAAATTCTGGAGATATCTGTTTGTTGAACTTTGTGGAAGTATCCAGTGGTGTTACTGCCACAAAACCGAGGGCAAGCTCTGAGCACTGCACCCAGTCCCCGCCCTGGCCAAATTCCCCCCAACTCTCCACTAAACACCCACTGCTACCTTTGCCACATTCTGGCTTGTTCCCCCTCCCTTGAAGGGAAAGGGTTGCAGGCAGTTCATCCCAACCTAAAATGGTCTTCTCACCTTCCTAATTGCATACCTTAAGTATGTCGAAGCCCCAGCAATCCGCGATACTAATCCAATTAGGAAGTTTTATTTTATGAAAGGGGGTTCCACCAGCCCTTAAAATTCTTACAACCAAATTGCTTCCAGAGATCTTATATGATGCCCCTGTTTGGGTCCAAGCCATCACCTCAAACCTTGAAAAAATCCAATCAAAATTTCTCCACCAAATTTTGGGTCTTCCCAACTCGGTGACATGTGCCAGCATATGTCTCAAACTTGGTTTAAATTTTGTCTTCACTAACATCTGGATACTCACCTTCAAATATTGGCTCCGCATACACTTTAGAGCCAAACCCGATTCTATTCTACAGGTCATGCAGTCCGACACTTTTCGCTCCACTTGGGACCAGTACATTGTAAACAAAATTAACACACTTGGATTCTCCCTGGAGCATTTTGCCAACTCTTATGAACAATACATTTTTAACACCCTAAAACACCCTAAAACAGAGCCTTAATCTCACAGGCTAACAGAGTCTGTTCTCCCTTCAGCTATGACATTCTTCCTTTGAGTGGAATTCTGGCCACTTATTTCACAAAATTAACCTCACCAAAGAAACACCATGCCTTCATGCAGGGCCGATTCAACATCTTACCCTCAGCCATTACCAGAGGAAGATACCTACACATTCCTTCTCAGGAACGCCTGTGTAACTGCTCGCAGAATCAAACCAAATCTACTCAACACATCCTACTACATTGTACTAAACATAAAGCCCCAAGAAAACAATATATAGAACCCCAAATCAATAGCCTCCCATCTACTTCAGACTTAGGACTGACTAGACTGCTTCTAAATGATACTAGCAAAAGACAGACCGATGAGGTTGCTGGATTCCTTGCTTCAATTTTGCCTGCTGTATTTTAACTGAGCTCTTGATGTAAAATTTTACTTATGCCATTAAAGGTCTATACAATATATGATACAATGCAAATCCTTTTTAAAATAATAATTTGTCTTAATTTTGTTACTCATGAGAAATGTCATCTGGGAAAGTGAGAAAAATGCCACTCTTTTCACTCTTAACAACAGGAAACCAACCTAGATATAAACAGTAAAGAGCTTTTCTGCAAAGGTTAGCAAAATACCATGCCTGCTTTTTCTTTAACATCTTGACTCAAAAGGCAAGGACTCTTTGTTGATGAACTGTATTCCAAGATTGAAGAAACCTGTCAGGGGTTACTTGTCCCAGAGATATGGCAAGATTTTTGTTCTGACAAAAATATTTTGACATCTGAAATTTAGAAGCTTGTCTGAACTCTGTATGATGTTATTGAGGTGGTATATTATTGCAAGTACCAAATCACTATATGATGTTATTGAGGTGGTATATTATTGCAAGTACCAAATCATATATTATTGCAAGTACCAAATCACTGTTGAAATCCCTAGCACATTGTGCACCATTGAGTGGCTTTTTTTTTAAAAAAAGTATCACCTAATTAAGGAAATTTACCTCTGTAGTGTGACCTTCTATGAGATTAATACATTGTAATGGTCCATAATACATGGGGAAGTGGGAAATGTTTAATATGATCTGCCTGTGTTGACAGGCCAGTAAATGATGAGAAATCCTCTATCTTTGTAAACCATATGGCAGGTGTTATGAAAGCACTTTAAAAACTGTTTCTTAGAGATGCTCTCTTCCTGTGTTCCTTTTTAATCTTTGACCTGATCTGCAAGGAGTGATCATTCTGACTGCCTTTCTGAGAGGTTTCTTGGAGTTATAATAACACTTTTAAAAGCAAACACAAAAGGGCTCTATATTTAGCTGGTAGATCTAGATATATATTGAGAAAGTTATAGGACCTTTTCTACTTGCATTTCTGTGGCCTTTAGTTATTGATCTGGGGTTATTAAGCTGGATATTCTGTGAAAACATATGGGCTGCAGAGAAAGAGATTAATACTCTCTTCCTTTGTAACATTTTTCTTTAAACACACATATATGGACGCACGCACACACACACGGACCTGAATTTAAAAATATAGCACAATGAAGCTTGTCGGGCTGAAGGCAAACTAGACTATTGACAAAGTAATAACTTACTACAATGGACAAGTAACTTAACTTGTTTCAAGTAATGTTATTGGTGGACAACTTTAAAAGAAAAGAAATTATAATTAAATATACAATTTGAAAGGTTTTTTTAAAAAAGACCTGTTATCTCTGTGTTTATCTTACTTGGTATTGCAGAAGCACTGTCAGCAATATGCATGGCACATTGTTCTGATAATTAAAAGAAATTTCTTATCCCCAACCGATCAGTTTCATTGTGACCGTAGTAACATAAAACATTATTCAGCAATGAGGCCTAGATATTGATTATTTCCAACTGTACATCTGCTAATTTAGGTTTTGTTGTGAATTACTGACAACACAAAAAACAGATGTGGACCCTACTTTCATAAAATGGAGATTTTAAAAAGAGAAAGATGTATAGAAGAATTTAATGACACTGTTTAGCAGTTTCTTTCTTTCTCTTTCTTTTTTGTCCTTTTGGGTCTATTGCTTCCAAAACAGCACCATACAGATACCAATTGCAGTGAACCTTGTAGACTCAGTGTGTCAAAAATCCAGGAAACACCTAACTTGACTCTGCTGACATCTCTCTCTCTCTCTCTCTCTCTCACACACACACACACACACACACACACACACACACACAAAGAGAGAGAGAGAGAAAGATAGATAGATAGAGAGAGAGAGAGAGAGAGAACAAAACAGAAACAGTTATTTACATATTCATTTATTTTTAAAAAATACCATTTGTAGTCGAATTCACGTATCACGCGAAGAACGACGCAGACGCTGAGATAACATCTGAGGGATCGCTTTGCAGCTGGAGCCGAGGTCCTGTTCAGCTTAATCTCCCCGCGCTATTCCTGGCACCTTTATTGTGATTCTATCGGGCGCAGAAGGGAGGAACAGGGAGTTCCGGAGAGCCGGAGGTCGATCATCATGTGATGCATGATCTCACCTACGGGCGGAGAGGAGCCGTGAAGCCGCTTCGCTTCAATCCTCACCTGGGGGGCAAGACCATTGTCCCTGTCGTGACTGAGCCAGATAGTTCATGACCCGCGACTCATACGGGTTGATGGAGTGGGGGTGCTGTGCGACCAGAAGGTCGAGGTCCGCTGGTGCCAACGTTTACCACGCAAAGCTGCTGGGTCAGCAGTGCATTACATCTCCTTTTACATTTGTGAAAAGGGGACCTAATTGCTAAGGGCGATTTAGGGACGCTTTGTCTCCTCCGCTGTTTGGTCGAAGTTGACTGCAGCTGCTTGTGCAACATTAGGAACTTGCTGGCGGGCAGGGGAAAGTCGAGGGGCTTTACACATGTTACAGGCAATATTAGATATACATTGAACGCAAACAAGACCCACGATGAGGCATACAATCAAACCATAATGCAGAGCTTTCAAAGTGATAGCACTCAATCATCCTCCCCGCAGCCAGCTCCAGAGGGCTGACCACCACTAGCAATACATCATACCTTAGGACTGATACAACCTTTTGCAATTCAATGACTTTCATATGAATCAATTGGGAGTTATCAGAAAGACAAACAACACATATTATGTACATTCTCACAACCTGGTGGATGCACAACAATAAGTAATCAATAGCGCACGATTATTCAGGGTCGCCATGATCTGTTCCTGCTACCGGAGGCCAGGAGCATCCAGAGCAATGGAGGAGAGTTGATGGACTTCAAGAGCGGGCATTGCCAGCCGCCAATAGTCTTAGCATTGTACAGCCGGAACCGGGACTCCCACTAGGGAAGTTGCGAGACGCACCCGCCTATAAAGTCCTGACGCCCCGCAAGAGGGTCGAGGGCAGAGGGATGGGCGGCGTCTGCCTCGGGTGGAGCTTGAGGCAGGACAATGGGAGGCTTAATTAAGGGTAAATAGAGAGTCCCGCAGAGTCGAGCAGGATGTAAGTTCTCCCGCGAAGTCCAGAACCAACCCTTCGAGCAAGATGTCTTCCCAACACGTGTCATCCCCGTGTATGCAGAAGTTCCAGTTGGCCCCAACCGTGAATGGGCCCGGTCGGTTCTGCCCGCTACCGGAGATGCGGGCGAGGTGTTGGACTCATGGATTAGCCACAGTCTTGGTGACAAGGGAGAGAGCTACCGCCGGGAGGGTTTAGACCCATCGGTCCCAGTCAGCCATAGAGCAATTTGATGGATACATATCTATAAGGCTTAAGCCAGACCGCCAGGAAGCTCCGTGGGCTTTGGTAAACGAGCAGGCAGGAGCTTAGCAGGCTCCCCGACGGTGGGTACCGGCCTGCGCAGAAAGATGACGCTGGCAGCGCATAAACTGCCCCAGATGTTGGTCTGGTGAAAGCTCGTCAGGTGGCCGATTGCCACCGTAGGAGGCAGCAGAGCAGGTAAAGGATGGTGGCCGAAAGTTGGCGGTGATGATCGCAAAGAGATGCACGGCAGGCCCTCGCGTCTCGGGTGGTTTCGCTACAGCAGCCTTTGAGCTTGGCTGGCGGTTGCTTTGACGCTTCCCCAGGCCTTCATCCCGTCTTTGACCGCTCAGCCGAAGGCCGCTCCTCGCTTGAGGCGTCGCTGGGCTGATCCTTCAGAGAGATGTGTTCCATCTCTGATGGGGGGTTGGTTTTTTCTCCTGGCGCCTATCTCCGCTGGCCCGCCATGGCGAAATGGAATCCACAGGAGCCTGTGGTGAATAGGGATCGAAACACACCCTCCAGGTTATAGAGGCCGGTCCCCGCCCCAGGCTCGGTTCTAGAGCCGGTATGGAGACGCGATCGAAGCTTGCTTTTTTCCTGAGTGGGCCAGAGTTTGGCCATAAGAAGCCTGCCTTTGCAGCCCATGCGAAGGCTTTTAATGCAATCCACTGGGGCCTTTACTCTCTTCTTTGTAATTGTTTGATGGCAGGGAGGCAGGGAGGTGCAGGGCTAATCTGGTGGAATTCGGCTTCAGAGCGTCATCAGGCGCGCGCCAAGGCTGCAGGGTCCGAGCCTCGAGGGGGGAGTGGCGGTATGGCCCGGGGGATTGTGGGTATGCATGCTTTAATCAGCAACACAAAAGGCTTTCGGGGATGGGTGCATCCGGGAATGAAGCAATCAGGCGACAGAGGCAGATTCCTCGCGACAACAAAGAAAAAGGGGGTTTCTTTGCAAGGGATGCACTCATCAGCACCTGGTATGCGACGGCAGCGCTTGAGTGGTGCGTAAATTGCACTCAATACACTTTGGGAACTACCCGGCAGCGTTTCGCCAAGTTGCCTTAGAAGTGATGATGGTGCTAAGGATACCACCACTGGAGGCTTCAAACTGGTTTGTGGGTGAATTTGCAGCGGCAGCCTTTAAACTGGGCCTGTCCTGGTGTGCCGCGTATCAGGACGGGCCCAGATTTTAACTTAGAGGCCAGCCAGTTAATTGGCCCTCCGCCTCTACCGGGAGTCGAAACATTGCGAAGGAGAAGAGAAGGTAGAGAGGAAACAAGCCCACGCAGCCAGGCGCGAATTTCGGCGCACAATTGACACCAACATCTGGTGATGGTTTACCATCCGGACCTAAAGTCGTTTTAACTTGAATCGCGAGGTCCTTCTCCCAGAGATTGACATGGATGTCTGCAACAGCTGGGCGCACTCGCATTGCCGCCGTCCTGGCTAAAGACCGTGAGCGGCTGATGCCCGTGCTCGGTTTGTCTCCCCCACCCCCCCCCAGATGCTGCAGCGGCAAGCCCGGTCGGCCACTGGTCGGCCACTGGCTGCTCTGATGACGGTAACATCAGCGCCAGGCAACCACCAGGCCCTTGAACATACATCCTTCATGGCGAAGCCCAGGTATGGGCGATTCCTGTATAGGCCTCCACTGCCGCGATGGTGGTGTGGGCTGCGCCATGTTGGCTGCTGGGGCTTGTAGCCTTTATTGGGTCGCAGCGGGCAAAACGATGGGGCAAGAGAATCAACTGAGCGCAGCTGGCTCCCGCAGGCAATTCCTGTGGATGTCCAGACCTGGAGATGGATCGGTCCTGGTGCTGGAGTCGACACTCCGGGACGGCGAACAGTCCCTGTTCAGCGGCAGGAGGCCTTTGGCAGCACCCAGCCCAATAGTCCCCGTAGGGATGTGCTCGCCATACTGCCAGCCGCGAACTCGCGGGGGAACTTAAAGGAGATAGCCGGTGCATGGTTTACGCCACAAGAGGGGGGGGGGGGTGGTTTTGCAGGGGCCTTGGTGTTTGGCCTGCTCTAGTACTCTCCTCCTGGTCCTGGTTGGGAGATGCCCGGCTGGAGTTTCCTCACGGCAGTCGCTCTCCAGTGGAAGCCTTCTGGCATCGCGGCACCGGGTTTTAGGTGGCCTTCCTCCTGGGGAGGACCCTCCTCCATCGGGGTTGTAGGCCCCCCCCACCGGGCTGCCTACACTTCTTCGAAGTGTCCGGGTCTACCGCAGTTAAAGCAGTTATCTTGAGGCTGCCTCCTCACCGTGGAGAGGCGCTGAGAGCTAGCTTGGCGGGCGAAGATCCGATGTCCTGGCAAGCCTTAAGCATGTCGGCCAGTTCAGGATCTTTGCCCAGGCCTGTGATTGCTCTGGCGGTAACTGCGGAGGCGCTCTTTAGCGAAAGGCGCATGAGGAGCCCAAGCTGGGCCTCTTCGGGCTATCTACCTGCCCTTGAGCTTCCTGAGCCTGTTCACAACCGCATAGGGCTCTTGGGGCTTTTGCCGATGGTGGAGAAACTTCCTGGGTTGGCTACCGGGCATTGGGGACTTTGATAAATGCCTGTTACACTCCAGAGGCTGCACTGCATGGTGGCCTCCTTCAGGCAGACAATCTGATCGCTAGGTTGGCGCAAAAGCATCGAAACCGTAGTTGATGGGCGTGAGGGCGCTGCCGAGGCGGCTCCCCTGCTGATGCATTGTCATGGGTCTCATTCAGATCACAACAGTAGCCCAGGAGGCGCGAAGGTGGCTTTCCCAGTCGTCCGAACCATTAGGTGATTCTCGATTGCCTCCAGCATGCCTCCTCACGGGGTTAGCATTCCACGCCCGCATGGCTTTGGCGGAGCTCGGTGAGATATTATAGCTCAAGGGCGGTATCGACAACCCGCCGACTATGCCACCCTCCCCGGTATCTGTGAAGTGGACGGGCACAATGCGAGGATATCAGCATCGCCTTCCCGCCAGGGTTTTCTTTTCTACAGATCGCGCTTCCGCGAAGCTGGAAACCCGCCGCCACACGGGCTTGACGGAGGCGCGGGCTCGAAAATGAAGGTGGAGCAGGAGGATGGCTGAGCCGCGGGAGAATTTGAAAGGGCGAGGATAAGGTGAAGGAGGACAGGCCCAATTTAGCTGGATAGAGAAAAAATTCGGGTTGAAATTGAAGGTGAAAGATCGAAGGAGGGCGCCTACAGCAAGGAGCCATAGGTTCGGTGCAGGCTGATGGCTTACATACCATCGTCTCCACGCCAGTAGTAGTGACATTCGCTACGAGGGCTCTTGCGCGAAGAGGCGCCCCGATGTTTTCCCCAGTCCTTAAGATTCAATGCCCCCTCTGGGTACCATGTGACACTGAGCTTCAATCTCCTCAACCAATTTGCGAGCTCCCTTCTTCACGGGACCCTGCCGCATTTCGCTAACGCTTGGTTCGCCAACGCATTGTCATAAGCCCTGCTTGCAAGCGCCCCATACTCACCGGTGTTCCGGCCGGACGAGAGTGTCCAGGACGCTGCGAGCCCTGATGCGCCATCCAGAGGACGCGGGCGATACCGAACGGTGGTCCCTGACGCGCCGATCCAGCCGACTGCATCGCCCTTCCCCAGGCTGCACGGTGAGCAGGGTGGAGGTCTCGAGGATTCCCCGGCTCGCACCAGCTTGTAGCTCCACTCCACGCGGGTCAGCGCACAAGAATGAGACGCAGACGCGATAACATCTGGTGGAGATCGCCAGCAGCTGGCGAGTCCGTTCTAGCCAATCTCCCGCTGCGGCTGGTTCCTGGCACCTTTATTGTGATTCTATCGGGCGTAGAAGGAGGAACGGAGGAGTTCCGGAGAGCCGGAGGTCGAGATCATCATGTGGATGCATGATCTCACCTGGCTAATGCATGAGGAGCCGCAAGCCTGAGCCTAATCCTCACCTGGGGCAGACCATTGTCCCCGGCACCGTGACTGAGCCAGATAGCTCATGACCCGTGATCATACGGGTTGAGGAGGGGGGTGTAAGCGACTAAAGGCCGTGAGGGACCGGCTGGTGTGCCAACGTTCTACTACGGTGCTGCTGGGTCAGCAGTGCATTACTACAACCATACAACCATGTGTGGTGTTATTATATAAAGAAATATAAGAAATGCCAAATAATTACAAAAATGATGCAAACAGGGAGAATAGTTAGTGTCACCTGTTGGTGAACGCTGGCATCTTACCCAAAATGTCTTGGCATGTCACCTTTGACACGCGTGTCATAGGCTTGCCATCATTGATATAGACATTCTTTCTTTTCAGGGCAAAGCAGCATTTTGGAAGAAAAAACACATTTGCAAAAGACAGTTTATACAATAGGCGTTGGGTGTTTTGCAAGTAGAAGATAACCTGCAGATAGAAAAGGCAAAATGTCTATCTTGCTGGTAGTTAAAGTGTTTATACCACATTAAATCAACTCCAATAGGTTTAATTTTTCAGTGCTTTTACACCCACTAACCTTTCTTATTGAGAAGGTCAACAGGCACAATATGAAGTAAATTACAGCCTCAGTATACCTGTAATATCTAAAGTGACCCTATTCACACACCTTAAAAATTATAAAGCTCAGCACATGTTGTATATCAAACAAATAAATCAGGTGCCATAAATATAAGCTTCCCTTTTAGTTCTAGACAGAATCATTCACTTATATTTCCCATGTCTGGAATTGTTTTTGGCATCTTTGGCAAAGGTCCTCTTTTGTATTTAGAAAGCATAACTTTGCTATTTAATCTTTTTAAACGCTTAAGAGATTCAAAGTGACCCCAAAGCAGTTTTTTTAATGACCCCACTTAAGTCCTTAATAATTACACACACATAAAGAAATTAAATGATTGTATTGCAATCATTCTTAATACCTGGTTTTTAAATGGTAAATTTTCAGCTGTGGTAGGTATCTTGAGAGAAAGGGGGAGTTAAATGCACAAGAGTGACCAAATATTCCATTTCAATATCTCAGGTACAATATTTTATGCATTACACTTATAAGAGATTCTTCACATGTAGTCTCCAAGCAATACAAATGCACTAGCCTTTTATGTGGGTTGGTTCAGGGAATTAACTCTCCAATTCTTCCATTTGTTTGAGCCAGCTGCTGCCACTTGTATTGTAAATCTTCTGTTATAGTATTCAGAGTAAACTTCGTACTTGGCTGAACAAATACGGACAATCTAAGAGCTTGCTAACATTAAGCAAATAAATAAATTGCTTTGGGACCAATAAAGGCCACAAAGTCAAGTACATTCTTGTTGCAGTGGAAAATCTGCCAGAGGGCCTATGATTATTTTCTGATACTAATGATGTTTTCCACTAAATACATTTCCACTTATTTCAACCAAGGTTTTTTGCTTGACAGAGCAAACCATATTGAAATAACTGAAGTTTGTATGGCTGATACTGTTTGAGGATTAGTTTTGAGGAGGGGTTATTCTTTAGAATGCAATAGTAGCTTTCCATGAAATAACTGCTAACTTCCCTTCACAGAAAAGGGTTAGGTAAGACCTCCACCTGAGTTACTTTAGAGCTGGACATTAAACGTGATCAATACATACTAAGCTATCTGGGACACTAAATTGTTACCAACTTGAGTTTTATGGAGCTCTACACAAACTGTAACTTCTATTCAGTTTTCTCCTAAATAATTTCATATCTTGTGCCTTCGACTGCTGGAAAGCATTTCCAACACTTTCTTACCACTTTTTTACATATTGAGTGTTTCCCCACTTACCTGCTGCTGCGCGCTACTCTCCCCAAGTAGCGCGGGGTCCCCCGGCACTCCCCATTACAGGGGCGGCAACAACGCAGCCACCCTGACGCTGCCACTGTCGCGCCCCCTCAGCGCACAACATTCCTGGCGCCTTTTGATGACCCCACGCAGAGTGCGGGGTCGTGGGGAAGCCCGGGCGCGCATCAGAAATGACGTGCACTGGAAGTAGCGCACAGCAACCACTCACCCAGGTAAGTGGGGAAACGACCCAGTTTTGTAAAACACTGGAGTCCAAAATCAAATTAGACAAGACACCAGAGATGTGATAAGTATATATATTTAAGTTTAAGCTGAAACAGATAGACATCTTGCACCAAGGTAAGAGTGAGTACAAGCTCAAACTCCTACTTTTACTTAGTTACATTTGCCAGTCATTGCTACCTCATCAGCCCGTGACTGGTGACTTCATTTTGAACCAACCTTATGCATGAAAGCACAAGTTAAACCCCTTTCATACCTCCACATCTAATGCTTGAGTGCAGAAAGATAAATATTTCCTTCAAGGGTGGAGACTTTACATTTAAATTAGTTGTCTGACACTCTAAGGCCACTCTAGGTCAATCTTCCAGCTGCAGAAGCATGCTCAAGACCACTCCAAGATGATGATATAATGTGTATCTAGACGCAATAAGGGGGGGAGCAATGTCTAGTTTGCAAGTCATGAGGGTGACCACAGAGGCCAGACGTTTGGCAATCCAGCAAGACATCTGCCCCCCAAGACCAGGTGGCTTCAGAGACAGAATCAGGGTCATATGGTTATAGAGTAGAAACTGAAGTAAAAGGTTATAAAAATTCAGATCATACTTTCTTATAAAAAATAATTTCTAAACATAAATTCTTACATTAAACAGCAATTTCTAAACCTTATTTTTATCAGCCTCTATATCTTTTTCCATGTATATCTTACACAATACCATTTAAACATTAAAATATTTATATTTACTTATAAAATTATACTTATATAAAGTGTATAAAACATAAAGAACTTAGTACTTTTATTTCAGTTTTTCATTCACAGTGTTCTATCATAAGCTCATGGGAATTGCTTTAGCTCATATTCTAGAGTAGTAAATTGACATTGTAGTAAAGCAACATTGCTGAAAACTGAAAATGTTCACTTCGGTACAGACTGGAATTTACAATCAAAAGAAAATATGCAATGTTGGATATGAGGTTTATTTTAGATTAAACACTATTCATGTCCCCTTCCTTCTGTACTAATTGTCCTTCATAAAACTCATTTTAGGTTTTATGTTTGGTTACTGAAGGAACAATAGCTTCTATAATGTCATTCTCTTTTTCTTTATCAATTTTATCGATGACATTATTTTACTGAGCAATTAACTAGTTATTGCTATCTACCACGTCTGTCCCCTTACAAAGAAAACCCCCTCATAATATTTATCTCATTTTATCTGCAGAAGGAGATGATAAATGTAAGTTTAGGTAGAGAGGGTATATATGACTGACAGTAATTTAACTTGCCTTGTCAGTGAATGGAAATTTACACCTCACCTATACTAGATGAACATGTTATTTATTCCACCACACTCATGGCTTCCAAATTTGTAAACCCTGTTTTAGTCGATACCTCTATATTTATTTCATTAAAATGAATGAACGGCAAGGACCAGTGGAAACACTGACCAATGGTACTTACTGTCTAGTAAGAGTGCACGTAATTATCGTGAAGTAGAATTGATTTCAGTACCAACAAAGAATCAATTCTTTAATTTTTTTCTATCTAAACAAATGAGATAGAACTGTGTTAACTTTGGCTGGATTTCTCATATTTTGTACTGGCTCTAAGGCCTTGGTTAGAAATATTTTCTGCTACCTTCCTTGAATTTTATGGCGAATTAGAAAACACTGAAAAATGGAGGGGCATTCTCAAAGATGACCTTTATGAGAAGGAGACTATTTTGACATTTGTTGAGTATGCATCTTCCATTTAGCAACAAGGAAATGGAGGCCTATCAAGGATAGTGTATAGACAACACTTCCAAGTTTCTGCACCACAATTCTGAAGTTGTCAGTTATTAATCAGCCATTTTAAGTCTTTGTATAGCGTCCTGAATTGAAGGTGTGAGCATTTTAAGATTGAAGAAAAATGAAATGGAGCCACCTTATGAAGGAAATCCATTTTCTTTTCATGATGGCTCATCTTTTTCCAGATGTTGCAACTAATTGTCTGAAATAATGAAATGCTCTCTCTGGAATAGCAAACTGGCTCCACCTAATTGATAAATACCAAGGCCATGATAACAAAGTGGACTGATTTCAAAGACAGAAAATGAAAACCTAGCCCCAAAAGGTTAACACTTGATGAGCACTTTCTTCCAAATATGATTGGAATATGATTGGGATTATATTGCTAAATAGCACTGTAGTTTAAGATGGTGAAACAGTCCTTACCTGAAATCATAAATGCATACAGCTGGCGAACTTGCAAGCTCTTTCTCTAAGCAGGCAGTCTCCATTTAAGAGGCAGAATTAGCTGGAGACAGGAAAAGAGATAGGAAGTAACTGGATTTAATAACCTATGTATAACAGGATTAGATGAGAACTCTTAAAAATAAGGTTATATAATTGAATGGGTTGTATTAAATAATAAAAAATAGTAGAACACAGAATGGACATTTACACATGAGAAATACAAGAGCTGACTAAGAAAAAGGAAGGAAGTTGGATGGGAGTTCAAGAATGAGTGATAGTTTATTTATTTATTTATTTATTAGCGGGGCCCGGCCACGCGTTGCTGTGGCAATTGTCCTTCTCATCACAGTCCACAACCCACACAGATGTCCTCCAGATCCAATGATCCGCAGCATAGCCTTTTGGGATGGTCAAATGGAATCCCTCTTTCCCTTTTCAATTCACATTGTTATATGGTGGTGTCTTGTTTTTTTTAGTATAAGGTAACCCTTTCCATTCCACAATGGAACTGTCCAGAGTGCTGAGTAATCCCATGTGTCCATGAGAGGCTGGTTGACAAGTGCACAATTTGTGGCTTGGAGTAAGTGCAGAACTGGAGCAAAGCAGGCTATTTATCCCCAGTCCAGGCAGCAGAGGCAGGGTGGTGAGGCATTCAGATAGAGGCCAGCTCCCTGGGTTCTTAAAGAGCCATGTGCAAAAGAAGCGGAGCCAGTAGTGTTGGTTCGCCCCCACCCCGTGGATTTTCTTAGAAGAAAAAGGCAAACTCCAGCTCGCTTTTAGTAAAAGAGAGCTGTGGTGAATATGGGTGAGGAAGTGGGTAAGTGGTGGTTGGATGTGAGGGAGGGCAGAGTGAGGTGTGTGAGGATGAGCTGGATGTGTATGAGAGTATGTGTGTTGTGTGGTAGCAGTGGGTGAGGCACAGAGAGGGAAAGTTACCTGCTTGGGGGGGACCCCACCTGACATCTCACACGGCAAAGTGTGTATGTGTTTCACTTCCACTGATATTACCTAACAGTATTACCTATTTACTGTTTTAACTGCTCATCTCTCGCCATCTGCGTGAACATTCCAAGGGCATACCAACTCCTCAGGCCACAGACATGCTGCATGAACATTCTAAGAGTGACAGTTAAACACAAACAGCTTCATGGCCTGGTGCGCCAGCAAAAAGACGTTTTACCTGGCTCAGGTATGGACTTTCAGTGATTTGCAGATCCGATTACCTGCCTGCAACAGAGAGGAACATCATGTGAAAATATGGGGGCGATCTGTCCAGCCATTTCGGCGTTAGGGCATGACTAACAAAGTCACTGTTAGCTTTTTATATATATAGATTTCTTAGTTTTTTATACCGCCCTATCACCAAGGGGCTCAAGGCGGTTTACAACATAAAATCTAATACCAGACAGCTGGAGGAAGAGTGTTCCACCAGGCCAGGTCCAGAGCCGCATCATTGTTTCTAGGAGCAAAAGGAAGAGCACACATGTAAATGGGGATGCACACATGGTTCCGGAACATACACACAAACTATGAATGGCCAAAGGACCAATATTTATACCCCAAAATAAGTCTTTAGGCAGTATGGAGTACTCTGGTAGAAAGCCTGAGACAAAGAACTTATTTTCTTTCCAAAGTTCTATAAAATGATAGGAGATACTTGATGAGTCATCAAGGCCCAAGAGAATGTCTGGGCTAGTCTCTTGCATACTGATTGATTGCAGGGATAGATGCAGATAGAGCAGAAGTGGGATTCAGGGGGTTCCGAAGGTTCTGTAGAACCTGTTGTTAAAATTTAAAATATCACTTTTTAAATACTTTCCTGACCAAGGCTGACACACAGGATGGATTCTGAAACTCTCTGAGGGTTATTCATTTTGTTGGGAACAGGGTGTTGCCTCTATGCCCCCTTGCCAGTGATCCTATTTCTTCTATCTCCTTCCCTTTAGCTTCCTGTCTTCTCTCTTCCTGATAGGCTTTCTCTGGAAAGCTCTGCCCCAGTTGTGTGATGCCAGTTGTCAGGACAGGCCCTCTTCCTCCCTCCCCCTTTCCCCAGGGTGGGTGGGCCACAACCAGATGCCAGGTTCTCTTTCCCCTTCCTACCATCCCACTCTTTCCCAGGATGGGTGGGCCATGAACAGATTATGGGCCTTCTTCCCCCTCCTTTGCCCTCCTTGCTAGGGTGGGTGAGCCCCAACCAGATAATGGCCCCCTCCTCCCCAGGTGGGGGGGCACAACCAGATGACAGTTTCTGGTCTGGGCTTAGTTTCACAGTGCCAGTCACTGTACTGGATCCAGTTGCTTAGTGGTGAATCTGCAAGGACTTATTTGAGGGTGGTACCTCAATTCGCCTTGTATACCACTCCCAAAACTATTTCCTTTTGACAGTCTTCATATCCACACCTTTCCCTGTCACCTTCTCTCCCCCCCCCCCGCATTAACCTACATCCCCATTTTAGCAATATTTGTATTTATTTACTTGTATTCATTGTTTTTATTTATTTATTTATTTGTATTCATTGTTTTCCACAATGGGGACCCAAAATATCTTATATCACTCTCTTTTATTCATTTTATCATAACAATCTTATGAGGTAACTGGGGTAACTGATTTAGCATCTATACAGTGAACTTTGCACTGTGGAATTTGAACAGAGTTCTCCAAAATCCTAATCTAACCACCACACTGCACGTGTAACCAGGGTATTGTGGTGGTGGTGTGACTGCTGTTAAACAGCAGCAAGACCCTGACCATGGGTAAGTCATGTAAGTTGTGTGGCATTAAATAACCTGATAATTGTTGCTAGGCTTGTCCACGATGAGACCTACCTAAAAAACTGAATAGTCCTGAAAAGCTCCTTTCCAGACCTTTTGCTATCTAAACCAAAGGATTGTTGTGCTTTTCTAGCAATAGCCACTGAAGGCATTCATTTCTTAAAGCTTCGGGTGGTGTTTCTATGATTTTAGAGGGTTTTTACCCAACAAATGATTTTTTTTAAGATTTCAGATTTTATTGCAAACCTGGGGCTTTTCTCAGGTTTATTGAAAATTTGACACATCTGCTCATGGCTCTAATCTCCAGATCTAAGCATTCACCAATTTGGCTGTGTTGAGAATTAGCTATATCAGTGTAAACTAATGAAACTGCATTCACTCTTCTGTCATCTTGAACTTGGTTCAAGAATAAATAAGACTTGCAGTTTGTAATGGAGAAATCCAATTTTCATGTTTTCCTTTTCTTGAATGTTCCCCAAACTATCCTGGAAGATGTTCAGTTTGTTCTATTAATTCATGGCCTTAGAGTTGACAGTATAAAATAGACTCTCAGATGATCGACACTATAAACTGCTGAATGCCAATATTTTATGAAGAAAGAACATTCCATGAATTATGGTACTCTAAATATAGACATTTGCACCATAAAGTGAATACCCATTTCTTCATACACAGACAGATATGATTAAAGATACAAAGGACAATTTCGCATATGTTGAAGTTTCTTTAACAATTGTGTTATGTTCTTCAAATCAGGACCTCACACAGACCTTCAGTTATATCTCCAACCCAGAAAGTGGACAGGAGCAAGCAGGGGCAGTGGGAGAGGAAGGTGGGGGAGGTGGCAAGCAGGGGCACTGGGAGGGGAAGGTGGGATGACAAGCAGGGGCAGTGGGAGAGGAAGGTGGGGGGGCAAGTAGGGAAGTGGGAGAGAAAGGAGAGGGTGGCACTCAGGGGCCCTGGGAGGGGAAGGTGGATTGGGAGAGATTTAAAGGGAGAGTTCCCTTTAAATCTCCCGCCCCCCAATCCACACTGAATTTAGGCAAACAAAACAACATGGTTTCTAGGTTATTTAAAGGGAGCCCATGAGGCTCCCAACTCCTCCGAATTCATTTGAATGCCCGAATCACAATTCAGATTCAGGCATTCAAATGGATTCGGATTTGGCTTGTATACAGGCAGCATGAATTCAACCCGAATACAAGTCAAATCAGCTGAATAAAATGTTTTAAATAAATAAATAAATAAATAAAAAATCATAGAATCATAGAGTTGGAAGAGACCACAAGGGTCATCAAGTTCAACCCCCTGCAATCAAACCACATAATCAAAGCACTCGTGGCAGATGGTCATCCAGTCTCTGTTTAAAAATCCCTAAAGAAAGAGACTCTACCACCATCCCAAGCAGTGAATTCCACTGTCAAACAGCCCTTACCATCAGGAAGTTCTTTCTAATGTTTAGGTGAAATATGTTTTCCTGTACCTTGAACCCATTACTCCTTGTCCTAGTCTCTGGAGCAGCAGAAAATAACTGTGTTCCATCTTCAACGTGACATCCCTTCAAATAGTTAAACTTGGCTCATGTCACCCCTTAATCTTGTTTTCTCCAGATTAAACATACTTAGCTCCCAAAGCCACTATTCATAAGGTATGGAATCCAGACCTTTAATCATTTTGATTGCCCTCCTCTGGACCTGTTCCAGCTTGTCAATATCCTTCTTGAATTGTAGTGCCCACAACTGGACACAGTATTCCTGGTGAGGTCTGGCCAATGCAGAATAGAATGGAACGATTACATCCCTTGATCTAGACACTATAATTCTATTGATGCAGTCCAGAATTGTATTGGCTTTCTTGGCTGCTGCATTATACCACTTACTCATGTTCAGTTTTTGGTCTAGTAAGACTCCCAGATCCCTTTCACATTTACTGTTGTCAAGCCACATGTCACCCATCCTATAACTGTGCATTTCAATTTTTTTTGCCTCAGTGAGGTATCTTATATTTATTTCTGCTGAAATTCATTTTGTTTTGGCCCAGTTCACAAATCTGTCAAGGCCATTTTGAATTCTGACCCTGTCCTCTGGGCTATTAGCTACTCCTCCTAATTTGGTGTCATCTGCAAATCTGATTATACGATGTCCTCTATTCCACCATACAAGTCATTCATAAAAAAACTGAATAGCACTAGGCCCAGGACAGAACCTTGTGGCACCCCACTAGTCACTTCTCTCCAGGATGAAGATGAGCCATTGGTGAGCACTCTTTGGGTTTCATCAGTCAACCAATTACAAATTCATTCAAAATCACCTGAGGCCATCCCAGTGGTAATCGGCACCCTGTGTGCCATTCTGAAAACACTTGCGTGACACTTAAAATACCTTCAAATTTACAAAATCAATCTCTGTCACATTCAGAAAGCTGCCCTGCTAAGATCCACATGAGTATTATGTCGATACATTACAACATCTTAAAACTCTGGTGAGGCTTGAATTGTAATGAAAGGTCAACAACCAGCTGTGAGAACTGACAGCTGTGATACCAAAAAAATTTAAATAACATATTAGTGAATACAGTCCAAATATTCAGCACAGACATTTCAATGGAATTTGGCCTGGAAAAATGTGCCACTGTGGCAATAAAGAGGGGCAAGATCACTGAGGTTGATGGGATAGAAATACATGATGGCCAAATAATCAAATCCAACCAAAAGTAAGCCTATAAATACTTGGACATTTTGCAGCTGGATAACATCAAGCACAGGCAAGTGAAGATTGTGGTCGGTAGACAATACACCAAGATGGTCAGGAAATTTATGAAATCCAAATTAAATTGTGGAAATACCATTAAGGCCATCAACACCTGGACCTTACCCATCATCAGGTACCCTGCTGGAATGACTGACATCAGGTCCAACAACACTCGTTCATCCAAACTGGTTCACAGCCCACACAAGTGAGCCCTTTTCCTGATGCAAAATTTAAAGGGGAGAGCAGCAGCAAGATTGGGGGGAAATGTAAACTGGGAAGACATCAGCAACACAAGCTCTCAACTGCTCTGAACTCTGCTATAGAAAGACGACTAGTGTGTCAGGGACAAAGGTAGGCTAAATATCTTTTCTCTGCCATCTAGCTTTCAATACGAAGAAGTATTTTACTACAGATGTATTTTACAAAATGGTTAGCCTAGAAATATGCATCATCTAATTTGTTGTTTGTGAAAATTATTATGTATTTGATTCTTCCAAATCTTGATTCATTTTCTTTTGGTAGTAATAAACCACATATCTAGTTAAGTGAAATTCTTCATATTGAAGTCATTTCCTTCCCATAAACCAATGAAATTGAATGAGATTAAGGCTGCAAAACTGTGCATATTTCCTTGAAAAGAAGCTTCATTGAACTAATAAGAAATTTCTTCCAATTAAGTAAGCCCAGAACCCAACCCTCCTTCACTGATTTTACTTCAACTGACTAGTTGTTAAATATTCCAGTCTTTGGCATTCTTTCATTATTAAGCATCTCAACTTGCATTAGAAACCACACAGTACTTTGGTACTGAAGAACATTTATGCTTGGATATCTGAATGATGCTCGATCAGCAGTCCTATCTGGGAAATATAATTTACCTTATTCAGATAGGCTTTGTCAATACAATTTGAAAAAGGTTGACTCTCCCACATGATTTTGGAATGCCTTCATTATAATTCTTATAATGGTTTATGAATTGCCCCTATTTTAACTACGTTTCCTTTTTACTATAACAAAAGAGAACATAGTCCCTTAATTGCTGGTGAATAGAGAACAAAGAATCACACTGGCAATGGCCAAGTATCTCTACTGCCCAAGAATTTTAGAACAAAGGAGTTGGAAAGAAGGAAAATAAACATTTCATTTTGTTAACTTGTCCAAAATGTGTGAACTTCTGTGGACAGATCTGTTTTATGGTTTATAACTGAACATAACAGTATAGCTAAACTTTTACGATTGTTCCTTTGTTGGAGCAGCAGCAAACTAAGCCTACTTACATTACACAGTAATTTTAAATATTTTCTTACCCTTCCCAAAATAATAAAGAAATAGTTAATTTAGCCGGCTATATAATCTATGAAGGTTCACATGTCTTTTAACATTCTTAGGGACAGGCTTGTTTTTATTGCGCATTTGAATAGATAGATTTCACAAACTGGAAGATTATTTTCTCTTTGAAATATTTTCAATGTACAATTTACATTGGACATAAACTTTATATCACTGTCATATTGAGGACTGCATAGAGGTCAGTGAAGTAGCCATCATTTTCATTTTTTGATTTCCTTTGCTATGAAATTTTATAAGTTGAATATTCTTTTAAATTATCATTTCTGGACTCATACTTAAAGGATACATATATGATATTGAGTGACATTTACAGGTTAGAAAACACAAGCTGTCTACAAGATTAAAAATCCAAGCTCTGGAGGAAGGAATAGAAAAACAGAAATATTTCCTAGCTGGGGAAGTGAACCTAAGATTTATAGAAAATGTTATTAGATAATGATGTAGTTTCCAAATGTACTTCATTGCTTGAACTGATCTATTCTCTCTGAACACTAATTCAAGGGATGTTAGATGTTAAAAGAATTTAGTTACTTAGAAAATGCTGTATTGATTGCCCATAGAAGTCTTTAGGGACATTCTTCAGAAGTTTAATAAAAGTGACAGATTCCAGACAAGGTGAAATGTCACATATATTTTCTTGGGATCAAAGATCAGATAAGGATTTAACAGTATTTTAAAGGTTCAGAAAAGGATTCATGTATGATCGGAAGAAAACTTTCTTGAGAATTTGTGAGCAAGCAGTTTGAACATGATTGTGTATCCATTGAGCAAAGTTTGAAATCTTCCTACAAGCTACAAGACTTCCTCCAACCTAAAAAGATTTCCTGCAGTGGAAGAACCATTTAAGTTGGAAGAACACTCCTCAGATTGGAGGAAGACTACATGGGTTGGAAAAAATTTCCCCAGTGAAAGGTAGCTGTGACAGCCTGATGAATTAGGGGTTAATTTTAAAGTACAATTCTGGCAGAGAAAAGGAATGTAAGGAGTTAACCCAGAGCTCCACCTGATTGACTGGCTGATGCAGCTGTCCATAAAAGGCCAGAGGGTTTGTGTAACTGAGGCAGAAAGGGGAGAGACCAGAGAGATTTGCTCCTTGAGAGGATGTATAGCCAGTTTTAGTGAAAGACTGTGAAAGGCCAGGCTCTGTGTGATTCCTGAACCTAAATCCAAAGGGAAACGTCATCACAAAGGCAATGCTATAACATATGGAAGGCTTGGTTATAGGTCTCTGTGGAGAAAGCACCTAGATACAGGACAGTGAAGTCTCTGAGGATGTGTGTTATTTAATTAACAGAGTCAGGAGTGTGTTCCAGGTGGGATACCCCAGAGCCTGCTCTGTGAAGCCCAGTGTGCCACTCTTTAGTGAAAAGAGTAGAATATTTAAGTATTTGTCTAGATTTGTAAAAGAAATATTTTCCCTGAGAAAGAAGTGTTGTAGAAGAAAGTTTTGTTAATACTGAGTGAAAGAACTGTCTGAAACAACTAAAAGGTTTATCAAAGTATTCCTGCCAAAGAAAAAGAAAAGCTTAACTATCTCTGTAACTTATATTCTTGTAAATCTGTAAATAAATGTTCTATGTTTATTTGCTTGTTAATAAGCCTCAAGTAGTAATTTGAGAGTGCCCAATCCAGCCTGATAAGAGCAATCAGAATAAGCCTATTAGGATCTCCTGAAGAGCTTTAGGTGTGTGCCTATGAGTGGTAACTTATGGCAGTGATCTCATTACATAGCACACAATGCCACTAAATGTTATGTCTATGAACTATTATCAACTGCCTTGCTGGATCAGACCAAAGAGCAATATAATTCAATTTTGGTAATAATAACTAAAAATCACTGATAGAGCTCTATTCCCTGTTACTAGTCAATTAGTTTGAAAAGATCCTTTTCCGTCCTCCGGGATTTTATTAGTAACTAGCGTACCTGGCCACGCGTTGCTGTGGATCAGTCTAGTGAAATGGAAAAGAAGGAAAATGGAAAGCGAATGGTTCGAACATGTGGCATTGAACAATGCTTGCAAGGGAGGGGAGGGGAGGGGAGGGGAGGGGAGGGGGGCCCTCGCTTCCCTCCCTCTCTCCCGTTCCCTTGCATGGCACCCTGGCCCCTCCCTCCCTAACATTTCCCTTCCTCTGCTAGCGTGGGTGGCCCATGTCCAGATGGAGGGCTCCGTCTCTTTCACTTTCTTCCCTTGCAGGCGAAGTCTGTTGCTGTTGACGTCCATCAGATGGCGCTGTTGCGGAACCATACCATGGTTCCAACTGTCACAGGTGTGGCAGGTACACAATCCCTCTCACAGTTCGACTGAAATGCACCTCTAAGAGATGTGTGTATGAAAGGTTAACCATGGGGGGGAGAAGTGGGCGGAACGTAGCTTGTCATCTTGGTGTACCTGGGCAGGTGTGGTACATGAGCTAGATAAGTAGTTTAAAACACACTGGGAGGCATGAGCTATGTAGTGTTCAAATTTCAGAGCGTTTGGTCCTGCAAACCCCCAGGCCCTCCCTCACCTTCCCCCTCCTCTGCTAGGGTGGGTGGGCCATGTCCAGATGGCGGCGGTTTTTCAAAGAAGGCATGGTTGTTTTCCTTGTATCAGAGGGTGTTGCCTTGATGGCCAGCAGATGGTGCTGTGGCGGAACAGAACTGTGGTTCCAACTGTCTCAGGTGTGGCATGTACATAACAGGAGGTGTGGAAACAGTAAGGAAACCTGGCCACACGCAAATGCAATGTTGTGTGAAAATATCAAAGTAATCAGTCCATTAGATTGGGAGATTACCTGTCAGGAGCAAAGACGTTGCTGTGGCTTATTGTGGTGAAATGGGAAAGGAACAGTATCAGCAAATAATTGGCAGTGGACAGCAGTAAGTGCTCAGTCATTTGTGGCAGTGTCTGGGCGGTTGTTCTGTGTCACCCCACCAGCTACCTGTGCAAGTGAATTGTATCATTGAAATATTGGTGTACATAAATAGTTAGAGAGCAGCAGAGGCGTAGTGGTTACGAACAGGTGAACTGTAATCTGGGAAACTGGGTTTTGATTCCCTGCTGTGGCACTCAAGCTGTGGAGGCTTTTCTGGTCAACTGGAATAATTTGTGCACTATCGCAGACCTCAGCTGGGTGACCCTAGGCTAGTCACAGCTTTTGAGAACTCTCTCAGCCACACCTACCTCACAGGGCATTTGTTGTGAGGGGGGAAGGGCAAGGAGATTGTAAGCCCCTTTGAGTCTGCTACGGGACATAAAGGGGGGATATAAATCCCAACTCTTCTTCCTCTTCTACATATTTTCAAGGAGAGAATAGTGGAAGCAATAACAGTTCTGAAATAGGCATCAGAAACAGTAATTCTGCATCAGATCCCCAAAGAGCAAAATGAAGTCCCTCATTCTGGCAACCAGCAATATGTTTCCCCAGCTCACCATTTCTGTGGTGAACTCATAATATGTTGAGCTGTCTCGTTATGTGTTCCTCAACTGTGGAGTAATGGGGTATTCTGAAGAGGGAGGCATAAAGACCCGTTAAAGCAGTGTTGGCTGTCTGGAAATGGAGCGAGGCGATGCAAAGCCACAGAGCCAATGGAGCAAGGCTATGCAAAGCCACAGAGCTTGTCTCATGTACCACAAAGGGGAAACGTAGTAATAGCTAGGGAAAATACTGCACAATAACAGCGTAACGCAGAGGGCTATGGAGAAGTGGCATCCCTTTTAACTGTTGTACCTGTCTGAGGAGATGGGGAGGGTGAATATGTTGAATCATTGTAGCGGCCGCCGGGGGGCAGGCGAATTGGCGCGCAGGCTGGGCATGGAGGCGTGGTGGGCTGGCGGTGGTGAGGTGCAGGAGAAGCAGCTGAGAAGTCTGGCCAGTGGGATGGTGTGTCCAAGTCCTGTGTGGTGGGGGATGGGGGCAGAGGTCGCCAATGCAGATGGGAGAGCTGGAGGTGGTGCGTGGGGCAGCCGGGCACTCCAGGGGCGTGGGTCACTGAGAAGAGGGAGCTGGAGGCACGGGAAGCAGGCTGCTCACTGAAGTTGCCAGCGAAGTGAAGAGCGCTGGCGGAGGCGGGCACGCTTCGAGGCTGGGCATGCGCATTTGAAGGCATTGGGGGGGAGGGGGCCTGCAGGGCGCAGGCTGGTCTACTGGGGGCATGCGCATTAGGTAGTGTTGGGTGGGAGGGGGAGGGGGAGAATGCTGGCAGAGCACAGGCGAGTTTGGCTGGTGCATGATGGAGGCATTGGAAAGGTTCTGGTGAGCATGCGCAGGCGGATTTGGGGCGAAAAAGCGTGTTTCCAGGCACAGACATGGCCTGTGTGGTGGGGGAGGAGCTGTAAACATGATGGAGCCATCACGGACGGTGTGGTCCAATGGCAAGCCGTGTGGTGAAGGGGTTTGGGAGGTTACCTGTAACCCACAAACTCACGGATAGACTTTTATATATATAGATTCAGTAACAGCCACAAATGATATGCTTGTCTCTCAGGCCTTATTCACACATACAAGAGAATGAAATGACAACAGGGTGACATGGAAGTAATGTGAAAGAACAGACCACATCACTTCAGACTGTAAGTAAAGGATTGTTTTGAATCTCTATGGTCAAATTCCCTATGAATCTCTATGGCCAAATTAGAAAACCAAGCAAAGAGTGTTTGTAGAACTACAATATTTGCATGTAAAAGTTTCATTTGAAGAAACCTTCATAGCTTGGCTCTACCACCAAAAGTCAAAAGAGGTAGGCCAATAATGCACAAAATGGGTGCTGTGTGGTTTCCGGGCTGTACGGTTCCTACATAGGAACCACCAAACGCAGCACGCAGACACGTATCAAAGAACACGAAAGGCACTGCAGACTATTTCAGCCAGAAAAATCAGCAATAGCAGAACACATGATAAACCAACCTGGACATAGACTATTATTTGAAAAAACAGAAATTCTGGACCACTCTGAAAGCCACTACATCAGACTACACAGAGAAGCCATTGAAATCCATAAGCACATGGACAATTTTAACAGAAAGGAAGAAACTATGAAAATGAACAGAACTTGGCTGCCAGTGTTGAAAAATACTAGAGTCAAGACAGTGTCTAACCAGCTCCACACAAATACAGGATGACTATAGACAAAGGAAACAAAGGCCAGGATACTTCTATTCAGATATTCCCACCAGTGACCTTGCTATCTCCATTGTTACTCCCATGCTATAGACTTCATTGTTACTCATACTTCTATTCAGATGCCCTCAACTATTGACCTGGTTGCCTTCTTTGTTACTCACAGACAAGGTTTCTTCACCCATTCTGGACACTCCAACAGATATATATACTCCACTTGCTTTCCCAACATCAGATCCTCTGAAGATGCCAGCCACAGATGCAGGCGAAACGTCAGGAGAGAATGCTGCTAGAACATGGCCATACAGCCCGGAAACCACACAGCATCCAAGTGATTCGGGCCGTGAAAGCCTTCGACAGTACAATGCACAAAATGTTTGCTGCATGGTGGGGGTGAATGTCCATCACAGCAATATTTCATGTAGTTCACCTATTTCCTGGAGTCCCGCTTTCACTTTTCATTCTCTGTGCTGCAAGTAAGACTACATCTAGCACAATTTAAATTTTTGCTTCACTGCCAAAGCAGGGAGATTTGCCAGTGAGCACAGCTTCATCCTGGACATCTTCCCTCCACCCACCACTAGCCCCTCCCTTGCCCTGCTGTCTGAAATAAAGTTTTAAAAGCTCTCTGGATCATCATGAGGAAGGAGGGAGGAAACAGAGCAGAGGAGGTAGGATAGAGCCAAAGATGACCTACTTGTGCTGTCCTTGCAGAAGCCCTCTCTGTTGCTTTGTACGCCTTCCTCCTCGCCCCCCCCCCCCCACTGCTGGCTCCTGCTTCTCTAAGTGCACAGATCAAGAGATCAATCTCTCAATAGATCAGTGTATGCACTTAGAGAAGCAGGAAGGAGCCAGAAGCCATAAGACTGAAAACCCCACACCTACAAGTTCTTCATAGTAGTTCAAAACTAAAAGGTTCTGGAATAATAAGGAATCCAGACCCATGATAATCTTATGGGATTGGGCTGCTAGAATATTTCATACAAGATAATAAACATGAATTTCAGTCTGAAACTGCAAGCTTTTAATAAACTACTGTGTTACTGGGGAACGCTAGAATAAGGGATATTCATTATGTTCTGTGGAGAAGTCATGTCCTGGGAATAAGGAGCATTTGTTTAGAATAAAAGATGGCTAGGAATCTTAGATGTGCAGCCCATTTGTTTCTAGTTGGGAAAATGCCTTGATGATCTGTAGCCTATACCTTTAAAATTTCCTCTGTCTGCTTTCCCAAGAAAGTCAGTCATAAAAAGCTCACCAAGGTACACCATGTTATATTTTTTCACCCTCAGAGGAAATGAGATTTTCTTTGCACATCTGCCTCTTTCTTACAGCTGTATAAACAAGATTTCTGGGGGCAAACTGCATGGCTTTCCCCTTCTCATACTGGATATACTTGTGAAATAATTAGTTATTTCTATTGTGAAAAATAAACCAGCCAAATTACAATGCCCTGATCTCATTGGGATGCAGGTGTCCGATCTGAGGCTGTCTTCCAGTGATTAAAACTGAAGATTCATAGGTTCAATAATACCAAGGAGGCATTGTGTAGTTCTGAGGAGTGCAGGGGATCCCAGCTGTGCCCGGTTTAGGCTTTAAGACTGTATCTGGAGGCATGGGTTGATGGACCTTGTTTCAGTATGGCAGGGGTTTGCAACCTGCGGCTCTCCAGATGTTCATGGACTACAATTCCCATCGGCCCCTGCCAACCCAATTGGCCATGCTGGCAGGGGCTGATGGGAATTGTAGTCCATGAACATCTGGAGAGCCGCAGGTTTCAGACACCGGCAGTATGGCAATGCAAGATCACTGATACAGTGACAGTTGGTCAGATCTGTAAACTGGATGTCATCTGCTGCTGGCCCATTTCTGAGCAAAACAATATGGAGATGAGTGTTTTATACAGCTCATTTCAATCCATCTATGAGCTGTCTCTGAAGTGCTCTGGCCATTTCAAATAGCCCTGCTTTTTTCCAAATATTTTTTGCCTCCTTTTAAAATGTTTTAAGAGCAATTCAGTGCATCTGAATGCTGGTGATATAACAGTTTCAGTACTATATCTCCACCATTCCGATACATCGGCTTGCTGTGGTGCTATAATGCAGATCTCAGAACATTGCGGGGGGGGGGGAGGGAGAAGGCTAAAAAAGAATGTGTCATGGAAAAAATTGTGGGGGGGGAGTACTCCTGACATTTTAAACAGCACCCTACAGTGATTTAGAAGCACAAGAAAAAGCTGAAAATGGCTGAGCCCAAGGATGCTAATGGGACACGTGGCCTTGTCTGAAAAGGTTAAAAAAAATCTGTTAGTAGCCGGCAGCCACAACAATTGTGTCTGAAATGATGCAAAAAATAAATTGTTAGCAATGAGCAGCTAAAACATATTAAGAGGGCAATTTGAAAGGGGCCACAGAATACTGGTGAAAGCTGGATTGCTGGTACATGAGTTTGAGATGCAGTGGATTGGCCATACAGTGGATTGGCCATTATCAGTCTGATTCTTTTAGGGTTTACATTAGACAATGTAGGGTGATTCCACACAAGCCAAAAAGGGTTCACATCCTTTTTAAAAGCTTAACGGGGGAGAAGTTCTCACAGAACTCACCCCCAAAATGCTTCTGACTCATTATATTTGGCTGGACCCAGATTAAATGAAAGTTACTAAATGAAAAGATACTACTTTCTCCCCTTCAACCTGGGTTTCAGTCACTTCCTGCTTGCCTGTGTGAATTACAGCAAGCAGAATGCATTCTATTTCCTTCCCCTTCCATCTACCATTATGGTGGATTCCTAGGCGACCACCATTAGAGTGGATTCTCTAGGCAACCACCATGTGACAGCAAGTGGGTGGGTGTGGATTCTCAAGTGGGGAGACTCTTGGGTGGGGTGGGGGATTGTCAGGTGGGAGGACTCTTAGCTGCATGGTTCACATGGAAATGCGGCATTTCCTGTGTGCACCATGCTGCTCCCTGACTCTGGGATTCCAGCAATCCTTGATGGCCCCTACCCCAGCTGTGCAAACAGCTGCACAGGCAACACAAGTTCCTTTAATCCATTTGTGTTGCCTGTGCAGAACCAGCCATAGTGTGCTTTTTTTCTTGCAGGTTCAGGCATATCATGCAGGTCAATCGGTGTTCTCATCCCGGACTATTTTATTGTTTTCTGGATAAAGAGAAGGGCAAAACTCAGTATTTAGCTGGGCCTTCCCCATCTGGTAGCAATGGTAGCAAGAGGAGGATGTTGTAGAGCCAGCTTCTGCCCTCTTTCTACCAGATATTGAAAGAGGACAGCCATCTTCAAATTCTATTGTTAACACTTAGATGAGAATGATTTAGTGAAGGCCAAAGGTGCATTAAATGTCAAAAAGGTAGTGCTGGGGATGGGAGATCTCTTCCCATCCACCTTGATATGCCACATCCATATTGAAATGATGGGATTCCCCCTGAGGATGGTTTTGGTGTGTATCAATCATCATCAAGGCCTGCATGACATAAAATAGTCATCAGGGGTGTTAAGCTAGGCTACCCCCCCCCATGTGGCAGAAATAGTGCAGGTTGCTTTGGATAGGTAGAGTTAATTGGCAAGCACCCTAATATATTTGCATGATGGAGTGCCTGCTGGGACATGCCATCATGTGCCTTGTAATTTGGTGTGCTGTGAAGGAGCACCCTTGGTGATGTGGAATCTTTGAACCTGGTAGTAGTCTTGCAACATATCAGAAGAGGGGAATGAAGCTGGCCACCTTTATGCATTTAAGGATGTGTAGGCAGTGATAAGCAGAGCTGGAAAATATCCTGATCAAATTTGAAGCCAGGGTGGGACTATCTTACAGGCAATCCATTTGGATGCCCAGCACAGCCCACTTTCAAAATTGCCACTTACTGAAATAAGTAATGATGTAGACCAGCCATTAAAATAAGTTGGATACAATTAAATAAACTAGTTGAACCCATGTTTGTACTGAATGGAATGGAATGGCTGGGCCTAATATGCTGAAGACACCACTAAAGAGAACATTGCAAGTGGAGAACCATGTTGCTTGGTAGTTGGTAACTTGGTAGCAAGTTGAGTGAGATAGTCCAGGAAAAAGAAAAATCATATGGTTTGACAGTGAAAGAACTGATATGGACAACTGAGCAAAAGAACTTTGTGAAAGAACAAGTTGTGTAGGAGGCTGGCAGTGATAACTGAAGGAAAACATCTTGTACAACTATTATCCTCGTATGCGGCATATCTAAATGAGAGCCAAGAAAGAGAGTATAAGAATAAAGGACTTTCTGATGGTGTGCCACAGCAAATCTGGTATCTGTTGCACCCGAATGTCCAAGCCTAGACAGATGGACTCACGTTCTAGTTGTATCTGAAGAAGTGAAGTGTGACTCACAAAAGCCCTACCAGAAATATTGTTAGGCTTTAAGGAGCTACTGGGCACTTGTTCTTTTCTACTGCTATGGCTAGACTAACACAGCTACACATTTAGATAATGACCAGCTAATGAGAGAATATCTAAACTCCAGTACTCAAAAGCCCTTGTGGTTTCATTTGCCACAGCACCCTGCAAGAGACAAGACACCAAATATGATACCAAAAATGGTAACTGGTTCTTTTCTTTCCTGGAAACAGTATGAAACCAAGACCAACGGGGCACTTCACAGGACAAGTAAACTCACAATTTACTTGCCCTGTGATTGAATCGGGGGGGGGGGGTTCAATTTTATGGGGCCCCAAAAAGCTTATTTTGTTTCCCCGCTCTTGCACATGAAGCCTGCTGGCTGAGTTCTCTCAGAATTCATTCAACGCACCCCTCCCACTGCCCCCAGAAGCAAAGTTCACCAAGCCTGGATCCTATTACCAGGAGGGCCTCCTGGAGCCACCTTAAAAGTCTGGTGCCTCTATCTTCAAAAATGTGCAGCCTGCTTACACCCTCAGAAATTCCCCATTGGCTACAATGGAGCCAAGGCACTGCAGAGCAGAGAATCTTGGGAAATTTCTTGGGGTGCCTGTCAGGGGTGCGTTGTTAAAGTTAGTGACACCAAAATTTCAGAGTCTCATCCAGAGACTGTGCTGATGGTACCACCCAAGTTTGCTGAAGTTTGGTTCAGGGGGTCCAAAGTTATGGACCCTCAAAGGGGTAGCCCCATCTCCTGTTAGCTCTCATTGGAAACAATGGGGGATGGGGTCACCCCTTTGGGGGTCCATACCTCTTGTCCCCCTAACCAAACATCACCAAACCCAGGTGGTATCATCAGGACAGTCTCCGGATGAAACCCTGAAATTTTGGTGCTGCTAACTTTAAAAATGCACTCCCTGCAGGCCAAAATGTGAAAAAACACCAAAAATACCAAAAAAAAAAAAAATCAGACAAACCCGAATTTTTTGGGTATACCCGAATATTTGGGTATATCCAAATATGCTATTTGTCTTATTCGGGTATACACATAATTTTATGCCTGAATAGATCTGAATCTGAATTTTACCGAATTTCTAGGGTATTTACCAAGCCTACATCTGTCCTTAAGTAAGGAAGAATTACTTCAGACACTCAATGGCAATAATATCTAAACGTAAATAACAGGAAAATGGCAATGGCAGGCATGATTGAATTAGCTGTGATATGTAGAGGGAAATAAGTATTGATAGAAAGACAGGAATCCTAGGTCTTTATTCAGTCCTGGAGATTGCATTATTTTGAGCTTCATTATTAGTTGCAATTCAGCAGTTGCTCTTTTGAATCTTTCTTTGAAATCCCCTTCTAAAAGAGCTGCAACCGAATGTCCTGGAAAGTTAAAATGTTCCTCCACTACTATTTGAATGTTCCAGTTCTTAGATGTCAAACTTATGTCTATTTAAACTTTGTCACAGAAACTGGTGAAGACCTGTGAGGAAGTACCAGATGATCTAATTGCTGGTGTTTTTGCAACCGTCTGTCACACTTCAGTCATTAAAGGGTTAACTGTGTGTATGTAAACCAATTACTGAGGTCACTGTTTTATGACCTGCTTTACTGATTAGCTATTGTTCAGCCAGTTAGACATTGCCTACATGCTAGTGGTCACGTGGTCAGAGGTTATAAAGCTATCTTTGAGGAGATAGCCACGATGTGACCACATGAGGTAGCAAGATGTAACCAAGAGTAGTAACATAAGAAAGTACAGCATTTCTTGTTTTTTCTCTGTATAACCCTTCCTAAACTCTTTTATATAAACTCTTTTATGTAAAAAGCAACTGTGAATCAATCTCTTCTGTGCTACTCTGCTAATATATATTAAAATTGCCAACAAAAGGTTATGGGCTACAGAGAGACTCTTTTAGAAATCAGTTGCAGAGTTTTGAAAGGGAAAGTTTCTGCTGCCTGCCTGTGTGAATTCAGAGGTGTTGATTTTACAAGTGCTGTTTTGGTGAGAACGCATCTCAAAAGAACAGCTGGAATCATGTTGATAGCCACTACAGAAAATGCAGCAGCTATGAAATGCATAGCGAGCAACGCAACCCAAACCCTGGGACATGGGAGTCAAGAATGCTGTATGGAACAAGCACTAACTATGCAGAAAATTTATTATGCCTTAACAGAAGACCCCCCCTAATAATCCAGGGGAGGCAAGAAAGTTTAAAGCTGATGATGCTATAAGCTATTTACATGATGCTGAACAAAGTGAAATACATTTGAGCAAAGTTTTAAAATTGGAAAGTGCTGCTTTAAACAAATGGGAAATGAAGTGTTTTTACTGTGGCAAAACAGGCCACTATGCTAGCTGCTGTAGATTGAAACAAAAGGAGGTCTCATGTAGAGCCAAATGGCCATAGGAATGTAAATTACCGGAGATCAAAAAGACTGCCTGAAAAACAAGGAGGAAAATCTCCCCCTCCTGCAAGGGGAAGAGAAAAAGGAAACACCAAGTCAGGAAAAGCTTTTCTGGTTGCCAACTTTGGTCTTGAGACAAAAAACAATGTGTTCATGCTTAACTCCAGAGCAACTCATTATGTAGTCAATGATAAAAATATTTCTCTGAAATGGAAAGTTGTAATGAGAGCCTGATGCAAGCTAGCAGCGTACCTTTTAAACCACATGGGGTGTGGCGATGTGAAAATAAAGATTATGAGTGTGTGTTCATTAATTGAAGTGGTATTTGTGCCCACTGTGACAGGTAATTTAATTTCTGTGCCTAGAATGTTGAAATCTAGATGTGACATTGTGTTCAGAGGATGAATGCAAAATGTTTGGCAGCGAACTTGATATGGAGTTTAATATAGACAAATGTGGACATTATTACTACTTAAGAAGTGTTGAAAGCTGTGATGAAGAGGTTTTTCAAGTGAGCGGGGGAGAGTGCCCTCATAAAGACTGTCTTTATGCATGGCATGTGAAGTTGGGACACAGGTGTTTTAATGCCATCAGAAAACATATTAAAAACTGTGGCATGTGCATAATTGAGCAATCAGAAATGTGATGTTTGCATCAAAGGGAAAGCTACTGCCCCTAGGCATTCCAGCATAAATACTACTAAAATTGAGACTGTTGGAAAAGGTGCACAGTGATCTTGTTGGGCCTCTCGTGCTGTCTTATGACGGAGCCCGGTATATACTTACAATCATCGAAAACTCCAGCAGATTTGGTCATGTTATCTTATTAAGTCAAAGGATTAGATCCCACAGAAATTTAAAAGTTATTTGGCTGCTGTCAGGAATAAATTTGGCAAGGCACTTCAAATCCTTTTTACTGACAATGGATCTGAATATTTGAGTTATGGATTTCAGAAATATTTGGAAAATGAATAGTGAATGCAAGGTCTGTGAAGTATACACCCTCCCACAATGGATTGGGCAAATGGTTTAACCAGACTATATTGAAGACTGCATTTTGTTTATTGCTGCAAGCAGAGTTGCCAGACCCCTGCTGGGGAGAAGCAGTAAACACACAAAATCCATTTGAATTATGGAACAACAGGTTGCCAGGATTGAAGCATTTAAAGGCTTTTGGAGCTAAAACTTATGCATATGTTCCCAAAGAAAAAAATAGGGAAGCTAGATCCAAGGACAAAGCTTGGAGTATTGGCTGGCTATAACCCATTTTCAAAAGGGTACCACATATTGAACTCCGAGACTGGCACTGTTGAAATTCTGAATGCAGTTTGAGTGGACGAAAGCAACATCCTGAAGGTCCCTGACCAAACAGCTCGTGAAGCGCGAGTACCTGATCAAGGGGCTAAGGAAACCACCTTCTCAGAAATGGTCAGTGAGTCACTTCCTGAACCCGGAGTGCAGCTGCAAGCTACCCAGTCAGAACTGGTGGCAAAAGGGGCAAGACCAGATGAAGGAGATAACTCATCCACCAAAAGATGATTACAGAGAGCCAGCAAAGGAGTGATGCTAAAGAAATTAAATGACTATGTATGTTATGCCAATGTGCAATCTGAAACTAAGCCCACGAGTTGGGATGAAATGATATTTATTTATTAAATATAAGTTTTATATACTAAGGGCTCTGGGCAGTGAACAACATAATAAAACAATAAACAAATGGAGCACAAAATAAGTTATAAATTATAAATAAATAATATAGGCTCCATGAACCCATAAACACTAAAAACCATTAAATACAGTGTTATTTTGAAGATAGTAGTAGTCTCCTTGAGTCCTGTATTTGGAGAGAGGTTGGGTTGTAAATACTGTAAATAACATCTTTTAACATTTAACATCTTTCTCAGATTTGTGGCATGTTCATCTGAAGATTAAAGGAAATGAATCTTTCAACTGCCCCTCTCCCTCCAGACTCCCTCCAGATAGAGAAGTGGTTCTCAACCTTCCTAATGCCGTGACCCTTTAATACAGTTCCTCATGTTGTGGTGACCCCCAACCCTAACATTTATCCATTTTACAGATGGAGAACACTGATGCAGAGAGTCTTAGGTGACCCCTGTGAAAGGTTCATTTGACCCACAAAGGGGTCCCGACCTCCAGGTTGAGAACCACTGAGATAGAGTTACCTACACCTGAGAAGAACTGGTGGATGGAAGCACTGCAAGATGAATTAGATTCCTTGAAGCAGAATCAAACTTGGACATTAACCAAACTACCACCTGGCAGGAAAGCGGTGGGTTGCAAATGTGTGTTTAAAATTAAATACCATGCTGATGGAAGTGTTGAAAAATACAAAGCTCATCTAGTAGGAAAAGGATTTACTTAGAAACCTAGATTGACCTTTGTTCCTATTGCTAGTCACACAGCCATCAGAATATTATTAAGTATTGCAGCTTCAAGGAAGATGCACGTGGAGCATCTGGATATCAAAACTGCCTTCCTCAATGGAGAGCTATCAGAGGAAATCTACATGGAATTGTCATAAGGAATTCCACAACCCCAAAATGAACAATTTGAGTTCAAACTTCCGAAAAGCCTATATGGCTTAAAGCAAGTGGCTAGATCATGGAATGAAACTCTAACAGCTCTACAAAAGAACCAGGGATGTCAACAAGGACATGCTTGTTCTCAAGAATGAAAGATGGACAGTATCAATATGTGCTCACTTTCGTGGATGATCTGCTAGTGTGCTGCCAGAACAGAGAGGACACAGCAGAAATTTCCAATATGTTGCCAATCTGTAGAAGTCAAGCAGCTAGGAGAAGCACAGAAATACTTGGGAATACAAATGGAGAGAACCCAAGTTGGAAGTTTTCTTCTCGACCAGAAACCCAAAATTGTGGACTTTATAGAGTCTGTGAATATAAAATATGCTAAAGGAGTGAAAACATCAATGGATCCTGAATACTTGAATCTCCAAGATGGAGAACTAAAGGAAAACTATCATCAGTAAAGAGAAGCAATTGGAAAGTTCCTATCAGCAGCTGTTAGAATTCTGAGCAGAAAGATGAATTCACCCAATCACTACGATTGGAATGCTGTCAAAAGAGTGGCCAGAAATCGCATCAAAACTGTGGACTTAAAACTAATGATTTCACTCAGTGACAACCCAAAATTGGTGGGATATATGGATGTAGAATGGGGTGAAGACAAATTGGCTTACAAATATACAAGCGGATATGTTTTCCTCTATGGAAACAACATAAGTTGGACTAGTCAAAAGCAGACTGTAGTTGCCAGATCAATTGCAGAATCTGAATGCATCTCTGCCTGTAGTGCATGCAAAGAGATGGAATGGATCATTTGTCTACTGGAGGACTTTGGCATGGATGAAACTAAACCAACCACCCTGTTTGAGGACAATCAAGCCTGTATTGCTTTGGTAAAGAGTGAGAGCATCAAGAAAGGAAATAAGCATATTGTGATCAAGATCGCTTCTGTAAGAGACATGTTGCAGAAGGGACTAATTGAAGTCCAGTACTGTCTTTCAGAAGAAATGGTAGCTGACATCTTTACCAAGCCACTGACTAAAATGAAGTTTGAGAATCTTCATGAAAGTTTGAGACTTGAGAAGGGGTTTGTTGGTGTTTTTGCAAGCATCTGTTACACTTAAATCATGAAAGGGATAACTGTGTGTATGTAAACCAGTTACTGAGGTCACTGTTTTATGACCTGCTTTATTAATTAGCTGTTGGTCACCTAGTTAGACATTGTCTACATGCCAGTGGTCATGTAGTAAAAGGTTATAAAGCTAACTATGTTTTCTTTGAGGAGATAGCCATGAAGTGACCACACAAGGTAGCAAGATGTAACCAAGTGTAGTAACATAGGAAAGTATAGCATTTCTTGTTTTTTTCTCCATGTAACCCTCCAAAATAGTAAACTCTTTTTTATGAAAAGCAATTGTGAATCAGCCTCTTCTGTGCTTCTCTGTTAATATATATATTAAAATTGACAACACTAATTCATATAAAACAGGAATCCAATACAAAGTCATGAGAAGAAAAAGCTGAAACAAGGGCAAGTCAAAGCTGCAAAAAGGAAAGTGGAAGTCTTTGGCTCATTCCGCACACGCAAAATAAAGCACCTTCAAGCTGCTTTCACAACTGTTTTTGCCATTCCGCACAGCTTCAAAGAGCCCTGAAAGCAGCTTGAAAGTGCATTATTCTGCGTGTGCGGAATGAGCCTTTGCTAGAAAACTTCTGCTTGCTAGAAGCTGTCTTAACAAAGGAAGTGAGCTAAAAGGCCTATTTAGAACCCACCAGGAAACAGTCCAGTTAGCTAGATATGTTTTCTCTTGTTTATTTTCTTTAAAAGATTGTTTAGTATATGTTATTGATGCTTTGAAAAAAAATCTTTAACTTGTGGCTAAACATCTCTGTCTTTGAGATCTTATTTTCCATCCCATTATGTCTGCTGTTTGTGTATTGGTTGGTTCCTATAAGGTTATGAAAAGAAGAGAATAATTGGTTTTTATACCCCACTTTTCTCTCCCTTCAGGAGCATCAAAGAGGCTTACAATTGCCTTTCCTTCCCTACCCCAACAAGCACCTTGCGAGGTAAGTGGGCTGAAAGAATTCTGAGAGAACTATGACTAGCCCAAGATCACCAAGCAGACTTCATGCGGAGGAGTGGGGAATCAAACCTGGTTCTCTAGATTAGAGTTTGCTGCTCATGTGGTGGAGCGAGAAATCAATCCCCGTTGTCCAGATTAAAGTTTGCTGCTTTTAACTCCTACACCACGCTGGTTCTTGAGGAAAAGCTATTGAGTGGTCAGTCAAAGAGAGGGGGAAAAGACTTTTGCCTAGAGGCAAGTATTTGAAAAGGGATATAGAACCTGTTCTGGATCACCTTCCATCCTTCATGGAGTAGCTTACTGTCTGGATTGGCTGCTTTGAGGGCTAAAATATTCTGTACATAACTCCTTTCATGACTGTGGTCTCATTTCAGATTTTCAAAGGTAGTTTCAAAAACTTAAATGGAGAGCTTTAAAACCAACAATTCTGTAAAGGTAGCAAAATTCTCCCATTTCAGAGCACTGCCTTTTTTTACTAAATAGGGGCATAATGAGCCCTGTGATTAAATGAACTTGAGTACTTGAAGTCATTATTATTCTAAGCTAATAGTAGAAAACAACAGATAATACATTAAATGTGATCCCCATATTATTGAAAGGCAGAGCGATAAGGTTGCTACCACATACACAAAGCTTGTTTTATGTAGATCAGGTTTGCAGCTAATTTATATTTCATGCTCTTTAATAAGTAACATCTAATGAGAATTACTTTAAAAAAACTCTAGCTTATCAGTAGTTGCTAATAACCAGCTATGTTCTTTTGCATGCAAGTTGCATCTTTCATAAAAATTTCAGAAGCCTGAGACTTACTAAATAAAGCTGTCACTCAAGACCCATTTCCCATCTGAGCATAAGGAATCAAAATGGACAGTGAATTAATGCTGCATATTGCCTTTCATTTGATGAAGTCCCCGCAAGATCTTTGTTCTGTCACCTTTAATGCACTCTGCTGGAAGGACTTGCTATCTGATTTCTTATCAGATACATGAAGAGCTGAATATTACAAAGCTGTTATGGACCTTACCTAATTTATGCATCTGAAATGCTTTGCATGTGTGTATGAAGTGAGTAAAAAACAACACAATGCTGAGATTTCAATGTTTTCTTTTCCTGTGGTGGTATGTAACTAGAAAGTTCATTACTAAAAATAAATGGTCTTAACACATGTTTATCTGATTTCTTTAAGTTAAAACAATAACTGAAGTGGAGATTACACAGCCATTATCACTCTTACTTTCATACAGCAGCCTGGTACAGGCATCAAGCAATCTTATGTCTGCTTATAGAGAATAAGTCCCACAGAGTTCAGTGGGAGTTATTCACAGACAAGTGTAGATTGTAGCTTTAATTCTGATTGTTTTCTTGCATAAAAACAATGGCATCTTTATGCAAATAGGCCATTCCATCCACTTACAGCTTTCCTTGCATTATATCACAGATAACCCCCTTTCAAAAATGATTTTTCTTTATTGGTTGCCAGAAGTGTCTTATTGTGTCTGGGTAAAGTAACTGAGGCCGTTTCTGCACGGCCAGGAGGCGCCCCCACGCCGGCAGGAGTTCTGCCGGCGTGGAGTACCGGGCTTTCCTTACGCAAGCGTGCGAGCGAAGGCGAAAGGCCCGACGGGAACAACAGGCGGCTCCGCTGCAGAGCCGCCTCGCCCTCCCGCCACTCACGGTGTCCTCCACCGTAGCCTGGGGCATTGCAGCCCGCCCGCTGCCCCCCTCTGACCCCTGGAGGTTGGAGGACAGTGTGAAGCGAACTCTGACGCCCGCAGGCGTGAAGGAACACCGTGAATGGCGGAAGACAGGAAGACAGTGTCTTCCGGTAGCGCGGTTAAGCACCGCGCAGGAAGACGCTTCCTCAACAACAACCCTTTAAAGGCTTGTTGTTTAGGCTAGCTTGACAGCGCCGCCCTGGGGAGGAAGAAGAGAGTCAGGTCGCCGCTGCTGCTGCGTTGCAGCAGCCAGCTGGCGTATATCAGCTTGGCGACCTGGGGGCGCCTTTTTTGCTTAGGCCCCCGTCATAAATGGAGCGTCTTGAGCTGACCTGAGAAAGCAGGCACTAAGCAGCTCCAGGTCTATCTGGAAAAATAATTGATTCTGGACTCGTTCCAGTTAGACTTCCACGCTGGCATGGGGTGGAAACAACTCTGACGACCCTCACAGATTAGCTTTGGAGAAACCTGGACTGGCTTGGGGTGGGGCTGCTGTTGTTCTTAGAGCATACTATTCTGACCAACCACATCATTGGTGCTGGGATGTCTAGGCCATCCTTACAAATCCCTAAATGGTCTGGAGTCAACGTACTTGCAGGATAATCTCTCTCATTACGTCCTCCAAAGAACACTTTGCTCTTCAAGTGAGAATTTACATGTGGTCCCTGGCCCAAGGGAAGTCCAGCTTACCTTGACCAAGGCTAGGACCTTTTGGGTCCTGCCCTTGAACTGGTGGAACAGTGTCCAATGTTACCAGGGCTCTGTGGGATTTAATGCAGTTGAGCAGGACCTGTAAGCCAGAGTTGTTGCACCAGGCGTATGGTTGAGGCAGCAACGGTTTACCATCTGGATCTCCTACCCCACTCCTCAGACCACCCCGTGGATAGCCTCCTATTTCTCCAATCTCTGATCAGTACTAAATAAATAAAATGCCACATTGCTGATTTCTCTACTTTGTCATGTCTGCATATTTGGTTCCCCCCCCCCCCTAAAACAGTTTACACCCTTGATGAAAGAATTGCAAGTTGGAGACTAATATTCAAAACTTCTGAATTGATATCCTTTAAAGAAATCCTTTGTCCTTTGTCGCTGCAGGCATCACACTTACCCATTCTGTAGCTCTTTAGGACTCAGCTTCTGCAAAAACATTTGACTTCTAAATGTAGGAAAGAAAAGGGCTGGAGTAAACATGCTCCATTTGAGTGAGTTGAAACAAAAAGATCCACTTGAATCTTGCTTCAATAAGGTTGAAATATATTTCTGTAGATTACCATTAGTGCCAACAATACTTTTCTGCAGATGAAGCAATTTCTTTATTCTTTTCCCCCCAAGTAATCATAATGAAAGTACCTCTCCAAGAGTGGGAGGGTATCTAATTTGTCTAGAATTTCTTTTTTAAATGGTGAACAGCCAATAATCACAATTTACCAAAATACATAAATACCTGCTGAGCATACTTTTTCAGGCATTATAACTGTTCTTAAGGCTGGGTTTTAGCTATTGTGCATTTTAAGGATGATAGCTTTGAAAAAAATAAATAAACCGGCAATATGAGTCAAAAAGATAAATGCTGCATTATTCAATGCTTGTATTTAATACTGATTTTTTATAGTGATCATAGCTGGAGTTTCAAATTATATCAGCATTCTACAACATGAGCAACTTGTATGATATAAAAATATTTGATGACACTGGGCTTATCACTGGATAATGCATACCAGGGGCTTTGTTAACCACCCAGAGTTTTGCCTCCAGCTGTGTAACTTCTTCAAAGATATTAATTTCATATGTTAATGTCTGTATAATCAAAGGGCCTTATTTAAAGACTGGGATTCTCTTAATTTGTGCACTATGCTCATCAGCAGAATTTTTACATGTTTCAGAAATTAAATGGAGAATATAGTTGATCCATAACACAGAAAAGCTTTGTGATAAAGTTTTGACTGGCTTGCTAAGAGCAGGGCATGATCTATTTTTTGTTAAGTGGGGAGGCAAAAGGACAAAAGGATACTCTTCTTATATTACGTACATTTTAATATATATTCCTATATATAACAGTTAAATGATAGAATAAATTATGTTGGCATTTATTAACTGTTAATGCATAAATACATTTTTACATTATTTTATCGATATGTAATATTTGAATAGTCCCTCTACCCATCTGCGTACATCAAACCCAAACTAAGGCAAACATTTTCCAGCCTAGCCTCTTTCTGGACATTTTTTTTTAAAAAAAAATACATCACACCACAGGATTTAACTACAGAGACCAGAGAGTGGCTCAAGCCCTCTACATCATCATAAGGCTGTTCCATGTACCTGATTAAAGTAAGAGGGAAAAACTGCCTTTTCTTTTCAGTCAATTTCGTCATATGGGTTCTGCTTTTCCCTTTCACTTATGCAAATCTTTTCTTATTTAATATTTCTATAACTCATAGGCTGAGTTGTTAGAAATAATTAATATGTCCAAATAAGGGTGAATTTTGATAAATAATTATAACTAAACTAAACAAAAGGAATGCCAAACCCAATTACAGCATAGTTTTCAAGAGGGAAAAATAAAAAAACAATTGTCTCTAAATCAAACACCAAACACACCTCACACAGCTTTGCAGCCTGATAAAGTACAGCCTAAGAAAAGCTTTATCAGGTAATTATGCTGCTAGAAGCTAACATGACTAAACGGAAGTCACTGCATTTTAGTCACTGGAAAGAAGTCACCAGAAAAGACATTGTATTGTCGAAGGCTTTCACGGCTGGAATCACTGGGGTGCTGAGTGGTTTCCGGGGTGTATGGCCGTGTTCTAGCAGCATTCTCTCCTGACGTTTTGCCTGCATCTGTGGCTGGCATCTTCAGAGGATCTGATAGTAGGAAAGGAAATATTTGATGACACTGAGCTTATTACTGGATAATGCATACCAGGGGCTTTGTTAACCACCCCGAGTTTTGCCTCCAGCTGTGTAACTTCTTCAAAGATATTAATTTCATATGTCAATGTCTGTATAATGTGCCCTAAGTCCCCCCCTTCCCTGCCAAGAAAAGTAGTCTTGTATGCCCAAAGTCTACCATGACCACTGTCAATGAACAATCCTTGAAAAAGGGAGTGGGGAGACAAGGAATTGGAAGAGCAGGATGGAGATTAGCAAGGCTAAGACAGGTTACCTGTGCAGACTATGTCTCCCATTGCATAGAACTTGGCATCTTTGAACATCTCCTCAGAAACTTTTAGCTCCCGCTCTTCTTTGATCACCACAATCTCACCTAACAGTCAGTTTCTTCCTTATCAAGGGATACAGGGACATAGGTATAGATTTTTATGGGGGGGTTGGGGGTTGGGCCACACCCCCACCCGCCCCTAGGGCATGGCCATGCTTCCCCAAGCCTAGCGCTTATAAAAGCAGCTCTCCAAGGTCGGGGATGGCAGATTCCCTTGCCCTGCCCTCCCCTGCCCCTCCCCTCTGGGCAGAGGCATAGAGGGAAAATGGAGCCTGGTGCAAAATCTGAGGTTTGCGTCCCCCCCCCCCGGGCAGCCACTGTGATGCTGGAATCCACCCCCAAACAGCATCACTTTCAATGGTGTTTAAACTAGAGAGCCCAAATTCTCCTTTTAAATCCACTTTAAAGGGAGAATCTGGGGTCCCCTGGATTAAACAACATTGAAAGTGATGCTGTTTTGGAGATGAATTATTGAAACAACATCACTTTCAATGTGGCGTAGTGGTTAAGAAACAGGTGCATTCTAATCTGGAGGAACGGGGTTTGATTCCCTGCTCTGCCACTTGAGCTGTGGAGGATTATCTGGGGGAATTCAGATTAGCCTGTGCACTCCCACACATGCCAGCTGGGTGACCTTGGGCTAGTCACAGCTTTTCGGAGCTTTCTCAGCCCCACCCACCTCACAGGGTGTTTGTTGTGAGGGAGCAAGGGCAAGGAGAAGTTGTGACCCCTTTGAGGTCTCCTACAGGAGGGGATATAAATCCAAACTCTTCTTCTTCTTCTAAACTGCAGGGACCTCAGATTCTCCCTTTAAATCCATGCAGAAGGGGTGGATTTAAAAGGAGAATCTGAAGCTATGAGAGTGCCTGCTGTCAGGGGTGCAATGGTTAAGCTAGAAGCACCAAACTTTCAGGGTATCTTTAGGAGTCTCTCCTAATGATACCACCCAGGTTTGGTGAAGTTTGGTTCAGGGGGTCCAGGGTTATGGACCCTCAAAGGTGTAGCCCCATCTCCTATTAGCTCCCATTGGAAATTCAACCTCCTCCCCTTCCTAGCAGCAGCCTAATGAAGGGAAGGGAGAGTGTGCCCTGCAGAACAAGCCATGTCTTCTGGACAACTGAATCTCTTCCACTTCCTAGCAGCAACCTAACCTGGGCAACAGGACATACACACTCCAGAATGAGCCAATTCAGCCTCCATCACCTCCTACCACCACCTCCTCTTGGTCCACCACCTGGGGAATTTGCCCCTCACCCCTACATCAAGACCTAGCTATGGAAATATAAAGCAATTTCAGGTGAACACCCCACAAGCTGGGGGTTGGGAGGAAAGAAAAGGATGTGAGTTGGTTGTGTCCCTGCCTAGAATCCCTGTGTCCACTGGCTTATACCAAGAAGGGTCACAGCTCTCTCCTCAGGAAGCTGGTCTTCCACTTCAAAACTGATCAGTCTCCCTCAGGTGCTTCCCTGCAGCCACATCTAGGAGGGGGGAAGGGCAAGGAGATTTTAAGCCCCTTTGAGTCTCCTGAAGGAGAGAAAGGGGGGATATAAATCCAAACTTCTTCATATTGAAAATAAGAACAAGGCATTTAATATTTCTCTGTGTCAACAGTTGAAATAAGAACTCTACATATAAAGCTCCCATTTTAGTTTTGCAAAAGAATATATTCAGTTTGAACAATCTGAATGTTTTAACTCATATCATTAGAAATACCAATTTGCCTTGTCTTGTAACTAAAGAGTTTCTGAAAAATAACAGAAAGAAGAAGCTTTTAAAAATACAGGAAAAGAAGTATTTCCTTAGGCCATTCTAATGATGAAAAACTGTTCCAAAATGTGAACTAATGAAGTACTAAGTAATGAATATTTAATTTGTATAATTTGCTGAACCAGAGCCACATTCTGCACAAACATAGTGTTCATTAGACCCTCAGTGTAGGCTTCATGCAATTACCACATCTCTCCCCCTGCCTGGACTATGGTGGTATTATACAACAGAAATGGAAGATGAATCTCCCTCAAATGTATAGGTAGTAACAGCAAAGGGCAGCAGTGGCACCCACCCAAAAGAAATAAACTATTGGCTTTCACTCATAATATAAAAAGGAAGAAGGAACCATCAAAGTCAAAAGAAAAATAGAAAAGGTAATAGAGGGTTAGTTTAGCAGGCTTTTTGCCTGGCAGTACATTATTAAATTAGCTCCACTGATGGAAGAAATCACACAAAAACAGAACAGTATGATGGCTTGACATTAGATGGTAACTGTATTAATGGTGAGAAGATAAGTGCTACCAAAACTGTGCAGAACAAACACATCAGACAGAGGTGATCACATTTTTCAAAACTATGATGTGATGTGAATTTTAATATGAGCATGGGGAAAAATGAACATCTAAGTAGCACAAGACACTCGCAGAACAAAGGAGCAAGCTTGCATAGGCTGCAGCTGGAATGGTAAATATCAAACATAATTTGCCTTTCTGTTGAAAATAATGGTATTTTCTCTGCTAGAAATGTTTTGCTTACTAAGTGTGGAGGCTGGCAACAGACAGGATCTTTGCATGAAAGGCTGCTTCATATTTTAGGCATCACAGTAACTATGGGGTGCTGTGTGGTTTCCAGGCTGTATGGCTATGCTCTAGCAGCATAGGTGAGGGCATCTGAATAGGAGTGGCCTGGCAAGTGAGTAACAATGAAGTGTAGCATGTGAGTAACAATGGAGATAGCAAGGTTAATAGGTGAGGCATCTGAATAGAAGTAGTCTGGCCTTGGTTCACATTAATTGTCTATAGTCATCCTGTGTCTGTGTGGGACTGATTAGTCACTGTCTTGACTCTAGTGTTTTTCAAAACTGGCAGCCAAATTCTGTTCATTTTCATGGTTTCTTTCTTTCTGTTGAAATTGTCCATGTGCTTGTGGATTTCAATGGCTTCTCTGTGTAGTCTGACGTAGTGGTTGTCAGAGTTGTTCAGAATTTCTGAGTTTTCAAATAATATTCTGTGTCCAGGCTGGTTTATTATGTGTTCTGCTATTGCTGAATTTTCTGGCTGAAATAGTCTGCAGTGCCTTTCGTGTTCTTTGATTTGTGCCTGAGCGCTGCGTTTGGTGGTTTCTACGTAGACTTGTCCACAGCTACATGGTATGCGGTAGACTCCTGTAGTAGCTAGAGGATCCCTCTTATCCCTTGCTGGGAAGGATCCTCACCTATTGACCTTGCTATTTCCATTGTTACTCACATGCTACACTTCATTGTTACTCTCTTGCCAGGCCACTCCTATTCAGATGCCCTCACCTATTGACCTTTACTCACAGGTATATATACTCTACTTGCTTTCCTTTCCAACTATCAGATTCTCTGAAGATGCCAGCCACAGATGCAGGAGAAACATCAGGAGAGAATGCTGCTAGAACACGGCCATACAGCCCAGAAACCACACAGCACCCCAGTGATTCCGGTCGTGAAAGCCTTCGACAATACACAGTAACTATGGATTCCTAGAACTGGTGTAAACCAATGTGCAACAATGCATTGATACATGGTCATTCCCATTCTGCTCAGGGCCTGACACTTTTATACCTTCCCCTGACTAAGATTAAACCTGGTTGTCTGAATTATTCCTCTCAAGTTGTAAAATTGCTCTATACCTGTTCTTTGTTTTCATCACAATTTATTTACTTACTTTATTTACAACCCACCTTTTACACTGAGATTAAAAGTAGATCACACAATGTAAAACACTGTCATTAAAGAACATAACACTGTCAGTAAACAATACAACAGGATTACAAAAGTTAAGATAGAACAAATCAAAAAGTAAACAGTATCAGTCATAACATATCATGACTATACGGAAAATCAGATTACAACAGTAGATGACATTACAGTAATAGGATGATTATACATCCAATAAACACCGAAACAGTCTATAGATCTATTCTCTTCATAAAAATGACCTCCTGAACAATAAAAATTTACATAATCTGCAGAATGATAGAAGCCTGGGATCCTTCCTGGCTCCCTTAGGCAGGCCATTTCAAAAGGAGAGAGTGACCACAAGAATGCACACATACAGGCATTTGTCAGTGTTATTCATTTGTATGGTGGTACCTTCAGAAATAGGAATGTCTGCCTTCAGGTGGGACTTGGGGATTCCCCAGAATTATAGTTCATCTCCAGACTACAGAAATCTGTTCCCCTGGAGAAAATGGATGTTTGGGAAGCTAGATTCTATGGCACTCTACCTGAGGACCCCGTCAACCCAAGGCTCCATCGCCAGATCTTCAGAAATTTCCCAACCTGGATCTGGCAACCCTAACCCCCTATCTGCAACCAATAGTCAAACATGACCTGGCAATCCTATTCAGTAGGCTTTGTTCAGATGAGCAAAGCTGTCCTGATGGTGCATAGCAGGAGAGTTGGTTCTGCAGATATATGGGTCTAGGGTCATGAACGATTTTGTAGGTGGTAAACAGTACCTTGAAGTGAACCTGGTAATTGATAGGTAGCCAATAGAGTGACTGTAGAATGAGTGTGACTGCAAAATGCGTATAATAGTCCATATATGCAGAATGGGTATAACAGTGTATTCTTCACCAGCCTTCAATAGTAACCAAGCTGTGGCAAACTGGAATTTCTGAGCTGACTTAATGTAGTGTGATATACAATAGTCTAATCTCAAGATCAGCAAAGTATGGGTCCACATGGCCATATTGGTCAAGTGAAGACAGGGACAACCTTAAAAGCTAACCAAAGATGGTAGAAACCACTTTTTTTGCCACCAATATTAACTTGCTTCTCCAGCAATAATGCTGGGTCAAAAATAACCCTAGGCTGAAAAGAGCTAGCAAGAGTTAGTTGAATCCCATCATCATGGGGAACACCATGCCCTTCAGGACCTCAGCTTTCCCAACCAATATTCTTCTCCCTCTTGCCAGAATGCAGTTTCACTTTTTTTCTCTTAAGCATTTAACTACAGAGACCAGCGAGTGGCTCTAAATCATCATAAGGCTATTCCATGTAGTACCTGATTAAAGTAAGAGTGAAAAACTTTACTTTTCAGTCAATTTAGTCATATGGGTTTTGCTTTCCCCTTTCACTTATGCAAATCTTTTCTTCTTATTTAATATTTCCATAACTCATGGCCTGAGTTTTTGGAAATAATTAATATTCCCAGATAAGGGTGGGTTTTATAAAAAATTATAACTAAACTAAACTAAAGGAATGCCAAACCTGATTACAGTATAGTTTTCAAGAGGAAAAAATAAAAATGATTGTCTCTAAATCAAGGTACCTTTTTGCCATTTGAAGCTGAAAATTAGGACCACTAACACTGAGCAAGAGATAAAGCTCCGACCCAAGAAGGCCTCAATTCCCATAGGAAATATCAGCGCCTAAGGCTGGCACAGTAATCTATTAAAAAGAACATGATTTTGATAAATTATATATTCTACACGTGTACATAGGCATCACACTTTGAGCTGCATTTTGTCTCCTGTGCTGCTGAATGAAAGGGTAAAAATTTCCCTTGCTATGGGTCACACTTATCAATTTGTATTCCTTTTCTCAGCACGGCAAGTGAGCAACACTCCTCCAACTGAAACCATTTTTGGACAGCTGGCAAGCTTCTTCCACAGAGAGGCCCCCTGCCTGGCTGATCTAACTCCTACCTTTTCGAAGACAGAGTGGGCAGATAGTTGTGCATCATACAAAAGATCTGCATTGGCAGCTTCAGGTATCCACCTATAAAAAGCTTGGCAGGGTTCTGAACTGAAAGCTCCACTATTTAGCAAACCATTTGCTGGAAACAGCAGGAGACCAGTTGTCTTCAGACCAGGCAAGGAAATAGAGACAAGAGACCTGGAATTCTGCAATGCAACATCTCAATTATTCAGGACAGATTATAGTATGCAAACCATGATTTAAAAAAAGGAGATGAAACAGAGGTTAGCAATGATACTGAGTTTGCTATTGTACACATTTATTGGCAATAAGTGCCACTGAAATGAATTTACATTTTCTAGTAAAGCACACTTACAATTAGATTGCAAATTGCCAACTTGCCACATATTGAAAAATAAAACAGAAGTCTGGTGGACACCTTACAGGTGAACAACATTTATTCTGGCATGAGTTCATAACATCTTATTGATAGATGGAGAAATGTTTTCTGGTTTACAAATCATGCTCTTGTAATGTTATAGATTTTTAGCATAGAGTTTCTACCAGATTTTTTAATTCATTGCTGAGTAACCTTACACGGATTACAACTGTGTACAGAGAACAAAGGTTAACCCATGTGCAACTTGTCCCAAAGAACTTTGGGAATTGTAATTCTTGAAAGGAATTCCTGTGGAAGACTTTTTACAGAAAGACAGCTTTCAGTGTTCATCTGGAAGAGTGCAAAACAGGGAAATAAACCAATTTGCATGCAAAAAAAGGTCTATAATGAAAAGTCTGATGTAGTAATATACTTCATGGAAAGGTTATCAACATAACCATCATTTCAGCTTATGCTCAACTACAGATGCTGATGAGAAAGAAATTCAAAGTTTTTATGCAGTTATCCATAAAGAAATTGATCCCATCTAAACAAGATGCACTAATAATTATAGGTCTGGTCAGCTCAGTTGTTCAGTTCAATACTGGGCTCAGCATGGCTGAGTCGAGCTTTAAATTGCAGTTTAAAACTGGATCTGGTCCAGCTGAGCCCACCTTGCTCTCCTCTCCACATGGAGTTCTGGCTGGGGTGAGCCCAGATAAATGTTGATCAGTTCAGTGTCCAACTGTGCACCTGCCCCCAATCTCCACATAAAGTGAGTTTCCTGCTGCACTCCCAATTTGACCTGCCCAAGTGTTTCCTGAGGTTCCAGCCCCCTAATGCCCCTCCCTAATTAAAACACTGAAAAAAGCTGAAAGTTGATAAATTTGAAATGCAGTGTTGGAGGAGAGTTTTATGGATACTAAGAACTGCCAAAATGGCAAATAAATAAATTCTAGATTGTCAAGCATGAACTCTCCCTAGAAACTAAAATGACAATTTAGGCTATCATGGTTTGATCACATTATGAGAAGACAAGAATGTCTAGAAAAGACAATAATGCTAGGAAAACTCAAAGGCACAGGAAAAGAGGAAGATCCACCATGAGATGAATTGACTCAATCAAGAAAGCCATGGCCCTCAGTTTGCAAGGCCTCAGCAAGACTGTAAATGATAGGAGATGCGGGGGGGGGGGGGGGGTCATTAATTCATAGTGTTGCCATGTCAGAAGCAACTTGATAGCACTTAACACATAAATCAGGTTCGCAGAGTAGTTACCCAAAACTGCATAACACATATACATGACATGAAATAAAAATTAGCTAACAATATAATGTTTTCTGGATTTTATTTGAAATCTGCTTTTTCCAGTCACACTTGGAAGAAACAGAGAGCATAAGAGCACTGCGAAATTAGAAGGGCAGAGGAAAGAGTAGACAAGATTCGCTGCAAACAAGCCAGTTTGAAGCTATTCTTTTTCTTATAGCACTGCTGATTTTTGTTTTTTGTCTCCATTGTTGGTGCAGATTTCTTCTGCTTTCCACTTACTGTATATACTGGCGTATAAGACTACTTTTGAACCCTGGGAAATCATCTGTAAAGTCTGGGGTCGTCTTATATGCCAGGTACTGAGTGGGTGGTACTGAGCAGGTGGTACTCTATATTTTAACTGGAAAAGTGTGGGGGTCGTCTTATACCCCCAGTCGTCTTATATGCTGGTATATACGGTACATTCCCAAGCAATTATAGCTTATCTCTGTGGTTAGTTTTGCATGTGTGTGTGTGTCCTCTCAATTGGTGGCCATCCTGCTAGTAATCAGTAACACCCAGCTCATTTGCATAGGGAAGTTTTAATTCTTTTTGAGATTAGAGCGAGACTCCAACACACAAGAGTGCCCAAAGTCATTTACTGTTGATACAAAATGATATGAAAATAATTGCATTTGTTATTAATCTCTTCCTTTGATATTGAACTGGGAAGACTGAAGCCAGATTGCTGAGGAGGAAACAAGGATCTTCCTCCATCTCTCTCTCAAAAAATAAAAGTTCTGGGGTGGTTGTGGAGGCAATACTAGAGGTTGCTTAGATAATGAAATCGAAAGAAAATTAGTTCATACAAAATGGCCAGGGCTAAAAAGTAACCAGACAAAGATGAAGTACTAAGCATAAGGTACAAGTGCTATTTAATAAAGTGCTGAAGTGAAGTGTGCACTATACATACATGAACAAAATTGTCAGCACAAGTGTGGCAAATACAAAACACACAAGAATACCCAAGACTAACAAGGAACATGCAAATGTCTAATGACTGCTAAATATAAAGTCTTTAGCCCATTTCTGCATAAATATGTTGATACAGGAGAGCTCTATGTCTATGAAGGTCCCATGGTACTTCTGTTGAGTTGGTAACCATTCAAATCTCCTGTTCCAGACTATAGAGGGATTTCTGGTTGAGGCATAGTTATTGTGAAAAGGTCCTTGTGCAAAGATACACAATGAGAAAATGTAATTCTATTCAAAAAAAAATCAAAGAATTTCTCACAACCAATTGTTGAAATTGGTTTATTCCATGCAACACATTCAGTAGAACTCCCTTCATGGTATTCAAGCATTTTCAGTCATTCTTCATTAGTATTATTCCATAGCCAAAGTTACTTAAATGGGGTATCAAAATAGTTGTTATCCTTCATGATCCCTTGACAGTTGGTATTACCAGTAGCTACATGTTGGATTTCTTGCACTTGCATTCAGAATTCTGACATTGCATGATGAGCACAGCAACAAAATGGCTGCTTCAGGAAGTAGAGCGAGCTACAAAATGATTGCTACAGTTTACTTTCAATAACATAATTTCGATATTTGGGATGTGATGGTAGCTGCTGCCAAAGCAATATGCAAAATAATCTGTCAATCAAATCTTCAAAAATCAGTTTGAAGACTTGCTGGGCAAAAACCTTACCTGGCCCCACCCCCTTCCTAAAAACACTTGTCAGGTGCCAGAAAGAGTGTTGGAGGGTGCCTTGACATTTCTGGTCATCACACTGGGGATTCCTGATGTTAAATGACTGGAAAATGTGCACTTATCCATTTAACATAAATAGCAAGGACAATTTGATCCTTTCCTTGTTCCCACTTCTTCATTTTAAATAAACCATTTGTGACTATGGCACCAGAGATCTGATGCATTCATTTTGAAGCCAAATACTTGTCTGAACACTGCCTTGCACATCTAACATTTTACATTCAAATGAGTACTTTATCTTGCTGTTTCTTTCAGATAGTTGTTGTAAGCATTATTACAAGTTCCAGGCTCTTGAGATTAGGCAAATTACACTATCTAAAATAAATGAAATTGTTCAGTGATGTTTTGAATTGTACTTTGAGTTATGCATAAGACTTTTCTCCAGTGATCATTATCTGTTTCTCCTCTTTTCCCCCCTCATGTTTTCCTGTCCTGTTTTTCTCCTTCTGTTCTTCACATGTGGCTGTCCTGTAGGAATTTCCAGTTCATTTTAATGGGCTTCATTCCAATCTGTTTCTCCATAGGGCAAGATCAGTTGCTGCAGTTAATGATACATGAACTTATCATTACCAGCTTCTGGAGTGAATGCTTGGATGAGAATAACAAGGGCTGCTGAGCTGGCCTGTTCAGAATGCTATCAAGCATCATCATGGCATCCATTTGAAAAAAATATATAGATTGGGCAAGAAGGGAAAAAGCAAACTTTTTAAATTTTTTAAAATTAGGTATAGCCTATGAGTTGCTGCCACGGAACATGGAATCATAATGAAAGTATGGGCATCAGTCGGAGATATGACAGAATTTTGCTTCTGTATGGAACAAAGCTGGGGGTGAGCCACATGCCAGTCTATGCTTCATTTATCATCGCTGTAACTATAAACAGCAACCAAATGGTTTGACTAATGTCCACGAGATACACTTCCAACCTTTCTAGTACATATATGATAAATTACTCATATTATCATGGTTCCCACAGTCCATACCGCAGATGCATAACCAGCATGAAGTCAGCACCAGCCAAGTAATCTGAATGGAGTGGGCAATATTAGTGTGGGGTAAACCCTGAAACTGCAGGCTTTTAAAATTATTTTAAAAATTACTACTCTGTTACCAGTCTCTGTGTAAACTGGAAGAAAATGATATGAGATTTGGTATTTCCAGAAATAACAGCATTACCCAGTCAGTAGCCTTGTAAATGAATGAGAATCAGGTTGGCATCAATCCTTAGACATATGTATAACAAGACATGAATAGGCTGGCAGCCTTGTGTCTCCCAATTAAAAACAAAAAGATGTAGATATGCTATGTGTTAAGTCCTGATTGTTTGGTCTTGGCGTGAATTTCCAGGGGGAAGCAGGAGATGTGGCATCTGGGAAAATGTCTGCCTATATTCAGTATGCTGACTTTTGTTTTCTTATTTGTGTTGCTTTGCCTATGCATGCTTGTTAAGAAACGACCTTCACATGAGAACTTCAGAGTGTTTATCTGAAATTTGTGGGGGGTGCACAGCTATATCAAGCTTGCAGCAAACCATTGCTGGCTAATTGGGATTTGGAGGAGGGACTGAGGTAGTTATTGTTGAGGTTTCTGCTCCTATTGTCAGACTGGACAATGATCCTGTCCTGAGTGCAACTCTTCTGTTTTTCTGTCAATAAACGGGATTTTGTTTACAACGGAGTCTGCTTTGTTGGGACACCTAGAGAACAGGACACTATCCCACCCACTGATTAAAGCTCAAATCATTGTGGGGTCAAGTAGAAAGTCAGTATAGTATAGTTAGAGAATTGGACTGGAATCTGAGATTGTAGTTCAAATCCCTACGCTGACATAAGGCAAACCAGGGGACCTTGTGGCAGTTGCACACTCTCTGCCTAACTTTCCTCTCACGAGGTAGCATGAGAATAAGCTAGAGATGGGAGAACTATATATACCACCATTAGCTCATAGGAGGAAGGGTTGAATAAAAATGTACTAGAAAGAATAATGGGGAGACTCTTGCCTTATTCGGCAGTTGAATGAAATATTTGTCTACTACTCCATTGTATGGGGCAGTAGACCTAGGAATTTAATGAGTAGTCCACAGTATCACAGCAGTGCTGGAAGCCTTAACCTAATGCTATTTTTGCAGCTTCAGTGTTCATGGAGACCTGCATACTGGTAGAAATACCTAGATTCAGAAGGCATCATACATTCTTGGCAAAGAGCTGAGGATCCTAAAAAGGCTTCCTATGTACACCTCTAAATCATGGAATTCAAGAAATAAAAGATTAATGATCCCAGACTTGGAGGTGGGGTAGAGTTACTCAGACAGGTTAGTGGCTTTGTTCCAAACACAAAGAATTACCTGCACAGACCTATAGTTGCTGAAGCAATTTAAGTGTAACTAATAATAAAACTGCTATCCTCAGCCAGCAGTCATTAGGAGCAGCTGGGAGTAGGTTAGGCAGCAGATCAGAGGTGGGATCCAGCAGGTTCTCACAGGTTCCCGAGAGTAGGTTACTAATTATTTGTGTGTGCCGAGAGGGGGTTACTAATTGATGATTTTGCCACATGATTTTTGCCTTAGTTACGCCCCTCCTCTGCTCCTCAGCAGTAGCGCGCAGAACTTGAAGCAGTCTAGCAGGAGGTGCACCGGCGTGCATGGCAGCCTGCGCCTGCGTGCATTTGTTTCCCGCCCAAGGACTGGCACAGTGGCTGCGTCCTTGCCACAGCCCCACCTAGCAATGCCCCGCCCCCAGAATGCCCAGCCACGCCCCTGTCATGCCCCGCCCAGCCCCATTGGCGCTACACCACTGTTTGAATCCCACCACCATGGGAACCTGTTACTAAAATTTTTGGATCCCACCACTGCAGCAGATCAACCAAGCTTGTTAAGTGCATGTTAAGACAAGGCTTAAAAACAGCAGCAAGAGGCTTGTTGAGGAGGATGGTGGATGGTATAGCAAGGGGAACTGGAAGGGTGCTGTCAACTTAGTATGTATGTATGTCTGAAGTACTGTATAAACAACTGGTTGAACTGACTTGAGAGTGCTGAATGTGCTTGGGAGTAATTGTAACAATGGATTCTAGGCCTTACCCTGTCCTATGGGCCACCTAGGAGACACCATGTCCCATTATACATGGAACACTTACCTTAGGGCTCTTAGCTGCTCAGTAGAGCTCTACTGTGTTTCTCTGTTTATACGAAGAGGCAGCCCAGTACTTGCCTCACAGCTGCTTGCTGAAGTCAGCTAGGCCTCTCCTTTCCCTGGTTCTCTCAACTCCACTCACCAAGTTAGCCTTAAAGGTACAGATCTCAAGACTGCTGTCTTTGTTCAAGCTCTTTAAATTACTATTATATCAATATATCTTTTATTGCCACTATAGTAATATAGTAGCCCTTCCCCCAAATAATCTCCTCAAATGAAAGAGGCCAAGCAATTCCCTGGACCACAAGCTGCTGAAAGCAGGACCATGTGCCACAACTGATATTCTCCCCCCCTCTCCTCCCCCACCTCTGCCACAGGAGAAGAGAGAGGCTTGTTTAAAATAGCCTTGTCTGAAAAGCCCTCCTGATCATCAAGGAGGGTGGAAATAGAGTGGGGGAGGCAGGGTGGAACCCCAAAGAGATGCTGCTTGTACTGTGCTTTGGAAAAGAATTCTCTGTTATTATTATATCAAGTTTATATCTTGATATGAGTACATAGAGAAGAAGGAAGGATGGAACATAAGAACAAGCCAGCTGGATCAGACCAAAGTCCATCTAGTCCAGCTCTCTGCTACTCGCAGTGGCCCACCAGGTGCCTTTGGGAGCTCACATGCAGGATGTGAAAGCAATGGCCTTCTGAGGCTGTTGCTCCTGATCACCTGGTCTGTTAAGGCATTTGCAATCTCAGATCAAGGAGGATCAAGATTGGTAGCCATAAATCGACTTCTCCTCCATAAATCTGTCCAAGCCCCTTTTAAAGCTATCCAGGTTAGTGGCCATCACCACCTCCTGTGACAGCATATTCCAAACACCAATCACACGTTGCGTGAAGAAGTGTTTCCTTTTATTAGTCCTAATTCTTCCCCCCAGCATTTTCAATGAATGCCCCCTGGTTCTAGTATTGTGGGAAAGAGAGAAAAATTTCTCTCTGTCAACATTTTCTACCCCATGCATAATTTTGTAGACTTCAATCATATCCCCCCTCAGCCGCCTCCTCTCCAAACTAAAGAGTCCCAAACGCTGGAACATGGAAGGGTGAGTGAGGGGGGAGCAGGGGGAAACTAGATCGGCTGGCCATGGGTAAAGGGAAGATGTCCGGAACAAAGTTGTGTTCACAGGCAAATATGCTTGCTCTGGCAGGGAAGCCAATTGAAAGTCACCCTAGAAGTGGTCTCACTTGCCACAGAAAGAATGGGCTTTAGGAAAGCAGGGCTTTAGGAAATATGTCCATTCAAGAAAAATAGCTATAATGGACATTTGCCCCCATTGTGCAGCAGATCCCTTGTCCATAATCGGCCTATTAGTAAGGCTGAACAACCCAATACTTGAATACTAGACTTTATGGTTGTGAAAATGAGTGCTTTGGTGGGAGACAGCTTGGAAAGCCAAGTTTTCAATAGCATAGCAGGCTATTGTTACAAATAACCTCTGAAATGATGTGTAATGGCTGGCTACTAATATTTTCAGTGCATGCAGCCAGGGTCTATCTCTTCGTCTTTTCAATTGCTCCTTCTTTTAGCTTGCTATGGTATTATCTTGCTCATGTCCAGCTTAAAATTACCCATCCCACTGATGTTATTAACCTAGCTACAACTTCATCCTTTCAACCTCACCCCTTTTGTTGTGTTGTTAGCAAATTCTATCTCATCATCACAAAGTTCAAGGTATAGGAAAGAAAATAACCATAGATTTTTGAGTAAAACTGCCATCCAGGCAGAATTTCTGAAGAGTAATTTTCATAGGAATAACAAAGTGTTTTTAATCTCCCTATCAATATGAGACATTTCTCCAGCTTATTCTTATCATTTGTATGCAAGGAGAAAATTATTTTTCTTCCAAGGAGAAATTTTTTTTCAATCTAGCGTTTTTTTTTTATTTGATGGAATTATTATTCCTTTTGTGCCTTCCCTGCTGTTTCATATCAGTACTATATGTTTGGTAAGAACCTCAAGTTAATGTTTTTATTCACCTAGTTTAAGAAAAAATTTTTCCTTATTCAGCAATTAGGAGTAAAGATGTTATGAAATGATAAATTATGTTATGAAGTGATAATTTAAGAAGTGATAAGGCATAAGGTTGCTGTAATTTTGAGCACCAATTATGTCCAGAACTAAGTGGTCTAAACCACCATAATAAAGAATGAAACCATCAGACCACAAGTAAAAAAGGGCAGCCACTCAGCATCATTTAATTTCCCAGGGGGAAAAAGTGGACTATAAATTAATTAATTAATCAATGCAAATTTTAAGGCAGCTTGTTAGGACTTTGTAAAATGAACGAGTTCTTTCAGCCTCTATAAAAACTATGCATTAAAAGTAGAGATCTGCATTGATCTGCACCTGTGTTTGTGTGTACTACTTCCTTCATTACCATCATAGACTTTTCTGCACAGCACAAATAAAACATCTTGAGGATGTGAATCAAGAACAGATTAAAGAAAAGGGGCTTGTGCTCAGTGCACAACTCCTGTGAGACCCCTGCCTAATCATTATTTCAGCTTCCCCAAAACTGCACACTGTGGAATCCACTTGGAGCAAAATGCTCTACATTCAGCCAGCACAACTTCTTGTGGCTGCCAAGCCCTCAGCACTTGAGGAGGCCCATACGGCCATTCAGGAGAATGATTTCAGGCCCAGGAGTGATTTCAGTCCACACTGCCACAAGGAGTCCTTGCTGCCTCAGCAAACAACCTTGCCAATGACACTGCCACTGCTAGAGATCTGCCACTACTACTGCTGCCAAAAAGGGGGTTCTTCTGCAATAAAGTCACACAGCTGACCTCAGCAGGGTGTCAGGGTCCTTTATATGCAGAGCTAGTGTAACCCCCATGCTCAGAATGGGTTGACCCAGAAAGGGGTGGAGACTGAAAGCAGCAGAAGGCTGCAGAGCTCATGTAGTTTTGAGGAGACAAGGCTACCAGACTCAGACCTTGGTTTGTATAAGCCCTTTACACCTTGTTAAGGTAACTGCAATGTTGTTGGGAACTACTGGGAAGGTGGTAGTTTATTTTTGCTATGTTGTAAATGTTGGAGTTTATTGTTTCAGGGTTTTTTATGTTTGTAATGGGTGAGAGTTCTCCTGGAAACCTTCATCATGTTGAATCCTGTTCACCAAGCCCTTGGAGTCTTCAGGAGCCAACCCACTTGCAGGAAGAATTGGACTTGGCAATATCAGAAGACTGTAACTAGAAGGACTTGAAATGAAACCTGAACAGGACCTTGAAGTGTGACGTTAAATGTTGATGTTATATGTTATGTGTTAAAGTAAACCATTTTGTTTTGTTTTTAATTTGTTGTTACAAACTCATTCCAAGTTCTGCCCCACGGAACCCACAGATAGAGGTTACACTAGCAGACCTGAGAGAAATCCCCATTGCTGTGGTCTGCAAGCCCAAGCTCCACCCGCCTGGCAATATCAGGACACACTTGATTGGCTCGGCTGAGGGAGAGAGAGATCTAGGGAGTCTGCACAGCCCCAGAGGCATCCCCTGCTGTTTTCTTCATGCACCACCAAGACAGACCAATCCACTTCAGTTCCCCATGTGCCTGTAAACATGAATCCACGTAAGTCCAGGCCTTGGCTTCTTATACACCAAATAACTCAACAAGATCAAATGGAAATATTTTTAAAAGGAGAGAAAATCCTAGTTGTATTGGCAGAAGAAATATTTTTATGTATTCTCTGCTTTTTTTGCCAAAGGGGACCAAACAAGGTTTTCATCATTCTTCCTCTTCCTCCATTTTATTCTCATAACAACTATCCTGTGAGCTACTTTAGACTGAGAAACATTCATTGGCCCAATGCCACCCACTAAACTTCCATGGAACCAGGAAGATTTGAATCCTGCTTTATCAGATCCTAGTGAGACACTTTGATTACTGTTTTGTACAAAGATTGTCCTACACAAAAATACATTACACACTCAAACATCTGCCTACTTAATTTCCTAGTCTATGGAGTTTTTTTAAAGATCCCAAACCTTAAATTTTAGCCTAGTCACTCTAGTAAGTTTAAAAATATATTCCTAATGGGAACATATTAATCTTGGTTTAAAAAATTCTGCCAAGTGTTTAAAGAATGTCATATAGTATCAAGTATGAATTTCCAGTTGTTGAATTGGATTTTCAGTCATTGAATTGGATACTCATTCTCATTCATCCTCATTAGTCTTTACCTGTCTTTCCAAAGATGATCCTATGGCTGAATAAATGTTCTCCTGTATTGTCCCTTGCAGAACTCACTGGCTCCCCAAAAGTATTATTTCTATCTGTTGACAATTTTTTCTTTAGAGTAAGTACCCTTTACATTTTGGGTTTCCTTCGTCTACTGGCCCACTGATTATCAGTTTGCTATTCCTTTCTAATTTTATAATCAATTTTATAATTTTATACTCTAATAATCTAATAATAATTTTATAATCTAATTTTATAACCAATTAATCTCCAAAACCTTTGGAGAAGCCGGCCGCTGATGGTGCCCCCTCCTTCCCTTTTTATAATCTGCGGCCTTTTACATCTTGGGCCTTTCCGTTCGCACCTCAGAGGGCCCTTTAGATTGCTGGACGCGATGTTTTGTGCGCTGTTTTAAATGGTTTTAATGTGAGATTTAGAGCCCTAATTTTATTATATTGTATGTGTTTATTGAATGTGCTCTTCTTGTTATTTTAGATTATATTAGTTGTTGTACACCGCCCAGAGCCCTCCGGGAGTGGGCGGTATAAAAGATGAATGAATGAATGAATGAATGAATGAATGAATGAATGAATGAATGAATAATCAAGCAATGAAAGTAATATTTTATTTATTCTTATTTTTGAGTTCTAAGATTTTAAAATATTGTATAATGTATGTACAGATTCCAGTCCTCACTGTCCAACATTCTTGGTCAAACAAATAGCAGTCTTGGAGATATTTGGTATTATAATAATTCAGTACATTTTTATATTCTAGGGTTGCCAAATCTCCACTAGGGGAAGGAGATCTTCTGCCCCCAGCAGCCATTGCCTGCTGGGATTTTGCAGATAAAATGGCTGCTGCAACAGATTTTGATGAAGTCAGTTGGACACATCATGACTTGCTGAAATCAATCCAAAACTGTATTAGTTTCAGTCAGTGCTTCAACATGTCTGAAAAAATCAAGTATTAACACCAATCTCAGATAATCTATATATATAAACGTGAAATACCACTCACTCACTCACTCACTCACTCACTCACTCACTCACTCACTCACTCACTCACTCACTCATCAACAGAACTCAAAAACAACTGAAGCCACACGCATGAAATTTGGCACACCTGTTCCTTACGTACTCCAGGTGCTCACTAAGAAAGGATTTCCCAAAATATTCACTTCCACTTGATTTATTACCTATTTACTGTTTTCATTGCTCATCTCTGGCTATCTGCGCGAACATTCTAAGGGCAAACCAACCGCTCAGTCCACAGACATGCTGCATGAACATTCTAATGCTGACAGTTCAACACCACCAGCTTCATGTCCTTCACCAACTGCACTCTACCACTGGCCTCCACAACACACGTGAACCTATTTGAAAACAAACCCATCTGTCCACAGACAGGCTGTGAGGAAATATGCTGCATGTCACCCCAAAGTTCACAAACAGCCTGCAAAAAAGTATGCTGCATGTCACCCTGAAGTTAACAGACAGGCTGTGAAAAAGTACTCCTCCACCCACCCTCACGTTAACAACACCGCTACAGCCAAATACTATCAAAACAGATTACAAACCACACTATCACCTTGGACTACTAAACATTTGTCGGGTTTTGCATATGGACATCAGATTGCTTACTGCGGAGACAAGTTTATTGCTCTCAGCCTCCAATCACCCTGTGCTTGGTGTCGTGCTCTGAAGTGGCGGGATGAGTCCCCAGGAATGTGCTGCAGTGGTGGTACAGTCCAGCTCCCTGCCCTTCAACCCTACCCTGAACCTCTTCACAGCCTTCTCACTCATCAGCATCCAATTGCAGAACACTTCCTTTCTGCATCCCAAAAATACAACGGCTGCTTCCAAATGATGTCTTTTGGACCCCACCAGGTGAAAGAGAGCAATTTCACGCCAACATTCAAAATGCACGGACAGGTCTACTGAATGCTGAATGTCACCCCAAAATTCATAGAGAGGCTGTGATGAAGTATGCGGACTGTCACCCCGAAATTCACAGACAGGCTGAGAGGAAGTATGCTGAATGTCACCCCAAGGCTAATAGACAGGCTGTGAAAAAGTATTCCTCGACCAACCCTCATGTTAACCAGACCGCTACAGCCAAATACAATCAAAACAGATTACAAACATATTACAAACCACGTAGCGAAGCACGGGCATCCTGCTAGTCTATATATATAAACGCGAAATACCACTCACTGACTCATGCACAGAATTCAAAAACCACCGAACCAACAATGTTGAAATTTGGCACACTGGTTCGTTATGTAGTTTAGGTACTCACAAAGGATTTTTCAAAATATTCAGTTTTACTCGAGTTATTACACATTTACTGTTTTAACTGCTCATCTCTGGCCATCTGAGTGAACATTCTAAGGGCAAATCAACCGCTCAGTCCACAGACATGCTGCACGAACATTCTAAGGGTGATTAAACACCACCAGCTTCAATAAACAGGCTGCAAAAAAGCATGCTGAATGTCACCCCGAAGTTAACAGACAGGCTGTGAAAAAGTACTCCTCCACTCACCTTCACATTAACAACACCACTACAGCCAAATACTATCAAAACAGATTACAAACCACACTATCACCTTGGACTACTAAACATTTGTCGGGTTTTGCATATGGACATCAGATTGATTACTGTGCAGATAAGTTTACTGCTCTCGGCCTCCAATCACCCTGTGCTTGGTATCGTGCTCTGAAGTGGTGGGATGAGTCCCCAGGAATGTGCTGCAGTGGCGGTACAGTCCAGCTCCTTGCCCTTCAACCCTACCCTGAACCTCTTCACAGCCTTCTTACTCATCAGCATCCAATGGCAAAACACTTCCTTTCTGCATCCCAAAAATGCAATGGCTGCTTCCACATGACGGCTTTTGGAGCCCACCAGGGGAAAGAGAGCAATAACACATTGCATTAGAAACAGACAACTATAGGAAGGTGCTGCAAAATATGCAAAAACAAACCAATCAGTCCACAGACAGGCTGTGAGAAAATATGCTGCATGTCACCCCAAAGTTCACAAACAGGCTGTAAAGAAGTATGTTGAATGTCACCCCAAAATTCATAGAGAGCCTGTGATGAAGTATGTGTAGCAAAGCATGGGTGCCCTGCTAGTATCCAGATATATGGCTGCTTTGTCTCTATGCTTATCCTTTATATTCCCAAAATATGAGCCAATATGAATGTGCTTAGGAGAACTGTTACCTTAAACCAAAGCATTTTATGAAATTAAAATAACAAGGCTGGCATTATTAGAGGCACCCCTTAACAGTTACTTTGACCATAATAATGTGATTCTGATATAATCCTGAATGAGCATCATAGTAGATCTATATTTCCAAAGAATTTCTGTATTGCCACACCAATCTGATGATAACAGATTTCTGCAGGTTTGGAGGCCAATACGTGACACAAACGAATTCTGAGTAGATTTTGATGAGACCTTTCTTTAGATTACTGAACATATGCAATTCTGGGCATTCCCAACTGGATTGTAAAATAGAAGTAGATAGCATTTGTCTTTGTGCATTTAATCTTATTTGGTCATTTCAATATTTCCATAGATATATCCAGATCTGTGGTGTTCAAATGTGAATTGAACATAATAATAAATGTGAAATCCTGCCTGCGCTGTTCATAGGTATACTAATAAGCCAACATAGCTCTTGTCCAATTGAATGTATTTCTATGCCTGCCTTTCTCAGGACTCAAGGCAGATAACATTGGTACTGAAGTAATATAAAAGAACTGATAAAATAAATTAAACAATAGATATAAAAACTTTAAAAAACAATAAAAAAACACCTTATGCTCCCACCTGCAGAGTATTACCCCTTACCACAATATTCAATCTTATTTCCTAGCAACCACACTTGATTATATGAATATCAGCACAACAAAAGTATTCCTGTAAGGAAGGTTCTGATTTGCCCTACACAGAGGCATTCTACAACCTGTTATTCCCCAGGCCCACTGATGAGCAGGGTCCACTAACAGATGTAAAAGAAGCATGTTTTAGGTCCCTTCAGTATCAAACTCAGAAAATGTATATTGGGATACGTGATGGGGTGGGGGTGGGGGAAAGGAATGGTGAATGACATAGCTAGATTCTAAGCTTTCTTCAGATCACTGCTGATTTTCCCCTCCCATTGCAGATCTCCAGGTTGCCTCCTGTGCTTTTTCTGAGGTTCCACAAGAGCTGAACAGCAAGCTGCTGCATGAAGGGTGAGATGCAAAAATTCAATTCTACATTTACAGCACCATTCTCAATGCACTGGAACCAACCCAGACAATTATAGGTTCTATAATAATCAAAACAATTGATAGGTCTTTACATTACTACATTACATTACTAATTGGATAGGTAACTTGCACTTTAGAAAATGAGACTTCCCTGAAAAGGTGCTTGACATAATATAATTAAAATCCACTGTGCTTGGGTAAACATTCAGACACAAAGACATATTTGTGTTATAAATGAACCACTTGTTAAGCATCCAAAACTCTGAAGTACAAAGTGGGAATGAAAAGCAAATCCTCAAACCCAGTGAGAATCGTAAGGATGCCATCTAACCAAGTGACAGACTATAATCCCAGGGAATCATAACAATATGCAAATTGAGGTAATCAAGAAGGATAACAGGGAAGCATGATCAAAGTTAAATACTCATGATATCAGTGGCAGCTCCATTATTATACAAGTGCATGAACACCATGTAACAGCAGTAAAAGGACTTCAACAAAGTTACAGAATCAAAGAATAAGGCTCCAAAGGAAGGACTGCATAATAATGTCACAAAAGGAAAGCCAACTCCACCTTCCACTGGCAATCAACTTGAAGTAGTTCAATTATGAATACCCTATCGGTTAAAGTTTTTTTAAGCAAATGTTTAAAGGAATGTTGTATTGCATTATATTTCCATAGGCAATGCTGCTATTAGTATAATTCATAAATATTAGTTTGTAGAATGTTGATGGGCTTTCTTCTTTTTAATCATCATACTTATCTTTAGGTGCCATCCTAAGGTACTTTTAAAATAAGTCCGGTTGCATTATGTGGGCTTTAATAATGGGTAAGTGGGCACAGAATTTACATACAAAGACTTCCTTATTATTTGTATAGAAAAACTGAATACTTCGCTGTGAATACTTATCTTGATTATTATCAGCTGAGGGATGATTAAGAATTTCATTCAACCTTGGTTCCACAATTTAATTCTGGATGAGAATCCTGGCCTGGCATATATCAGTGAGGAGGAAGGAGAACGGGTTAATCTTTTCCAATTGTGTCCCCCAGAGAACTCAGTAATGCATCAGCTAGACCTGTTAGACAGGAAGATGTTGCCATTGTAGACAATCAGGATTTTATCCTGCGAATCACATCCTTAATCTGGTGTTTTGTTCTGGGCAGGAAAAAGGTGATCTGAAGATGGGAGGAGTGAAGACTGTCCCTTGTCAGGTGACTGAACAAATACTCACTGGCCAACTTCAGAAAAGACATAGGAAGGCAAAATGGCACCCAGAGCAAAATGGTGCCCGGACCTGCTCCCTTGTGCCCATGGCTTGACGGTGGGGGGGGGGGCTCAGGGGTGGAGCCCTGCCCCTGAGCCCTACTCTCTAATCTGCATACAGGTTCTTCTTTTAGCAGGCCCAGTCCTGCCTTGGATTATCTTTTCCACTTATGGTGATCATTTCAACAACATACCCATCAGCCTTTGCTAAATATGCAAATTAGTAAAGCAAAGGCTCATGGGTATATGGTTGAATAGATCACCATAACTGGAAAAGATGGTCCAAAGCAGGATTGGGCCCCAGAGACCTCTGTGCAGGCTGGATGGCGGGGCCCCACCCCACCGCTTATCCTGTGTGCTTTAAAAAGCCAGTTTTCGACTTGTCTGCATGGGGGTGGGGGCACTGCTCCCCAGCATTGCCCCCTGGCCTGCATGAAGGTCCTTGTAATTTGCATATTTAGCAAAGGCTCATGGTTGTTGAAATGATTCCCATAACTGGAAAAGATAGTCCAAGGCAGGACTGGGCCTGCTGAAAGAATGACCCCCAAGGCCCCACCCCTGCCCACTCCCATTTAATGTAGTTCAGCCAGCAGACAGCTGAAAAAGCCACCAGTCAGCTGCGCCTGCTCTGTAGGGCAGAGGGGTTGTGGCCGGCTTGGCTGACTGCACTGAGGCCGCTGCCATGCCTGCTCTATTAGGCAGAGGGGGTGTGACCTCACGGCCATCCCCTCTGCCCTGCAGAGCATCTGTGGATGGGTTGTATGCTGCCTGATGGGTGGGCTGTGGCCTACCTCTCGAGCAGTAGTGTAGGGAGCAATTTTGCATCCCCCCCACATGATTCCCACGGGGGCACCTGGGATGTTTGTCCAGGGGATATCCCTGTGGCAGCTACTCCACTGCTTCAGAGATTGTCTAGATTTATTCCAGGCAGGTTTGAGACCTGGTTATAGGATTGAAACAGTCTTGTTTGCCTGGTGACAGGAGATGGATGAGATAGTGTGTCCCTGTTCATTCTTCTGGACCTTTTGATACTATTGATCATATTATCCTCCTAAATCACCTTTCTGGACTGGGAGACACTATTCTGCACTGATTGTGGTCATACCTCATGGGTAGGTTTCAGAATGTGGTGCTGGGGGACTGCTGTTCTGCTGTTTGGCCTTTGGTCTATAGGGTTTCCGAAGGTTTCATGTTGTCCCCCATGCTCTTCTACATTCATGTAAAGCTCCTGTGAGAGATCATCCAGAGATTTGGCTGAGCTGCAACCAATACGCAGAGACATTCAGCTCTGTCTCACAGTACCAGAATATCGCCAGTAGGGGAATACGTTTTTGATTCATCTGGCATACCTCCAATAATGACATCCACCCTCCTGTGTCTTTATACATTTTTATTGATTTTTAAAAAGTTGTTTACGTGTTTGTATGTTCACCTTGTTGTGGACACTGATTGAGTGGAAAGGTGGCATAAAAATATTCTAAATAAATACTTTGTGCAATCCAATTGGAGAACAAGAAACATGTGTGATAGGACATTTGTGTCTCCTAGATGCAAAACAGTTCTTTTCTGTTTGCAGCTACAGCACAGAGGGAGAAGAGACTGTAGTCCCTCCCCTATGGAGTCACTATTAAATGGAGTCACTGCTATTGACTCCATTGTAAAAAAAATCACTGTACTTAAGCAGCTACATGTATGTTTCACAACAAAGTCAACAGCAGTTCCATAGAGCAATGTGAGGATACAAAAACGGAGAGGAGAGGAGCTTATAGTCACTTCTCCCTAGATGTTCTGGTTGCAAATAGAAAGGTGCATTTAAAAGATGAAAAATTCCCAATGCCTATGTTCAGAAAGTCCACATATTTTCCCCCTACAAACATACGTACTTTGTAATGTGTACATGTATCCTAAGGGCTATGGTGGAAAATGGGAACAGAAAAGTAAAAACATCAGTTGCTTGATCCAAAATATCTTAGTTGTTTAAAGTATATTTCCTATTGTTATAAATTATTATGTGTATTGTTGAAGACTTTCACGGCCGGAATCATTGGGGTGCTGTCTGGTTTCCGGGCTGTATGGCCGTGTTCTAGCAGCATTCTCTCCTGACGTTTCGCCTGCATCCATGGCTGGCATCTTCAGAATGCTGCTAGAACACGGCCAAAAAGCCCGGAAACCAGACAGCACCCCAATTATTATGTGTGTTTTTATTATTTTTCTTTTTGTGAACCATTTTGAATGTCCTTGTTGCAGAACAAAAGCTGTAATAGAACTAAACCTTATTACTGACTTATATTGGTCAGATTTTACAATGTTGCTGAAGTACTGAGAAAAGCAGGTTAAAAGCATTGGAAGAAATAAATAGCACTTAAATGAATAAATATATATAGGACATGTAGCTGGTATTGGAAACAACAGGCCTTGGTTCCTGTCTCATGCGATAACAGTAATACAGACACCATGATGTGATATTGTTTCTCTCAGAGTTTGCCTGTCTTTGCAATTAAGTGAGACTGGGATAGAGAAATCAGAAGCATAATTAGATTCATCATGTTGTTTGTATTTCAGGGAGCAAGAGAAGATGTAGGGTTGCTATTTTGAGGAGCCTGGCACAAATCCTTAAAAGTCTTGTTTTGCCTGACTTTACTACTGTCAGGCACAGAGGAAAAGGATTAGGGATAGGATTATGGCAGATGCTACTGATAAATGCAAGAGACATCAGAAGAAGGAAAACAGTGGAATGCTCACGATTTTGGAAAGCAGAAAATATCAAGGGTATGTATCCAAGATATGTGAAATGATTTTTTTCCAGTCGTTGTTCAGCAGAAAAATCCTGGTTCCAGTGACCTTGCAGTGAGTGCTTTAAGGATGGTGTCTGCAGGAAATGTACTGTGGAAAGTCTTACTGATGTATGGAGTTCCAGTGTAATTTATTAACCAACAGAAGGTGTTTACAGTAAATCAATTAGCAGTGTGCAAGTGAATGGGATACTGACACGTCTGCTTAAAGCCACAGTGAGAGTGAGGAATGGATGTAATTTGGCACCTGACCTATCTCTCCCCAGGAAGCATAATGACAAAGGTATTAGAGTCAGTGAAAGCTGAAGTTAATAGCAGTCAGAAGTGGTTTGTAATTTCAGGCATGTGGATGATATAGAACTAATGACCAAAGCTTATCAACTTCTGTAAGAGCTTTGCAAATCAAGTACAAAATGCACAATTTGGACTCAGTCTAAAAGGAATCTTAAAAATAACTAACCAGATGGCAGTGGCATACCTAGGCAAACTGGAGCCCTGGGCAAAACTTGAGTTTGATGCCCCCCATGGGTGGCCACCCTCCCCCACTGTGACCAAACAATGATTTTTTTCCACTAGGTCGTTTCAAAGTCACCATCACATTATAGAACATGCCACAACTCACAAATCTCAACACAGAAATGGGCCATGCCACACAGCAGAAATAATTTTTTTGAAAACATTTTCAAAATGCTTTCAAAATGTTTTATTACTGCTATGAAAACATTTTATGGTGTTGTATCCAGTCCCCCCAATTGGGGGAAACAGCATCACTTTCAATGTTATTTAAACTGGGGACCTCAGATTCTCCCTTTAAGGTGGATTTAAAAGGAGATTCTGGGCTCCCTAGTTTAAACAAATGATGCTGCAATCCACCCCCAAACAGCATCATTTTCAATAGTTTTTAAACTAGGAAGCCCAGATTCTCCTTTTAAATCGACCTTAAAAGGAGAATCTGGGGACCCCAGTTAAACAACATTGAAAGTGATGCCATTTTGGGGTGGATTCTCCCCCACCCTGAAACAGCATCACTTTCAATGTTTAAGCTGGGACCTCAGATTCTCCCTTTAAATCCATGCCGAAGGGGGTGGATTTAACAACACCACCAACAACAACAACAACAACCTTTATTAGGCACTGAGAGAATAAAAGAAAGAAAACAAGCATTGGCAGGAAATTATGGACCCTCAAAGGTGTAGCCCCCATTTCCTATTAGCTCCTATTGGAAACAATGGGGGATGGGGCACTCCCTTTAGGAGTCCATAACTTTGGACTCCCTAAACCAAACCTCACCAAACCTGGGTGCTATCATCAGGAGAGTCTCCCAAAAAATCCCTGAAATTTTGGTGTTGCTAACCTAAAAACTGCGCCACCTGCAGGCCGAAAACGGAAAAAACACTTACAATATAAAAACCCACCAACGAACCTGCATTTTTGGTGCCCACCACAAGGGGATGCCCTCGGCAACTGCCCACTTTGCCCAATGGGAGGAACACCTCTGCCAGATGGTTACTATGGATAAGAAATGACACTTTAAGCTGATAGAAAATGGGAAGTCTGTGTCCCGAGCTTTGCATTTTACAAGGCTGTTGACAAGTCACACTTGTATGCTTCTGATTCCCAAATTGCTGCTGCTTGTGTCCAAAAACATGAGGTTTAGAACACAAAAAGGAAAGAAATCAATTCTAGGTCCATTATTCATGGAACACTTACCTCAGGGCTCATAGATGCACAGTGGAGCTGTAGTGTGGTCTCCTTGCATTTCTCTGTTTACACATGAGGTGGCAATCACTGCCTGCCCTGTAGCTGCTTGCTGAAGTCTCAACAGGCCTCTGCTTTTCCTGATTCTCTTAACTCCACCCATGAATTTCTTCTTAAAGGCACAGATCTCATCATTCCCGGTGGTTGCAAAATAAAGGATTTCCCCTCCAGTTATATCAGTATACCTGGGATTGCAGTTATAGCAATATTGAAGCCCTTTCCTCAAAATAACCCTTCCCAACAGAAAGAGTCAAAGCAATTCCCTGAACCATACTCTGGTGAAGAAAGGGAACAAGTCCTACAACTGATATCTCTCCCCCCTCCACACACACTCACATACAAACTTTCTGGTTTTCAAATGTAATAAAAGGCAGCAATATTGCAGTAATTCTCTGTTTATATATATCAATATAATAAATAAATAACAAAAATGAAATAATAACAAATGTGAAAAGGGGGAAGGGGAGAGGTGTGCATGAGTGTGCATGGAAGTAGGAGGGGCTAGTGGTGGGCAGAGGGAAAATGCCAGGGGCAAAGCTGTGCTTATTGGCAAATCTCCCCCGCTCCAGCGGCAAAGAAAATTAAAGTTGCACTTAAAGTGGTGTTGCTTGTCACAGGGAGAATGGAAATTGAAAGAGGGGCTCGGGGAAATACATTCATACAAGAAATCTTGGTATGATGGGCATTTGACCCCACCGTGCAGCAGACTAGTGCATAATAAGATTGTCATGCCCTTATATAAAGCAGTGGTGTGACCGCACTTGGAGTACTGTGTTCAGTTCTGGTCACCACATCTCAAAAAGGATATTGAAGAGACAGAAAAAGTGCAGAGAAGGGCAACAAGGATGATTGAGGGACTGGAGCACCTTCCTTATGAAGAGAGGCTGCAGCGTTTGGGACCCTTTAGTTTGGAGAGGAGGCGTCTGAGGGGGGATATGATTGAAGTCTACAAAATTATGCATGGGATAGAAAATGTTGACAGAGAGAAATTTTTCTCTCTTTCTCACAATACTAGAACCAGGGGGGCATTCATTGAAAATGCTGGGGGGAAGAATAAGGACTAATCAAAGGAAACACTTCTTCACACAACATGTGATTGGTGTTTGGAATATGCTGCCACAGGAGGTGGTGATGGCCACTAACCAGGATAGCTTTAAAAGGGGCTTGGACAGATTTATGGAGGAGAAGTCAATCTCTGGTTACCAATCTTGATCCTTCTTGATCTGAGGTTGCAAATGCCTTAGCAGACCAGATGCTCAGGAACAGCAGCAGCAGAACGCCATTGCTTTCACCTCCTGCTTGTGAGCTCCCAAAGGCACCTCGTGGGCCACTGCGTAGCAGAGTGCTGGACTAGATGGACTCTGGTCTGATCCAGCAGGCTCTTTCTTATGTTCTTATAAGCCCTAGATTGATTTTAGTCTTACTCGTCAAAACAGTAAGGATAAAATGAGTTATGGTGTACAAGCAGAATGAGAATCACTTGAATTTTTTTTCACAGGATATTGAATAAGTCACGCAACAAATCTGCTATTATCCAGTACTAGCAGGGTACCCGTGCTTTGCTACGCACACTTCATCACAGGCTCTCTATGAATTTCGGGGTGACATGCAGCATATTTTCTCACAGCCTGTCTGTGGACTGATTGGTTTGTTTTCACATTATTTTGCAGCAGTTTCCTATAGTTGTCTGTTTTTAATGCAATGTATTATTGCTCTCTTTCACCTGGTGGACTCCAAAAGACGTCATTTGGAAGCAGCCGTTGTATTTTTGGGATGCAGAAAGGAAGTGTTCTGCCATTGGATGCTGATGAGTGAGAAGGCTGTGAAGAGGTTCAGGATAGGGTTGAAGGGCAGGGAGCTGGACTGTACCACCACTGCAGCACATTCCTGGGGACTCATCCCGCCACTTCAGAGCACGACACCAAGCACAGGGTGATCGGAGGCCGAGAGCAATAAACTTGTCTCCACAATAAGCAATCTGATGTCCATATGCAAAACCCGACAAATGTTTAGTAGTCCAAGGTGATAGTGTGGTTTGTAATCTGTTTTGATAGTATTTGGCTGTAGCGGTGTTGTTAACGTGAGGGTGGGTGGAGGAGTACTTTTTCACAGCCTCTCTGTTAACTTCGGGGTGACATTCAGCATACTTTTTTGCAGGCTGTTTGTGAACTTTGGGGTGACATGCAGCATATTTCCTCACAGCCTTTCTGTGGACTGATGGGTTTGTTTTCAATAGGTTCACATGCGTTGTGGAGGGCGGTGGTAGAGTGTAGTTGGTGAAGGACATGAAGCTGGTAGTGTTTAACTGTCACCCTTAGAATGTTCGTGCAGCATGTCTGTGGACTGAGGGGCTGGTTTGCCCTTAGAATGTTCACGCAGAATTGAGCAGTGAAAACAGTAAATAGGTAATAAATCAAGTGGAAGTGAATATTTTGGGAAATCCTTTCTTAGTGAGCACCTGGAGTACATAAGGAACAGGTGTGCCAAATTTCATGTGTGTGGCTTTGGTGGTTTTTGAGTTCTGTTGATGAGTCAGTGAGTCAGTCAGTGGTATTTCACGTTTATAGATATAGATGAAGACACAATTAAAATGCACTGTAAAAGCAAGCCTGCCCTCCTGGACTTATATCCCAATAAGGAGAAGGGTTCTGCCCTCAGAGCTGGGGAAGTTCCACCATCAGGATGCCATGCCCATCTAAATACAGGGGTGCTTAACTCATTTATTACAAGGTCTGGGATATGGCATAAATGTGACTTAGTCAGGCCAGGCTCTTGGTGTGTGTGAGTGGGGTGGAGCTGTCTCACCTGGCCTCAGAACAACATGGGGGGGGGGGTGCTTGGACTGGTGAGTTTGCAGGGCGGTGGGGTGGCCTGCCTTGAGAGGGCTTATCCAGACCCATAAGCCAACTGAGGCAAACACTCCCCAGGAAGAGGCATTGCCTCAGCTGGCTTGCAAACTTGATAAGTTTGATTTTGTATGAACTCCTACCTTCCTCTTTCAGGATTATGTCCAGTGGTAGGATTCAAATAATTTAACAACTTGTTTACAATCACTATTTTAACAACCAGTTCTGCGAAGTAGTGCGAACCTGCTGAATCCCACCACTGATTATGTCCTCAGACTGTAAGCTGATTCCAAGTGGGGTAGTTCAGTATAATCAAAAACCTTGCAGCACTAGAGTCTTGCAGCACTGTAAAAACTAATTAAATCTTATTCCCATGTGAGCTTTCAAAAACTTACACTGGAACAAAATTGTGATGGTCTTTAAGGTGGAACAAGGCTCTGCTTTAATTTGTTTCCTGATTCTATAGCTGCACAAATTTATGTACCAGGCCCTACCTGTTCAACACACCTGTGTCTTCCTTCTCCGCCACAGTTGCAGTATTCTGGTATCAAATGAATCCTATGAACTTGCATAAAATGTCAGTCTTCCTGGTTTTGTGGACCCTACCATTTTTGTCCCTCAAGGGTTTATGTTGTCTTACTGGTACTAAAATGTACAGGTATATCATCAATGCCAGATATGAAGTAGATGAGGTAAGATTAAACAAGGTAGTTTCTGTCATGATCAGCCCCTGTTTGATCCTGCCATGTTTCATCTCCTGCCAGGGATGAGGGCACATGCTTCAGACCTCCCCTCCTTTCCATTTCTCAGACCTGTTATCATTTCTCAGACTCCTTTGCCGCCGCTATTGCAGCTCTGTCAGCAATGTGGAATATGTTTCCTATTTACACAGATTATGAGAATCCTGGAGCATTTGATTTTCATTTTGTCCCAAACTTGATTCTTTAGATCATCAAAACTAAGCATGAAAATATTTTCTTAACGTTACCTGCATAATCTTTAACCAGATTATATAATGTCTCAAAGAAAAAAATAGTTATAGTATTTTCTTTTTTTCTTTTAAAAATAGAATTAACAGTTCCTTTATTGTAGTTATAATATAGTTTAACAATTGGATCCTTTCATTTTTCGCAAAAGGTCTTAAAATGAAATAATTGAAGCAATTTAAAAATGAATGCATTCTACTGAAAAGAAAACAAAGTCCAGTGAATAATAGTAACTGTCTATAAGGGAAATTAGCAACTGTTACTGATAACTGGATGCGATTTATAAGCTAGAAAGAAACCACCAGGAGGAAGAAAAAGATAAATAATCCTCAGGTGGAACCATTAAATAAAGATCAATTGTGACAATTGCAGAACAGCTTTCCAAAGCTCTAGAGGTATAATGCCTTTTTCCATATTAATTAAAGATAGTCCACAACTATTACAAAGTTCAATTGTTTAAGAAGATTCATTTTAAAGTCTGTTCATGCAAATATTGGTGCTCTGAATCACATTCCTTTTGGAATTTCACTTGCTTTAAAAAAGAAGAAAGAAAATGCAGAACTCACAAGTGAATTTTTAAATTGCCTAATTATTTGTTGGCTTATTCTGTGACGTTTCAGCAACTTCACCATTTGAACTTACCATTTAGATTCCTCAGATTGCTTCAAGGTGTATTTTGAATTAAGCATCTTTTTGCCTGTGCAATAGCTAAGTTTAGACTGGGTACTAGGTTTAAACTGAAGCCCCAAACCCAAATAACACAACAGAAGTATAATTAATATTGTTTATTAAAATAAATATCCTGGCCTGGATGACCCAAGCTAGCCAGATCTCATCAGATCTTCAAAGCTAAGCAGGGTCAACCTTGATTAGTATTTGAATAAGAGGCCACTAAAGAATACCAGGGTAGGTATGCAAATGGCAAACCATCCCTGTTAGTCTCTTAACTTGAAAACCCTACTCAGTTGCCATAAGTTGGCTGTGATTTGATGGGACTTTACACACACTAAAAAAATATGAAAGAATATCATACATAAGAGCAAAGTTTAAAGCAAGGAAGAAAAATCACAAAATCTAAATAGCTACCCTAACTTACTAAGAAAGGCTTTGGTCTTCTGACCTAGATGTTACTTGAGATACAGAGTCCAAGTAAAGTTTCAAAGTCCAAGAGCAGGTATTCCTGTTTTGCAAGTCCCAACCCAGTTGAAGATGGCTAGAAGCAGAAAAAAAGTAATGCTCTTGCCTTATATGTCTGATTTAGCGACTTTTTCAGAGTATCCCTCTCCAGATCACCTAAAATACAAAAATGATCCAGCACCCTATATATATTTTCTAGAACAGGGGTAGGGAACCTGCTGCTCTCCAGATGTTCAGGAACTACAATTCCCATCAGCCTCTGTCAGCATGGCCAATTGGCCATGCTGGTAGGGGCTGATGGGAATTGTAGTTCCTGAACATCTGGAGAGCCGCAGGTTCCCTACCCCTGTAGAAGGAAGTAATAAGAGAAGAGCATTCACTTTAGCTAGAAGTGACTCACTCCCTTCTAGGGTTTTGGAGGGAAGATACAGGAAAACTCCCTTTGAAAAAAGGCTATGTGATTGTCCATTAAAAGAGATCGATACGATAGAACATATGTTTTTCAGGTGTCCTTTGCTGGAAGAGCCTCGTAAAGATATGTTGGGTCTGATATTAAAGAGATTTGCTGGTAATAATAATAAATATATATTAAAAAGGTACTCCAGGGAATAGACCCTAATATTACATCATCAGTTGCAAGATTTTGTGTTTACTTGTGTAAGAATTTAAGAATTTTGAAGAACAATGAAAAATAGGGTGAAGTGACTTTTTAAATAGATACTGAGAAACACCATTATAAGTTTTGGTCATCTTGGCTGCTGAAATATGCAGGAGTATTATTTTAATCGTTATATTAGCTAAGAAGGTTCTAAGCTGGTTTATTTTGTATAGTATTGTAAATGCTTTGGTCAAAGACCGTAAATAAATCTTACTTACTTACTCTTGCCTTATACCAGACTGCCTGCAGCTGGCATGATCCTTTTTGGCCAATCAGATGTGTTACCAAGACATGTGATCACATACTTTTCAGCTAATACATGCTCAAAGTCACACAATTAATCCCTGCCAGGATTCTGTGCACTAATGAGATGGAATGAGATTCCAAAACTAAAAGCTTCCTTGATCTTATTGACACAGAGCAGGTGTTTCCCAGCAGAAAGTAGCATTACCAAGGCAGGCTAAGTGCAGCCGCAACAGCCACGAATTGAATGTACTTCCAAGAAGACTTTATCTTAGGTGCAGATATTTACAGTGCAGACACAAATCAGCAAACAATGGGACAGCATGCTCCGCAGCAACTCCAAAATTCCCTAGACACAGCATACATGTACAGGCTCTACTTTTATACATCAGTTAGCCTATCACAGTAAAGGTCAGTGATCTGGTTTGAACTGGATCTGTACAGTTACATCTGGTGCTTCTTCAAACAGTAGCTGTCATTTAGATCATTTTGATCTGTCTGCTCACAAGATGTATACCATTTAACTATATTCCCTGACACTTATTTGTGCCTGTGTTTATATCATCACCTTCTCTCTCTCTTTCTCTGAACTTGCAAGTCATTATGACATTAAGTTCCCAGAGAGGAGCCTTCTGCAACTTTTACTACGCAAAAAAAACCAGAACCAAAGATTTAATAAGCAAAGGCAGTTTCTTGACATTTTCCCCTTTTAAAAAAGATATAGGAGAGTTTTCTCTAAATTATATTTTCTAATTCAGCTTATGACATATCATAGCATAAAAAAGAGGTGGTGTATAACAATGGTATATAATGGTATGACAATATCAATTTGATTGTCCATTTTCACATGTTAAATTAACATTATAGACCAAACAAGATCTAAAAATTGGAACGAAATCCTTTTCATGGAAGGGTTGGACCAATAGGGATATTTTTACATTTGATAGATTATGATGAGTTTTTGTCATTTTCTGAGCTGAAGTTTACATATGACTTGTCACCTTCTGCAGAATGGCAATACTTATAACTGCAACATTTGTGTCTAAACTTGGCCCTGCAGCATTAAGTGCCCCAAGAATCCTTTCTGCACAACCCAAAGAAAACATCTTGAGAATGTTAAAAGAACTGTTTTGGGGAGGAATTCCACACAGGTTTTTCCCTCAAAATATTCTCAGGACGTTTTTATTTCAGCTCAACCCAGTTTTTAGTGAAATTTGACACTAGTGACTTTTTTCCTGAAGTCACTTTGAAAACATTTCCTGATTGCTGTGCAGAGAGCAGAAGACATTTTATTTTTCCTACCTCCTTCTCCAGCTCTTACTTTCAGTTTCTGAGTGGCTCACACCCACCATTTTCTGCCCTCTTCAGTTGGCTCTGTGTTGCTGCCATTTGCGGAATGTTCCCACAGATTTTCCTCTGCTTGCAGCTCATCCTCATGGCATTTCAATGTTTAAAGTTCATTAATAAAGTTAGCTTTTCCTGGAGATCGCACACACTTGTTCTTTTCCTTTTTTTTGTTTTCAGAGGTATCTTTGAAGCTTCATCAACACAATATGAGAATGACAGCTGATAACATATCATGTCATTATAGCTTTGAAAATATTTCTTTGAAAACAAAAAAGAAAAAAAATGGCAGGTGCATGGAATCACCAGGAAAAAACTTACTTTATTAATGAACTTTATACACTGAAATCACATGCAGATGAGCTGCAAGCAGGAAGCTCCATGGGAACATTCTGCAAATGGCAGCAACACAGAGCCACCTCTGGCAGGCAGCATGGAAGGTCCTGAAGCTGGCAGAAAATGGTGGGCACAAGGTGCTCAGAAACTAAAAGTAAGATTTGAGGGTGGGAAAATAACCCTTTCCCTGCAAACACTTTATTTGTCCATGCTATATGAACAAAAAAAGCAAAAACAGTTCTTTTAAAAATATCTACAGGACATTTTATTTGTGTTGTGCAGAAAAGATCAGAGTTTCTTTTGCTCAAGGAAACTCTAATTGAACCAAGGCAAAAGAACAAAACCTGCAATATTTGTTTATAAATCTGAAGATGCCAGCCACAGGAGAACATGCTACTAGAACATGGCCATACAGCCCGGAAACCACCCAACACACCCCAGTGATTCCGGCCATGAAAGCCTTTGACAATACATTTCTAATAAATATTTGATGTAACTCTGGCGAGTATTTGGATGGGAATGACAGGGTCCTGATGCAGAAGCAGGTGCAAAACCACCTCTGAACATTTCTTGCCTTGAAAATCACTCCAGGAGTCAGCATAAGTCAAATGTGACTTGATGACAAAAACAAATTAATATAGTATGAATGGAATGGAATAAGGACTTAGTCATTCTGTTTTGCCAAAACAGTGGAATAAGTGGAGGCTTATTCAGGAAAAAAATATGTATAGGATATACTGAAACCATAAAAGCCTTTTATTCAAATTATTTAAGTATCTAATTGTTGGCATTGTACCTCACAGAAGAGACAAACAGCCCAATCTGAAGGAGAGGGGTACAAAGAGTCTTGTGGAATCCAGTGTGGGGGCCCACCTCACCAGTGCAAGTGGAAAATGCATTGGCAAAGGGGGCAAACATGGTGGGGAACTGGGCATTGCACATCACCAGCATTCTTGGGTTTGGAGCTGACCTTAGTCAGCTTTCACTGGGTTTTTGCTCTGGAAAAGCTCCTAGCACAGTGGTCCTGGCACAGGAGATGATGACTAGTCACAACTTTATTGCTAATTTGGTGACCCAAGCAGTTAATTGGTTGATGAATTATACCTATTCAGTGGGGTGACTTCTACTGTTTATTATTACTACACCGTCCGTTTGGACCAAAGGTTAACACAGTGGTAGGAACTGGTGCTGTAAAAATATTATCCTCCTCAAGAAACCTATAGATACTTGTAGTACATAGATAGTGGTTTGCATAACATATCATTTGAATAGGAAAATTAGTGCAATGCTGTGTTTTGTAATGTTGCATTACCAGTAATAAAAAAGTCAGAATTCCCTGTCCTTTCTAGCGTATTGAGACTTAGGATCAAACCAAAAGTGATCCATCTTCGTTTATCATAATTTTTTTCACTAGAAAATCAGGCAACTGTATCTTGTACTCCTTTTTAAAATCATGATCCAAACTGGAAGCAATCTTTTTAACAAGCCAACTAAAAAGATGAATGAAAAACCCCTTTTATAAGATATTTCCTGTAAAGTTTGAATGTGTTTGATTACAAAAGTATTAAATCCATTTGCATTCTTATTTTTATTCACAGATGATTTCTCCTGCATTTCAGTGTTTTAGATGTATGATATATTTACTGCATTTAGCAGCTGTTAAAGTGGGGTGTTAAAGTGTTTGTTATGGTCTGATGCAGATTAACAGATTTCTTTTTTATTGCCATGTTCCTTATTCTTCTTTTGAGCGCAACAGTTTTTATTTTCTATTACAAAGAAAAAGTCAATCGTATCAGGAAAAATTCTCCCACATTATGCATAAATTTACATATAATACTTAGAAATGAATTTTAATGCATGTGTTAGTTTCGTTTCATGATCCATTAAAGAGCATGAAAGCTATAATCAGACAATTTTTTTGATTCATTTCTATGGAAATACATATAAATTGACATAAATACTATTTTGTGCTTTGTTATACAGTCTTATGATATTTTTCTTTATCCTCAGTAAATATTTACTGCATTTGAAAACACTTTGTTATCCGTACAAATGAAAATAAATTGCACAAAACAATGCATTTATACATTGCTTTTTGCTCAGATCAAATGAGGGAACAAAGGGAGATTGCCATCTTTATTCTAATAGAAAACATCAAATAAGCAACTTTGCTATATGTTAAAATGCTTAACTACACATTACATTATACATCCTACATTCTACATCTCTCTCACCCTTAAATTAAAGAATACTCAATCCTGGAGAAAATAGAGTGGGAGGCATCCTGTTTACTGCTGGAAAATGATCAGAGGTCTTGATAAAGCTGGAATTAATCAGACCATGTTGCAGAAAAATTGCACCTGTTAAATGGGTTGGGGGTGGGATTGTGTACATATTTTAAAATATTTCATTAATATTTAATTTGGTGACCTGGACTGATGGAATGAGAAGTAAATTCGGCTGTGGCATATAAATCCAGCCAATATGAACTTTATCAGGAATGCCATGATGCAAGGTCTTCACTCTTTGCTCCCAATCTTTATCATGGCAGTCAGCTTTTATTTGTTTTTGGATTAAATATTGGATTGGATTAAATATGCAAGGAAAGCGAATTACACTGCCATCCTAAGCAGTGTTACTCTTTTTAACTCTATTTAACTCAGATTTAAATGGGTGTGTAACCCTGTTTAGGATGGTACTGTTATTAGGCACATAAGGAAAAAATGTATTTTAAGTCCACCTTTAATTAAGTGTAGATAACCCTGAGTCACACACTGAGTTTCATGCTTGAGTAGGGATTTGTTCTTCCCACCACTCTAACCTCTACTCACTGGAGTGTAACATTAATTTATCTGCTGAAGTTGCTGCAGTTGGATTGCGAGAACTTATCTTTGCAGGAGGGCTGTTGGTCCCCCCCCCCCCCACACACACACTTGATCAGACAGTTGATCTAGATTTCATTGGAGTGGCTTCCAGCATTAAAACTGTAGGGTTATATTGCGGTGTTGGTGGTCAACAATATAACTGTCAAACATTAGCAGTGCAATCCAGAATTAAATCCTGCTAAGATCATTGAAGGGTGTTAATCTGATTTGGGTGGCTCTGCAAATGACGGCAATTCCACAGTTATAAGCAAGTAGCCAGATCCATTCATGATAGCAAACAGTATTCCCTAGATGAGGCTTCTCTCTCTCTCCTTTCAACGGTGACGTGAATGTGAACTGCATCTTCAATAAATGTGATTTTTACTTTTTTTTGCAATATACTTCTTTGAAGTTTATTTGCAGCATGAAATATCACACTTCTAAGATTTGGAATTCTGCTATATTAACAAATACATATCCCTAATCTAAGATTTTAAGTAATTTCAGTGCAAGATATGAATGGCTTCAGTACCTTTGATGATCATTCCCCAACCCCAGTAGTGGAGCTACAAGGGGCAGCGAGGCTTGTTGCACTGGGGACATGCCTGGGGGGGGGTAGAAAATCACCCGCCCCCTCCCTCTTACCCCCTGTGGCATTCCCCCCACTTACCTTAGTTCAGGATGAAAAAGTTCAGGCTGAAAAGAGCCCTGATGGGAACAACACTACTTTGCAAGCCCCAATGTTTCCTGGGTAGTGCAGTTCCCACCAAGGCTTTTTTCAGCCTGAACTGAATAGGCCTGAACTTTTTTAGCCTGTGCTAAGGTAAGTGGGGGGGCATATGGGGGGTGGAAAACATAGAATCTGCCCCAGGCGCAGTTTGGCCCAGCTACGCCTCTTCCCACCCCAATCCCATTCTAAGCCATTTATTGTATAGGAATCACTGAAGAAGAAATAGCAGGTTAAACCTAGTTTATATTAAAGGGGTTTTAAATAATATTTAGGTTTAATAGATTTAAGTATCATGTTGATGATGAGCTTGAAATTAACAAATTCAAGGAGCTGAGATGCTCAGTGGAAAAGCCACTTACCAACATTCTACAATCAGATTTGTTTGCATGGATCCCTATGGTTGATGGACTTTAAAGTATGTCACAAATTTGCTTTTCCCCTTGTTTTCACAGCTTGTATCACAAATGTAATGTTATTTCAGCCCTAAGAAAAGTTGTACCCCCTGATTACTTTAGTTATGTCCAGAATTCACTGGAAATCAGTGGCGTAGCACCCATAGGGTGCGCGTGCTATGGCCTGGGCAGAGAAGTGGTGGAGGCATGGACAAGCCATCAAGGGGGTGTGTGGGGCATTCCGGTGCATTCCAGGGCGGGCGATGCTGCGACGGGGTGCAGGGCACAGTTTCCCCTTGCCCCGCCTCTGCTGTAAGTTGCCAGAATTCAGTATAGGATTGAAAACTCACAGAATATTTTCTTGCGAAGTCATCCCAAGATGGTTTCAAAAAGACATAAAATTATTTTGACATGTAACCGATGTGTAAAGGTTTCAATGGTGTTGATGGTAAAGTAACCTTGAGTGCATTCCACAGCCCGGGCGATGGGCCAGCTTCAACTGCGGAGACTTTATCTCTGCGCGGGAGATGAGGTCTCCGTTCCCATGGGAAGCCGGGAGGGGGATGGGATGGATAGAGTTATAACCTGTGCTTCTGGCGGGAAGTGTCATTCCTGCCACTGCGTGTACTTGAGCTTTCTAAGATGTCTGAATAAATGGTCTTTTTTCACCAAAGAGCCTTTTATTTCTGCTTCTATGGAATTCCTTACATTGTGGCAGGAATCCTAATTCATCTATATTCCTAGTGCAGTGGACCTCTGGTGTCTCGGCATGGAGAGGTTGAATGTTGCTGCGGAAGGTGCGGTAGCCCCCAAAGAGGGCTCCGACCTTTCCCTTTTGGATCTGGAGGAGCCGGCGGGTGAACGGGTCTCGCTGGTGACTCTTTCCCGTCCTCGTATCAGCACGAGTCTTCCTTTACTCCGTTGGAACGAGGGACGTGACGACGACCATGGGGACTTACAGGAGTCGTTTGGGGCGCTTGTCTATGGATCGAGCGCCTGTGGATCGGATCTCTACCCGCTTTCGTGGTGGATTACAAACCTCAGATGCAACCTGTCATGGAGGAGACGGGCCTGACCACCTTTCATGCGGCAACCCAGGAGTCCATTGAACGATTCCTGGACTCGTATTTTGGTGATGCTCCCAAAGAACCACCGTGGCACAGCACTGGGGCCCGTCCCAAGGACACTGGGACTAAACCTGGGATTGGAGGGGTATCCGTACCGTCTTCCAATCGGACCCCTGATCCCGGTTGCCAGCGGCCGCACCTGAGGTGCCCCGGGGAGCCACCACCGGTACTACGGTGTCTCCGATGTCTCGCTTCCAGACGGCGAAGAGTCCGGAAGAAAGCCTGCACTCCCAGTTCGGATCTGTTCCCTCTCCCATCGAGAGAGAACTGGGATGAGGAAGTGGGGCGACTGCGAGATGCCCAAGAAGCATGGACCCGTGAACGCCAGCTATGGGAGGAGGAACGGGCACAGTTACAGCAAGAGCGCGAAAACCTGCAGAGGGACCGGGAACAACAACGCAAAGAAGTCCAACTCGAGTTGGACCGTGCCAAAGATGCGCTCCAACGGCAATATGCGAGAATCTGTCAGTCCATGATAAAGTCCTAGAACATCCAGACTGGATTTACAGCGGCAACGCCGAAGCTGCTTCAGGCCTTGCGCACGCAAAGTGAGCTTACTGCAGCTATTAAACGGGACGAACTGGCTAAATTGGAACGAGAAAAAGCAGCTCTGCATGCGCACCAGGATGCATTGACCCGCAAGGAGAGAGAGCTGGCTGCCTTGGAGAGGGAACTGAGGAGGCAGCAGACCAGGAAGCCCCAAGTTGGAGTCTATGCTGTTACTAATACTGCCGGGCGCCAGAGAGCAACGTTGCTGGGTCCTGCCACCCAAACGCCAGCGGCACCGGCATTGATACCGCATTCTGGCCTCGCAACCGCTGCCCGCCCAACCTGCTCAACCCGTGCAACCGCCGCCCCTGCCAGCGCCAAGAGCCGTGGAAAGGGGTTACTATAGGCCCCCGATACCTGCTCGTTTTGATGGGACCGCTTCCAAACTTCCCTACTTCATTTTGCAACTCGATGCCCACATGGAGGACTACGATGATTTATACCGGTCTGAGCACGAAAAAATACGGGACATCGGCTCAGTCCTGGATGGGGCAGCAGCCGACTGGTTTGTGACTCTTTTGGATTTGCAAGATGAAGACTCTCGCACGGTGCCCGCATTCCTCCAAGCCTTAAGAGCGCGCTTCCAAGATCCGAAAATGAGGCTATCCGCACCATCAAAACTATCCAGCAGGGCAACCGACCGTTTGCAGAATTTGCCCGTGAATTTCGTGCGGCGGCTGCTCGACTCCCTCCTGAGTGGCCTGAACGCATGAAATGCGTTGACGGCAAGCTGCGTGAAACGGTGTTTTTAATTCGGGTTCCTCGCACTATTGCTGATTGGATCCAGTTGGGATCCCAGGTGGCGTCTCTCATTGAATACGCCGTGCCGGAGGTCGCCCACGCTTCCGAAGCCTGCCACTGCGCTCACCAAGACAAGCCCAGCCGCCCACCGAGTCCACCTCTGATGCCGCCGCCGACTGGGATTGTGTCTGTACTGCGGAGGACCAGGTCATCTAGCCGCCAACTGTCCGAAGAAACAAAACCAACCGCTCCAGCCACGCCGCACCCCGCCTGCCAAGCCACCACGCAAGTCGGGGCCGCCTCGACGGGCTCCTCTAAGGCGGTCATCGGTTAAGTCTACTCCAGAGGAGGGGAAGCAGCTGTTTGCCTTTCTTCAGCCCCCATGGATATGGGTCCGACTCCTGACGCGGTGAGTGAAGGCAGCGCTCCCATTACTGTCCAAGCGCTTGGCCAACCCCGCTAAACATACTCGCATTATAGCCTCGGCCCTTGTGGATTCTGGCTGCTCCCATTGCTTAATGCGGCCCCAGGTGGCAGAGGAGCTAGGTCTGGACCAAATTCCCCTGGCTAAGCCCATACCATTCACCCAAATGGACGGCAGCCCCTCGAACGTAAGGACCGCCCAGTTCAAACAACAACCGGTACTCCTCCGTTGCGCCGACCATTGGGAGAAAATTAGTTTTATTTTGGCGCCAGTGGCCAAACACTCCATAGTTTTGGGCATGCCATGGTTATTGTTACATGAACCAAAGTTCATTTGGAAAGAACGGATCTTAGAATTCACTGACCCTCCCCGCGGTGAACACATGAATTGGGGAAAACCCAACTTCTCCTGACACACCCTCCCTGGCTTCATCAGCCATTGTTCCCGATTCTATTGGCATCCCACCGGCGCACCATGATCTAGCCAGAGTTTTCAGGAGCAAGAATGCCATCAGTTGCCACCCCATAGAGACACTGACTGCAAAATTGTTATACAACCAGGGGCGAACTGCCCAAAGGTAGAATCTACCGTGATGAGTCCTAATGAGGAGAAGGAACTTCGCGTCTTCTTGGACAAGAACCTCGCCGCTGGTTCATACGGGCGGGCTACCAAACACACACACGCTTCTCCCGCTTTGTTTGTAAAAAAGAAAGATGGGTCTTCTACGCTTTGCACAGATTATCGAGGTCTCAATGCAGTCTCCCTGTCCAATAAATATCCTTTGCCTTTAAACAAGGACCTTTTAGATGCACTGGGCAATGGGCGCATTTTACTAAATTGGACTTGAGAGAAGCTTACTACAGGGTCAGAATTGCTGAAGGCTATGAACACTTGATCATGCGTTTAACACAAAGTTTGGACAGTTTGAATACTTGATAATGCCATTCGTTAAGTGGGGCCCCGCTTTATGGCCCTTATCAACGAAGTTCTCCATGATTTATTGTACAAGGGAGTTGTGGTATACTTAGATGACGTTTTAATTTATTCACAAACCATAGAAGAGCATGAAACATTGGTTCGGGAGGTATTGAAACGCTTGCTCGACAACTCTCTCTTTGCCAAACTCTCCAAATGCTGTTTTCACCAGACCTCCATTGACTATTTGGGTTACCGGATCTCGCCCGAGGGCTTGAAATGGATCCTGCTAAAATTGACGCAGTCCTCCAATGGCCTGCCCCCACCAACCGCAAAGAACTCCAATCTTTTCTTGGTTTTGCTAATTTCTATCGTGACTTTATACCCCAATTCGCTGAACTGACTCTCCCTCTCACAGACCTCTTACGCACTAAGGGTAAAGATCCACTGTCCGCCAAGCCCGGGGCCCCCCTTTCCTGGTCTGAAGAGTGTCAAACAGCCTTTCAACTCTTAAAGTCTGCTTTTACCACCGAACCTATCCTAAAGCACCCTGACCCAGATCTCCCGTTTGTGGTTCACGTGGATGCCTCGGACAAAGCACTTGGGGCAGCCCTGTTGCAGAAAATAAAGATGGTAGGCTGGTTCCGTGTGCTTATTTGTCTAAGAAATTCTCTGGTGCTGAACTCAACTGGACTGTAGGCGCTAAAGAGACTGCGGCCATCAAAGTAGCACTCTCCACTTGGCGCCACTGGCTGGAGGGGCTAAACACCCCTTTCAGGTTTGGTCTATCACAAAAACCTGGCCGCTTCTTTCCACCCCTCAAGATGTCCGGCGAAACAACTCCGTTGGGCGATTTCTTTTCTCGTTTCTCTTTACAGTCCATTTTTTCCCCGGAAAACCAATAAACTGGCTGTGGCAGCTACTGCGCCTGCCCGGGAGGGGGGTGGAGCTGCCCACGACATTCCACGCACTGTTCTCTCCCCCCTCCCAGTTGGGGCTGGCTGTCACCCGATCTCAAACGTCCACTCCTCCTTCACCGCCCATTCCTAGTCTCGTCTCCTTTCCTACGGGAACTCGAGGAGGCGGGGCTGCAAGAGCCTCCAGCGGAGGAAAGTGACTCCCAATTGCGTTTGGAGAATGGGGTTTGGCGGAGGGGGGAGTGTTGGTACGTGCCTCCCCCCGCAGCAGGTTCTTTGAAGCCTGCCACGATGCCCGCTCGGCTGGACATTTTGGCTTTCTGAAAACTCTGCATTTGGCCCGCCGTCAGTTCTGGTGGCGCGCAATGCGCAAGGACATTGAGGCGTATATTAAAGGTTGCTCGGTTTGTGCAGAAGCCAAAACCATTCCGGGAAAGCCCCATGGGCTGTTGAAACCTCTCCCGGTGGCCTCCCGCCCATGGGAAGTCATCTCCATGGATTTTATTACAGATTTGCCCGAAAGTCATGGCAACACGGTTTTGTGGGTGGTGGTGGACTTATTTTCTAAACAAGCCCATTTTATTCCATGTGCTTCCATCCCTCCACTCCTAAGTTGGCACGGCTGTTCATTCAGCATGTTTACCGTCTACATTCCCCGTTAAGGTGGTCTCCGACCGCGGCCCCCAATTCATTTCAAAGTTCTGGAAGGCATTTTTGGGGTTGTTGGGGGCCGCCCCGGCGGTCGCCGCCCCCTACCACGTTCAAAGTGACGTGAGTCGGAGAGAACGAACAGAACCCTAGAGCAGTATTTACGTTGTTACACCAACTACCACCAAGACAATTGGTGCGCGCTCATTCCGCTTGCGGAGTACGCCTATAACAATGCGGTTCATAGCAGTACAAAGAAAACCCCCTTTGAAATTGTGTCTGGTCGCTCCTTCCCGCCGTTGCCACAACTACCCGCTGACAGCTTTGGACCCTCCAGAGTTTCAACAATGGATTTCATCCCTAGCCGAGGGTGGAAATCGGTCCAGACCGCCTTTACAACAGGCTAAGGACTCCCAAAAGCTGCAGCCGGATAAGCACCTTCGGATTTCCCTCTGCGTGTAGGCTTTGGGTGTATTTGTCTACCAAAAATCTCAGAGACGTGCATAAATTTTCCAAACTTGGCAAAAGATTCGTGGGACCTTTCCAGATTACTAAAGTGATTAATGATGTCACTGCCCGATTGGATTTGCCTAACTCTCTTAGTAACATTCATCCTGTCTTCCATTCCAGTTTGCTCAAGGAGGCTCCCGCTTCGATGCCTGGCACGACCTACCGGAGAGACCCCACCGACTATTATTGATGGCCACAAGCACTACGAAATTGACGCCATCCTGGACTCTCGCTTTAATCGCAAACGCTTGCAATATTTAGTCTCTTGGGTGGGATATTCCTCTGGGTATAATCAATGGGTTTATTCCGAAAATATTGACGCCCCCACCCTTATTTCTGCTTTCCACCGCGCCTTTCCGCATAAACCTGGGGGGGAGGGGTCTTCTTTAAGGGAGGCAGAGTGTAAAGGTTTCAATGGTGTTGATGGTAAAGTAACCTTGAGTGCATTCCACAGCCCGGGCGATGGGCCAGCTTCAACTGCGGAGACTTTATCTCTGCGCGGGAGATGAGGTCTCCGTTCCCATGGGAAGCCGGGAGGGGGATGGGATGGGTAGAGTTATAACCTGTGCTTCTGGCGGGAAGTGTCATTCCTGCCACTGCGTGTACTTGAGCTTTCTAAGATGTCTGAATAAACGGTCTTTTTTCACCAAAGAGCCTTTTATTTCTGCTTCTATGGAATTCCTTACACGATGTCAGTTATAATTCAATTAATTTACACACATAACATTTGTTAAAGCTGAACCCTAGCCTGAATGCCAAGATCAAAAATTTGAATTCTCCCTATCTGTTATTCTTATGAAAAGTATTAAAATGTAGAGGATACTCTTTTTGTAATGAGCTTTTGGGCATGCCAAGCGGGGTACTTTTTGACACTCTAAGTTTCAGAAGTGATTTGCTATGTGACCTAAAAAGTCTACAGCACCTCAAAACATAAGACCAAAGGCTCCTGTGCAGGGACATGTTTACCAAAAATGGTACCTACGGTACTGACATTTTGCCCCTGTCCTCCTGCTGGCTGACTATGTGCCTGGTTGCTGACTCAGAATGGCAGGAGCCTCTCCCAGAAGTGAGACTTGGCTTGGGATGAGGGCAGCTGCCTAGCCTCAACAAGCTTTGCTCTTGAGTAAGCATTGACAGCTGGACCAGTTCATCCTATACTTCCGGCAGAAGTTGCATGCATTCCCAAATAACTGGTGTGTGGAATCCCGGTCTTCAGCAAGTTTGCTGAGAATCTCTCTCTACCCCATTCCCCAGGATGTTGACAACCCTCATTCTGCCCCATCCCCAAGTAACTGGCATGTGGAATTCCAGCCTTCAACAAGTTTGTTGAGAACCCCTCTCTACCCCAGTCCTTGAGATGCTGACAACCCCAATTTTATCCTATTGCCAAGTAACTGGTGTGAAGAATCCCAGATTGAGCAAGGGTTTCCAAAACAAAGGAGATATAAATGCAAACCCTCTGTCTCTCTCCCTAAATATACCCTTGCAGTTGTTGAAAATAGGGTAGGCCCTTAAAGCTTAGAAGGCTGCGATTCTCAAAGAGTTCTCATTACCTAGCAGGCTGAGTGAGCTCCCTAGATGAGCACATGGTTCAAAAATGGCTGCTGCCTTCACAGCCCTGGCAAGAGGTCTGTTCCCTTCAGTGACCCAGGAGAAAGAGAAAGAGAAGAGCCCTGGCTTCTCTCTTCCCAGAGTTTTATCAGTTCCCAGACCCCACCTTCTTTTGACCTGGTCAGGCTGGGTCAAGATATCTTTCTTCCCTAGGTCAGGTAGCTCTTCCTGATGTTCCTCTGGAATGTCTAAGGCCATTTCCGCACGGCCCCCAAGGCGCCCCCACGCCGGCAAGAATTCTGCCGGCGTGGGGGCGGAGACCGTTCGCACGCGAGCATGCGTGCGGCCTCAGGGGAGGCCGGCAGACGACAGGCGGCTCCGCATGGAGCCGCCTCTGCCCCCTTCCCTGTCCTACTTACCTTGTCCCCGTTGTCAGGCTGCTGGCCTCTGAAGCCCCGCCCACGCTGCCCTCCGACCTCCAGGGGTCGGAGGACAGTGAGGGAGGGGCTGCAGAGGCCAGCAGGCCGACGACGGGGACAAGGTGAGTGGGACGGGGAAAGGAAACAGCATGTTCCTGGCAGTGCGGTTCGCGCCGCGCCGCCGGGAACACGCTGTTGTGGCAAAAACAACCCTTTAAAGGGTTGTTTTTTAGGGCGGCCTGACGCCGCCCTGGGGGAGGGGGAGCGCAGTCAGGTCGGCGCTGCTGCATTGCAGCAGCGTTGCCTGTGCGAATGGCTCCCTGGGGACTGCGTTTTTCCCGTCCCCAGGGCGCCATAAAAAGGCCGTGCGGAAACGGCCTAAGTCTTCCAAATCTATGATACTTGGTTGAAGAAGGGGAGGAGGAAAAAAAGGGGGGGGGAAGGAGCCATTTCTCCACAAGGTCCAATTCTTGACATAGACCCTAGTGGTTGCCTGATGGCATCAGCACTCATGTCAGGAGAGGAATAAATGGGGAGGTGTCTGCGTAGCTACAAAAACATCTTCCTCTAAAAACCCCAAACAAACAAAAAGGAAAAAATTCCATGTGTGTGGGATCATCAGGGAATCAAACTTTATTCATGAACTTTTTACAAGGAAATAACAATTGGATGAGCTACAAGCAAAGGAAATCTCCATGGGAAACAAATGGTGGCAGCACAGACTCTCAGGCTGCAGAAAATAGCAGGTGCAAGCTGCTGCAAAAATGAAAGTCAGTGCTGTAATGGGGGTGGGGCGGGAAAAGGGTGGAAGTCAAAAAAGACAAGAGGACTCTTTTTAACATATCCTAAAGATGTTTTATTTGTGCTGTGCAAAAAGAAAAAAAACTAGATGGTTCTTTTTAAAATATCTGAAGGACATCTTATTTATGCTGTGCATCTCTGGTCTATGTTGTTTTATTTTCATTTTTAAAATTTATACTTAATTGTTATGTATGTATTATCTTCTTTCAAGCCTCCCTGAGGTTTTTTTAAAGCCATAGGATGGGATAGAAATCAAATAAATGTAAACTACAGCCTGCTATTTTGATCTAGGAAGAGATATTTGTGTATGACGCTCCTGTGTGTAGATACTATCACTACATAGAGACCTAGATGACAAAGTATGTGTTGCCCACATGGATCATCCAGTTGGATGCCTGCGTCTAGAAATTGAGGCTGTGTGTGTGTAGTTCTCATCACTGTATCAGGGACCATCCATGCCAGACTAAACAAATTGTCTGTTCTATCAACTTTGACAATGCCAAATTCTTGTAAGTGGCTGGCTGCAGAAGAGATTCTAGACCCTTCCAGGTTTCATGTCCTTTATGTAATGGAAGAGTGCCTACTTCACATAAAATGTGCGTCCCTTTCTCCTTCACCAGTAGCCTAAGATTCTCTCCTGATACAATAATGGAGATAAATGTTGGCTAAACTTGGAGAATGAAAGTGATAACCTTCAGAGGGACTTTTATTCCAGCTGTGTTCAGGCTGTTCATAATGATTTCAGAGGACTGCACTGACTCATTTCAGATGATGACTACATAACTATTCATTTACACTTAATGAGTTTATTCCACCAGGTATAGGGTGAACTATAAACAAATAGTGCCACTGAATCATATATGTCAATAAATCTGAGTTCTAAACTGATTCTGGGTAGCAAAGGTAATGATGAAAGGAGAGGAGGCAAAGCTGTCTCTAATTAATGAAAATGCCCTTTGTATTTTCTAATGGCTCAAACATTAATTTGAAAATGGCTTTCTATGCAATAATTTACAGACAAGCACTTCATAATGGAGAAACAATTCAAATTGATGTGCACTTGAATGGTGATGATCTGATTAACTTTATTAGATTCTTGTTGATTCTACAGTCCAGATGAAGTGTACCATTTTTCATATATTTCATACCTGATGGTTTTAAGTTTGTACATTATCCAGTTTCAGGCTTCAGTTGTTGCTGAAGGTCTTGGCTCTGGGACATTCTCTCGTATACAATGAACAGAACCAAGATCCCCAGGACTAAATTCATTTGTCTCTTTCTGTTAGTTCTGAAGAGATGTTATTTTACACCTTGAAGGAGTGCTTGATTATATTTAGCAAAATAATTTATATAGTCTGGTTGAAATAGTATAAAATATTAGAGAGGTTCAACAATGATGTAAAATGAAATCAGTCTAGCAATAGATTCCATGTTAGATTTAAGTTCAAGAAGTTTAGATTTAACCCTGTCAGACACACAGTCCTTCAAAACATAACAGTTTGTTCTTGAAACATGGCATAATATTTCTTCTGTAGATCAGCCATAACAAAACATTTAGAAAACAGAACCCATGGAAACTTACCAAGCTGGTACACTGAATGCCTCAAACATAGTATGTTTCAAATAAAACTTATGAAGTGCTGTGTGGTTCCGGGCTGTATGGCCATGCCATACAGCCCGGAAACCACACAGCAGCTCAGTGATTCCGGCTGTGAAAGCCTTCAACAATACATAAAACTTATGAACTCTGTTCTAGTTAGCATTAACTTATAAAGCAACTAAGAGTTATTGCATTGTAAAGTGTTATATTTCACAATCACAAAGGACTGTTCATATTATGACTTCTTTTTCTCTTGCTTTATATTTGTATGGAATTCTAATAGACTTTTAAAACAATTTTCCTTAATTTCAGTGGTACTTGCATGGATATTCCTCCACCAATGGATTCTTAAACAGTTTCCTCTTTATAAATCTTTTAAGGACAAGGAACTTGTTTTACTGCAGATGGTTTACTAGAAGAGAATTACTACTGAACTTTGTGGAATGTCTGACCCTACATGTCCCAAATCAGCCCCTGCGTTCGGCTGAGGCCAATCTCCTGGTGGTGTCCGGCCCCTGGATCATGCAACTGGCCTCCACTAGGGCCAGGGCCTTTACGACCCTGGCCTCTGCCTGGTGGAACACTCTTCCTCAAACTGTCTGGGCCCTGCAGGACCTTGGTGAGTTCCACAGGGCCTGTAAGACCGAGTTGTTCCGCTGGGCTTTTGGAGAGGCTGGCCGCTGAGGGTGCCCCCTCCCCTCCTATTTCAGGTGGTCCCCATTACATCTATGGGACCCTTCGTTCTCCTTTTCAAGGGTGGGTTTTTTAATTGTTGGACGCTATCTATGATATCTTGTATGCTGCATTTTAAACTGGGTTTAGCTATTTTAATGTATAGAGTCGTTTTATATTTTATATTTATATATTTTTTCTGATCATGCTCCTTTTGTTTCTGCTGTACACCACCTTTAAAACCCATCCAAAACATAAAAATAGCACAAAATGCATAAAACGAATAACACAAAATGCATAAAATCAGTCCCATAAAATGATCCTAAGTGAGAAGCTGATTAAAGGAGCAGTCCTTCTAGTTAAAAACCTGCGTTAATGTTTGTCTACATCAGCAAAACAATGCAATACAGACTCAGTTGTGCTCAATTCTAGGGACTTCTGGTTTTTGGTGATGATCCTTTGAAAGGACAGCTGACTAATATGAAAATGGAACCCTTCTCACTTTTCTAGGAATAGAGGCAAGGACCATCTCTCTAAACATCAGTTTAGTGGCAGATTACCATTTCATATTTACATGAGTGTACAATGTACGCTGAAGTCTTTTTAAAAGCCATCAAATATGTAAGCTAGACAATTGTCCTGACATTTCAGTCTGCTGTCCTGAGAACCTGACAATGAGACCTCAAACCTGATTTCTGGCACCTCTAGGAAGTACCCACTACTTCTTCCTACCTCTTGGCATCAGCTCAGATTGATCAGGTGTTCAGAAAGAGGAAAGGAAGTAGGATTTTCTCTGCCTTGCTCAGGGTAGAGCAAGGCAAAGAAAATCCTACTTCCTTTACTTGCTCTCTGCTGAACAGGTGATTGTCATAATTCTCCTTTTCTTCCTATCAGTGGTACATACATATGGTTCCCAGCCGTTCATGCACAATATTTTCCAGCCATTCCAGCACAATTCTAAACACATGTATACAAAAATACTAAAGTGCCATTGATTTCAGCTTAAACATGCGTGTTTTGGAGCATGTACTGCTGCTCACGAGGGTGTTTCATGGCATTATTAATGTACAGACCCACATCACCAAATAATGACATACATATACACCCTCTGTTCTATGTATGATTGCATTATCTATTGCACAACTTGGAGTTTACTCCTACATTCATGTTTACAGAAATTTATCATAAGGTCCAGTGCAATATCGTATGGCAAAACACTGGCACAAAGATTATCAGTTTCTTATTGCAGATAGCCATGTCATGTTTTTTATTGCCTTTGTTGTAAATGTAACCGTATACTTTAACATCCTGGCAAACACAAAAATTAAGAGTCTTGCAGAGTGTCTATTAAAGATGTCATAGTAAGCTTTGCAAATATGGTATAATACGGGTCTTTGCATTTATTTGCAAATGTGTGCAGATACGCTTTATGTAAATTAATCCTCCCCCAGAATTATAGGGAAGGAATTACGTCGTGTGGTCAAAAAGGTGGAGTAGAGGTAATCTGATTTAAGCGTAGCATGTAAAAATTAATTGAAAGTCAGAACTCCATAGTGTTTATTATAGAGTAATTTCACACCAGCTCAGGATTAACATATAAACAGGTGACAATAGGTGATTACTATGTTAATTGAAAGACAGCATGCTTTAGTAAAATAGGGAAAAACATATTAAAACTCATGTATTTTATCTGGGCATTCAGCAGTGGTTCTACAAAAATGATCACCTTTTTATTTTTGTTAAAGAAAATAGTTTGGATATGGATATTCTCCATGAATGTGTAACATGGCTTGTCTTCAGGCACGCTCACTAATTTCTTGCTCAAGAGACTTGTTTCTGGATGCCCCAAATCCTAAAAGAAAAGGTAGGTTATAGTTTTAAATTATGATTTGAAAGATAGCTTAGGCCAGCTGGTGTCTGGCCTCTTGGGAAGCAGCAGAGATGAGAGAGGAGGCAAGGGAAATATATAATGTTCTTACGTTCTTATAATGCTTGAGTACCAGTTTAAAGTTACTAAAAAACCTAACAACAAATCTTACATAAGGTTAACCTAATGTCCCTCTTTTCCAAATATTCTGATTAAGAGTGCTGTCCACTTTAATGAAGGTCAACATTAGCAGGGATCAGAGGTGTATCGGGAGAAATGGCACTCGGAGACAGCTCTTTCTCCGGGCGCTACCACCCCCATGCCACCCGTGCTTGGGGGCGGGCCTTGGGGACGTGGCCCTGGCCTGGGCCCTACCCTCTGTGCAGGCTGGCTTTTAAAAGCCAGAGCTTTTGAAAGCACAGAGTCCCCCTACCGCATCCCTGGAGGCTGACTCCTGCTCTCCCCTGCTCTCCCCAGGCCCTGGGGAGGGCAGAAGCCAAGCCAGCCTGCAGGGAACCCAGGAGGGAGGGGTACTACTCCATTGCCCACTGTGGATCTGCCCCCCACATCCCTGCAGGCTGGCTCCTGCTCTCTCCAGGCCCTGGGGATGCTGCCGCTGCCCACTGTGGAGCTCTCCCCCACATCCCTGCAGGCTGGCTCCTGCTCTCTCCAGGCCCTGGGGATGCTGCTGCTGCCCACTGTGGAGCTCTCCCCCACGTCCCTGCAGGCCAGATCCTGCTCTCTCCATGCCCTGGGGAGGACAGAAGCCAAGCCAGCCTGCAGGGAGCCTGGGAAGGTGGAGAGCCACTTCACCCCCCCACGGAGCTTCCCCCACATCCCTGCAGGCTGTTACCTGCTCTCCCCAGGGCCTGCAGAGAGGCCGGGAGGGGCGGGGTGCCACAGCAGGCGGCTCAGGTTCACACTGTTTTGTCATATGGAGGGAGCATCCGGTGTCTGCCCACATGATTGAAAGGCATGTGCCCATGGGTGTCCCCATGTCCCTTGGGTGGTATTCTCCTGGCTGGGATAAGAGAGACTGTTATAGTAATTTACTGGCTAGAATGGAGACCAGTAATATTTTTTCAGATATATGAATTGCAGATTTCACTTGCTTAGATAGTGACCAAAATGTTAACCTGTTGACTAGAGAACCCATGCTGGTCACCAGTTGCAAAACATGGGGATGAGCAGCCATACTGAAGTTACAAAACATGAGGATGATCAGCACTACGGAAATTCTTCCCAAGGTGGCTTGTTAATGGAGCAAGTTGCTTTTGTCTTGTTTTTGCAGCAAGAAGATGCTGAAAATGATTAGAGCTACATGTTATATTATCCATGCATGGCTTGATGTGTGGAGTAGCCTTCATGTGCCTCAGTCCTAAAGACAAAGAAATTAAGAGAAAGGAAAGGCCAAATTATCCAAATTTGGAAGATGAAGTCAGAGATTATGTCATTAAGATGAATGCAACGTCCTTCGCCTGACTTTCCTTGAAGCTAGGTCAACTGTGACAAGAATTTTATGAATCCAGGGCATAGCAAAAGACAATAGATTACATATGCAGAATGCCTACATTTGAAGTTCCCAGAATTTACTCAGTTTATTAAATGTACTCGATGACATCAGCACTATTCATTTCAGTAAATTCACTGAAAAGAAGTGACATTTACCAGTGAATGGAACAAGGTAATAGAGTGCAGCTGAGACTTGGCTCATGAAAATCCACATTAAACAGCTGTGATGGGTCATCTGGGGATTTAGAGAGATGCCATCCATATGCTGATAATACTCTATTTTGCCTTGTCAATAGAATCAGGTAGGTGGGTGGATAGTTTGAACAAGTGCTTAGAAGTAATGGGTTCAATAAAGGTTCATACTTCGCTGAAACACATTTGGATTTAAACAAGCAAGTTTGTCACTAACATATAACTTGGTGGGCCTTAGAAAAAGTTGGGAGGAATAAATTTCAAATATTTAAAATTCTGTCAGAAGAAGAAGCCAGAGATACCCTTTCTACTCTCTGAGAAACAGACTGTAGGTCAAATTAAATTTGAAGAAGAAATTCCTACCTATCTTTATTTCTTTCTTCTAAGGTGGCTAACAAATCTGAAATCTTATTACAATACAAAATCTTATTGTATTAGCAAACAAAACTTCCTTACACAGTGTCAGACCAAAGGTCTGTCTGATTCTGGCCCCAAGTTGTCTATTCTGAAAGGCATTGTCTGTCCAAGCTAGACATATGCTTTGTTTAGTACTCAGTCTGAGGTTCATTTAAGTGAGGATGCAGTGCATCAAACGTGGAACATATTAGTGAACTACATCCCTTGAACAATTTAGTAACAGTTCAGTAACAGAAAAAGTTATGAAATTGTCTTCCTTGGATACTTAAAGAAAATTAAAACAAGGCTGAACAGGAACCAGTTGGAGTTTTCTCTAGGTATAGAACATCTTGAATGAAGTAGTCATGTTGACAGGTTTCCCTCATGCAGCATTATCATTTGACACTGCAGTGCTAAAGTAAGGAACATCTACTAAAGTAATGGATATATACCAGCCCTATCACCCTTTAATTCTAGTCAGGGGTCTGCAACCTGCGGCTCTCCAGATGTTTGTGGACTGCAAATCCCATCAATTGGCCATGCTGGCAGGGGGTGATGGGAATTGTAGTCCATGAACATCTGGAGAGTCACAGGTTGCAGACCTGTTTTAGATCATCCTTATGGACAATACATAAATATGTACTTCTGCAGATAGAAGTAAACTGCAACAAAAATAGTGGTGGGGGGATGGAGTGTTAGTATGCAAGGGAGTTTCTCATACAGAATGGGTTGCCTTGAGGTTCAGAAGGGTTATCAGTGAGGCATTTATTAAGAAACCCCCCCTTTTTTCCTGTCTTGCACTGGAAAGAGGAGAATGCTATCAGTTTGACATTTCTGCCAGAATTGGTATTTGAACCACTGGATGATTCTGATAAATGCCATTGCTGTCATCTGCTACTCAGTTTTAATTACATCTGAGTGAAGTTTTCAGTTTCAGCCAGCAGAAAACTTAATTAGCTACTGTGAAGACCAATCTACACCACTGGAAGACTTCAAGCTGCTTTGGAGAATTCTTGGAGTACCTAGAGTATTTGAGCTTTACAATCTGATTATATGTGTAAGAAGGACACATTTTAAAGACTTCAGTCAGAATATATGTCTATAAGGAACACAGACACTGAAGCACAACATGCCAAAGAAGTTGCAAATTTGAGTTGTAAAACACCTGTGACAAAACTGCTTTGCTGGCAGGTTTGATGAGTCCAAATGTTAAGGATATGAAGGAAAAATACCACACACTCCAGGGAACTTCCAGTAAATTAACAGCTGTTACCTTCAAAAGGATATGCACACTTTCAGCTGCAAATCCACAAGCAGCGTAATATTTGAAAATCCTGAAAAGAAGGTATTTTTCAGTCCTCAATGCTGTGTTCAAATAAGCAGATGTAAAAGGTCACATTAACACTTTATACCACCTCAGAGTTTGCTGTCAAGCTTCTAATATGATTATAAGTCTCCATTACATTTTGAGCGGCAGGGGTGGGTGGAATCAAGCATTAGCAAAGTGCATCATGAAATCACCAATCTTTCCAGACTGACAATGCGCTAATCCTTACAAGCAACTTCAGAGGTGGAAGCCTTAATTCATATATCCGAATACTCCTTTCATTGAAATAAAATTTCTTGCACATAGTCTTAGAACCTAGTATTTTCCCTGATGTTGTTTTTTTAATGAGCAAGGGGACTTCTATGCATGAGACCCCACCTGCAATCTAAAGGGGCATAGTCAGATTTGTAAGCAGCAAATGAATGACTCTAAGAAATACTAGAAATAGACTATAGAAGTAGTGTATTTATATAGAGACACAGAAGCTTCACAGAAAACCAAAATAAACATGAGATCAGTTTTGAAGGGCACATTCAGTCTCATTTCCATCCCTCATGGGTCTGGAGTTTGACAATGTACTTTCTTCTTTAGTGCTGGAAAAACAAATAGAACATAATAATCACTTACACATGCAAGATATAGATTCAAAAGACAGACAACCTTGACTGTTTTGTACTTGATGACACTTCTGCCATTGTGTGTAGGACAATTTTATCTTGTCTGCGTCAAATACTGTAGCTGTTGTGGATTATTTCCAGATCATCAACAAATACCTTCAGAAAAATCAGGTAAAGTATAGAAATGTTCTACATGATTAAATGCATGCATCCAGCTGGCAAATGTTATGGGTAGAACTACTGTAGAATGAGGATCTTCACAAGTTGGCTTCCCATAAAGGTAAGACAATGTGGAGAATAATCTTACCTTTCAGAGTATAAATTTAAGTATATGCAAGTCCAGAGCAAGGGATCATCCCAGAGTTATACAGAGTTGGAAACTGTAGTCACTTTGTTTGTTTCCATTATCTATTGGTACTTTATGAATACATGGATTCTTTCTTAATAGAAGGATGATATAATATACAACATATCATATACAAGAGTCACATGTGGATCTATGTTTTTAGAAACCATACTATTGGATAGTAAGATTTCTTGCAATCCAACCCACCCACCCAACATTTGACACTTCACATTTGTTTGGGCAAAGCATTACAATGATGGCTGTAAGACATCAGATAAAATTATTGCTTATCCCTCACCCGCACTGTATTTCTGTTCTTTTATGCTGCTGAAAAGTCTCATTTTCGCTCTGAGTAGTTGTAAATTGGAAAAAAAGTGTCCTATCCAAGCTCTGCTTTATTTTACCTGTGAGGCTGAGGTTTTGTGACTTTCTGACTTTGAAAGAATGTTCTGACTTCGCGTACATATTCAACAGTTCCTGAGAACTGGGAATTATGGAACTTTTGTAATACTGGTATTAAAATATTGTGTTGATAATACAATCTATTGTATAATTTTTGGAAGAGAAGAATTATATGCATCATCATTTGATATTCAATGACTCCCCTCCCTGATAAGTCATTGTAGGCAAAAAGTCATTGTAGAAAATTCATTAGAAAATACTCCTTTCTTCTCTTTGTGGTGATCTTTTTTTGAAAAGTCTCAAATCTATTCCTACTTGTCTACTTTCTGCTTGCTAGTGAGCAACAGTGTACAATAAGTCCTTTGTCTTATTATAGAGGAAATGGGATGGCAGGAGAAACAATAGAATTAAATGGTGTGCTGTGCCATGGAACAAATAAAGAGACTTACAAATAAAAAAATGCTACAAATGACACGAGTGCAGAAAAAATAGTTATTACCATGAATAATTTACTAACTATTCCCTGGTATAAGTCACCAACTAATGTGCACTGCCTGCCATTTAATAGTGGATATATCTGAAGAAATATGAAAATTGGAATACTTTAATAACTTTCTATATGAAAGATGATGAGACTGCCTAAATGATTAAAAGGAAGATATGTTATAATGAACTAAAGCCACTCAAGTGTAAGGTAATTTTAATTCAAACCTCCATCTGCTTATGTATAATTAAGACTCATTTAACAAGTTAATGCCTTACACACAGAACTGATAAGTTTAGTATTAAAGAGCTTAACAGAAGTAAATTGAACTGTCAAGTTGGAGAAGCTCTTATTTTAATTTTCTACACCTGAATCTTCAATGCTACCTTTCAGGGGACATTTCTTTACTCTAGCCATGCAATCAGGTGGCAACCTTCAGAAGATAGGGGATGGAAATAAAACTGATTCTGCCCCCCCCCCCTTTTTTCAGTTTAAATTCTTGGTACCATTTCTTGTCAGGGACACAACTATATTTTTGCCAATATGAATCTATATGGGATAAAGAAGATACTACACATGCCAACAAGAATATTTATGAATTGTTGATATTGCCATGGGGTCAGGTAACCTATGAACACATGAGCAATATCTTTGAAGTGCAGGAAAAAAGTGAAAGTCAGATTTTGATCTCCATGTGATATTCCCATCACATAACTTTTGATTTATTCTTTCTATACATACATCTTCTTCAGGAGAAAGAACCGTTTGCATTGATTAACAAGTATAAAGGGTGCAATTAGCAAGTGTGATGTGCATGTGTTGAGTGGAATCCACCCATTTTAGCATATGTAAGTAACAATGAAGTTGCATAATCAATTAGTGAGGGCATCTGCATAGTAGTTGCCTAGCATTTTAATCCATTTGATTGCTTCCTGCCTGGAGACATCCTGTGTCTGAGTGTTGTTCACTAACCATTATCTTGATTCTAGTGTTTTTAAGTACTGGTATCCAAATTTTGTTCATTTTCATGGTTTCTTCCTTTCTGTTGAAATTGTCCATGTGCAAATCACACTTGCTAATTGTACCCTTTATACTTGTTAACAAATGAAAATGGTTCTTTCTTCCACCCTGGACGTTATACAGCATATATACTATACTTGCTTTACTACCATCAGATCCTCTGAAGATGCCAGTCACAGATGCAGGCAAAACATCAGGAGAAAATACTACTGGATCATGGCCATACAGCCTGGAAACCCCACAACACTCCAATGTCTGTGATTCTTTAGAGATGGTCCTTCTGCTTGCACATAATAAAATGGTATGTCCCAGTACAAAACTATTCCAAAATATGACTGCACTTGAAAATAAATAATATACTTATTTGATTTAGTTCTTGAAGGCACTTGATTTCCATTTCCAAGTTCTTCATATTGTCAGCCAAGGCAGCCCTAACTGCATAGTGATAAAAGCCACACCAGTGCAAAAGGAATGGGCACACTCCTGGGCTGGCAAACCTGCCTCCACCAGAATTTGTCTGACAACCAATCAAAATGGAACTAGCGGGGACTCAATGCCATGCTGAGATGGTAGTCTGAGCATGGGGCAATGACTCCCATAAAAGCTGAAAAGCCTGCACTGGGCAGTCTTTAAGACCACTTGGTACACCTTGCCCTGCTGAATCATCTTGTTCTTGTATAGAAGCAAAGTTGCCTTTTCTTTGGAGAAAAGCACCAGGTCCTCCTCCTGGAGGGCTGCTCCCAATATATCCCAGCATGAAGATGATGCCAGTTCACTAATCCTCAACCTGACCTAGCATACTATCAGTGCTGCCTGAAAGTGCACTGCTCCCCTATACCACCAAACTGTACACCCCTATCCTCACAGTAACACCTCAGCATGCAGATAGGCAGATGCATACCTTTAAATGTGGATAGGCGCTAGACCCTATGCTGATGCTTGAATGGGACTTGCCCTTAGCTCTTAAGATGGTATATCAACGATTGGACGACATTGACTACCAAAATGATAATGCCTCATTTCCTGCTCTATATAGACCATTGAAATCTGGTAGTGGTACAGTAATGGCCCCCTACATTCAACATATTACCATAGCCAAATACCGATGAGCCTTTTCTAGAGCACGGTTTGACGCATTTCCATCATCTATGCTTATAGGCAGATTTGGGAAATGCGTCTGTAACTCTGGGGACGTTGATTCTATGATACATATCTTGTTACACTGCATGCTGCATAAGGCAGAAAGAGAGCTCTTTATTTTACCTCTGCTTGTGCAACACAGCTTGATAATTGCAAAGGATCCTGACCAAGAGATTAGGAAAATGCTGTTGGAAGACAAGGATGCAACCATCTCCCAGCAGGTAGGAAAGTTCTGTGCATAAAAAACGGCCTTACTTAATCAGGGATGAGCTGGTTAGCTGTAATAATTGTTGTAATTTGCTGTTGTGAATGTGTACTGTTGTTTTGTTTTGTCTTTGCTGGCCTTTGGCCGTATTAAACTATCTATAAAATGTGGATAGGACATATTGCTTTGCTGCCTTTTTGGACAGATTTTTTTTAATGTGTACATCACAATGTTAAGGGAAGTTGCACGCTTCATGCTTAGATGTGTTGTGGTTTCAAAGCCCAAAACTTTTTTTCCATGCTGGAGAAATGAGGGTGGGGGAGGTCCTGCTTGGACTCCTGGGGTTGCTGTAGATTTTCCACCAATAGGAAGTGTTCCCGTGGCAGAGGGTGGGAGTGGGTGGAAGACGGACTGTGGTGGTAGGACAGGAAAAATGGGATGTTCACGCCTGCGGGTTTGCATTGTTAAAAAAATAGCGGGTTCATGCGAAGGGGCAGAAAAAATAGATTATTTCCTTCATGGAAAACGTGCACCCATGCGAAGGACAAAAGCGGAATAAAATAGACACATTCAAAAATAACGGATGTAACCCGTTATTATTATGCTGTGCGGAATTGACCACTGTTAAGATAGCACTGTATCCTATTTATCATGGTAGCAAAATCACATTATTTTCTCATTTTGCATTCTTCCTCCAGCCATTTTTCTTAATCAGTTAATGTATTCAATTTGGATAAATTTATCACTATCATTTTTGAATAGGTAAATGTCACCTCCAAATTAAAAAAACCTCTTAAAATCCATGATCACTCTTGCATTACTAAGATACAACCATTACTTCAAGGACAGGAATTTGTCAATTTCCCCATGAGTTAATAAAATAAGTAACCATTAGAAACTTACAGAGAAGTTTTGTTTCTTTATTTTGCTACCAATGGTGACATTTTCCAGTGCAAATGTGTCATGTAACTATATTCTTAACTCTTTTGATGATATGGAGTCCTTCTGTTATGTGCTTTACACATTTTATAGGATTTGGAAATATGAGTTAGTGTAAAGTGCTGTAGCCAGACTTTTATATGGCATGGGCAAGCATGAACTAAATATACCAGCTCTGAAATAGCTGCTCTGGATTACAATCTGTTTGAAGGGCAGGCTTAGCCTGTTAGCAATAGTCTTTTAACACTGTAATAATGCAATGTAGGATTTATGTAGGATTGGCAAACTGATCAAGGCAAAGAACAGAATAGAAATGTATAAAGAACTGAATGGCTGGGTAATTTGCAAATATCACATGCATATAATTACGTCATTTTCAAACAAACTGCAGAGATGTAAATGTTTTAATTCCATAAACTCACAAACTGGGCATAGAAACCAAGTAATACTACCTTATTTTTTAATATTCCTTTTGTTTTGGTCATAGACATTTATAATTCTTAACAGTAGAATGGAGAATCAACACATTTTTGCAGTTTCTTTCAAAGCAATTTTTCCCAAGCAATCAATGTCCATGTTTAATGCTGAACATAACACTTTTAGTATGAAGATTTGTTAAAAAAGAAAAAAAAATACATGACATGTTTCATGTTACGTTGATTCTTCATGAAAAAATAGAAGGGTTTTTTTTAACAAGCAAAAACCAATTTTCCTCCAGAAAGGGACAGAAGAGGAAAACGGTTAGCCAACGGGAAAGCATGTCTCTCTCACTATACCCAACATTTCTCTATTACATATTGATGTCTATGTGCTATTTGCAACCCAGTATTACAGTAAGATGTTTCTTTTGGTGTGGTAAATTTTAGTAGCATTATTAATTCATTTTCAGATTGCTTTTAGTTCATAACTGGTGTGGGCTAAAAATTAAGTCTGTGAAATTTTTAGAAAAATCAATTTTTTTCTCATGCTTTATAATTCTCCATCCTCCCTACTTTTTCATTAATAAGGGGAGTTTATTCAGTCCTAGAAAACTAAATAGGCTTTCACATATTACAAGTCAGACACCAAGGTTTGCTACTGAGTGCAAACCAACAGATGCAAGCAATACTAGCACCCTAATTAATGTATTTGTGTTTCCCAACCTGCTTGCTTTGGACATAGGAGCACATCCTTTTTGGGGAGGCCAAGCTTGCATGCTGGGGGCCTCCATAAGTGGTCTGGGGCGGTGGAGGGTTGGATAACGCAAGTCGCGGAGGGTCTGCTAGAGAGTTCGTTACCCCCAACAGGAAGGGGTGTCACAAAATGGGTACATGCTCAGGTGGCACCTAGTAACTTTCTGTCCCATTCCCCAATTGGGGATGGTTCCGGGTTCAGTATGCTTGCTGCCCGAAGGGCCAGATTCAGCATGCTTGCTGCCTGAATGCCAGGTTCAGCACACTTGCTGCCCAGCGGTCAGGATGTGCTTCTTATGTTCGCCCAGCTTCCTCCATTGCTTGTTAATAAAATGGGCTGTGGCCAAAGTTCATTCCAACTAAAGTTGAGTTGGTGGTCATTGGTAAATGAACCTCCGCACATCAGCACGTAAACGTATTTGTTTTTCCCAACCTGCTTGCCACGCTTTCACTTTACATGTCTAGATGTGCAATTATAACAATTCTTAGGTGTAGACCTAACAAACACAACACATAGATGTGCATTTAACTAATACTCAGCATCATATGGGCAAATCTAGTGGTAGATGTTAACAATGAGATGTTTGCAAGGTAATGAAGATGTATCAGAGTTCACACCAAGTTTTGGATCACATCCAAAATTTGAAGTACTGATTGTGGGCACTTGTATTTCCAAAACATTCTCAGGTTCTTTGCAGTTGCAGTAAATGGATTTTAAAAAATAAAGGAGAGCTCAAAATGTATGGGAATGCCACTCCAGGTAGAGGAAAGGCTGTTGTGTTCCCTCTGGAGCCATTATTCAATGTAGAAACAGCACTGGGGGAGTTATTTCTGTGCTTTTTCTGCTTGATATAGAGTACAGTGCGTGGGAATGGCAAACAAGGGTACATAATTCTCCCCCTCTCCTGGAAAAACATCTTAGGTTGGAGAGGAGTCTTTCCTTTCCCTGTGGCAGAATTCTGAGCCTGTTAGGGTTTTCCTTTGTTTTTGAAACACCATTCCCTGCAGCTGCTGTGTGGCTTCCATGAGTTGGTCTAGGAAATTTGGGCTCAACTCTTTAAAAACAGAAATGTGTAGTTTAGCTCTAAAGTTGCCAGAATTCACAACTTAATATGCAATGAAGATATTTCTCGACAGTTGTACAGGCTCATCACAAATATACGCAGTAACAGTGTGAGTCATCGTTTAATGTCATCGTTAAAAGAACAAGCAGGAAGGTATACATGGGTTTTGTACTGTATCAAAAGATCAATGATGGAAAAGCTGTAACAGCAATATGCTTGTTCTACAGAATTATATTGCTTGCTTCCTAGGCTAGCATCACTTTTCCAAAACCCTGTGTTCTGTCTACTGGATGCAGCCTACTTATGTGTCCAGATGGTATCTGTTGAACATAGATTGGAAATCTGCTAAAAAAAGCTGAGGGATAAATAAATACGGATTTCTCATGAATGTTCATTATGTATAAGCCTTTGACATAGCCCTCAAAGATCTTGTATGCAGGAGTAACTTAATCTAAAATTAAAGCAGCTTTAATATTCGTTCTTAGAGATAAGAAATAATTTATTTTTCTTCGATCTTCACAATTACCACAGAGTATCTAACTACACGACCAATGCCATTACATATCACGGGAGAATTGCTCACCTACACTTTACTTGGACTAAGACAATTGCAATTTAAAAAGTAAATGAACTGTACAGTGTGCTATTGGGCAAAGTGTCATTCTTAAGCCTCATGTAGAGATGAGGTATGGAATCTTTGACGTAAAAAATGTAAATTGTCAATAAACAAGAAGACAGTATAAAGCAGTTTTGTTTTGGCATTGGAGTTTTTGTTAATTAGTAAAAAAGAAAACTAGAGAAAAAGATCCAGTTCTTACAATACATAAAATTGCTTACGAAAGTAATGTTCCTTCCTTTTCTTGATTTTTTAAATAGAAAGAAATATTATGAATATATTGCAGCACAAAGAAAGACTGCAAAATTACCAGTTAAAGAAAATACTATTGTATGAAAAACGAATGTAAAATTACCAAGTAGTTTCCTTACAAAAACGATCAAACTATAAACAGTCACAAAATATATAAAAATGCCACTTTGAACGAGGCAATCGTACTCTACCGAAACTGGTAGTAGATTTTTTCCCCAGAACTGTTGATTTCATACAGTAGTAACTGACAAAAAAGCATTGTGCACTCTTGTGTCATCTGGAGATTTAGCACCATGTGTCATAAGTTCCTGGATGGTCATCCAGTTGTCCAGTATCTTCTTATTCCTCTTTTTCATCATCTTTTTGTGACTGAGTTCAATAATATTAATTTCCTTTTTGCCCTCACTGCCGCTTTGTGGGCTTTCCTTAAGACACTCTAACCTGCTACGCATCATGAATTCCCGACGCCTCCTCTGCTCCTTGGCTCGCACCAGGTGCTGCTTCCTTTCCTCTTTGCTCCAGTAACGACCCATCTTCATTTCACTCATGGTATCATCATCTGTTGTCATTCCACTACGTTCCTCTTTAATCTTTAAGGCACGTTCCTTCAGGATTCTGTCTCTTACTGGTCTTTTTGTAATATACCTTGTCCCATCACTCCTTATTTTTACTTTCCATTCCATCTTGGGCTCTGTACACTTCTGTGAATCTTTGCACATATTCACTAGGCTAAGCTGACTCTGGGCATACTCCACTGCAGATTTTTGTTGGATTAGCTGCATATAGCTTTGATAATGTTTAGCGTGTGTAGGTATGTTCCCATACCTGTATGAGGAGCTATGGTATGGGGAAAGATAAGGAATATGCTCAGGACTTTGCCTCTCTTGCTCTGTTGATTTGCTACTTTCTGAAACTGTTTCCTTTTCTTCAAGAGAACTGTTTTGCTCAGTAGCTTTGGATTTGTTTTGGGTTATATCCCTGCTACTCTGTCTTGAAGACAAGTGGTTAGTCACTATGGTACTCCTCAGATTTTTCCTGTTGGTAATGCTGATCATTCTCTGGAGAGAACTATCAGGAGATTGATCTACATTCAGTGGAGTGCTTCTGCAGCTCTCTGCTGTATTGTAAGCACTGGAAGTGTCTTTGTCAGATTTCTCTGGGTGTTCTATAATGTCATCCAGTTTTCCTCCTTGAAGGTCTATGCTGGTATTAATATTTCTGAATGTACCACTGTGTAATGCCCAAATGTCTCCATACTGATCTTTTACTTTTTGAAGCTGATGAGCTTGCATAATGTTCTGACATTCCAGTTCAATATTCCTCAGTTCCTCATTGAGCAACTGCAATTCATGCTCAACCCCAACTTTTTGCCTTCTTTTACACTCTATTGTACTACTTGAGTAATACAAGTCATACTCTCCATGGTTTCTGATTTTGCACTTAAGCTCTAGCAATTGGCGAAATCTTTCACAGTCCGCATCCTGGTTACCAACACTATCTGATTTAATGTATTCCCCAGACACAAGGCTCTCCTTGCACTGGAGTTCCATGCTTCCCAAAGTGTCCTGACTCTGTCCAAGCCCTCGTTGGCTCTGCAGCATTGTGGTGCTCTGCTCTTCTGGAACATTCTCTTGTTCTGAGCTTTCATCATTGCGCTGACTCTCATCAGTGGGTCCCACTCCACTGTCCTTTTCATTGTTATTGGATGATGAGGTAGCAGTGTCTGTGGTGCCATCTTCTTCCTCGTGTTTCTTTGGCTGGGAAAACAAATGGTTCATGATCACTACATATAGTCTTATTAGTTTTAAGATGGATCTTTTTGTTTTCTCACATTTTTTTTAAAAAACTAAACACTTGCATGCTTATGGGAATTAATTGGTTTTGTGTTGTGAGAAAATATTACTGAATTTGGACTAGGAAGAAGAGGACTGAGTTCAAATATGAACTTACTGGGTCAGGTTACATGGTTTCTCCCTTAGTTGTTCTTTCTGTAAAATTGGAATAATATTGATGTCTTACATGGCAAAAAAGTAAAAAAAAATAAAACATTCATGTAGCAATTCTACATTTTCCTCTTTGGTTAAGTCTGCACATAGTACAGTTCCTGTTGCTGCACCAACCTTTATCTTATTAGTTCTAAATGGGGCACATATAGTAAAGGGATTCTAATTAATTCATTCCCTTTCATTCACCTGCCTAATTACTTCTAAAAAACATCTAAAGACAGAGACATATAAATCCAGGCCCAAGAGCTTCTAAATAGTATCCAGGAGCCATATTCTTAAATATGCAACTCCATGTCTACTTCACAGTTTTGCCCCAATTACAGCTGAACAACAGACTATGCTTAACAGTAAACATTTTGAACAGCACTGATGCAGATACCAAAGATAGTCTCATTGCCTATCCTAGTGCATACCGGTACTTGCTACACCTAGGCCCATTACGAATGGAACACTTATCTCAAGTCTGTTTTCTGAGCAGTGGGCTCGTAGTGGGCTCTCATTGCATTTCTCTGTTTACAAGCAAGGAGGCAGCCCACAGCCTGCAGCAAAGTTTGTCTGCTGAACTCTGCTGGGCCTCTGCTTCTCCTGGTACTCTTAATTTCCCACATCAACAGCCTTAAAGGCACACAGCTGATATTCTCTCCCTGACTATCTGCACACACATCCTCTCTCTATTGCTGTCACAAGAGAAGAGAAGAGAAGAGACTTGTTTTAAAACAAAGCCTTGCCTGAAATAAAGTTTTATAAGCCCTCTCAGCCATTGGGGAGGGCAGAAGCAGAGCAGAGGAGATGGGGTAAAGCCAAAAAGATGCCTCTTTGTACTCTTCCTTGCAAAAGCCCTCTCTCGATCTCTCAATATGTGAACTTTAGGGAAGCAGGAAGGATGGATGGGGGAGAGGAAGAAGGCTCCAGAGCACGTGACAAATGAGGCTGTCTGTTGCTGTGGTGGAAGAAAGACTGAACACAGATTTTAGACACAGATGAGGGGGGTTCTCTCTCCCATGTGCTTCAACTATACTTATGAGAGATCGATCTCTTGACCAGTGCACTTAGGGAAGCAGGAAGGAAATGACAGCATGAAGGGGGGAGGGGAGGACATGGAAAGTGCTGCAAGAGATGGGAAGGCCATGGGCAAAAATATGTCCAAGATAAAGCTGTGCCCAATGGCAAATCTGTCTCACTCTGATGGTGAAGCAAGATTTAAATTGTGCTATATGTGGTTTCGCTTGCCCTGAAGAGAGTGGAAAGAAAAAGTGGGGCTCCGGAAAATACTTCCATACAAGAAATCTTGCTGCAATTAACACTGGCCTCTTCTACGCAGCAAAGATCTTGTGTGTAATAGGCTCTAGTGTTTGGTACTCTTCCTAAGCACAGTGACTCAAGAATCAGGACTGCATGGATTATTTTTAAATGCTAAATATGGATCACCAGTACAGTTGTAGGCATTGAAATGCTTTAGAATTAATGGCCTACACAATTCTAATGTGAACATAAGAATTATGTATTTTATTTAAACTGAAACAAAGCAGTTCTTGGAAGTAGTTGGCTAGATAAATTTCTGTGTTTTGCTTTGGATTAACAATCTATTCAGATTTTATTGTACTAGTCACAGAGTTCTGTAATAAAATGCATAGATGGAGACACCATATTTCAAAAGGATACTACAAATATTTCTCTGGTATATCTTCATAATAATCAATTCATTTTGATAAATTCATCCTTGCACCTTGCCATAGTCAAGCAAACACAACTTTTTTGTGTAACAGCCCTGTCTTCCTCACTAAGAAGATTTAAAACCTCTGATAAACATGGGCCAATAAAATATAGTTGATTAAACTGGAAGGCAGACATTGTGGGAGGTTTTTTTCTGAAGTAACACTTGTGAAAACTGATGCGGGTTATAGTGGTGACCAGCACATGTACTATCATTACTTGAAGATAAGAATACACATGCAACCATGCCCAGAATGTGCATTCTTTTGGAAACAATGCAGCATATTTATACTCAGATGCACTTTATGATGTACATTCAACCTCTATTTGCCTATCTAGCTTGTATGAGGCTTTGTGCATCAAGCTACCAAACTGTATTACCTCTGATAGCCAGAACTGGACACAAGGAAAGGTTATAACTATTCCATGAAGAAATCAAATCTAGTGATTTCCCATTGCTGCATTTCAAATACACTAGGGATGCATTCAGTGGTGGTATTCAAATAATTTAACAACTGGTTGTTTACAAGCATCATTTTAACAACCGGTTCTGCCGAAGTGGTGCGAACCTGCTGAATCCCACCACTGGATGCATTCCACAGTGCAGTTAATTATTATGTACAATGGTACTGGTAATAATATTTGTACTTTGGTGGCTATTATAATGAATATTTCTACTGCCTCTGGCATTGTACTAGTGGTTAGCTTGGCTAAAATACTGACGACAGTGGTACAGCACAGTTGGCAATGCTTTTGAATCAGTACTTCAGATACCATGGGTTGGGAAACATGGGCAGTGGGGATCATGTACAAAATGGCCAAAGTTATATATTTTTTCAGTGTGGGCAATGTGTTATATGTCTTTTTCCTTGATCTGTAATCTCTTGTTAATGTATGTTCCTTGTTTTGAAAATGACCCCCCTCCCCCCTGGCTTGGATGTTGTATTTGTCACTGGATTTTCTATATGGAAACTGAAGAGTTAAAAGTTAAAAGAGTTAAGAGTTAAAATTAAAATCTGGTTTTCATTATAGTTAAAACAGAATGGTCTGCATACTTTGGGCATTATGTCAAGCATATTTATGGGTCCCTTTTAACTCACTCTCCATTAATTGCACTTATTTATTGTACCTTTTAATGCAAAGAGCATTAGCTGTCAGAGTGCTGAAAAGGCACAGGGTTTTTATTTTTTCACACTGGATAGTAGAGTTAAAGGCATTTTTGTCCCATTTCACTAGCCCAGTTTGTCATCCAAAGTGTACAAAGTCTATTTACATAAATCTAAGTGCACATAGTACAAGGCAAATGTGGTTTTTCCTTTAAGATGTATAATTATATTTATAAGCATAATGGTTAGTAATAATAAAATGTGATGGTCAGAAATGAAGTGTACTAGTAACACGGAACCACATCCGGAGAAGTGGTGGTTTGGATGTGGGGAAAGTGACCTTTTTGACTCTGGTCTGAACTTTTCTGATTTTCCCTGCCTCACCATGTTTGTCCCTGAGGAATGATATCTGCAGCTGTTTCACCAATATACTCCTGTAAAATTCTTAGAGCTAGGCTAGGTTAAGTTAGAGTAGGTCTTAGCTGGGGTTGAAGAGGTTGTAAAGGGGGTGGGGGCAGTGGCTGGGGTGAGTAGAGTAGCTTATTAGATTGTTAATTACTTTCCCCTTTAGTACACTTCTGTTTTCCCAGTAGTTATATTGTGTTATTTTTATGGTTCTTGTTTGCCCAATAACTGCTATAGTTGTCATAGAGGGGGTAGTGGGGGGTGGTACTGTAGGATTAGGGAGGGGTGTGGCTTTTGCAATGCACCTGTTAGTCCAGATCTAGGTTGCATGGTGTGGTTGTTGTTGTTCTCCCTGGGAGGCCATGGAAGGGCCAGGGATCCCAGTGATTTCTGGACAGGGAAGGTATGGCAGTAGGTCCAGGCCTTATGAGAGTGAGATATGGGTATGATCGCTCTCTATCTGACCTGAGGCCTATCCTGTGGGATGCAGGTTGTGGGCTTGGAGTGAGATACTCTGCTCCGCATTGATATTGACCAATGCAAGGTCCATAAACAATAAGACTGCCATTCTCCGGGATTTTCTCAGGAAGCAGGATATGGACCCTGCATGCATCACGGAGACCTGGGTGAGGGAGGGTGAGACAGCTGCCCTCACTGAACTCACTCCAGAGGGCTCCCTGGTGATCCACCAACCATGTACACAGAGCCGGGGGGTGGCATGGCGATGGTCATCTGGGATTCTATCACCTTCCAGACGTCCCCTACACCACAGATTGAAGGAATAAAGTGTTTGGGCCTCCACTGGGATTCCTCAGAGAGGTTGGCTGTTTTGCTGGTGTACCGGTCGCCTAGCGCGCCGGCAGACAGCCTGGTGTGGCTGCTGGAGGTGGTTGCCGACTGGGCATTGCGATTCAACATCCATGTCGATGTGGCCTCCTCTTCAGTCACTGTGCACCTTGTGTCATCCAAGGTGATGCTAGGCCTCTCCCTAGTGAACACCAGGACTCCCACTCATCAAAGAGGCCATACTCTTGACCTGATCTTTGTGGCGAGTGTGCATGTGGTCCTGTTATCAAAGTGCCATGGTCTGACCAGATTGATGCTGCCATGCCCCCCACACCTAGGCGTTGGGCTTTTGGGCCCACCTGCAGAGGCTTATGGATCCTGAGGGATTCCAGAATATCCTGTGAGATGCTCCTCCCACTGGCTCCTCTCTTGGTGAGCTGGTAGAGAGCTGGAATTCCAGGCTCTCCGAAGCCATCGAGAAAGTTGCTCCAAGATGTCCTCTCTGTACCCATCCCAAATTGGCTCCCTGGTATACTGAGGAACTGAGGAGGATGAAACGGGAACTGAGATGACTTCAGCAAGTGTGGTGGCAAGTTCGTGATGAAGAGACAAGACGCTTGAATTTATGAATTCTTACGAGAGAGCCATGAAAGAAACAAAAATCTTTCTTTGCCTTCTGCATTGCAGCTGCTAGCTCACACCCAGCACAACTGTTTAATGTGATTTGGACATTGGCAACTGCATCTATAGGTCCTAAAAATAATCAACTGGCTTTTAGCCGTGAGGCATTTGAGAGCTTTTTTGTAGACAAGATCCTGTCTCTCCACCAGGCTCTACCAACCACTATGGATACAATAAGGGAACTGGAGGTTCCTTGCCCGTCTTTTGGTCCAGGTTTTGACCATTTCAACCTGCTTAGTCCCTCTGAAGTGGATAGACTTCTGTTAGCTATACAATCTACCACTTCTTTTGACCCGTGCCCCTCCTGTAAAGAGGAACTACAGAGCTACCTGTTGGATATCAACAATGGCTCTCTTGTGCAAGGAGCCTTCCCAGGTCAGCTGAAAGAGGCAGTAGTCCACCCCCTCTTGAAAGGACCAAGTTTAGATTCTCAGGATCTGGCCAATTACCACTCAGTATCAAATCTTTTGTTCCTGGGTAAGGTAACTGAAAAAGTGGTGGCGGCTCAGCTTCAGGAGTTTCTGGAAGATACCAAAGTGTTGGACCCCTTCCAGTACAGTTTCTGCTTTGGTCATGGTACGAAACGGTCTTGGTCACCATTGTGGATGAACTCTGGTGCCAGCCAGCCAGAGGCGATTCGGCACTGCTGGTGTTGCTAAGATCTCACCACAGCGTTCGACACTGTAGATCATGACCTTGTGGTCCACCGCCTCGCCGAGATTGGAGTATGAGTTCTGGATGAACTTGTTTCTTCGAGACTGGGGACAATGGGTGATGTCAGGGGAGGAGAGTCCCACACAGTAACCCATTGATTGTGGGGTGCCGTAGGGAGGATCCTTTCCCCAATGCTTTTTAATATCTATATGCACCCTCTGGCCAAGATGGTCTGAAGTTTTGGGCTGCGGTGTCATCAGTATGCAGATGACACCCAGATTATCCTCATGATGGCAGGCTGCCTGGACTCGGCCCCTGAGGCTCTCCAGCAGTGTTTGAAGGCTGTAGCGGGTTGGTTAAGAACCACCAGGTTGAAACTGAATCCAGCAAAGACAGGGGTCCTGTGGGTGGGTCATGGTGAGGTGCCGGCCAACTTTAGTCTGCCTGTGCTGGACAGCGAGGTCTTACATCTGACCTCGTCAGTGACCAGTCTGGGGTGATTCTGGATGCCAGGAATTCTCTGGAGGCCCAGATCACCAGAACAGCCCAGATTGCACTTTACCATCTCTGCCAGGCATGACAGTTGGCCCCGTATCTCTCACATGGTGATCTGGCTGCAGTGATCCATGCAACTGTCACCTCCAGGCTAGATTATTGTAACTCACTCTATGCTGGCCTGCTCTTGAACCTAATCTGGAATTAAAACTTGTCCAGCATGAAGCTGTAAGGCTCCTGGCAGCAGCCTCAGGTAGGGACCACATTACACCAGTCCTCTTCCACTTTCATTGGCTCGCCATCGAGTACTGGGTTATCTTCAAGGTCTTGGTTTTGACCTGTAAGGCCTTGAGCAGTCTTGGACTTGCATACCTCAGGGACTGCCTCTCCCCATATTGCCCAAGTAGGCCCCTCCACTCCTTGGAGGGTAACCTTCGGGTAGTCTCTGGACTGAAAACCATCCAGGTGGCCTCGACTAGGGCCAGGGCCTTCTCGGTCCTGGCCCCAACCTAGTGAAATATGCTTCCATCCAGGACTTGAGTAGCTTCCACAAGGCCTGCAAGATGGAGCTATTCCACCAGGCATTTTTGTAAGCCAGCCGGTTTAACATCAGTTAATAACACCTATTCTTTGTTTCCGGGGGTGGGTGGGGACATAATAGGTTTAAGTTGCCATCTGATTCTAGGTACTTATATTTTTATACTGTTATTTATTATGGTTGCTTTCTGTTTTTATTGTAACTGTTTTTATACTGTTGTTGCTGCCCTGAGCCCTTTGGGGAGGGCGGGATACAAATATAAGTAATAAAATAAATAAATAAAAATAAAAAGGCTACTCTGTTAGTAATATTTTCCTATATCTAGACATACAGTGATGGATGCGTTGTGGGGTAGGGATTAGCAACATACCACAAAAGTCTCATTATTACCTTCAGGAGTACAAGCCCATACGCTAGTCTTTTCTGCACAGTTCTTAGAACAGATTGATGCCAATAGGTCACATCAGCTTAGAATAAAATCAATTAAAGCATGTTCAAATATAAACTAAACGAAAAATGAACTGAGAAAGGTGGCACAAAGTGTCTCCATGATAAGTTTTCCATGGAGGGAACACCTTAAGCTGTCCATCATTAAGCTCTCCAATGCCAAGGTGACAATCTGAATGATCTTCAGGCCATTTCCAAGTACAGTTGTCTTGTGGTGCTGCAATACACTGGCCTCTCTCATGCCACCTCTTTCAATAAGCAAGACTTCTGTGATTTCTAACATGAGAGTTGGCAGAGCTCAAGTTTGTCTACAAGTCTGCCACACCTTCCATCCAAAAAATATATTCTCCTAGTAGTATGGGATACATTCCACATGTGCTAAGCAAAACACTTTTTATATTAATTATGGTACATAATCTAGGCATGAGCCCTGGCATTAAACATCTTTTAAGGATGGATTGTATGGAACCTGATGCAAAACAATTCATGGCATCTATCATCTACCCAGAAAGTTATTACATGGTGGCTTTTATAATCACCATTTGATGGAAGAAACATGATCCTCAGAATCTAGTACATAGAATTTAGCAGTTAGAATGGTCTGCCAGCTACGGCATCAAAAGGATACACTAGAAGGAACTCTTCAGTACTGGGCTGCCTTTTCAATGAAAGCCTTTATGTTTCACACTGCACCTGCTCTACTCTTCAAAAACAGGGAGTTGAGTATAACACAGGATGATATACCATATTCTGATCATTCTCCCTCCACCCCACCCTACCCAACATAACTACTATTATAAGAGAGCAAATTAGGCATACTCTTTAAACAACATAAGCTATCAGATAATTATTAGGGATGTGGGAAAAGAATTTGTAAATACTTGAAATTTACAGAATAAAGTATATTTAGAACATACTTGATAATTCCATTTATTACAAATAAATCTAGATATTCAGTAACACTACAGAATGAAGGCAGGGTTTTTAGGGAAATAAAAGTAAAACATACCTACAAGACTGACTGCTATCAAGGATGAGACAATAAGAAGCAGAGGGTCTACCTCTGATTGTTGTTGCCATGGTTTTGGGAAGGGAGAGGGGACAGGGCTGAGAACCAAGTCTGTAATTTATGTCTGTTGGTACTTGTGAAATCCTGATGCAAGCAATCAGAAATCACTTTCTCATAGGTTCTTTTTAACTGAAAGGTGGGCATATACATTTTATAATTCTCCTGCTATCCACTATTAGCTAGCAATTAATGCTTCACATGCTGAAACAGTCCTCCTTTCTAAACACTAAATTTCACATTTAGTTGACACCTCTTCTGAAATATATTGGTCATAAGGATAAGATTGGTTTGATCCATAGATATTATAGATTTTGTATGTGGGCAGTGAGGGAATTACTGTGTGTGTGATTGAAAGAGAGAAAGAGATAGAAATGCATTTTTCTCCTGTCCATGTTCTGACACAGCAGATGCTGTTTGAGCAGACAATGTTCATATGTATTAGAAGTATAAAATATAGGTATAGAAGAATGCTTTGACATATGGAAAAAGCTGCAGAATCACTACATATGCCCTCTACCCAGACTGTCCAATGATAGGAAACTGCTGTCCAGCAATTGTGGCTGCTGATGTGTATTTTCCAGATCTACTCAGCTCTTGTGGGTGGTACAGGGGCTAGAAAATGCTCAGGGAACTGAAAAAAACTTTTGCAAAGCTGCTTGCCTTGTTTTCAAAAGGAAACAGCTATATCCTATGGATTTCAATGGAATTTCAATTATTTGTAAATTTTAAATCTGAATTCTGAATCTAAATTTTGGTGCTGCTGCACATGCCTAAAATAAAAGATAAGAATATTAACACTAATAGAAACATACCATTAGATGGAGGTTTTTTTGAGAAAGTAGCAGATTTAACTTGTGCTCCATTGCTGAAAATATGGTATGCACATAAAACTGAACAATTTTTAATGAAATATCAGGATATTACTGTAGAAGGAACTGAAGGAGTAAGCCAAATTAATGTGGTGGGAAATTAAGATAATATGAATGCCATCAGTGAATACGAAATCTTACTCTTCCCTCCACCCCCTAAATTTGTCATGTTTACCTCCCAAATATATCACTCTCATTGGTTACCATTTGGGCATCTTAGTAGCTGGGAATCTAGTGAAGGCTGGGAATATACTGTCTTATTTTCTTTAATTGCATTGTCTGTTTATTAAAAACATTCACCTCAGAACATTCCAAGCCACACATTTTATGTCAAGCTTACCTGTTCCACTTCATTGCCTGTTTGCTGCACTGTTTCATTATGCTGTTCTTCCAACATTTCTAAGTTTAAATCCTCTAAGAATTCATTCCTTTCATCATCCAGCCATCCTTCTTCCAGCTGTAAAAAATACATTAGTACATTACATGAGCTTAGTGGAAATGAATGCTTAAAATAAGAGTAGTCCAAATAGCAATGCCTGACTACTTCTTTTTAAAATAATGACTCTCTTCAGAATACTGAGGTTTGGAGCTCACCTTTCGAAAAGGCGGGGGTGGGGGGCAAGATGATTAAAAAAATTGGACTCTTAGGTCTTTTTTCCTTTCCTGAAACAGTATCACTGATTTTCTTTCCTAATGAGAGATATTCTACACATAGAACATTATTTCCCTTCAAAATGTGCAGAAGACATACTGTATAACCCTGAAGCTGTCATGTTCTTTACTTCTGAGAGCATCAGCTTTTAAAGAACCTAGAGATATTAATATATGGCCATGAGACAGTTGCTTTCTATCTCCTTAACAACTTCTATATCAGAAACATGTCCCACAGCTTGAATTTCCAAGAGCATTTTCACTGTATATTTCTAGCACAGTTATCCTATTGATATTTTCAGGTAAACTTCCAGTAACAACAGTTGTAGCACCAACATCAGCATTGATTGACAAGGTGCCTGTAAGGTTTGCTTTGTTTTTCAACTGTTACTTGGGGAGTTATTTTTAAAAAAATCAGGAGAATATTACTTTAAAATATGTTAACTATCTTGTTCACAACAGAATGAGGCCTGTTTGGTCAATTTAACCAACATGACTTTTATACAGACAAATCTTCATTCTGGATCTGAATAAACCTCTTCTTATAATAAACAAATGTTAAGTAAGAGTAGCAGAGAAAACCAGAGGGCTGCCAATGTCAGCATCCCTTGTATCAAAGGCAAATACACATTACATTTTCAAATGTGGCACTAATGTGTACAGCTGTGACGGATTAGACTCTATAATGGTTAATTTTAAAAGGTGCAGAGCAGGAGCGCTAAAGTGTTAACCAAAGTGTAACCTGATAGGTTGGCTGAAATGCAGTAGCCAGGAGCCACAGATAGAAGAAGAGTTGGATTTATATCCCCCTTTTCTCTTCTGCAAGGAGAGGACTCAGCAAGTTACAAACTCCCCTTTCCTTCCCCCCCCTCACAACAAACATCACCAATGCGTGTGTAAGGTAAGGGCTGAGAGAGCTCAAAAGCTGTGACTCAGCCTCCAAAGGAGGTCACTGGCATGTGTTGGAGTGCACAGGCTAATCTGAATTCCCCAGATAAGCCTCCACAGCTCAAGCGGCAGAGCAGGGAATCAAACCCGGTTCCTCCAGATTAGAGTACACCTGCTCTTAACCACTATGCCTCTGCTGCTTTTAGATCAGCCAGAGGGTGTGCTGGCTAATATAAAAGCAGGAAAAAGCCTGTCAGAATGTCAGATAGGAAGAATTCAGAGATCTGAAAGCAGCCTGAGAGCTTGTGTGAAACACAAATCATATGTTTTAAGACCAGGTGCCACTAATATGGGGATGTTATGCTGCACACTGATTTTAATGTTTTTAGATGTAATTTAAGTTATTTATTGACTGCTCTTTAGTTTTGTGTTGTGAACCGCCTAGAGCCCTCCGGGGATGAGGCAGTCTACGAAATCGAATGAATGAATGAATGAATGAATGAATGAATGAATGAATGAATGAATGAATGAATGAATGAATGAATGTCAGTCCTCAGATTCAGTCAGGGGAGATCGTGCCTGAGGACAGAGAGAGCCAGAGGCAAAGGGTGAAACAGCTAAGGGGTGTGTGTGTGTCTGTATTTTCAAAGAGATCTCAGACTGAGAGGAAAGAGCCTTGTTTCCACAAAAAGCTAGGAGGCCTGGTGGTGATGGAAAACAAGAGGAAAACTGATCTCATGGGAACACTCCTAAAATCACACAGAGGGCTTGGCTATCGTCTCATGAGGAAACACACCCAAATATGGAATCAGAGAGTTTCTGAGGGTGTTTAGCATAACTGGCAGAGTTAAGAGTGGGTTTGGTGAAACCCCAGAACTTAATCTGTTCCAAGCTAGTGAGACCCTTTGGAGTTTAAGGGTGAGAGTTTTTAAAAAATGTTCAGAACCATGTGGAAAAGATTTTCCCTAAACTGAGGCACCTCTGCATGTGTGAAACTATATGTGAAGGAATTTGTAAACTGAAACATCCATCTTTAAGTGAAGTGGTCTTGTAACTAAAACAGCCATTTAAAAGAAACTGCATTTGCTCTGTAACCTTTAAGAAATATCTGCCTAGAGAAACCAGTAACGCCTAAGAACCTCTCTGTAACAGCAACCTGAGAAGAAACCCTTGTTAAATAAAATCTAGTTTTTTGTGTTTTATCTTTCAAAAGCCTCCATAAGGTCAATTTTTACCTCAGCGATGGTGGCAGCAGACATTTTGTTTTCCCTGACAGGATTTATGCTTAAAAAGACCTAAGTGTGTACATGAGTGGGGGAGTGCCTAGGCCAAAACTACTATCAAACGATACATCCTCCAGCCACATGCTTCTCTCCCTGCTGGGCCTCTGTTTCTCTTCAGGGAGAGGGTGTTGTACAGTTATACAAAAGAGAGTGTTTTGGACCAATATTTTATCTGCTACCTTCATATCTTTCCTATAGCATCACGGTGGGCCAAGATGATAGTTTAACAATGCGGTAGGTAGTGAAAAATGATTTCTGTATGGTCAGAGCTCCATGCTACAATGTAATGAGTACAAGTATGAACTTCATGGACTAGGACGAATCTTTTTCATGAGGATGGTCCTGTGATAGTCCCTCTATTAGGAATTGGTTTTTGTATTAATTATGCAAAAGGTGTTAAGTGATAAATTTAAAAACAAAAACAAAGCATCAGCCTGAGTGCACAAATATAAAAACACAAAATCATGAAAACATGATTTAAAAAATCATACTGATATATGTATCTGCTATGGTTTATAGGTTTATGCTGTGAAATTATCATTTTAGTAGTGTCAACATTTGATTTTCATATATAGAGTGAGTCCTAATGAACTCAGTGGAACATATTCTTGCATAAAATGCAAAAAACCAAGCTCTATAAGAATCTGAATGTATTCTCTGTATGCATTTAAAAGCATTTGCAGATGATCGTTTTTGGAGGACTGTCATGCATAAATGAAGCTACCTTAGAACAAACCAGACCAGTGGTCTGTCATGGTCACTACTGTGCACTCTGACTGACCAGGGTCTCTCCAGGGTCTTAGGTGAGGTTTCTTATCTGATTGAGCCTTGTCCATAACGTACTTTCCCCTCACTTCTAGTTTCATTTTACCATCTCTGGCAGAATCTCCTATCTAGACACTATCTAGAGGACAGCAGGAATGAGCCTCAAAGAGAAACTGAAAACTCCTACAGATGCTACTTGCAGCAGCCAAAGTAACTCTGAACACCAGGAACCTTAATGTGATGTACTTCAGAGAAGATGTACTTTCATTTCTGTGTTTAGGAAAGAAGACTCGGAAGTCATATCTTAGAAAGTATGCATAATATCATCTTCTGCTTTAAAACTATTTTTTCCACATTGGTAAAGACAGACCTTTGGCATGCCTTTTGTTATATCTGGATCCACACAGATGTATCCCATACTAATATACAAGTCCTTAAGTCTACAAGCAGGGATTTTTCAGCAAATCTTTATAGTTTTGAAGAGTTATCTAAGCCTACAAGAGGCATATCCAAGCAACATAAACTTGAGGTGAATTGCTTTTTTCTGCTCTGGTATACAACCTCTTTTATTGGGGCCATTTAGAATGTACGGGACTATAAAGGAAATATATGCTTCCAACTGTGATCTTGTATAACTATTATAGTCAAGGAGGGATTCCAGGTGACACTGAATTATATTTATTCAATGTAATTTATTGATATTGTACAGTTACCAGCTCTGAAAGTTATCAGATCAATAATATGATAGACAAATGGCAGTATAACCACCTTTGCCTGAACCGATGACAGATGGATACAATAGTTTCAATAGAATGTACTTTTTGCTTTGTAGTGGATTGCAAAACACTATAAAAGGAAGGCCAAATAGTTTTCTCTTGCTACTATATCTCCTCCTTTAGTTATCTGCCTAATATTTCCTTTTGCCAAATCACAAATACTTGTTCATACAGCTACAGGAACATTTTGATTCAGTAAAATGCAGAAAGTCACCTTTTGATAAAAATGTAAATGTTTGGTTGAAAAGCATGGGATGCACATACACAGTTTTTATTGTGAGGTATAGAATCAAACATTACTGAAATACTGTACGAAGAACCCACAATACTGTATCAGTCAACTTCTGGAATAATAGACTGTAAAACAGCATAAATCAATTTCAGGCCAGTAGCATATTAGAAATCAACAAGGATTTGGGGGTATAAGCTTTCAAGAGTCAAAGCTTCCTTCATCAGATCTGCTGTTCTATTGCAGATCAACATGACTATCCTCTAAAACTAAATAATATAATATTCAGTCAAATTCAAGGTTAGGGCTTTTCCCAAGTCCATGATAACAAAGAGGAGCTTGTCTTAAAATTCGCATATGTTACAGTTGTGTCCAATAATAATTTTCTTTGTGTATACTACTGGGAGGGAGTGTCTCAAATTCATGGCCATCTTTCAAGTAAATATGGTACTGTCTGGCACAGTGATGAAAAAATCAACAATGAATTTCACACTGTGTACAAACAATTTTGGTGGATCCCCCCTTCTTTTTTTTGTTAAGAATCTCAACAGCAATACAAGATCAGGTAAATACTTGTAGGTGTGTATGATTTTAGAGACTCAGTGGTAGTCAAGCTCTCATTAACATTGTTTATGTCTCTAGTTATGAAACAGTGAAAACTATTTATTCTCATTTTCTCAACTGTGACATGAACCTCTACACTGCTATTTTTCAGTGGTTCATTATTTCTGTCTACAAAACAGTCTTGTCTCAATGCATCTATTTATTCTTACTTGCATCTCTGGTCTTGCTACCAGCAGCACAATTTTCTTGCATTCGTCACTGGAGAGCAATGCCACTGCCTCCTCCCTATTCTGGACATCTTGGCCATTTATCTAGAAAACAAATGAAAGTGGCACATTAATTTCCATTTCCGCAACACAAAACACAATATAGAGCAAATATCAGCTCATTTGTGGTAAATGTATGGACAATGAAGCTCACACAATGGGCTCATCTTCAGCCCCCCTTAGTGGTAAGTGCCTTCACTCAATTACGCGCTTACTGTAAGAGCAGTATCGATCGTTGAAGGATAGCGGACATCAGAGGAAGCAGTTATGTTCATAAATGTCCAACCTGCGCCCTGGCAACATACATCTAGCAACACAATTAACCAGCCCTTGACAGGTGATGTTCATCTTTCTCTGTTCAGAGTAATGGAAGTGTCAGTCTGAGATAATAGTGCTGGTGGAAGCAAGACTAGTAATACTACAGATGAAATCAGTCATATTGGAAGCTTAGAGAGAGCCAATTAGAAGTATCCAGTATTATCTCTCACTAGGCAATACTTACAGTCCACTGCCAATTGCTCTTTCATTTAATTATTTGATACGTATGCACATGCACATATACACTAACAGCGCACATGTGGTTGAGGACCAAAACTTATAATAAATGCATACTGTAAAAGTTAAAAAGGCATATTTAATAACAATTAAAAAGCAAAAACCATGTTTTTTTCCAACCAAGTTCTTTGATTGTGTCTATAATATGTTAACTATCCATAGATGAAAGTTACGAATACAGACAAAAGATGAACAACATACAAAAATGTGCCAAAGTTGAAATGCAATTTTGTACACATTTACAGAGAAGGATTGAATTATCTGTATGTAACATGGTTAAGCTTTTCCAAATCCCACTGAGCCTACTGCTCATTCTACCTGAAGTTAGACATAGTGGTTGAGAGCAAAAGCAAAGCAAAAGAAACTATATGTGTATATTATTTAAATATGAAAATAAGGCTTGCATTATCTCTCTAAATTCTACCAAACATGAGTAAGCCCACCCCACAGCAAAACTGACAATGGTGAAATCTCTTGATCAAACTAGACATGACAATGTTCCAACTTCTGCATGCTGATGCCATTTTAAAGAGATTTTAAAATGCTGTGGGAGCTCAATCTTGATCATGTCTGCAGTGTGGTGAGCTGTGGCACTCTTGTTCCTCCTGCCCTTTTAATATAGCCCTTGAAAAAGGGTGTGGTGGTAGACAAGAGCACGTCAGCCTATTGCACTCCCCTGCAGAGTTTTTAATTTAAAAAAATGGCAGTGGCATATGTGGGTTGGGCCTGTGGATGCCATCAAATCTAGTTTGACTCTCACTCAAATGTTCAATTCAGAGCGGGTTTCATGTAACTTGTTTGAGCTCAAACCATTCTGAGGCAATGGCTCATTTAAAGTCAAGTCTCTGTTAACATTCCCAGTATTGAGTATCCATACCCCAGACTTCTGCCAAATCTTTCCCCCTTAACATAACTGTGATATGATAGTGTCAGGAAGACCTCCTTTGGTGGAGTTATAAGACTTAAGACTGGAACAGAACATTCACAGATAATCTGATGTCTAGAAAATTATGTACTGCAGGGGTGAGCCCCGCGAACCCAGCAGAACCTCAGAAAGAGCGCATGGAATGCCTGTGCAATCTGTGTCCTTCTGGGCGCACACGCTCTCCCATCCCCCAGACTCCCCGTGAGTCACAGGTCATGAACTACCTGACTCACGGTCACCAGGTGTCCCAGACAAAGGGACAAAGGGGCTCCTGCCCCCAGGTATGGATTAGACCCAGACGCGAGCGTTTCCTCCCGCACGTAGGCAACCCCATGATGTTATGTATCATATGATATTCTCCCGCTCTCCCGCCTCCCGGTACGCCCCCATTGCTGCCCCTATTGAAAACCCTAATAAAAGGTGCCAGGGCCGAGCACACAGCAGAGTTGCCGGATCCAAGGACCGCACTTCCTGCTGCTGGCTCTCTCCACCGGATGATATCACTGCGTCTCGCCTCTTCCTTGCGACCCCCGCGGGCCGACTTCAGTGTACCCAATACTTCACAACACAATGGACTGAGACAGGAAAACCTGGAATGCAATAGCTTAGACTGCTCAAGTATCTAGATGTGATCTGTTGAATGTATGTGCACAAGAGTTTGCTTACCATTCAAAGTCAAAGAACAAGTTTTGGGGAAAACAGTTGAGAATGATGTCCAATTAACATATCAATTTAGCATTATTAAGCATTATGTTTACTAATCGAGCAGTTATGAACTTTTTTGTTAAAAAAAGAGACAAACTTGTATATAAGGCTATGCTGATTTCCATGTACCCCCCCTCTCCCTTCCTTCTGCAAACCGCCATTTCCTGCCATTATCTTCTTGCAAATCATCCTGAGAGTCTATTCTCTCTTTCTTTGGATGAGTGGGGCATAATGATGCATGTGGATCCTGACAGGAGAGCTCCCCTCAAAAGGGCTACTACTCAGTATTGGTGAGTACCATCGCACACCCCCCCACACAATACACCTGTCACTGACCACATCACTAGTCCTAGTCAAAATATCTGAGTGTAACTCCTTACATATGCAGGTATCTAAATGTGAAGTTAACCCCCCCTCAAAAAACCCGAATAACAGAAACCTTTTACAATTAAGTATTTTGTTTATTTAATCACACCCTTGGTTACATTCCTGTTACCTTTGCTACTGAGACTACTAAACCCAGTCCTCCTTCCATGAATAACAGTCATTTTACATGAGCAACAGAACAAGCATAAGTGCTAACTGGATTCAAATAGAATTTTATAAGGGCCACCATAGTTTTATTTGTGGGAACAATTCAGATCTACTAAATTGTGAGTACAATTCAGATCTAATAAAATCACTGGATTCTCCATTATTAATTTTAAAGGGATTGAATTACAGCCATAATTTACAAATACAACAAATTTATATATCATAGTACAGGAATTACTATCTAAAGCATGCTATTGAAAACTTATAAGATATGGGCTATTTCACTGGGAAAAACCTCTCAAAGCGATAACTCAATTTCTAGAGACTTCACTTGGCCATCAGAATATGCCACAGTACTACAATTTTGCTTTTTTTGGCAATAATTTTAATATAATCCCTGTAAAATAAGATTGCCAGACCCGATTCTGCTGATTTATCTCAAAAGTAGGCAAGAAGCCAGCACCTTGTCCATTATGAAAGACACTCTCCCCATTCATTTAATAATCAGACTCCTGATCATATGTCAGCACAGCCAAACATAAAATAAATACATTATTTGCGAAAAGCCCTGTCTCTTCTAGCATTTTTTTCCTATCTGGACTTCTCAATCTTTAGTCTCAAGAGATTACGTAAGAATAAAGGCAAACTATGAAAAGTATTCAGTGTATACCATACCTACCATGCATTTCATTCAAGCAATATCTCACAGAAAAAGCAATATCTCCCAGAAATAGTTCGTCCCTACACAGACTGCAATACAATGTCCAAACCTATGTCTGTTCCATAAACACAAGCACACAAAAAGCCCATAGAATTTAATGATGGTGAGAAAAGCAAATATTCCAGCAATTCCACTTCCATTTTTTAAAGCAAGTTTTTAATCCTACTGTGTTTTACAAAAATATGCATGTATGTGGAAAAATATGAATGAAGTCTCAAAAGACAAAAAGGGGTCAGAGCTTCTGAGCTTCTTTGTATAATAGCAGAAACAAAACATGCATGTATATTGGTAATTTTGGCAATTTTTTTTAAAAGCACAGATTATATAAAGTCAATAATTTAAATACCAAAACCTGTGCAGTGACATGGACAGATATGTTATATAGTCCACTGCTTTTCAGTTTTGATTGTCTGAAATTCATATTACTCAAACATCCAATCAAAGCAAGGTACTGAGATATAAGTAATTTTTGCCCATATAATTTGTATTCTAGAAAACATTTTTTTTCCATTTTCCCCTCAAGGCAAAGAAATAAAATACCATATCCTGGCACAAGCCCTGATATTCAACTGTGGCTTATTATTTTCTTTCAAAGTAAAGGCTGTTTCAATCAGGGAGCTTGAAGAACCTATTGTGTTTTAAAGATCTGTTTGATTCCTCAATCTGATAGTACATAAAGAAATAAAACTATGTTTTCAGGAAAGATATTTCCTGAGGAAATGAAAGAACTTGTGGGATGGAATCAACTTGATCTTGAAACATTCAGTGGACCTTCATGATGGCTGAATTAATGTCTAGTAGTTATAGGGATGTTTACGCAGAGGCAACTTGCCATTGTCAACAAGTATTACTGGATAAGTGAACGAAAGCTAACGCAAACTGTCCCCTGTCCCCTGCAAAAGAATAATTGGTATGTGTGTGCACAGACAATAGTGGTCAGGAACAAAAAATAAAAGTATTAGGTTGCTCAAGATAAAATCTAAATTACATGTTTTTGACATCAGCATTGCCAGAATGTATTAAATAAACATGTTTAGGTCATACAAACAAACCTTTCATCTTCTACTGTATCAAATTCTCAGCCAGATGTGCAGTACAGCAAATCGTAGTCCACATTCTTCTTAGGATATTTATTGCTAGTAAACCTTGAATAAGACCTTTCTGGAGAAAACTGTATTATAGTCTGAAGTTTTTATTTGCTCAGTTCTGCAAGCAGACTCTCTAGCTTTCCTGGATCCCTAAACACAGTTTTTACAGCTTATAGTCAAACACATGGTTTTAAAGAAGCAAATTTTCTTAAGAAGGAGAGAGATTTCCACTAATTTCCTCTTCCTGATGCAGCCCACTGAGTGGCCCAGAGGAACTTAATGACTGGGGACTGCAGTGAGAGGGAGAACTGGCAGGAATAACAAGTTCCTCTTTAGAAAAACAGCTGAGGGAATTATTTGCCCCCTCCCTCGCCCCACCAGACCAAGAAATAAGAGACAACACCATTTATGTAGAAAAACATATTGACCATAGCCATTTATTTACTGGAACAAGGTAAAAAGAAGCGAAAGGTACAGTATGGGTGTCTGATCTGTGTGCTGGGCAGCCCAAGTGCTGCCCCCCAGCTACCAATTTCCTCAAGCCCACCTGCTGAGGAAAAACCCACAAAACAAATGGAGCAGCAATGGAAATTCCAGATAGGTGGGGGGCCACTGTCTGTAGATTCCCATTGCTGCTAGTGGTGCAAGTCTTAGTAGCCCATGTCTGGGCACCTTGCCCATTGACTTACTCTACCCCAAACCTCTTAGGGAGATTTCATCAAAGTGGGTTATCTCAGCTGCTCACCCACACCACTAGATCAGTCACCCATGTACAACCCGCCGAATGGCTATGACAAAAAAAAGCATGCACAACAACCCAACAGTCTTGACAAATAGGGAGAGGAGGGTGGGGATGCAACTGATTCCAACAATGGAGTGAGGGCCTGGCCTGCCCAGCCCGGCCTTATAAAGCCTAGGCAGGCATGCCCCCTCATGATGTCAGAACATGCCCGGCATCCTCATGTCAGATGCCGACTCATGCAGGGGGCCAGTCTGCACATGCCCAGCAGGGAAAGCAAAGTCTTGCAGACCAGTCTGAACAGCTGTGAGGGCTGGGGAGGGAGTGGCAAGATCCCCGGACAGCAATGGCGGCTGAGATTATGCTTGGTCATTTTTTTTGATCCATTCCACACAGCACAAATAAGATGTCCTAATGCATCCTGGGAAGGAATTCTGCACACCTTTTTCCCCAAGACGTCCTCATAACACCTTATTTAAGTTCAAAGGATCTTCTTTTGAAAATGCTTTGAAGTGCACCTTTTAATCCTTAAGGCACCTGCAAGATGTCTCCTGCCTGGCTGTGAAGAATACAGAGCTCAGCAAATGTCTTATTTTTCCTGCCCAACCGTTTTGCTCTCTGGTCAGTTTCACCCTCAGCTTGCGCTCAACATTTTGTGTGCTGCCGAAGGGATTCTCTTTGCCTCCATTTGCTGAAGATTGCCCCAGGATGTTTGCTCTGCAGGCTCCAATCTTGGGTGCCTTTTCAGCCCGAAAAATACATAGTTGTACTCAGAAATGACCCAACAGCACCACAATTATACATACTGATTTCATTGATAAATGTGGATTATAAAACGTTTATATCATGGCAGAAATACTACGAAAATGTACATCAGAACTAATTTATGAAAATCAACAGGATTTGTGCCTCAAAGATATATGTGAGGGGAAAAAGAGAGAGAAAACCACATTTACATTTTTGGCACATTAAAAAGCTTTTGAGAACATATCTTGGTCATTCCACTTAACACTCCTTCAAAATATGAACTGTGGAACAAAATTTTTGTATTGGATCCAAAGTATTTATACTAAACCACAAGCAAGAATTCCAATATATGGTACAATGACAAAAAACATTAAGCTGACACAGCAAGGCTGCCCAATATAACCTATTTTATATATTCTATGAATAGAGATACTATCTATAAAAATTAGGCAAGAAGAGGATTTGTGTAATAAAAATTGACATAGAAGCGAATAAAATGAAAAGCTATGCAGATAATATTGTAATATCAGTAATGAAACAAAAAAACCTTATTTGATTTACATAAGGAAACATATATACAGAGATTTGGAATCTTATCTGGTTATAAATTAAATAAAAAGAAGGCCAAAGTGATGTTGGTATCAGCAACAAAACAAGAGAAAAAAACCAGAATATATTCACTCCCCAGCCAAAATAAAATATTCAGGAATTAATCTAACAGCCAGTACAATACACTTCTAAGGATAACTGTCAAAAAGTCTGGAGAACTATCAAAGATTTACAGGGTCATTGAAAAAGAACACGAGAAGGTCAATAAATACCACAATTTGCAAATAATATAGCGACTAGGGCACAAACCAGCTGAGGTCATCCTGGTGGTAATTGGCACCATGGACACCATTCCAAAAACACTGGGGCAGCACTTGAAACATCTTCAAATCAACAAAACTAACATCTGACAGATTCAGAAGGCAGCCCTGCTGGGATCCACACAAATACTATGCTAATACATTATACCTTCCTAGGCCTCTGGGTGAGGCTCAAATTGTAATGAAAGACTTACTACCAGCTAAAGAGCTGGCAGCTGTGATAGCAATAATAATAATAAATTGATGAAAGGCTAACAAATGGTAAGACATACTTAATTCAGAAAGATCCGATCAAAGGGACAACACCTAAAACTAAAAGCCAATAACATGTTTGCCCACATTGCTCAAACAGCTCGCTAGCATAATAGCAGATAACATCATGGACTACTTGGAAGCAAATAACATCCTGCCAGTGGAGCAAAAAGGGAACAAAGGAAAGATCAGGGGTACAAAAGATCAACTCCTGGTAGACAAAATGATAATGGAGAACTGCAAGAATGGAAGAACAAACTTGCATATGGTCTTTATCGATTACAAGAAGCATTTGATTCACTGCCCCATAGTTGGATCATGAAATGCTTGGAAACAATTGGTGTCAGCAAAAACATTTGAGTATTCAATGAAAAAGCAGTGAGACAGTGAAAAACTGGACTGAGAGTCGGAAACAAAAACTATGGAACAGTCAACATCAAACAAGGAATTTTCCAAGGTGATTCACTATCACCCTTACTGTTTATCATCACTATGATCCCACTAACAGTAATTTTTAAAAAAAGAAAATTGGGATATCAAATGGCCAAAGGCTGAAAAAATCTCACATTTGCTGTACATGGACGATTTGAAGCTGTACAGGAAATCAGACACAGAAATCCAGTCACTAGTGAACACAGTCCAAATATTCAGCACAGACATTTTGATAGAGTTTGGCCTGGAAAAGTGTGCCACTGTGGCAACAAAGAGGGGCAAGATTACTGAGATCAATGGCATAGAAATGCCTGATGGCCAACTCATCAAGTGTAACCAAGAGGCAGCTTATAAATACCTGGGCGTTTTGCTGCTGGATAACATCAAGCACGGGCAAGAGAAGATTGTCGTCAGCAGAGAATTCACCCAGAGGGTCAGGAAAATTTTGAAATCTATATTAAATGGCGGGAATACCATCAAGGCCATCAACACCTGGACCATACCCATCATCAGGTACACTGCAGGAATAATCAACTGGACACAATGCTATCTTATCAAGAGGCAAAAAAACTATTAAAAGAAAAATTCCTTGAATGGGATTATCAAAGACCTTTAATAGCAGCAAAGTCAACTTGCTCACCTCTAAATAAATCACTAGGTGAAGCAAAAGGTTGTATGTCTTATTATTTACTTTACATGACTAACTTTAGATTAAGATGTACATTTTCTTTAGCAAGATTCAACATTTTGCCATCTGCTTAACTTGAGGGTCGGTTCCAAAAAATACCAAAGATTATGCCCTTGCAATAGCACACAAATAGAAATGTTGGAGCATATCATGTTTCACTGCCTAAATAGGGAATAGTTAAGGTATAAGCATTGAGTATTGTTTACATCTTTTAACATGGATATGACAGATGATCAAAGGATAAAGCATTTCCTGGATGGTTCAAATCAGGACTTTTCTGAATTAGTTGCCAAGTGTCTGTTGGATATAATTGGTACTTCTGTTAAGGGAGATCTTTACATTAAATGATGTTATTTGAGCTGTATTTATGTTATTCTGGTTGTAAAATGTTTCTGGTTGTAAAATATTTCATCGTATGATGCCAGTAAAGGCTTTGTAGGTACCCCCCCCACCCCCCCCCCCCCCCGCCACAAAAAACAAAAAACTGGACACAGGCTGATTTGGATGCATTGGATAGAAAAACTTGGAAGTTTATGACAGTGCACCATGCCTTACACCCACTCAGTGATACTGGTAGATTATACCTTCCCCAGAGATCTGGTGGCAGAGGCTTAATGAAAGTAAAGCAAACAGTGGAAGAGGAGAAACATGCACTGGCTGATTATGTGAATGAAAGTCAAGAACAGGCATTGATTGAGATGAACAACAGACATTCGTTGAAGACCCTGAAAACCAAACAAGAATACAGAAAAAAATGTGATTAAAATGTGGACTGAAACTGGCACAACAAAGCACTACACAGCCAATTTCTGGAGAAGATCAAGGGCAAGGTAGACAATGAAAAGACTTGGGTGGTTAACAACTGGAAGTCTGAAAAAGGAAACTGAATCCCTGATTTCAGCCGCTCAAGAGCAAACCATTAGAACAAATTTGATCAAGGTCTGAACTGAAAAATCGTCACATGATACAAAGTGCAGACTGTGCAAAGAAGCTGACAAAACTGTAGATCATGCCTCAGCTGGTGCAAAAAGATTGCCCAGACTGAGTACAAACTTTGGCTCATTCCGCACATGCAGAATAATGCACTTTCAAACTGCTTTCAGTGCTCTTTGAAGCTGTGCGGAATGGCAAAATCCACTTGCAAACAGTTGTGAAAGTGGTTTGCGTGTACAAAAGAGGCCAGAGGGTCAAAGAAACTCAAAGAGATCCTGAAGAGCCCATTTCCATGTATTCAGTTTTAAAACAGCCACTAATTCTTTCCTTTGCTATTATGCAAAACTGAACAATACCAGTCAATTATAATTTTATAGAGATTCAGAGAAAGAAAGATTCAGAGAACTTTATTAGGCATATACAGCATAGGGACAAAAAGTAAAAAGTAAATCGAATAGAGAACAGTGAAAATAGTGTGAACAAAAGCCAAGGGAACCAGGGACGTAGGTATAGATTTTTTTATGGGGGGGTTCAGGGGGGGCACACCCCCACCCGCCCCTAGGGCATGGTCATGCCTCCCCAAGCCCTGCCCCTAGCCTAGCACTTATAAAAGCAGCTCTCCAAAGCCGGGGACAGCAGACTCCCCTGCCCTTCCTGCCCCTGCCCCCCACCAGCTGGGCTCCCAGCCGGCAGCTGGCAGTTCCTTCTGCCCTCCCCTCTGGGCAGAGGCATAGAGGCAAAATGGAGCCCAGTGCAAAATCTGAGTTTTGTGACCCGTCCCTTACCCCCCCCCCCCGGGCAGCCGCTGTGATGCTGGAATCCACCCCCAAACAGCATCACTTTCAATGGTGTTTAAACTAGAGAGCCCAAATTCTCCTTTTAAATCCACCTTAAAGGAAGAATCTGGCGTCCCCAGTTAAAACAACATTGAAAGTGATGCTGTTTTGGCGTGGATTATCCCCCACCGTGAAACAGCATCACTTTCAATGTTGTGTAGTGGTTAAGAGCAGGTGCATTCTAATCTGGAGGAACCGGGTTTGATTCCCTGCTCTGCCACTTGAGCTGTGGAGGCTTATCTGGGGAATTCAGATTAGCCTGTGCACTCCCACACATGCCAGCTGGGTGACCTTGGGCTAGTCACAGATTTTCAGAGCCCTCTCAGCCCCACCCACCTCACAGGGTGTTTGTTGTGAGGGGGGTAGGTCAAGGAGATTGAAAGCTCCTTTGAGTCTCCTACAGGAGAGAAAGGGAGGATATAAATCTGAACACTTCTTCTTCTAAACTGAGGACCTCAGATTCTCCCTTTAAATCCATGCCGAAGGGGGTGGATTTAAAAGGAGAGTCAGGGGAAATATGGGGGAGTGCCTGCTGTCAGGGGTGCAATTGTTAAGCTAGCAGCACCAAACTTTTAGGGTATCTTTAGGAGACTCTCCTAATTATACCATTCAGGTTTGGTGAAGTTTGGTTCAAGGGGTCCAAAGTTATGGACCCTCAAAAGTGTAGCCCCATCTCCTATTACCTCCCATTGGAAACAATGGGGGATGGGGCACCCCCTTTGGGAGTCCATAGCTTTGGACCCCCTGGACCAAACTTCACGAAACCTGGGTGCAATCAGTAAGAGACTCTTCTGATGATACCTCCCAGGTTTGGTGAAATTTGGTTCAGGGTGTCCAAAGTTATGGACCCTCAAAGGTGTAGCCCCCATCTTCTATTAGCTCCCATTGGAAACAAGGGAGGATGGGGAACCCGCTTTGGGAGTCCATAACTTTGGACCCCTGAACCACACTTCACCAAACGTGGCAGGTATCATCAGGAGAGTCCCCCAAACAATCCCTGAAAGTTTGGTGCTGCTAGCCTAAACAATGCGCCCCCTGCAGGCCAAAACAGAAAAACACTAAAAATGTTTTAAAAACCCACAAACAGGTGGACGGATCTTCGGACATGAAGGGGGGGGGGTTGAACCCAAGAAACCCCCCCTTACCTATGTCCTTGAAGGGAACCTAGTTCAAAGTGCATAGCAAAAATCTGGCTACGATTTCTGTCATTTCAGCCTCAGGATCGTTGAACAACAGAATCATCTTTGCATTGGTAGAAAGATCCGAGAACCCTGCTGAGGTTAAGGCAGAGAAATAGGGCCTAAAGTTGTTATACTTCAGGCAGGAGAGCAAGATGTGTTCAAGGAAGTTAGTGTAGGAAAGGCAGAAAGAACAATATCGATCATGCTGAGGGATGTTTAAAAAATGATCTTGAAGTAAAGACGATGGAAAGGAATTGCATCTTGCTCTTGAGAGTGCCCATCTAAGTTTATGGTTTGGGAGTTGGTTCAGATAATGGGCAACACAGAGCTTTCGGGGAGTGATCCCAAAGTAGAAGGGTAAACAACAACTCTGTGCCTTGCTCAAAAGGTATTGAAATTCCTGATCAAATACTTTATTTTTTAGTTAAAGATAAACCTCGTTGGCAGTGAGCATAAGCAGGGAATCCCAGGCAAGGTCCAGTGAAGAGATCTTAGCCTCTATTAGTAACCACCAGTCAGAGGTCTGAAGCTCATGAGTCACTAGTTGGACCAAGCTGTGTGAGTCAGAATGGAAACAGAGGCGTACCCAAATTTTGAAAGTGGTGACCCATGCCCTGGTTTCCAGAAGGTGCTGTCCTGCCTCAAAGCAAAGGACTGCATAGGGGACGCAGTGTGGAAGTCCAAAGATTTCATATAGGAAGCTGGACTGCAGCTGTTCAAGCTTGGATTTCCATGCGTGGATCCATATAGGAACCCCATTCATTAGATATTGAACCACTTTCATGTTAAATACTTTCAGGGTTGCAGGGATGAATCTACCACCGCTGGAGGTAAAAAAACAACAACTGCAGGACAGCAGCAGAGGCACATTTGCTACCCTTCAGGGCACTGTCTCTATGATTAGCCCAGCCAGGACTTATGTTGGAAGACAGCCTGTAAGTATTTAAGAGATCTGACTTGCTCAATAACTGAGCCCTGGATAGACCAGATCGGGTATTTGAAAAAAACATGATCTTGGAGTTTGATGGATTAATTGAAAGCCGATTAGATACGCAGTAGTTGTTGTATTTAAGGAGTAAGTTCTCTATATATTAAATATACATGCTTTCTCTATATATTAAATACCACCACTTACATTAGGCATCATCTTCTGCCAAGGATTTCTTTTGACCCAGTGGACATATTTCCAAACAGTATGGCCCTACTGGCTGCAAGGCAACGGAAGTGCATGAACCAGAAACCACGACCATGAAAGTGTTCTCTTTTTTTGAGATAACAGAAATGGACAACTAGACAGCTCTCTATCCAATACTACGAAAGAACTGCCTTGGTTGGCCTGGTGATGGGAACAACTTTTGCAAAAGCCACTGTATGCACCATGGCATATGGGGAAATCTCACAGGGCATGCAGGGTTTGCATTTTGTCTGAAGCACTGTTCTGGTTTAATGGCTAGAGTGTTGGACTTTAACAAATACCAATTCAAATCATTATTCAGCCATGAAACTTACAGGACTATTGATTCTCAGTCTGCAACTTCAGATCATTGTAAACATAACACTGAATTTGGGGGGGAAACTATATCCACCACTCTAGGCTCTCTGGAAGAAGGGTGGGATAAAAATGTGCAAGATAAATGAAACAGCCTTGCAAACATGGCTTCCTGTAAAGATGTTGCTTTTTCCTTTCCCAGCTCTTGCGACCTTGGCGGCATTCCTCGAGCTGGGCTGTGTGCCCGGTGAGGCAAGCTAACCTTGCTACTTCTTATCTTATGTGTGTGAAGCTAGTTTTGAGTCTTTCATGGGAACCTGTCTGGGGTTTTGAAGGAGGGGGGATTCAGACTCGTAAAAGCAGTCTGCTTGTTTGGGAAAGTCAGATTCAGCATCTCGTGTGTGTGTATCATGGAAGCTTAAGAATAAAGATCCTTCAATGGTTACTCTATTCTGGTCCTTTCTGGTTCTCTACATTATGCTGAATCTCAAACAACTTTACTCCACGTTGTGAACCCCTGATGTCGTCCAACATGCAGAGGTTGAAATTTCGTGAATTCGAGGAGGGCCCGGTAACCCCCAAAGAGGGTTTCGGTCCCCCTCTCTCAGTCTCCACTGAACATGAGGAACCTGCGGAGTCTATCTCCCTGGTCACCCTCTCAAAGCCTCGGCTCAGCCGTAGTATGGCCTTCTTACACCTCGAAGAGCAGGTGACTGAGGCTGCCGGGATGGCTAGACGCACGGTGTCCGCCAAATGCCTAGAGGTCCGCCAGGAGTATTACGATCCAGGCGGAAGGGGGTCGATGGATCGAGCCCCTCGTGAACAGCATGTCACCACGCGCCAACATATGGATTACAAACCGATCATGAAAGCGCTTCCTGAGGAGATGGGATTGTCCACCATTCATGGAGATACCCAAGAGTCCTTGGAGAAGTTCCTGGAACGCTATCTGGAGGAACCGCCGCCGCCCAAACACTGGCAAAGTACCGGCGCGCGTCCGAAAGAGCCGCGGCCCCTGGCACCTCGAGACTACGTAGAGTCTGCTCTACCGTCGGTGGAGGGTGTTTCGACAGGCCCGATGCCTCACGGCTCCCGAGTCCAACTGACTTTCCCAGATGACAGCCGGATCCAGGAACTAACTGAAGAGGACGAGGAACTCCTCGGAGCTACTGTCTTACCGACCAGCGACCCGGTGCCAACTGCTGTCCAGAAGGCGCAACAATGGGAAGCCCAGATGGAATGTCTGAAGAGAACCCAACGTGATTGGGAATTGGAGCGCGAGGAATTGGAGAAGGAACGGGAAGCCTTCCAGGAAGAGTGCGACCAACAACGCCGGTTGTTCCAGGCGGAGATGGACAAGGAACGAGAGACGCTTCGTCGGCAGTACTTACAAGATCTCACAGTTCATGATAAAGTTATGGAACAATCCCGGATCGACCTTCAACATCAACGTGAATGTGTGAAGGCGTTACAAACACAGAGCGAAGCAACGGCAGCGGCACAACGGGCCGAGCGGGAGCGCCTCCAAAGGGAACGAGATGCCCTAGAGCTGAGAAGGGTTACCATGGCGCGTCGTGAGCAAGAGCTCCTTGAACGAGAACGAGCCCTCCAACTATAACGTGAGGCGGATAGGGCCGCGCTTGCCCAGCCCCCAGCCGCACCAGTGCCAGTGGTTCCCGCGGCTTGGGATCGTATTCCGGTCGCTCAACCACCACCAAGGAGAATTCAACAGTTGCCGCCACCGCTGCCCGCACAGGCCCCGATGCAAGCTCCTCAGCAACCCGTGCCGATAATTCAAGCTCCTCTGCCCGCACTGAGAGCGGCGCAGGCTCCAGCCAGAGGTTACCTTCGCCCGCCTATTCCGGCCCGCTTCGACGGAACCGCGTCGAAACTGCCTTACTTCATTTTGCAACTTGATGCTCATATGCTGGAATTTGATGACATGTATAGATCCGAGGCCGAAAAAGTACGTGATATCGGATCAGTCCTAGATGGTGAAGCGGCCCAATGGTCCGTAGAGCTATATGAAATTGGGGCAGATGAAACCCACTCTGTAGCTGAGCTGCTGCAGGGTCTCCGTCTTTGCTTCCAAGATCCGGATGCGGAAAATAAAGCGATTCATACTGTCAAAACCATCAAACAGGGTAACCGACCCTTTGCTGAATTTGCCCGCGAATTTCGAGCAGCAGCCAGTAAACTCCCTGATTGGCCGGAACGCATGAAATGCGAGTATTTCTTTGGAGCTGTAAACGATGATATTCGAGAGAAAGCGGTGTTGTATCGTGAGCCTCAAACGATCGCAGACTGGATTACAGTCGGAACATTGATTTCCACCCGTCTCACCCGTGCCAGGTCCGGAAAACAACCCATCCAAAAACCACCAGCGAAACAACCGGCCTCTGCGCTTGCCAAAAAGCCCGGCGGCATGACTCCTGCTGAGACTACATTGGAACGCCGTCGCCGGTTGGGTCTGTGTCTTTATTGCGGAGGTCCGGGTCACCTGGCTGCCAACTGCCCAAAGAAACAAAAAGCTCCTACTCCGGCTCCTCGCACCCAAACCGCAAAGGCTCCACGCAGGTCCGGACCGAAAACACAGCAGGGCACTGCAAAAACGGCGCTTAAAGACGAGGGAGATGATGATTTTGTTGATTCAGATGGGGGGGTGAGCCTGTCGTCGGCCCCGACGGATGGAGACCTTGCGCCAGATGCGGTGAGTGACAGTGGTGCCCCCATCACTTTAATGACTTCTCTTGCCAACCCCGCAAAAAATACGCGTATTTTGGCTCGCGCCCTGGTTGACTCTGGTTGCTCTCATTGCTTGATGAGACCTCAGGTGGCAGAGCAACTTGGTCTGGAGCGCATAGCATTGGTCAAGCCCATTACCTTCACCCAAATGGATGGCAGTCCATTAGGGACTGAGAACCCGCTCGTTTTAGAACCCAACCAGTGCTTCTACGATGTGCAGAACATTGGGAGCGACGCAGTTTCATTCTGGCGCCAGTCGCCAAACACCCCATAGTTTTGGGAATGCCTTGGTTGTTATCTCATGAACCCACAATACTATGGAAGCAGCGCATTGTCCGGTTTACTGAACCCCCGTGCGGGGATCACATGCATGAAGGAGAACCACCTGAGAACCCCTCAGAAAATCCTACCGATTCTGAACCCATCGTAAACGAGGTGTCACCCGGTTCCGATTTAGCTGGAGTTCCCCAGGTTTATTGGGATCTTTCCAAAGTCTTTGAGGAACAGGAGTGTGACCAGCTACCCCCCCATAGAGACACTGATTGTAAGATTCTCCTGGTACCCGGTGCGCAGCTTCCCAAGGGTAGGATTTATAGAATGAGCCCGGTAGAGGAACGGGAGCTACGAGCCTTCTTGGATAAAAATTTGAAACGTGGATTCATTCGGCGGGCCACTAAAAACACCCACGCCGCTCCGGTTCTTTTTGTTAAGAAGAAGGATGGCACACTTAGGTTGTGCACCGATTATAGAGGGCTCAATGCAGTTTCAATGTCAAATAAATATCCATTGCCCCTGATCAAGGATCTGCTTGATGCCCTCGGTAAAGGACGCATTTTTACTAAACTCGATCTACGTGAAGCATATTATCGAGTACGCATCGCCGAAGGCTATGAACATTTGACAGCTTTTAATACTAAATTCGGCCAATATGAATATCTCGTAATGCCTTTCGGATTATCTGGAGCGCCTGGAGCCTTCATGTCTCTCATTAACGAAGTGCTACAGGACTTTTTGTATAAAGGGGTGGTGGTGTATTTAGATGACGTTCTGATATACTCGCAAAACCTAGAGGAACACGAACAGTTGGTCCGTTCAGTGTTGCAACGGCTCCTCGATCACTCCCTCTATGCAAAATTATCCAAATGTTGCTTCCATCAGTCATCCATAGATTATTTGGGTTATCCTATTTCACCCGAAGGTCTGGAAATGGATCCGGCTAAAATTGCGGCCGTGGTGGGTTGGCCCGCCCCAACGACCCGCAAGGAACTTCAGTCGTTTCTAGGGTTCGCTAATTTTTATCGTGACTTTATTCCCCAGTTTGCTAAGCTTGCCCTACCTCTGACTGATTTATTACGCATCAAGGGTAAAGAGCCTTCGGCTGCAAAACCGGGGGCGCCCCTTCAATAGTCCTCTGCCTGTCAGGAGTCATTTCACCTGCTTAAGACTGCGTTCACCACTGAGCCTGTGCTGAAACACCCTGATCCGAATATACCGTTTGTGGTGCATGTAGATGCCTCGGACAAAGCTTTAGGAGCCGCCCTCTTGCAGAAAAATAAAGATGACAAACTTGTGCCGTGTGCTTACTTATCAAAAAAATTTTCGGGTCCTGAACTCAATTGGACTGTAGGTGACAAAGAGACAGCGGCCATTAAGGAGGCGCTCAGCACCTGGCGCCACTGGTTGGAAGGGTCGAAAGCGCCCTTCCAAGTCTGGTCTGATCACAAGAACTTGGCAGCCCTCTCCACCCCCCTGAAAATGTCTGCCAAGCAATTGCGGTGGGCAGATTTTTTCTCCAGGTTCAAGTTTACAGTCCAGTGGTATGTCCCGCCTTCTCTACTTAAGTCGGTCCTCCTAGCGGGCCACGATGCCAAGCAAGTGGGACATTTCGGATTTTTAAAAACATTGCACCTGCTTCGCCGTCAGTTTTGGTGGCGCTCCATGCGTAAAGACATTGAATCTTACATTAAGGGGTGCCCAGTATGTGCAGAAGCCAAATCCATCCCAGGCAAACCCCACGGGTTATTGCACCCTATCCCAGCGGCTGCCCGACCCTGGCAGGTTATATCCATGGATTTTATTACGGATCTCCCGGAAAGTCACGGAAACACGGTGTTGTGGGTGGTGGTCGACCTTTTTTCCAAGCAGGCGCATTTTATACCATGTTCCACCATTCCTTCAGCTCCCAAACTGGCCAAATTGTTTATACAACATGTCTACCGTTTACATTCCTCTCCTGATAAGGTGATTTCAGACCGCGGGCCCCAATTCATTGCCAAATTTTGGAAGGCATTTTTGGGGTTGCTGGGGACCACCTCGGCTGTCGCCGCCTACTACGTGCAAAGCGACGGTCAGTCGGAACGGACCAACAGAACATTGGAGCAGTACCTACGTTGCTACACTAATTATCACCAGGATAATTGGTGTGACCTACTACCATTTGCGGAATATGCTTACAATAATGCCGTTCATAGCAGTACCTCCAAAACCCCTTTTGAAGTGGTGTCGGGACACTCTTTCCCTCCTCTGCCTCAACTCCCATCCCAGGCATTGCAACCCCCTGAGTTTGATCAATGGATTCAATCCTTGGCAGAGGGATGGAAGTCGGTCTCAACTTCCCTCCAGCAGGCCCAGGAGTCGCAGAAAACCCAGGCTGACAAACATCGCTCAGAGTTTCCATTACAAGTTGGGTCGTGGGTTTACTTATCTACAAAAAACCTCAGGGATGTGCACAAATACTCCAAGCTGGGCAAGAAATTCATAGGGCCATTTCGGATTACAAAAGTGATCAATGATGTGACTGCTCGTTTGGAACTCCCTAACTCCCTTAGTAACATTCATCCTGTCTTTCATTCCAGCTTACTCAAACGGGCTCCAGATTCCGATGCCTGGCACGACCCTCCGGAGTCACCCCCGCCAGTGATTATTGACGGGCACAAGCATTATGAAATTGACGCCGTTCTAGACTCCCGTTTCTTACGCAAACGCTTGCAGTATTTAGTTTCTTGGGTGGGCTATCCCTCCGGGCATAACCAGTGGTTGTATGTGGAGGATATTAATGCGCCCCCATTAATTTCTGCTTTTCATAAGTCCTTTCCCCACAAGCCTGGGGGAAGTGGGGGGGAGACATCTTAAGGGAGGCGGAGTGTAAAGATGTTGCTTTTTCCTTTCCCAGCTCTTGCGACCTTGGCGGCATTCCTCGAGCTGGGCTGTGTGCCGGGTGAGGCAAGCTAACCTTGCTACTTCTTATCTTATGTGTGTGAAGCTAGTTTTGAGTCTTTCATGGGAACCTGTCTGGGGTTTCGAAGGAGGGGGGATTCAGACTCGTAAAAGCAGTCTGCTTGTTTGGGAAAGTCAGATTCAGCATCTCGTGTGTGTGTATCATGGAAGCTTAAGAATAAAGATCCTTCAATGGTTACTCTATTCTGGTCCTTTCTGGTTCTCTACACTTCCTTTATTAAATTTTCCTCTTTTCCTGCTGCCTTTAACTTTTCCTAGCTTTATTATCTTTTCTAGTAAAATCGTATGCTACAGTAAAACAAGGAACCTCTCTACTCTGGAACACATGTCAAGAAGCAAACAGTTACTAATTATAAATATAGAAAACATGGAATATACTTTTTGTTAGCCACTGGAGTAAGAAACAAGGCTATTAGTAACATACCTGTAAAATCCGATCTCCTTCACGGATCCGTCCATCTCGGGCAGCAATACTGTTTGGATCAATCTACATAGGGTCAAAATCCCAATATTAACTGTAAAAAATGTTTCAAATATTATCCATCACCTTTCATTACATGGATATCTAGTTCATGTCAGGTGAATACCTTGTTTTAGAACCCCAGACCCGATTGTGAAAATCATACTTTGGAAATAGGTTTAAATAGGTTTGCCTTTCCAACCAATGGAATGGCTGCATTAAACAATGCCACTGTTACTACTCCTCACCCTAAGTTTGGTTCTGTAATTTTCCACAGGAAGATGGGCAACAAAATCTTCCCTGGTTTATTTGAGCTAGAAATGTGTTTTCTAAAGAAGGATGGTGTTTGTGAGCCATATGATTTCAACATTTACGAAATACAGTTTTAACGGCTGGATTCATAGGCAAATATTAAAGGTGATGCTTGAGAAGTGATAATAAGTAATCAACACTGCTACCTAGCAGATATCTTTTACTGTGAGTAACAGGCAAAAAGAAGCAGTTTTTGTGTTGTTATAAAATATTTGTGGACCTAGCATGATAAATTTCTGAGACCTTAAACTCAAAATAGAAAGGTAAGGAAATTACACATTCTTTGTGTCTTAACTACTACATTCTGAGTTCTGGTTAAACTCTCTTAACTTTCGTTTTACCATAAATAGACACTGGGCAGCTCTGTCCAGATTGTGTGTGTGTGTATGGCCCTTGGGAGTCACAGAGGGTCACACCGACACATTTGCCCCCACTGCTGGCGTAAGGGGCACCCATGCCAGTGAAGGGATTAAATGTCCAGCCCCCCCACAACTCTGTGGTGAGCAAACCTAGAAGTGAGCACCACTATGGAGCTACGCTGGCATCCAAACAGATGGCAATGCAGTGGCGTGGGTGGGCCAGGGCATTCCTGGGGTTGGAACCAACTGTAGTCAGTTTCCACTGGTATTGCAGCCCAGAAATACTGCCCTCCGAGCCCACAGACTTACTTTGCACTTTTTTGGTGGTGTAAGCCTGTTTGGGGTATGGGGTGATTTGGGAAGCAGAAGGGTTTTCAAATTACCCTCTTTTCTGTGCTGCATGAAGCCCTGTTGGAGGTGGCACAAAACTGCCTTTGCTGTGCCTCAGTGCTCTCCCACCTCTAGATTGCACTCAATACTCCATTAAAGTTTTTTTTCAGAGTCACTATAATTGTTCTTGAATAATGACCAACTGTTTGAAGGGACAATACTATCTACCACCTTTGTCTTGATAGTTAATTAATTTATTTTGCCTGATCATGTCAAGAACTATTTTTCAAATTGAACATCTCCAAGTGGAGCATTTGATATGCAAATTGTATCTGTTATTAATGTTAGTTATATTGTACATTGTTGAAAAGAAAATTATAATAACACCTACTTAAATGAAGAGGAAGATCTAGTGCTCTAGATCTACAGAGTTACATATTGCATTATCAGATGTCAATACATGATCTAAAAGGAAAATATTTTTTGTTGTTCCATTATTTAATTCACTTTCATCTTCACTGACTCTGCTACCTTGTTTGAGAGAGTGTTAATAAACATAAGAATTGGCTAAGTGACTGGTTGGGTTGTCCAGTTTAGGTATGCTGAGTCTATATACACCTGCCACTTATAAAAGGTTCACTTGGAATTGGAAAGTCTTTCAAGGACAAGCTCACTTAGTTGTACATTTTCAGAAAAAATCCAGTTTAGTAGATCTGCTGACTGTCAACTTACACATATTTGTTAGGAGATAAACAATTTCATACTTTTAGTTTCTAAAGATCCACATTCAAGAAATGATCCTTTTTTCAGTTATTAGTTTCAAGCAGAAAGCTGACCATAGACACAAGCCAATTTTCTTGCACACTACTAGAGATTTCAGGCTTATAACAGAGACTCCAGGTATTGAATTTCAGGCTGCTGCTGCTGCTGTATTTGAAGCATTTACGTTAATCAGACATGCTAGTAATAACAATTATTCAGTTTAGGTGACATAATTATGCCCACTAATTTCAATGGACAATAAACAGCCAGAATCTTTCAGTCAGACAATAGAATACTTATTTTTCTTTCTGCCACTAGATCCTTACCTCACTAATATAGATTCCTGTGTCTTCCTCATCATCTGTGCGGTAACAGACAGTCAAACCCAGTTTTTCTTGGCTGCTGACACGACAGAGTTCAACCTCCTGTAGGAAAAAAAAGGCAGTACATTGAGGCATCTATTTTGACAACAAATGCTACAGTCATCTTCTTCTTCAACAACTGAGACGTTTTCACAGTATTTACCTCATAGTGTTTACCAATCCCTTTACCTCAGTTGTTTGATTCAAGGTTAAATATTTCTTGATAAGAATAGTGAAAACAATTTAATTCGATATTGCTGTACTTCCTGTTTTACAAACAAATGCACATATATCAATAATGTATAAAAGCTGATAAACAGCACACATGACATAACAAAATCAGGAATGTGTGCTGATTTTGCTAGAATCCATTTTTTTTTAAAAAAAGAAAGGCTGACAATTTATCACCCCTTCATTTTACTTCTATCAAGCCAAATGCTGATTTATGGGACAAAAGAAAGACAAAGCATTCATCAATCAATCACATGCCAGTGTCAGACTTCCATCAGTTTCTTAGACCATAAACCAAAATCAGAGTTACCTGCCAAAGCACACATTGAACCCAGTATATTGTTAAATGCTAGATAAATAATTAGAAACATAACTTATTCCAAATCTCAGTTGTATTTCGGAAGTTCATATATAAACAGATATAATATGATGCAAATAACACTGTAATATTTTGCAGTGTAAGTAGAAGCACCAAAAAAGGAAGTAATGGACACACACAGAATGACTAAAGGAAAGATAATTTGCCTAAACTATTTGTATATTTAGGGAAACAATCTTTCTTACATTTTAATTTCAAATTCTTTGTTAATTTTCATTGCCATTCTTATATATTATTGCTGGTATGGAATTTTAAGAATTATACTATTACTAGCGGGCCCGGCCACACGTTGCTGTGGCAACTGTCCTTCTCATCACAGTCCGCAACCCACACAGATGTCCATGCAGGTCCAATGATCCGCAGCATAGCCTTTTGGGGTTGTCAAATGGAATCCCTCTTTCCCTTTTCAATTCACATTGTTATATGGTGCTGTCTTTTTTTTTAGTATAAGGTAACCATTTTCATTCCACAGCGGAATTGTCCAGAGTGCGAATCCTGCTGTCCATGAGGCTGGTTGACAGGCACAGTCCTGGCTTGGGTAAGGCAGAACTGGGCAAGCAGGCTGTCCCAGTCAGGCAGCAGAGGCAGGGTGGTGAGGCGCTCAGATCGAGGCCAGCTCCCTGGGTTCTTAAAGGGCCATGTGCAAAAGAAGTGGAGCCGGTAGTGTTGATTTGCCCCTACCCAGCGGATTTTCTTAGAAGAAAAAGACAAACTCCAGCTCGCTTTTAGTAAAAGAGAGCTGTGGCAAATATGGGTGAGGAAGTGGGTAGGTGGTGGTTGGATGTGAGGGGGGGGCAGAGTGAGGTGTGTGAGGATGAGCTGGATGTGTATGAGAGTATGTGTGTTGTATGGTAGCAGTGAGTGAGGCACAGGGAGTGAAAGTTACCTGCATGTGAGGGGGGAAACCCCACCTGACGTCTCACACAGCAAAGTGTGTATGTGTTTCACTTCCAGTCATATTACCTAGTATTACCTATTTACTATTTTCAATGCTCATCTATGGCTATCTGTGCGAACATTCTAAGGGAATACCAAGCCCTCAGGCCACAGACATGCTGCATGAACATTCTAAGGGTGACAGTTAAACACAGCCAGCTTCATGGCCTGGTGCGCCAGGAAAAAGACGTTTTACCTGGCTCAGGTATGGACTTTTGGTGATTTGAAGGTCCGATTACCTGCCTGCAACAGGGAGGAACGTCATGTGAAAATTTGGGGGTGATACATCCAGCAGCTTCTGAGGGAGACCATCAGGGACAAACACACGTTTAGATTTTTATATATATAGACGATTACTGGTATGGAATTTTAAGAATTGTGCCCATTAAAAAAGGCCCCCTCTGTAAAATTTTATACAGAAGGGAGGATTTCAGTTCTCAGTTTCCTATCTTAGTGTGTAATTAAGGACAAAACACAGGAAATAGTAATAGAATTTGTTCATTTCTTGTTATTTCAATTATTTCCTGATTAACGTAATGGCTAGACCTTTTTTCAGGTTTTTATAGATGGTTGCTTTCTATCTTCTTAACAACCTCTACATCAGAAACACGTCCCACTGCTTGGATTTCCTAGAGCATTTTCACTGTATATTTCCAGTAACAACAGGTGCCTGTAATGTTTGCTTTGCTTTTCAAGTGTTACTTAGGGAGTTCTTTAAAAAAATCAGGTGAGTATTAGTTTAAAATATGTTAACTACCTCATTCACAGAATGATTAACCAACAGGACTAAATTAAATTAACCAACAGGACTTTTATACAGACAAATCTGTTTGGCACACAGGGTTAGAATAGGAAGTGAAAATGGAGCACGTGAACCGAGTTCCTGCAGCAATACAAGTGAATGCTGCACAGGCCACTCAGTTCAGCTCTGCCAATATTAATTAATTAATTAATTAATTAATTAATTAATTAAATTTATAGACCGCCCCATCCCCGAGGGGCTCTGGGCGGTGCACAACAATATCAGTATGTATACAATGTGTAACAAGGGTCATAATAGTGACCATATTCACTAAAATCCATTAAAACCACTAAAACGAGGGTCCCAGGCCGTGTAAGGCCTTAAAGGTCAAAACCCACACCTTGAAGATGATTCGGAATTCCACTGGGAGCCAATGCGGCTGACACAACACAGGTTGGATATGGTCACAAAAGGCGCCCCTTGTGAGCAAACGTGCCGCCGCATACTGGACCAGTTTCAGTTTCCGAATCAAACGCAAGGGAAGGCCCATGTAGAGCGAGTTACAATAGTCTAGCCTGGAGGTGACAGTTGCATGGATCACCAAGGCTAGGTCTGCCTGAGAAAGGAAGGGGGCCAGCCGCCGGGCCTGACGAAGATGGAAAAATGCAGTCCGGGTTACAAAGGCCACCTGGGTCTTCATTGAAAGAGACGAATCCAGGTGGACCCCCAGACTGCAAACGGAGGAGGCCGGTGCCAAAATGGCCCCCTCCCACTCCAGCGGCTGGAAATCCCCCACCTCTCCCCTGCGGCCAAGCCAAAGGATCTCCGTCTTCGATGGATTTAGTTTCAGCCTGCTCTGCCGCAACCAACCAGCGACCGCCTCCAAACAATGCTGTAGAGCTGCAGGGGCTGTGACCACTCCCCCCTCCATCAACAGAATGAGCTGAGTGTCATCAGCATACTGGTGACAGATCAGCCCAAAGCTCCATACTAGCTGAGCAAGTGGTTGCATATAGATGTTAAATAATAGCGGGGATAATAACGCCACCTGGGGTACACTACAATAAAGTGGGCACTTCTGGGAGGCTTGATCCCTGCACCACACTTGCTGGCGTCGGTCTTGGAGAAACGAGACAATCCATTGAAGGACAGTGCCCCGTACCCCGGAAACGGCCAGGCGGTGGGCCAAAAGGTCATGATTGACCATATCAAATGCTGCGGTAAGGTCTAGCAAAACCAGCAGCACCGATCCGCCTTGGTCAAGCTGCATACGGAGCGTATCTGTGACGGTGAGAAGAGCGGTCTCCGTCCCATGCCCAGCACGGAAGCCGGACTGGAAGGGGTCGAAGGCCGATGTGTCATCCAGGAAACCCTGTGGCTGCTCCAACACTTCTCAATTACCTTCCCCAGAAACGAAAGATTCAAGACAGGGCGGTAATTGGCCAGATCCCCTGGATCTAATGATGGTCTTTTCAAGAGTGGGCGGACCAGTGCCTCCTTCAACCCATCCGGAAAAACTCCTTGCTCAAGGGAGCTATTGATGATATTCAACAGAGGGAGTCGTAGCTCCGACCGGCAGGTTTTGATAAGCCAGGAGGGGCACGGATCCAGAGGACAAGTAGTAGGTCTAACAGCAGCCAGGGTCCTGACAACTGCAGCTTCGGAGAGCAGGGAGAACTGGGCCAAACAGGGGCCAGAGGATGGCAAGGGAACCTCCAGTTCGCTCATTGTAGTCAATATAGGGGGAAGGTCCTGGCGGAGCGACGTGACTTTATCTGCAAAGAAGATCATGAATGCCTCACAGCTGATAGCCAATTGATGATTTGTAGAACCTTCCGATAAGGAGGTTAAAGACTGAATTATATGAAACAATTGTGCTGGGCGTGAGCTAGCAGATGCGAGAGAGGACGAGAAGAAAGCTCTCTTCACCTCCTTTGTCGCCATCTCATAGGCTTTCATAAACCTCCTATAAGATGCTGGTGCAGCTCCGTCATGAGATTTCCTCCATACTCACTCTAGTCGTCTAAGAGCCCGCTTCATATGGTGTAGCTCCTCTGTATACCACAGAGCCCACCGGGAACGGGGGAGTAGAGCACGCCGGGGGGCAACAACCTCGATGGCATCGGAGAGCCGGGAGTTCCAGTCCTCTACCTGCTCATCAAGTGTGCCGGCAGGGTCAGGATCCCGCAGAGCATTCAGGAAACCAAGTGGATCCATAAGTCTCCGTGGACGGGCATAAATTATCCCATTGCCTAGACGTGTGTTGTGGCAAGTGGTCGGACCATGGCACTCTGTCGACAGAGGATACGACCATATCAATCCCCAACCCAAAGACCAGATCTAGCTTCATGAGTGGGGCTAGAATTTACATGGTTGACACTAGGTCCACAGCCGCTGCACATGAGGAGGTGTCGACATGGACACTGAAGTCACCCAAGACAATAAGTCTAGGGAACCGCAATGCCCAGTCTGCCACCACCTCCAGCAGTCATGGCAGGCTGTCTCCTGGTGCGCTAGGCGACCAGTACACCAGAAGAATAGCCAACCACTCAAGACCAACACATTCCATGCCAGGGATTTTTGGGACTGGGGCAGCCCTGAAGGGAATAGAGTCACGGATGAACATTGCCACCCCACCCCCCCGGCCCCGGGTTCGTGACTGGTGGAGGCACGTGAAACCTGGTGGCACGACCTCACCTAAGGCAACGGTCTTGCCTTCACGCACCCAGGTTTCGGTGACACATACTAACAAATACTAATACTAACAAATACTAAAACTAGCACTAATCTACAATGTCTGGAGAAGGTCTAACTATCTCTAACAGTTAATCTAACTACCCACAAAAACCTAACACTAATATCTGGGCATTAGTTGCCAATTGCTTCCTTGTGCAAGCTTACAGCAGTATTGGTGAGTTGATACCAATTGCCATTGCCTACGAAAGGTGAAACCAAATCGCCAACTGACAGAGTGGCTAAATTCATCATTCTATACCCCACTCAATTTTCATGGGACTCAGGATAGCATTCATGGTATTATTGTTTGGTTCAAGTTGACTGCTACTTCCTCTTGGTCTGAGTCCAACATACAGCCTCCCCAGTTATCTAGGCTTGTGATGAAGAGTTCAACTTTTTGCACTGCTATATGCAGTATTTGGTCACAGAAATGACCTTTTAAACAATTAATTAAATGACAGCATCTCATCCTATGAAAGACTGGAAACTAAGTAAAGGTCATCTTTGAACTGGCAAAGTGTGCAAAGCCGAAGAGGTTATACTCTCGAAGGACATGATAAGAGGCTAAATTGCTCATCCTCCAGGGTGATGGAATAGTGGGTTGAAGACCATAACCTTCTATTACTAGGTTAAAAGTCTTTATTTCCTTCAGCAGCTGGGTTAATACTGCAATTTTTTCTGGCGATAGAAGAGTAGGTTGTAAATGTCATCCACTGTGTTAAAAGTTTCTTTGACTTACTTCTTGAAAGTAAGGAGATTAAGTGCTGTGGTTTGGGATTCTGTAAAAGTTTATTTTCAAGTCACAGCAGAACTCTTGAACCTCAAGTGAGCAAACCTGTATACATGCAAGTAGAAGATAATAGACCAGAATCTAGATTCTCTGTACACTTATTGTTTTATATGGAAAAGTCATATCCCGGATCAACTTATAAAAAAAAACCATTTCTTTTAAACATTGGATTTAAATCCTTAAAGGTCAAAAGATGAAGAAACCCTTTTGTACTCCTGATAAAACCCAGAAATTGACAAAGGCAATTAAAATAGCATTAAGGTGATGGAATACCTCTATAGGGAAATATGATAGGAGTATTCACATTTGCAGGTTGTTTATTTCCCATAGGATTTATTAAATGTTAAGAAAACTTGTTAATACTAGGCTTAGGACATTGCCATATACCACTATTTCAGTCTTTGTTCGTTCTATGAATATGTGTATATAAACTGGATAACTATATTGCATTTTAAAATTTCTATTGCCTCAAGACATTCAATAATGCTCACAAAAATATTGTAAGAATATCATCCCCAGAGCAGGCAAAAAATTTGTCTATGTGTCTATGTGGTAGGGCTAAATGGGGATCAAAACTCTATACTACTTTCCCTTGGATAAATATTTAGAGTCTTGTTGGAGGAAGATTTCTCGATATCAAATTGTTTGTCGCTTTATATCAAATGGTTTATTTCTGGCTCACAGAGATCTCAGTGTAGATTAATGACATATTTCACAATGGTCTGTGTTAACATTTATTTACCTATTTTTTCAACATTTTTTAAAACTATACCGACAAATCAAATGTTGGAAAAGGGTAGATGAAAAAGAGATGAGAGCAGCATTTTGCTCAACAAGTGGGAAATTGGGAAAATTCTAAACAATAAAGCACTAAGGATTTGAATGTTGGGATGACAAACCCTCAGCCAACAAGAGGCTATCCCATTGGAGGGAGTTTGCCATCCTGACATTCGAATCCCACAGCCAACAGAGCAGCGGCGCCTTATGCCATTGGTCTGTGAGCCCCCAGAAGCCCCACTCTGCAAACAGCCAAGTTGGGTGGTGGAGCAGCTGCCTCCTCTTGCCCTCCCCCCACCTGGCAGCCTCCTCTTGCCCTCCCCCCACTGCAAACACCCAGCAGAGCAGATGCTCTGGTGCCTGGCACCCTCCTCCTGCCCCCCATCCCCAAAATCCAAGCCAGGCAATGGAGCAGCTGCTCTGCTATTTGGAACCCTCCTCCCACCCTGCCCCCCATTCCAAAAATCCAAGCTGGGCAATGGAGTAGTTGCTGTGCTGCCTGGCACCTGCTTCCTGCCTGCCCCACCCCCAAAGGCCAGCCCCATGAGGCCCCTGCTGTCGCTTCCCAACCAGGCACCAACACTTTAGACCATTGTGGAAGGGGGCAAGGATGTAGGTAAGTGGGGGTTCTCGGGTTCAACCCCCCCCATTGCATGTTCGAAGCTCCACCCTCCGTTTGTGTGTTTTTTTGTATTTTGGGACAGGGACAGACCTGAAGGGGATCAAATCTCGGATAAACACAGCCATGCTGCCGCCCCGGCCCTGAGTTCCCCCCTGGTGGAGACACACGAAACCTGGGGATGAAACTTCACCTAAGGCCACTGTTTCACCATCACACACCCAGGTTTCGGTGACACATTTACTATCACCTATTATCTATGTTTGTATTATCATTTAGACTTAATGTTTATATACTCATTAAAGGCCCATTAAAATATCTTGATCCTAGCTCCACCAATGCAGGAGCTGACTGCATGTACATAAGAACATAAGAACTAGCCTGCTGGATCAGACCAGAGTCCATCTAGTCCAGCATTCTGCTACTCACAGTGGCCCACCAGGTGCCTTTGGGAGCTCACATGCAGGAGGTGAAAGCAATGGCCTTCTGCTGCTGCTGCTGCTCCTGAGCACCTGGTCTGCTAAGGCATTTGCAATCTGAGATCAAGGAGGATCAATATTGGTAGCCATAGATTGACTTCTCCTCCATAAATCTGTCCAAGCCCTTTTTAAAGCTATCCAGGTTAGTGGCCATCACCACCTCCTGTGGCAGCATATTCCAAACACCAATCACACGTTGCGTGAAGAAGTGTTTCCTTTTATTAGTCCTAATTCTTCCCCCCAGCATTTTCAATGTATGCCCCCTGGTTCTAGTATTGTGAGAAAGAGAGAAAAATTTCTCTCTGTCAACATTTTCTACCCCATGCATAATTTTATAGGCTTCAATCATATCCCCCCTCAGCCGCCTCCTCTCCAAACTAAAGAGTCCCAAACGCTGCAGCCTCTCCTCATAAGGAAGGTGCTCCAATCCTTCAATCATCCTCGTTGCCCTTCTCTGCACTTTTTCTATCTCTTCGATATCCTTTTTGAGATGTGGCGACCAGAACTGAACACAGTACTCCAAGTGCGGTCGCACCACTGCTTTATACAAGGGCATGACAATCCTTGCAGTTTTATTATCAACTCCTTTCCTAATTATCCCCAGCATAGAGTTTGCCTTTTTCACAGTACAATAAGCAACATGCCACTAATTCATCATTTCTATCCCTCTCACTCCATCCCTCAAAGTCAAACTGTGCACCAAGTAAAGTTAAATTCTAGATGCATTCAAATATAAACTGATCGATGCTTTGTTTGCAGACTGATCCCAATTGTACTCTCCAGTTCTTCAGAAAAAGGTATTTTATTGACGGTGCTGCTTTAAATCCAGAACTATGCACAGCCATGTTTACTAACAAGGACCATTTGTCTGCTTCAGTACTTGGCAGCTTTAACAGAATTGTGCTACCTGTGTAGAACATACAAATTAAGCAACTATGCATACATTCGTTTATCTACAAAATTCATTCCAACTCTGCTAGTCACAGGAAAAAACAAAGACCTAGAGCCGTGGTGGCGAACCTTTGGCACTCGAGATGTTATGGACTACAATTCCCATCAGCCCCTGACAGCATGGCCAATTGGCTACAATTCCCATGGCCAATTGGCCATGCTGTCAGAGGCTGATGGGAATTGTAGTCCATAACATCTGGAGTGCCAAAGGTTCGCCACCACTGACCTAGAGCACTGAAACATTACTTCCTAAATAATCAGAACTCTGTACTCCACTCCTCTGGAGAGATGATTTCACTATATGTTATATAGATATTTTCAGTCCTGTTTTCACAAATATAAAGGCTACAGGTATTCATTTTTAGCCCCCACCTTTTAAAAAATCATAATGCTAATTTTTGTAATTCTGTTCTTTTTCCTCTTCACCCTAGAACATAGCATACAACTAGCTCTGAGTAAACCCAAGGTGCTGCCCCAAACATTTGATAAACTAGTTTTATTGTGAAAAAATGCTGATTCTTGTCTTTACAATTTCATCCTGTCTTTAATCACTGTATATGAAATGTATTAAATCCAGTTCCACTGTATTTGCAATAAAACTAAAATATTTATCTCAGACAATTAGTAGACAAGAGATGTCTCTTGTTTTCAAAACATTCTTCTCTATGACAAATGGAAGGCTCATACTTGTCAATGCTGTCATGTATAATACATGTAGCTCTAGACGGCAAGATGCCTAATCAGGTGTTGTAACAACAAACTAGCTATCCTTTTAGACCAGGGGTAGGGAACCTGCGGCTCTCCAGATGTTCAGGAACTACAATTCCCATCAGCCTCTGTCAGCATGGCCAATTGGCCATGCTGGTAGGGGCTGATGGGAATTGTAGTTCCTGAACATCTGGAGAGCCGCAGGTTCCCTATCCCTGTTTTAGACCTATTGACTGTACTAAAGCAAAGAGTCAGTTTCCTTTATGAATTAATTGTTCCAAAACATCAACATATTGTTATAACAGAAGATGCTGGGGAAACCTGTTGAAAGAAATTCTTCCCCTGCTTCCAGACTGACAAATCTACTAGTGCAGGAATTGTAGATGTGTCTTTCTTTTTAAAATCATATTGCTAAGCACTATTCATTTCTAATTAATGAAAAATCTGAGGAACAAAGAAGCTTTGATTCTTTAATGTTTGCTTTATTTATAAATATCCAATGCACTTAATCTTCAGGAAGTTCAACTTCTGTTGCTTTCTGCCTTTTTCAAAAACTGCCAACTTTCTTTCCCATACACAATGTGCCAAGCCTTCTCTAATGCTACCACTGCAGACAGAAATCCCATTCAGGAAAAATCTGGGATCAACTGACTCCATTTTTACCCCTGAATCCTGAGTTCCAAAAGCCAACACAATTGGGAAGGTCTCATCTTTGCAAGAATTGCAAGTGAATGTAACATTACTAGTAGTTTTTCAGTTTTTGATATATGAAATCTTAATCTGATTTTAATTAGGAGTGCTTCCTAATTTTTCATGAAATGCCTCTTATCACCTGGGGAGAACTGGTAGCTTTGACAAATCAATATTACAATACATTCTTATGTAAAATTAATCCAGAACAACCACTGGAATCAATGGTTTCAGACATCAGTAACCTTACATAGGATTGCATTTGAAAATTTTTACTTTGTAATCTGCTTCTGTGTTAAGTTCATAAGTCCTTGTTTTCTGCTGTTTTCTGTTTTACCTGTACCTGTTTTACCTGTTCTGTTTTCCTGTTACATTTACACAGTATTTGATCCTAATTTTGGCATCAATTTTATTTTTTAAAAGTTGTTTAAAAAAGGACTTACAAAAGTGAATCAGGAACACAGAAATAATTTTTGAAGACATCTATGTTTCAATTCTGATTTGGAATGCTGGTTGTTAAGGAAGAACAAGTACAATTCACCTCTGGGCTAATTTAAAAAAATATCTGTAAATTGTGGGTTGTTAGAAATATGAATGTTTCAATTTTTTAGTTCACAAGGTCAAAGTCTTTGAAGGGTTGTGTCACAACAAACTGTAATTTGGTTGCATGAATGCCATCTACTCATCACAATGATATATTATTTGAGCAACACATTTGCATTTCCACAAATTTTTTGTTTTTAATTAAAAACAATATTCATGCTCTTCTGAAAGTAAGGATAAATTCCTGCTCTTAAACATTTTTATTGCAGAAGGTAGTGAGTATTTTAGGACTGTATCAACACTTGTTCTAGTCACCCCTACAGCTTTTCTATTTTGCAGAATTTTCAACCAATCCTGCCAAAATGCCTACAGAGACGTGGTCCAGTTAAAGTTCACTCTGGTACTGCTACTGAAATACTACACTTGTGAAAATAACCTAATGAAATACTCAGCCTTTTCCTTTAACAGTCACAATACATTATATTATGCAGATTTTACACAGAACCTCATCTACAGTATAAATGTGACTGCTTGGAAGGAAATAGAAAAGCTATGAAGTGAGACTGTCTAGATGTAAACAAGCTGAAACTGCTAGCAGCTGTGCAGCTAACAATATAAAATTGCACTCTTTGCTGTGTTCTCACTTGTTGATTTTGACAGAGGACCTTTTTGGCATCTCATAAGTAGCATTGAATAGGACAAATCACACTGGATGCCAATTTTGCCAGAACCGATTTGGTTTGTTCCTTACAAAAAAGAAATGGAGAGTTATTTCTATTACAATTTGGTGGAAGAAAGATAAATCTGGATAATTCTGGATACTTCCATTTGCAGTAGATCAGAGACATGAGATTCTACCAAGGATTCTGTCAAACATCAGTAAACTATTTTCAGACTTGAATTATGTATATGTGCACTACTGAGTATTGAAACTGGAAAATTAGGAAGTCAGGAAAATAGCCAGTGGAGAGAAAAATTTCCTTGTAAATTTTGTTCTAAACCTAGAAGGGGTTGAATCAATTTTGGCAAGTAGGTCTCATTCAGTCTGGCAGATAAATTCAATTATTCTTAGGGGAAGTATAAGAGGGCTCATATTGGTTTGAGCTTCAGCATATACAATACATTTTGTAGAAAACAAAATATTCCTACTAGATGGGCTACTTTTTGTGCTCTGTGCAGTGAACTATTACTAAATGGTTTCTATATACAGTTAACCTAATGGGTGTGAGCTCACATGATATTAATACCCAGGGAATCTCAATGAGTTGGTTTGATTTTGCTGACACCTGCTTTCAAAGCATACTTGTCTTGAACATATGGACAAAATGGAAGGTTTTTAAAGAAAAAAAGTCTCATAAGTAAGTCAAAGGGGGATTCCTTAAGAATTATAGGCTTTCAGTCAACAAAAAATCTCACAGCCATCAGTACATCTTCTAGTAAGTCACAAACATCAAACTGAATTCCACAATTTCCTCTCTAATTATTGAGATTGCTGAGAGATTAGCATCTTATAAAGATGGATGGATATCCTTAAAAAGATGGATGTATATCTTTAAAAACAGCAGACCCCTTAATTTTAAAACAAAATTCCATCCTATACACTATACATTTTTCTCATCTGAGGTTTTTCTCCATTTACTGAAATAGTTGGTAGTTCATAGTTGCAACAAAAAACTGTGCAGATTTCACCATGCCTATATCCAGTGCAGTGGTAACCACTGAGGTTCAGTATGTGCCAGATATAGAGGTGACCTAATGGGGTGTGAAGATGATGATCAGAACAAGGACAGGAGAGGCGGACCTGCATGTGGCTCATCAAAAGGCACCCTGTCCAATATGACTGTTGCATTGGCTGGAACATTATCCTAATAGGAAGAATGCAAAATATTTATCAAACAGTTTTAAGCTAGCTTTTCAGAATCCTTATTCGTGTCCAAAGCAGTTTTTTATGGCTAAGAATCTGAAACCAGTTGTGGGTTTAAAGAAGCCTGTTGAGAATTTTTTTTTGGAAGGGATAGGAAAAAGGATAGGATAGCTGGGCCTTTTGCAGTCATTTCCATCTCAGGATATCTTCTTTGGTCATCATTCCTATTTATTTATTTATACTTTGGGCTTCTATACCGCCCCGTCCCCGAAGGGCTCTGGGCGGTGTACAGCATATAATAAATATAATCATAAAACCATCATAAATTGACTAAAACTTATAAAAGCAGCGAAGACTAACTAAACATTAACACTTAGGATAAAAGAATGGATATAAACCACTCCCGACATCTCTCCATTGTGAGAACTTCCCATTTACACCCACTCTTTGTTTCCTGTTTCTCAACCAGTTTTTAATCCATAGGAGGACTTCCCCTCTTATTCCTTCATTGCTGAGTTTTCTCAACAGTCTCTGGTGAGCTTTTGACACAGTTTCTAGAGAGCGTTTGTGGACCAAATTGGTAACACAAGGAATAGATAACCAACTCCTTTATTTAATAAGGCAACTCTATAATGGTACAAACTGTAAAGTGATCGCGAGAAGGTCTTATGACCGATTTCATTCCAACTTACAAAGGTGTGAGGCAAGGTTGTGTCTTAGCACCAACCCTTTTCAATCTTTTTTTGAGCGATCTACCTTTAGCTTTAGTGGGAATTAACAGTCATGCCCCTAAATTAGGCACAACGCACATCCCAATTCTTTTATATGCTGATGACATTGTTCTTTTATCTCATTTTTACACCTCTGCTTTATTGCATGGTAGATTCAACAACTTAGAAATGAGTAAAAGGGTGTGCTCTTGTAACGAAAAACAAATTGAAACATTGATACATCAATTGTTCTGCTCCCTTAAGTCTGCAAATATTAGATTAAAATATTGTAATATGTTTTCTGTGATTCCTGATGAAATGGATGTTCCATGCAGACGCCTTTTTTACTGGATAATTCTGATCTCACAATTGTGAAATGGTAGCAATTTTTTTATTGGAAGTGATGTATATCCAGTAGCCTACACTTATGCTATATATTTTGTATTTGAATACTGCTTTTATTATAAATTCTGTATTTTTGATAGGATTTTATTTTATTTGTTTTATGCCAAATAAAGGCTAAAGAAAGAAAGACACACAGTCTGCATCTTCAGATCAAATACACTGAACATTAATTTGATATAAATTAGCATTTGTCACCTCTGACAGATGACGATGGCTATAATAATTTATGTTTCTTGTGTTAGAGATTATTTGACTCATCGGTATATTTCAAGGATCCAGCCACCCAATCAGAATTTAGGAAACAGAACAGATGTGCTAGCATATGCTCTGAGGAACATTTGTCTAGTGAGCAGAGTCTATAACGACAATTTCAAAATTGCTACAGTTCCACATATTTGAGCATTCTTGAGTTAAAACTCTGTGGAAACTAGTTTAGCGTGTTAATTAAAGTGCAGTTGTGGAGCACAGCAATTGCCCGCTATACAGCTGCTCAAAACCTGATTATTTGCCAGAATTGCAGTTTAGGGTACTTAAACATGCCAAATGCTGAGAAAACACTAGCCTAATGGCCACTTTACAACCTCCACATGGAGGTCACTGACAAAAACCAAGGATCCTCATCACAGGGCCATGAGTGCTTGTCAGTCATCTTTCTCCTTAAGGGTAGCTGGTATTCCTGCAGCTCAGTTGATTATACCTGAAATAGTTTTGGGATATATGTGGTCATCAGGATAAGCCCTTATGTCAGTGACAGTTTTAATCTAAGAATCAGGTCTCAGTTTTGTGTATCATCATCTAGAATTTGGTTTCTACCCTCAATTTGATCCTATATTTGCAGAACCCAAATGTTCTAAAAATGGCTTCTTTTTAGCCGATCCAGAAATATATTTATAATACATAATAGTATATTTGTAATACATTACAATAGACTAAGGAAGTGTGGCTTTTGAAATACAACACACAACATAAACATTTCCTGTATATACAATGTATACAATGCATTTAAATCCCATAAGCCTATGAAAATAATTTATAGCAACTCGTATAGACAAAGAAGAGTTTATATTGCAGGTTCCTTCCTCATGGAAAAATAGATCAAGATGGTGTAATAGTGTCCAACAACAATCTCTGCAAAATTAAGCTCACTTTTTTCCCATGGGGTAAAAGTTCTATTCTGTAACAATATTAACACACATGTTTTATTTGCCTTTCTGGTATAATGACAAGCAATCCTACACTCACTTAATGAAGCAAAACTAACATTATTTTCTTAATATATTCCTACTTTGTTTCTAACACTAACAGAATGATTAGTGATAACAGTGATAGATTCTCCCATGTCAATTTTGCCTCAACCCTATTGATAATCCCCACTGAAGGTAAGAATTCACATTCATAAATTGGGATGTTCATTATCAGTGACAGTGACAGTTACAGATGCTTTGAATATAAGTCATCCCCCACTTTTTTATAATAAGCACTTCTAAACAAACACAAAGATGAAGAACAAACCAGCATGACAGGAACTGATCTGACATCCTGATTCACCTCAATGATCCACTTATCCAGATTAGATCAAAAACAGAGAGTTTGATTTAGTGGCTTAAATATCTGAGACAGCTGGTAGAATTACTGGCTTGCCATCTCTATTACCAGTTTGTTCTGTGACGTTAGGCAGATCTCTTAATAGGTTTGCCCTTTGTTGATCCACTTGAAACACCGATAACAATGCACAAGTACATTATATAGCAGTACTGAGTTTCCCTAATGATTATAAAACGAGCTTTCCATTTTAAAAACAATAGAAAAGCACTATTATAGTAACAAATAGTCAACACACTTATTAATGGTCCACCTATGGAACAGTATTTCATGTTATTAGGTACAAGGGGGCTGTAGGCCTCCTTTTAGAAAATCCACTCTGAATCAGCAGGAAACGCAGTTGGACAGAATGGGATAGATCAGATTGGTGGAATTTGGAGCAGTATCTCTTTTTGAGTGGGGGACTTATTTCCACTTTTTAAAAAAGAAAACAAAAAAAACCCTTAAAATAAATTCTAATTCTTTACACAGAAATTATGAGGTCATAAATCTTTAACAAAATTCCACTGTGGATGATCAGTATTCCAGATGGGCACCTGCCCCACTGTTGCTACCACCCTGCTTAAATATTCTAGTATTAGCGTAAGGTCATAGCTGCTTGCTCACCACATTTATTATAATTAATGAATGCTGGAGTATTAAAGTAGCAGAAGCCATGGGTTGTGAGATTTTGATGCTGCTTTGTTATCTAACGGGGATATTTTCTTTTTCATTAAAATACACAACCATGTATTTACTAGATTCTTATGCTTTCCCTACATTTGCCATATTGATCACTTTGTCCTTCACTCTAGTCTTCTTTCTCCTCAAATGTTCCAGGTATAATTGCAATGGAAAATTACAGCCCTGTTCATGACTTTCATGACTGTTCTAGGCTATAACAAATATGTCTTTTATTAGGATGTGGTTAGAGAGCACAATATTTCTTCAAGGCCTTTATTTTAAATTATTTCTGTGGCTGCTGAATTTGGAATCTGACTTTTACTTGCTCAGGGCTCCTTCTGATTTATTTCAAGTATTAGAAAAAATGACCTTAGCTGGATGCAAAGAAAAAGACAGCAATTTTGAGGAATGTGAACATGGAAGTTTCTCATAGTTTCCTGCTGTACACTTAATATTCAGGCTGCAGCAAAAGTGAGAAACTGAATGATTCGGGCTATTTCTAATTTACAGTGGACAATTTGTTTATTCACTGGAAATCACTATGCAGGTATATTGCGTTCTTAGAGGTGGCAAATAGGAGCTCCTTGCTGGAAGACAAAGGAGGTTTCCGCACATGCAGACTTGCAGGCTTGCATCAGCATGATTGATGCTGATGCAAGCCTTGGGGCCGTTTGCACGCTCTGCACAGCCACGCAGCCCCCTGAACAGCGGCCTACCTTTTTCCTGCCTTTCGTCACTCTGAGGAGGGAAGGGGACACGCCCCCTGGCCAGAGAGATGGCTGAAGCGACGGAGGCAAGGAGGCGTGTCCCCTTCCCTCCTCAGAGCGACGAAAGGCAGGAAAAAGGTAGGCAGCTGTTCGGGAGCACCACGGAAATACGCCGGCGTCCACCCGCTGCTGTTCGCTCGGCAATGGGTGGCAACCGGCATATTCCATAAAACTCGCCCCTCAAGCGAGTTTCAGAAGCGGCGTCTTCGTGTCACTTCAGGAGAGCCTCCTGTGCGAACAGTGCCCCAGGGACCGTTTTTTCCCCGTCCCTGGAGCGCTGTTGTTTCCCTGTGCAGAAACTGCCAAAGATAGGATTAATCTAGACTGCTACCTCCCAAATTTAAAAAAATGTGTGGATTCTACATTTGGTAATTGTACAGGATATAAAGGCTACAGATATGTCTTGGGAGCCTGCTGAACTAATCTGTATGCGCAAGGTAGCAACTGATATAACATTTTTATTTGTTGTTTTTATAAATATATTTATAAAATTTGTATGCTGTCTTTCTGCCTAGTCAGAGTCACCAAGCTGGCTTACAGTTTACACAAACCATTATAAAAACATTATATCATAAAAACAACTAAAAACAAAACTAAGGCTCATTCCACACATGCAGGATAATGCACTTTCAAACTGCTTTCAGTGCTCTTTGAAGCTGTGCAGAATAGCAAAATCCACTTGCAAACAGTTGTGAAAGTGGTTTGAAAACACATTATTTTGCGTGTGCGGAAGAGGCCTAAAACACAGTGGCAGTAATTCAGACACCCTTCACATCCACTGGTTTTGTTGTTTCTTTAATTGATTCAACTTTTTATGGGTTGATTTTCAGACCCTCTCCTGTCAACAGCTGACCAATATAAGGCACTTCCCTTAGTCTTTGCTTGACCTTATCAGGATTTAGTTTTACAATGTGTTCTCTGCATTGCTCCAAGAAGATAGAGAGATTAGTAATGGCCAGCTCCTGCTTCAGAGTGCTATAGGAACATTCCTTTTACAGTTCTCACTGGTTACACACCGGAGTTTGTCTCAAGTTTCAATGTCCTTCTCATTGAAAAGCAACCCCAAATTCACCCAGTATCATTGCTGCCACTGCAGCAACAAGATGGCTCTGCTCACTGGTCTGTACTCTGTATGTAAAATATTCTTATACTGTACCTAAGCCAGTTATGTGGCTGGAACTGTTCTACTTCCCAGCAGTGTCCTACAAGTTTCATCTTGCGTAATGATAAATTCCAAACAACAACGTTTATTGACCTTTGGGTTATGAATAGTAAATCTTCACCTGTCCAAAGGTTTCTGGATTTTTTTAAAAAAATATGATACGCACATGACCTCATGATTCGCTTTTTATTAACCAGTGCCAGTAGCAGCAAATTACAAGTGACCTCACTTTTTAAAATTTATTTTTATTTATTCCATTTATACCCTTCCCTACACTGAAGTCCCAGGGTGGCTTATATAATGGGGTTAAAATCTCTGTTAAAACATACAATCCCAAAAAACATAAAAATATAAAACATAAACATTAAAAAACGCCTTAAAAACATCCTTTAAAAACAGACAATAAAAACATCATTAAAAATTCGCCCTCCCCCCCTTTAGCTGGCATCCATGCAGGGGACCCTTGGGGTCACACATTGAAGGCCTGGGTAAAGAGGAAAGTTTTAACCAGGCGCCAAAATCCATAAAGTGCCTGGCAAATACAGCTTGGGGCCTACCACAGAAAATGCCCTCCCATGAGCCCCCTCCCACCACACAATCCAGCTGAAAATGTTTGTTCAGTAATATAATGACAAACAGTACAGTAAGGTATGTATCAGACTTTCCTATGTGAAAATTATGGTTGGAAATCCAAATGTCAGGCTTAGGACATCTTCACAACTTTAGAGTTATCCCTGTCTTCCTGCATTGTTCTCATGGCGAGTCTCTGAGATTTTCTCATGCTCCTGAACTGATTTTCGAAAAGGCTTGGCTTTGCACTTGCACCCTTTGCATTCCTATCCCATTGCTATCTCCTTTCATGCTGTTTCCCACAATATAAGCATCATACTCTGAGTGCAACCTCACTATACTGCCTTTCCTATGATAGTGCATCCCTGAAATGTTTTAGTCTACATTTGCATCTCTAGGGGACCTGTTAATATGCTGATTCCACATTTAGAAACGTCTGCCACCCTGGCAATTTCAATGCAATTTTAGTGTTAAATGTGCTTCTCATAACCATAAGTCATGGAGTCTGTAATCTCCTGCCCACACACATTTCTTTCTTTCTTTCTTTCTTTCTTTCTTTCTTTCTTTCTTTCTTTCTTTCTTTCTTTCTTTCTTTCTTTCTTTCTTTCTTTCTTTCTTTCCATTTTTAGACTGCCCTCCCCCGGAGGGCTCAAGGCGGTGTACGTCAATGTCAAAGTCTGTGATCTAAAAACTACTGCTTGCTATTGTGGCTTTGATAGGAGTTTAAATTGTTGTTTTATGATGTTTATTTATTTAATTATATTTATATGCCGTTTCTCCTTGCAGACTCTGGGTGGCTTCCAACATTTAAAATACAACCAACATAAAACCATAAAAACAAGTAAAAACTCAGATATCAAATAAAATCAATTTCTATTAAAATAACCCTGACAATATTAACAATTGAGGGGAGAAGAAAAGGGAGACCATTTGGATGGTACAACAATATCTGTCTCAGCTGTAAGGCTGGTGGAACAGCTCTGCCTTGCAGGCCCTGCAGAATTGAATCAAGTTCAACAGGGCCCAGGTCTCATTAAACTGAGGTAAGGGCTGGGGCCGAGAATGTCCTAGTCTTGGTCAAGGTCAGCCAGACATCTTTTGGGACTATCAGTAGATTGTTATTTGCTCATCACAGCATCTGTCAGGGAACATACTGGGAGAGGCAGCCTCACAGATATGGTGGCCCCAGAACACAGTGGCTTCTTTGTCTAGAAACAAGGGTTACTATAGAAAGGGGGAAATGGTTCCTTTCCTTGTTGGAACACTCCCTTTCCTTGTTGGAACACTTTCCAGGAAAATACCCTTGTAACCAGCCACCACAATTCAGTATCTACTGAGAACATTTAGACTGACCCACTTTATCCCTTGTCCCCGGGCACCACTAATCCGATTTTGTGCCCCCCATGGGACCAGGAAGACGGCAAGGCAGCAGGAAGTCCTGCTGCCTCATCATCTTCGAGCACCCTCAACCTTGCCCATGTCGTCATCGAGGGTAGAGGATGTCCGGCTGCCACTGCCCCCCAAATTGGCTGCTACCACCCACCTCACTCCTGGCTCCCAGCTGGCAGCCGACAGTCCCTTGGGGAGGTGTGGCCATGCCGCCAGGGGTGGGGATGTGGCCCCGTCACCTGAGCACTGCCCCCAGTCTCAGTGCTTATAAAAGCAGCTCTTGGAGGCTGGGGATGGCAGTCTCTTCAGGGACTGCTGACTGGGAGTCAGGAGAAAGGGGAGCAGTGGCAGCGGGGGGCATCAGCCAGGCACCCTTGACCCTGCCCATGTTGATGATGTCATGGGCAGGGTCGACTGCTGGCTGCCAGGAAGGGGGCTGCTGGCTGCCGGCTGGGAGCCAAGAGGGAGATGGCAGCCAGGTTGGGGGGACAGAGCCCCACCCCCAGGCGCAGGGGAACACTCAGAGACTACTTGTCTCCAGGTACCATTTCCTCCCGATATGCCTCTGCCAGAACATCTGAGTTTCCCAAGGGAGAAAGGTGGCTAATACACGTTTCAAACCACCCACCCACCCACTGAATTCTTAATACAGTTACATAAGTAACCAATCCTTCCCCCCTTCACCTCTAAGCAGCCGCATAAAGAAAATATAGCACACCACAGTTTCATTTTGATTGGACAGTCTCCTGATGATACCCTGAAATTTTGGTACCAATGCATCTAAAAATGCGCCCTCTGCAGGCACCCCCAGAAATTTGCCCAAGCTTCTTTGTTCTGCAGTGACTTAGCTGCATTGCTGTCAATGGGGAATTTCTGATAGAGGGCTGTGGAGTGCACATTTATCATGGTGAACCCACAAAACTTTTAGGGTATTTTCAGGAGAGTCTATGGATGACACCATCCAGGTTTGGGGAACTTTGCTTCAGGAAACAGTGGGAGATGGGCCCTACCCTTTTGGGGTCCCATAGAATTGAACCCCCTGAAGCAAAGTTCCCCAAACCTGGATGGTGTCATCCAGAGATTCTCCTGAAGATACTCTGAAAGTTTTGTGACCGTACCTTCAGAAATGTGCACCTCACAGCCCTCTACCAGAAATTCCCCATTGACAGCAATGCAGCTAAGTCACTGCAGAATGAAGAACCTTGAGCAAATTTCTGGGGTGCCTGCAGGGGGCACATTTTTAGACATATCGACACCAAATTATGAGAATATCATCAGGTGACTGTGCTGATGATACCCCCAAGTTTGGTGCAGTTTGGTTCAGGGGGGACAATGGTATGGACCTTCAAAGGGGGTGCCCCTATCCCCCATTCTTTCCAATGTAAGCTAATAGGGGATGGGGGCTACACCTTTGAGAGTCCATTTGGCTCCCCTGAACCAAACTGCACCAAACCTGGGGGGTATCATCAGGACAGTCTCCTGATGAAACCCTGAAATTTTGGTACCAATACATCTAAAAATGCGCCCTCTGCAGGCACCCCCAGAAATTTGCCCAAGCTTCTTTGTTCTGCAGTGACTTAGCTGCATTGCTGTCAATGGGGAATTTCTGATAGAGGGCTGTGGAGTGCACATTTCTCATGGTAAACCCACAAAACTTTCAGGGTATCTTCAGGAGAGTCTATGGATGACACCATCCAGGTTTGGGGAACTTTGCTTCAGGGGACAGTGGGAGATGGGCCCTATCCTTTTGGGGTCCCATAGAATTGAACCTCCTGAAGCAAAGTTCCCCAAACCTTTGAGAGTCCATTTGGCTCCCCCGAACCAAACTGCACCAAACTTGGGGGGTATCATCAGGACAGTCTCCTGATGATACCCTGAAATTTGGTGTCACTAGCTTTAAAAATGCTGGTTTGTGTGTTTCACCGCTCACTCACTCCAGCAGGCTTCATGTGCAGGAGTGGTGAAACATGCAAACCAGAATTTTTAAAGCTAGTGGCACCAAATTTCAGGGTATCGCCAGGAAACTGTCCTGATGATACCCACCAAGTTTGGTGCAGTTTGGTTCAGGGGGGGCAAAGTTATGAATCCACAAAGGGGGGGGCATTCCCCCATTGTTTCCAATGGGAGTTAAGAAGATGGTGGCTACCCCTTTGAGAGTCCATAACTTTGACCCCCCCCTGAACCAAACTGCACAAAACTTGGGGGGTGTCATCAGGACAGTCTCCTGATGATAGCCTGAAAGTTTGGTGCTGATATATTTAAAAATGTTTGTCTCACTGCTCCTGCACATGGAAGTTCAACCAAAACAATTACAAATTTTTTCCAGCTAGTGACACCGAACTTTCAGGGTGCCTTCAAGACAGTGTTCTGATTATGCACTCCAAATTTGGTGCAGTTTGGTTCAGGGGGCCCCAAGTTATGGACCTCCGAAGGGTTGCCCCATCCCCATTGTTTCCAATGGGAGCTAATGGAAGTAGGGGCTATCCTTTGAGAGTCAACAACAACAACAACCTTTATTTGGCATTTAAAATAGATTCTAGAGCGTTGCCAGATATTATTGAAATACAAATCAAGAGTACATTCAAAATGCAGACAGGAAGACTGTATATAGCATATACATTACTTAGAAAGTTCTGTCACTTGTAAAAGAAATTTTGCTACTTTTTCCAAGAGCATGACATCTGTATTGTTTAACAGAAGCTCCACAACAGAACAGTCAGAGTCTCTTTCAGATTTGTCTAGGGTTAGAGAAATTCCTAATGCTCACATATCTTGGACAGTCAAGAATAATGTTTGTTATGGACCCTCAAAGATAGCCCCTATCTTCTATTAGCTCCCATTGGAAACAATGAGGGATGGGGCATCCCGTTTGGGGGTCCATAACTTGGGCCCCCCTGAACCAAAATTTCAGGGTATCATCAGGATGGTGCCGATATGTTTAAAAATGCGCCCCCTGCAGGCCAAAACGTGAAAAACAGCAAAAAATAAAATGCATCCGTGAATCTCAGATGTCACTGCAAATTGCAGACAGGCTCGGAACTGGGGGGATCCGAGCCCATACACCCGAACTGGACCCAAATCTGAACTGGGGCCGAATTTTTTCCCCATTTACCAACCCTAGGCATTATACATTTTTGGAAGTTAACTTCAGTCCCACTCATACCTTCTTTTACTAGGATTATTTGTCCACTTCTCATGTTATGTTTATTCAGAAGATCACAGCTGCTTTGGGAACCTCTGAACTTTAATTCTGTGACACTAACACAAACTCCGCATCCTTCAGCTCTCACCTTAGGCAAATATCCAGTATAAAAATATGAAATCATGTTTGTACAAGGTATTTCCACCCTGCAAGAGCTGGGTGTACAATTCAGTACACTCAGAATCAAGAGATACATGGTTCTTCAATACATCACTCAGAAATCCTATGAATGTTTGCACTGGAAAAGATGGGTATGATCATTAGGCAAGTGTGGACAGCATTCTGTGGGATGCAAAGGATGGTACTGGTGCCTTCTGTCACATTGCTATTTTTCTTCGATCTCTTATCTTATATGCTGACTTGAGTTTGAATCAGTGAATTTTGTAGTGCTTTACTACTTCCTCACAACAGACTTGCAGATATCCTAATGGTATGATACCATGGCAATCAGAGTATATACTCTAAGGTAACATATTTATACAGTGTGGTATGTGCATGTGTGCATGCTGAATCGCTACCCTCCATTTTTATAGTAGAAGCCTATAGTAGGAAATAATATTAATTCATTTTGATGTTGTAGAATTGCTCTTGGTACTTTGATCTGCCATAGGATGGAGATCATTGTAGACTAGCTCTCATTTTCCAGAGAAGAAACCCAGCTCCTTTCTTAAATTTTACATGAAACCTTCTTCAAGTCACTCAGTGACTTTACCTTGAGCTACTGAATCATTGCTGACAGCAAATTAATAACTAGGATGGTGTGATTAGTAGGGATTACAGGCTACCGAGAACCTACCTGATCATTTACCACTGTCATAATACTTACACTGGATATTATTAGGAATTAATGATGGTGTTAAAGAGGATGTGCTGGCACTGAACTAAGTTCTGTATGTGAAGTCATGCTTTATTTTTAATATATAATTGATATACTGATCAAATGGGGAAAAGTAACAAAAATAGAATTTATAATTGGTGCTCTTAAAAATTGTTTTTCCAAAAACTCTCACACATAAATGGATATGTGTATAAATGCATAATCAGTTATACAATAAATGAGCTCAAGTTAGTGCTTTCATGAGTCCAGTAGCTTTTTCTTGGTCTTTGTAAGGGAGGCTGGGTTGGGGAGAATCCATTTTCTTACCAATCCCTTAGCAATTTATTCAGACACTTCAAATAAAACTTTATCCTGGATAAGCTTCAGTGAGCCAGTGTTATTTCATTTTCCTTTCTCCTTTGGGAAGAACTATAGGCTTCTGCAGTCTTCTAAGGAGTGTTTTGTAAGAACAGGAGTGGGAGTGTCATTAAAAAGACCCATTTGTGTATTTATCTGCCAGTGTGTGTTTTTAAATATCAAGCAAGGGTTTATTACAAATGTTGAAGACAGATCAAATGATAGGAAGATAAATTGCTTTTTTCCCTAATTCCAAGAACTATTGAATGAAACCTACCTAATGAAAATTTTAAAAAATCCTATTTGCAGTTTAAATCCATACAAAGCTTGAACATATTATATTCAAACAAGAACACACTCACTCTTTTGTTACTGTGTTTAAAATACAGATAAAAAAATCTAATAACTGTCAAATAAAGGGAAGCTTTGAAAACTGAAATGAAAATTGAACAAAGGGACACCATTTCTAAAACTGAAATATTATTTTTTTTGGGGGGGGGACAATGCACCACAACCTTTCAATAGCTCTTGAAAATATTTTAAGGGGTATAATAAATGCACAATAGACAGATACTCATGGTATCACATTCAATTTGTCCTCATTGAACTGTGTTCAAGAAGCATCATATAAATGAATTTTTAAAAAACCCTCTAATTTTCAGGTTGGAACCTTTATCCATCAGGAACCAAATCTATGCCTTTACGAGATCCAGTTACACTGCAACACAAAACAGCAGAATGTTTCCGCCTTTTCAGATTTCAGAATTAACAATTAAAACCTCTTATGCAGTTGCATGCAGATGTGTGGATTACACTTTACCCAATAACCACAGAGAAATATTTATTTCTTTGGAAATGAAATGGCCGCAGCCCGGTTTATTAACATTAACAATAACAGCAACAATAATAACAGTTGGAAGCTGGGCAAGCATATGGGACACATCCTGGCCACCAGGCAGCGAACCGCTGAACCTGGCCATGGCCAGCCCCAAAGCTGACACCTCCTGGCCCTTCGGGCAGCAAACCGCTGGCCCGGCACCATCCCCCATGGGGACCGGGACAGGAGGTTACTGGGTGCCACTTGGATGCATATCCATTTGTGACACCCCCTCCTGCCGGGGGTAGCAAGCCCGAAACATGACCTCCAAGCCTGTGCCACCAAGCCCTCCACTACCCCCAGACCTCTTATTGAGGCCCCTGCCACAGGGAGGTCTGGCCTGCAAGCCTGCCTCCCCAATAAAGGATGTGCCCCTATGCCCAAAAAACCGCCCAGACTGCGACAAATAAGTAAAACAAAACATGCAACAACCCCTAATAACCCTAGGGAGGGTGGGTGGGTCTGTTCGCCCCTGGCCTTGCGAAGAGGCCGAGCTGAGCCAGGCACAGGCTTTTATAGCCTCCCGGCTCCCCTGTCATGTGACGGTGGAACAGTCACATGACCACCGTTCTTGGCCGAACGGGGAAGTGGGCAGACGCTCCATCCTCCCCTGCCGCAACGGGCGCCCCGGTCCAAACCGGGTGCGCTTTTTAACAGCATTTCTAACCCACTCTTTAAAACTGGCTGAACTTTTCCACTTCAGAACCATGGTGAAAACTTAAAACTGGACACTCATGCCACCATTAAACCTTCATTTCTCACAGTTTGTCTCCAGGTTTTAGAATACTCTCGCCCTGGAGATTCACTAGGTGTCTGCCCTCTTCACCTGGGCATTTGGCTAGCCTCCTTGGAAGCTCCTCTACAGCTGCTGGTCTAAGGAATGGGGTTCAGGGAGTGGGTTTAATTTTATTATGTCTTATTGTCATGTGGTAAGGTTACAGTTTTATTATGATGCACTTATCAGTATGATTTATTATTCTGATTTTATTGTGAGCTGCCTAGAGACCTTTGTGTAAGGTGGAGTAAATTAAATAAATAATAAATTAATTTTAAAAAGTCTATGCAATCCAACACTGTAGAAGTGAGAGGTATTTCAAAAGATTACAGGAGTTAGAAGGAGCTTTGGCATTTTTATTTTTATAAAGATTATTCTTATTATTATATTTCTCAAAGGTTCATAATATCAGTTGTGATTATACTATTATCAGTTGTGTGTATGGGCAAGTAGTGGGGTCGGCAACATCATCTTACCTCACATTCAAAGTCCTCAGTTTTGTCTGCATCAGTGGGCAGGCTGGAAAGATAGTCATTACCTTCATAAAATTCATGCTCCACTGGATGAAGAGAATGAAAGCTATGTGAAACAAAAAGAATAGGTTAGGTATATGATTCCAGATTTTCAAATGTAAAAGTATTTTATAAACTTGTTGCATTAGATTTTTAACACTATTTGGAATTACTAGACAGAGCTAATGATTTTAGCTCTCTTTTTCTTGTAAAAATGCATTAAAATTATTTATTTTGTTGAGCAACAGAATGCACATATCCTAGATACTTTTATGAATGTGTCACCTTGATCCTAGATACTTGACCTTGAATGTGTCACCTTGATCCTAGACTTTTATGAATGTGTCACCTTGAGCTTTACCTCAGAGCACATTAAAAAGTGAATTTGTAATTCTACCTATGGTGGAACTATGAGGCAATGGATAGAACTCATAGGGATCTGATGGATTATGGCGTTCTAAGACATTGGAGGGTGGACTGCACTGCACAGGTTACTTGGTCTCTAGTATCAACAGAATATGCTGTCTTTACTGGTGTTACTTCAACTGTAGATGTCATTTAGAATGCATTCCCTGTAGTTCATTAAGCTTCCTCAAGCTTTCCTATATATGGTAGATTCTGTGGCCTGTTTCCTATCATTCTAGTCAGCAAAGTTTGAAGCATTGTCCAGTGTAAGAAAGTTTAATCTAACTTCAATGGTTCTTCTGCCAGAACTAGGATCAAGACTTATCTATACATCTAATTTTCAACTGTGTTCCCTATCTGCAGAGACTTAAATCTGCAGGGGGCACACTTACCTGAAACAGATGTTTCTGTAAATTGGGGTACTCCCCAAGTTTGCAGAAAAAAATCTGAAAAATAAATAAATAAATGGGATTTTGAATTCTCCCCAAAATAAAAAAGCATTCTCTGTGCAAAGCACAGAGAACATGCTTCCTCAGAATCCTGTCACTGGTGCAGCCCAGCAGCCATATTGGCAGCTATTCTTGACCCAGCAGTGACCTTGGCAGCTCCCAGTGAGGGTCTTGGTGCACCTGTCCAGACCAGTCTGTAAGAGCCACTGGGAGAGGACAAGAGAGGCATGACTGACTGGAGCACTCTGGGCAAACTGCCGAGCGAGGGGAGGAGGAGGAGGGAGGGAAGCCTTGGTGTGCCTGTTGTAAGCAGTCAGGTGAGTCGTGGAGAGAGAGAGTGGGAGGGAAGCCTCAGCAGGCCTGCCTGGAGTAGGGCAAGCACCAAGAGAGAGGGGGGAGGGGAAACAAAGCCTTAGTATGCCTGCCCAGAGCACTCCAAGTGAGGGAAGTCTTGGTGCACCTGCCTGCCTGCTCCAGGAGAGTCACTGACATGGGGGCTGGGGCAGAAGCTGCAGAGAAAAGCAATGGGAGTGAGGTGAGGAGGTCAGAGGGAGCAAAATGGGATGGCTGCTTTACTAAGTTTCTTACACGTCCCTACTTGTATGTTCTAGTACTACTAATTGTCAGGAATCTGAAGTGTAGAGCAGTTAAGAGAATGTCCAAATGAAAATGTGGGTCTGTCAATTTTTCTATAGCTGAAGGGAGTTTTGCAAATAAGAATGTAGTTCTCTATTAACTGATATTCCTTTGGCAAACAAGTCACAAATATTGCTATTAACATTTTGCTCCTAACACTAATTTCCTAGTGACAATATTGTTCCTAACTCCAATTCTGCAGGAGGTTCCTAACTCCTTTCTGCAGTTGTCCCCCTGGAAAAACAAAGATATTGTACAGGTATCTACACATTGTTCTCCATAGGGCATAAAGCACCTTAGGGGCAGCATTTTCAGGAGAGAAGGGCTTAAACATCCTTAAATAGTAAGGAGGGAAAGAATATACCTTCCCCAGTAAATACGAAAAAGAAGATGCTGATCATGGATAGCCTGAGCTGCTTTAATAGTGTCTTCCACCATTAGTTATGTTCTGTTCCCCAAGCAAAACTGTTTCTGGTGCCCTATGCCAGAACAAAGTGGGAGAGTCACAAGCAAGGTTTAACAGTTCAAACAAAAGGTTTAATATTTAGAAGAATGGAGACCCTAACTCCTCCCAGGTTCTGTCTAAAATAAAGTACTTGCTTGACTGGACAGTAGAAGCTATAGCCTTTTTTTCTTTCCTTGACTGCTTCCAGGAAAGTTTACTTCTTTAAGTTCTTTGAGTCTTTATCTGGCTACTGTTCTCTGTAAACCACAACTTTGTGCTCTCTGTATACCTTTGACGTGGCAAAATACTTCTGCTCCTAACTCCTTTGGCACCTGTACTGAACCGAACTGAGTTAAACAGGGGCATTGATTGGAGATAACAGAAAGACTGCCTCTTGGGAAACTTCTTAAAGGGACAGGGGGTAACTAAAATTCCCTCCCTTTGGAGATTATACAGAGGACTAAACCCATGCTATCTATGGAAAACTGATATAAAATAATGACAATAATAAAGGCATCTGTGGGGGCATGACACATCAGCTAAATAGGAAAAAAGTCATACCTGTCTGAAAGCAGGAAAGGGCATATATCAGGAACTGGAGGTGTGGTTGGCCTTAGCTTAGCCAGAGCCATAATATGCTCAAAGGTAATATCTGTCTGTGTGCTAGCATCCATGAGTTGAATATCCTGTGAGTTCCCATGCATTTTAATGAGAGGTGCTCTTCGTAGAACTTGGACTACAATGGGTTCCTTTGCATTACGAAAAGCCTCCACTGCCTCCTCATGAGTAGCTTTGGAGAGATCTTTTCCATTAACCTAGGAGGAAATAAAGACACTATCTAGGTTAATGTTATGAGAAGTATAGAACAGCGAGGTTAAAACTTATTCAAAGCATTTATCAAATCTTTTAATGTAACTCATATATGGTGTCAAAGAAGGAGGGGAAAGTGTCAGGTAGAAAAAAAAGCAAGTTATGAAATTTCTAGAACATATAAAATGGCACTCAAGTTAGAAAGAAATAAAGCAAAAGAAATAGAAGCACAGGGTTGTTCTATCGATCTTTTAGAACACATATGGAAAATACATTTAAACATTATAAAGAATGTGAGGGCTTTCTTCATTTCAGTATTAAAATTATAGTGGATATAAGTTTTAAACTTGTGGATAAATTCAAATCTTTACACAATCCTCTCCCCCACTGTTACCTTTCATGGGGCTATGAGACTATCACTGGTACAGCGAGGGAGTCATGAGGGGACTAGAGTACCAAGCACCACTTTCTGGAGGGCACACTGATATGCTCCCCCCTCACAACTGTGCCTTAGCCCATTTTGGCCCAGGCATGGTTGGTCCCACTCCCGAACTCGATGTGGAGCTTGGGAGGGGGTCATCTGGGCTGGCCCAGCCCCAAACTCTATGGGTATGGGCAGTGGTGGGATTCAAATAATTTAACAACTGGTTCCAATGGTAGGATTCAAATAATTTAATAACTGGTTGTTTACAAGCACCATTTTAACAACTGGTTCTGCTGAAGTGGTGTGAACCTGGTGAATCGCACCACTAAGTATGGGCCCAGCCACCCCACCCCGATCTCCACATGTAGAGTGGAGTGGCCCATTTTCTGCAGACCAGAAAGACCAGCAATAAACTAAGCTCTCTCTAAGACCAGCAGTAAACTAAGCTCTCTCTAAGATCAGAAGTAAACTAAGCTCCAAAGGCTGTAAACTAAGCTCTCTCTAAGACCAACAGTAAACTAAGCTCCAAAGGCTGACCGGCTCTAGTTTTATACTGTTGACTTTGCTCCCAAGCTCCGCCACTTGGGGGTGTGGGGGGTGGGTGGGGGTGGAGTCAACAGTATAAAACTAATGCTGGTCAGCTTTTGGGGCTCAGTTTGCTGCTGGACTCAGTGAGACTTGGGGACAGCTTTAAACTGCAGGCTTAAAGCTGGACCCAGCCAGCAGCAAATGGGCTGCTCCGCTCCAAGTTGAGGCCAGAAGCAAACGGGCCTCCAAATTCCATGTGGAGATCAGGGAACGGCGGATGGCCCCACATTGAACTCCATGTGGAGTTTAAGGGCGGGGTCAGTCAGGCTGGCCTCATGGGCCATCTATGCCCCATGGCACAGTTCCTGGGGTGAGCCCTGGGTGCTGGTGTAGTCAGCTACATCTCTGGCCATCATGTGAACTTTGCTGAGGTCCAAGTCCTTTGGAATGGGTTCCCAGAAGAAGTCAGGGAGCAACTCAGTTGCTGGAAGTTGTGCAAAGTAGTCTTGTTTAAAAGGAGTTTTGTTAGTGAATAATGTCTAGTGTTACTGTTGAGCTTGAGTTATATATTATTGTTGATAGTGCTTGTGTTTTAATTGTTGTAGTGCAGGCAAATACTAGTTTTATTAAATTAGCTGGAGCTTGCTGTTGATAGCAGGAAAGGTGAAATATTTTAAGAAGCAAAAAGAAATGTAAATGCAGCAATGACAAAAAAGAAAAAATACATATATAACATTGATCTATCTAAAAATAAAAATTGAAATCTATTCTATGTAATGCTAAACCTAGACCCTGGCATGCAAGTATGTAGGGTGGTTGGTGTATGGGCAGCCTGGTGAGCAAATGAGATATGGTGAAAAAGAATGGGATTACACACATCACAATCTTGTCTGCATCACCACCACCAGTCTTGCAGTCTCCTGCTTCTATTTTCATATTACTTGCATCATGCTTGTTGTAAAAGGACAATATGCCAGAAAGCAGTCTGGGATATGATGCATAAGTAGCATAAAACTTTGGCACTGCTTTGCTAGTGCTCGATAAAAGACTACAATGGCCACAATACCCAAAGACAGTAGGACACTGGCATCTGAAGGGTGATACTCTAAACTCAGTTCTGTTTAACTTGGTGACCATGGCTGATTAGTTACCTTTCTGTGCCAGTTTCTACCAATAAAATGAGTCTAAAATAGCCCGAAGCCAAATATTTTTGTTTTCCATGAACTGCACTGGTAAGCTAACTATACATTTAAAGAAGTAATGTTGCATTGTCCTAGATGTTCCTATCTCTAAAAGTCAAATTACCTAATTATTTATACAGTCATTAGAATGCTGCTTATATGTGGTTACATAATGTATTGCCTTTTACAATTACCCTGTTTCCCCGAATATAAGACATCCCCTGAAAATAAGACATAGTAGAGGTTTTGCTGAAGTGCAAAATATAAGGCATCCCCCGAAAGTAAGACGTAGCAAAGGTTTTGTTTGGAAGTATGCCTGATGAACAGAACACAGAAAAATAAGACATCCCCTGAAAATAAGACATAGCGCATCTTTGGGAGCAAAAATTAATATAAGACACTGTCTTATTTTCGGGGAAACATGGTATATGGGTGGTTCCGAAAGCCATCATTCATTACCTTTTTTAAAGTGAAAAAATCCTAAGACCCATACAGAACTTTCACACTCACTATTTACTTGTAATAGGTGAATCTAAACTCTCTACTGTGAATCATTTTGTGAAGTTCTTCAATGGATTGGGCTATCCTGACTGAAGGTCACCAATATTCTAAATCCGGCCTGTTTGTATAAAATAGATACAGCTAAATTATAATATAATGGCAGCCAAGAGGGTTTACAGAATGCTGAATATGAATTTTAAAATGTTAAGATTTGAACAAATACTTCTTTAACTTTTATGGAGTTACCAAAATTCTTGCTACAGTATATATTACACTTTGGTTTTGAGAATGAAATATGACCAATAACTTACCCAGCTGTTAGCAACAGACCTACCAGTTTCTATCCCAACCCCTTGAAACTAGAGCCATACAGGCAGATCTTATTATCCAGAGAAACGCCCGGCAACTGATTTCACTTTCTTAAAACAGAAATTATCTAAGATGCTTCTAACTTTGAATAGCATCTTTTGTTAGTGCATTCTGGAGGTAACTTGCCTATTCTCTACAGCATGTTCTGTACTGAGAGAAGGTTGTATTTCAAAGTCAGAAGGCAGACACATAAGTAAAACTTCTCAGTTGCAGCTGAAAAGAACAGATCTTCTAGCTAGTTCAATTTTATAGGCTACCTGTCATTCCCTGAGCCCATGCTCAGCTCTAGTTAAAAAAGAGATGTCTGGCTAATTACAGGGTAAAAATGCGTCCAGTTGATAAACTGTAAGAGGAGCAAACACAAAACATTACCTATAACTTACACCCTTGTTGACTTAGGTGTATGTTTTCTTTCCAGAACTGTTTCTTGGAGTATAGTTAACTGGGGGCAAACACATTCAAAAACCTGTTTTCTGTAGTCTATTTATAATTTTCAATGTATGTGTCACAGTTAAACAAACGCTGTGATTAAAAAATGTTGAATTCAGCTTTTTTTTAAAAAAAATTCAAGATAGCATTCACAAGTACATGAAGATATTTGCTGAAGCAGGTCTGAGCATAATTGGTACCTGGACTAGAAACTGCCTAAGAACCCTATGAGTTCTATGAATAAAGGCATAATAACAGCAAAATAAATAAACAAAAAATAAGTTTAAAATGGGAATGGTTATTGGCCTTTTCTGTGGGTTTCTTTTATCTCACAAGAGAGATTGGAATGCATTTGTTGGAACAGATGGTCTAATTAATCCATAAGCAACTTGTGAATGTTAAATAAAGAACGTATCTCTTTGCATGGAAACATATCACTGCCTTATTTAATAAAGCTTCTGTTTAATGAACATTCTTCCCTTTTTGGATAAACTGTGAAATCTGGGCCACTTGTCAAAAACTTCCCCAGAGTGACTGCTGACCGCTGCTTGGAAGTGAGCCATCCCCATTTGATTATCTCTCTAAATCCAGCCACATGTATAAATTCATCAATATCAGAAACAAGAAAACAGTTTTTTGCCTTTGATGCACACACATACACATGTGAGAAAGAACAACCACCTTGTATTGGCAGGCTGCCATTCCCAAAGGCACTCACTTTTATGCCATATCTTTGCCAATCCCACACAGAAATTTGTGAAATGAAACAAAATAAAGGAAGAGTGGATTATAGACAGATTATATAAAGAGCATAAGATAAAGTGCTAATTCAAGGTCAAACACAAAATAACCTCACTAGACTCCCTCCCCCTCAAGATTCATAATGGCTCACTTGAATTTGGTTTTCTGCTATTAATATTTTTATCATGAGGAAGTAAGATTTCTCTTTAAGAAGGACAGATGATTCCAGCAAGTCCTGGGGAGCAAAACCAAGGGAAAAGCTAGTTTACATCAAACAATGAACTTGTACTTGGAATACAACCAGTTTAATTTTGAAATTGCCTCCAATTTAATTAATCAGTGTTAAGTAGAACATAACCATTATCTTGGATCTATCTTGTCTTATTTATTGAGTTATTTTATAACTATCCTATGTTCAAAACATTCACAATATGGCAATTAAGCACAATTAAGGGAAAACAGCAAAAGTAAAAATAAAACGGTAAAATATCATCTTGTAACATACAATAAAAAGGCACCATCAGCCCAGAAAAAAATTACACCTCAATAATGAATGTAATGCCTGGAATCCCTTGCAAAACTGAAATTATTTAGTACATTGTTTTAGCTTGGAGAGCATATGTGACTCTCATCTCTTCTCTCCTTTATCTTCCCACAATTCCATGAGATAGGATAGGCTGACAGAAAAACTGGGTGAGTTTCATGCTCACAGGAGATTTGAAGATGAGTCTCTGCCCTAGTTTAACATTGTAACCACTACACCACATTGACTCTCTCTAAAATAAAGTAGACTTTCCTGACATCATTGGGAAGAGAATTTCTGCATGTTAGAGGTACAAGTGAAAAATTCATCATTATGACACCCTTCAATTTTAATTGATGGAAAGATGGAGCCACCAACAAGCCTTGTTGGGTTATCTAGTCATTACAGCATTATCTAGTGTTATCTGGTAATTAGCAGAAGTGTAGCTAGGGAAAATGGAGCCTGGGACAAAATCTGAGTTTGCTGCCCCCCAACCCACCCGTATGGGCGGCAACCCCCCACAAAGAACGATTTTTTGAACCAGGTCATCTCAAAGTCACCATCACATTGTAGAACATGTCCCAACTCACAAATCTGGGTAAAAGCCAGATCCAAATGATTTTAAATGGATCCTCATGAATTCATATGATTTTTGCATTGAAATGAACACAGTAGCTTGAGTGGTGAGAGTGTTGAAAGGGAAGGCTTGGGGTGGCAGATTGGGAGAGGATGGGATGGGAGACTTCAGATGGGGAGGTCAGAAAGGTGAGGGTTCTGGTGGGGCAGGGTCTTGCCCAGCCTCCTGCACACCACAGCTGTTTCTGCATGGGCCAAAATCACCGGTGTAGGCCCAGTAAAAACAACGTTTGGGGGGGATAATTCGCATGGCTACCATCTCCAAATCAAGGCACCGCCACTCTTCCCCCCCCCCCACTGAATGGCACCAGGTGGAAGGTGCCGTTTTTTGGCCCTCTGCTTTTGTTTTTAAAACTTACCTCCTCTTCCTGCATTGCTCCATGGGAATGAGAGGATACGCCTCCTGCCCTCTCTCCCCCCCCGGGGCATTGCCAGGGTCACAGGGACGTGTCCCCTTGTCCTGATGGAGTGACGCAGGAAGAGAGGGTTATTTTTTAAAACAAAAGCAGCATGCCTCATGCAGAGGTGCTGTTGCGAGGGTGCAGGAACGCTAGGGCTGCCAGCACACAAGTGTGCAAATGGCCACATGCCAGTACATGCCACATGTACACCGGCGCTCCTGGGTCCCATGCAGAAACGGCCCATGTGTCAAGCCACAGGAATTCTCTATTAGTAGTCCTTCTTGCCAGCTGTGCCTTATCGAACATGTATTTAAATGATAATGTTGTAAACATTTATCTGACACTCATACGGAATGGGGGTAGCTGGCTAATTGAATGTGCCAGATGCCCATGCTTGTTGTTCTATCCTCAAAGAGGAATCTGGCTTTACTGCTGTCTGTTCACTTAAATAAGTTCAATTTAATGACCAGGCAGTCTAGTAAAGTTGAACAAATACTAGTTTGCATCAGTCGTTTATGTACAAGACAGTCAGCGTGTGTAGTGGTTAAGAGCACTGGATTCTAATGTGAAGAACCAGGTTTGATTCCCCACTCCATGACATGAGCAGCAGACTCTAATCTGGTGAAGCAGGTTTGTTTTCCCACTCCTACACATGATGCCTGCTGGATGACCTTGGGCTATTCACAGTTCTCTCAGAACTCTTTCAGCTCCACCTACCTCACAAGGAATCTGTTGTGGGGAGAGGAAGGGTAACAGTGTGTAAGCCGCTTTGAGACTCCTTATAGTTGAGAAAAGTAGGGTATAAATCAGCTCTACAATGACCTGTGAAAAGGAAGCCACTCTCTTGGCCTTCTGCAAACTATGCAAAAGCAAACTATTGAAAACAACTCTTCTACACAGGATTCATAAACTTACTTGAATAAATGATTAGGACTTGTGGTCTGCACTGCTTTGTAAAACTTATTGCAAGCAAGATCCTGTTATGGAATTTCTATCCTGCTTAATGTGTCATATTAATATTTATGCTATGATTCAATTTTTCTTTCTGGTGGTTCGAGTTTGCTAGTATACTAATGCATTGGTTACTAAATGTTCCATTTCGTTGATTGTACTGACTTTTTACATGTAATCTGCCTTAAGTCTTTGTGAAAAAGGCAGACAATAAATAAGTATGTAAGTAAACAAATAAACACTCTTACAGATTGGATCCCTATCCAATGTTGCTGATTATTACATACACTACACCAATGATCACAATCTTGCAACTATGTATCAGGTATTATTATTATTATTATTATTATTATTATTATTATTATTATTATTATTATTATTATTATTATTATTATTATTATTATATTTATAAACCGCCCTCCCCCGGAGGGCTCAGAACGGTGAACAAAACATAGAAATAGAGCACACAATAAAATCAATAATATCAAATTAAATTAATAAACATTAAACAGTGGCTCTATATATGTTAAAACTACCCCATTAAAAGCAGCGTTCAATCAAATAAATAGATGGCGTCCTACTAACAGATCCCCAAAAAGAAAAGGGGGAGGAGGGACAGTAGGGTCCACAGATGTTCTGGCAGGGGAAAGAGGGAGGTGGGGTGCTCTCAGCTGCCAGTCTCCCCAAAGGCCCGGTGGAACAGCTCGGTTTTGCAGGCCCTGCAGAACTCGTTAAGGTCCCGCAGGGCCCGCATAGCTGGAGACAGAGAGTTCCACAAGGCGGGGGCCAGAGCTGTAAAAGCTTTGGCCCGAGTGGAGGCCAGCCACAACATTGAGGGGCCAGGGATCACCAGCAGATTGGCCTCTGCTGACCGCAGAGGTCGATTTGGGACATATGGGGCAAGACGGTCCCGTAGGTACGGAGGTCCCAGGCCACGCAAGGCCTTAAAGGTCAGTACCAACACCTTGAAAACGATTCGGAATTCAACCGGCAACCAGTGCAGACGGCGCAGCACAGGCAAAATATGGTCTCTTGCGGCACCCCCTGTAAGCAGACGAGCCGCCGCATTCTGGACCAGTTTTAATTTCCAAATCAGACGCAAGGGAAGGCCCGCGTAGGTAGGCATAAACAAGGCTTGAAAAATCAGGGAATGTATTTGCCACTGCTATCTTCAAATGATAAAGCAGAAAAGCAAACGTGGAGATATAGAATAGAAAGAAAGGAGTAGAGAGAAAGACATTTATTTAAGCAATTTATGTTCCACACTTTCATGAGGGGATGAAGGTAGTTTATAACAAAATACCATAGTTCAAAACACTATTAGAACCAACATCACAGAAGACATAGTGGTCCACCACGTAATACTTACTGCCTTCATCAAAAGACCACTGCCTTTCAATCTCTTCTAAAGGCAAACAAAGAAGGACATCCTCCTAAGAGTCATTCCAAAAGAACAGGAATTACTGAAAAAAAGCCCACAAAGCACCTCACTAACCTACAACATGGTAAAATTAAGAGCAGTTACTGGGAGGAGAACAAGGAGAGAAAGTTCCACAACTTGGAGCAGGCCTGGGACCGCGTGCACTGTATATTTCCTGGAGTTCTTTGTTTTCTATCGTATTTCCATATATTTACTGGGTCTTCCCTGTTTTCTGGATGCAAATTTCCTGATTCCTTACGTTGTACTAGATGTCTTGTCATAATGGACATTTTTCAAAGCTCTGTTTTTATTTAACTGTGTGTCAGAACTACCAATTGCTGTTGTCAAACCAAGTGGACTATTAGAAAACAGGAATATATGTAGAATCAGCATATATCACATCCGGATGATGATCCAAATTCTAGCCTTTCCCAGATGGTGGTTTAATGAGCCTGGAGTGTATTTAATATGCAAATTGCATGTTATATTGACCAACTGATTTTTAATTACTGCAATTCTGCCTTATGGTGATATGGATTCAGCTAGTTGTAATACACATAAAATATATGAAGTTATCATTTAGCGTAATTAGAATTTCTCAGTTGATTATTACAGACTTAAAAATGCTTTATTTTACTTGGCACTCCAAGCTCCCATATATTGTGAAGACATTACAAAAATCTGTTAAACAGGTTGGAAAATGGATGCATTAGAGATTATTTCTTTGTAAGCTTTCACTTTTTGTGCTATGCAATAAACATTTAGTTTCTTTTCTGAGATAATTTTGTAGGCAAGTCGCTAGATTGGTACCTGTTTTTAAAGTTCCCTTATCTGATTAGGAATGTTCAACTAATCTGTAACAGATCATACATTTCACTGCTCTCATGTTATTTATATGACTACTTCAGAAACATTTCCTCTCTTTTTCAAAAAAAGAAAAGTCTTTACAATTCATTCAGAGATGACAAGCATTGCCATATAAATAGGCCACTTATCACTGTCATAACATTTCATCCTCTTTCCAGTGGTTGAAACTTGGATCTCCTCTGAACTGAGCAGTTTAAAAAGACAGATGGTTGCCTTCTGGCTAATTGTGGGAGTCCTTTCATTACTATAAAAAGTCTTTTTATATCTCAAGTGACTTTATAAGCAGTGAATAATGAGACTTAAAGTCTTTCAAAAAAGAGTCTACTGATCAAATGCTAGGGTAACTTATGGGCATGGTGACCTTTTACTCATTCAGTTACTCCAAACTGCTGCTTTTGGCACATTATTAAAATTATCCATTTATGGAGAGCAGTTAGCCATGAGGCAATTTCTTCCTTTTTAAAAGAGAAACATCCATTTCAGGTAGTAGAGAGATAAAAAGAAGTTTCGCTTACCCACATAATCCATTTTACTGACCCAAAATAGCACAGAAAAGATACAAACATAGCCTCATAGTTCTCAAAAGCCAAGCAGGGTCAGCCCTGGTTAGCATTTGGATGGCCAACCTCCAAGAAATACCAGGATCATGGAGGCAGACAATGGCAAACTACCTCCAAGTGTCTCTTGCCATGAAAATCCTATGGGATCACCATACGTCAGCTGTGACATGGTGGCACCAAAAAAAAGTCACTTGGCACCAAGACCAGCTAACACTGCCAACTCCGCCACATAATCCTAAGAGGGTGTGCATTACCAACTGTGAGCATATCCATGCCTAGCAATACTTTGTCATGTTCAGCAGGATTAATGGAGCAGAGGCTACATCTGTCAAGTGCTGTCACTGTTCCCCTTGGCCATGTCAGAACCAAGGAAGTGCCAAAAAATCTGTTCCCATACATAAGGCAACATGACAGAATCTACAAGGGCATCTAAAGCATCTCTATTAAAGCATACTTTAACAGGATAAACTTTGAGGATGGATGTTCTCTGTTCAAATTTCAATGCAGCTATGAATTCTCTGGGTTGCCTTAGTGGAGTTCCTCTCTCAGTTAGTGCTTCTATAAAATGGAACAACAGTGGCCAACCTTAGAGGGTTATTATAAGGATATGCAACATTTGAAGTACTTTGAACATGCAGGGAAAGTATTATGTTAATAATAAGCATTTTGCATTTTCACATTTTGATTGCCAATTTCTTAAGCAGGGACACTTCACATATAGAATTAGTATGTTAAAATATGAGTTGAACAGATGTATGCTTAAACCCAATCCATACATGAACCTATGTGTATTCAGGGATACTTGCACCACATTTTGGTACCACTTTTGGGTGAAAAAAGGGCTCACTAAATATGACTTGAGTTATCTGAAAGGGTTAACACAGCCACTTAGTTCATCATGAGGTAAACAGATCAATTTAATCTTGCCAGTGGCATAGTGCCAAGGGGGCAGAGAGGTGCACAATGCACTGGGTGCACGCCAGTGCAGGGTTGTGGTGGAGGCGTGACGGGAGTGGGTGGGGGTGTGACAGGGGCGCAGGACACACGCATAGCCCAGGCGTAGTTCCCTCTCACTCTAGCCCTAACTCTTGCTTTTAATATGTTGATCTAGTCAAGTGAATTGACCATTAATACTCTCATGTACAATCTGGTTGAGTGGTGAACAAATATAGTGTCGTCAACACCACCACCACCACCACCACCACCACCACCACCACCACTTTACTGCAAACTATTATGCCAATAATTATTGCAATTATTTAAACACTGATTTTGCTGATCACAAATCGTGCCCCAGGCTTCAGCCTGGCGGCACCGTTGCAGCAGGGGAGGAACAAAGGAAAACCTCCTCCTCCCTGCCGGCTGGCCTGAGTCTGTCACGTGGCCGGGCACGCACTGAGCCAAGTGAAGTCCGATATGCTCAGATGTAGTGACTATGCGGCACGCACTGAGCTGTGTGACTCTGGGCTGCTGAAGCTGGGGCGGGAGCTGTTGGTTTAACAGCTCGGTGGCGGTTTGGGCATAAGAGCACATCCTATTTTGGGAAGGCAGTAGCTTGTATGCCGGACCTTCTCACCTCGGGGGCCTCCATATGAGGTCCGTGGTGGCGATAGAGCTCTTGAAGGCAAGCCTTGGGGCCGCGCCGAGAGCTCGCTGCCCGGCAGGGAGGGGTGTCACAAATTGGGTTTGAGTCCATGTGGCACCTAGTAACTTCCTGTTCCCGTTCCCTTGGGGGGATGTGCAGGACAGGGGTTCTGTCTGAAGGGCCTAAGGGGTCAGCTGGGGCTGCCCTATAACCGGGTTCAGCGGTTCGCTGCCTGGGGGCCACGATGGTCTGTTATGCTCACCCAGCTTCAAAAAGTTTTGGTTATATGTTAAATACATTTGGGCTGTGGCCGATTTCTTTTCCAACAAACATGCGTCATGGTTATTAATTGAATGAGTCTCCACACATCCGCATGCAAAGTCTTACAATTAAGTCTCACTTCAAGAAAACAAATGTAGCAGGCAGCAGAATGTAGCATCTTACAAATGCACCCATACGAGTAGATTTCCCTTTTTCCTCTAATGCCTTTTCCTGACTTGCTTTCCTGCTGTGTCTACCTTTATTCTTTCCTTGCCTTGCTTCTCTGTCAGTAAAGAACTCTTTTGTTCCTTCCTTCTGCTTTTTGAATGCCCTTTCTCTGCATGATTTTCTAACCTCCACAAACCAGCAGAAGCAGCTACTAAGCAAGATTTTTTTACATCTGAAACAGTGGCAAAGGAAATCTAGAATGCTACTGCCAGTACAGCCAACTTCTGTCTGTAAAGGAAAACAACAACAGCAACAAGAAGTGATGAGATGGGATAATGCTAGCCAATGTCTTCTATGATTACTGTTCCAAAATAGAACTTTGCTGAAATGCTGTTTCTATGCAGTTTAGTGCTCTGTACTACTTCAATGCCAATAATAAACAAACAGCTGAATATCATGGGATGATGTTCAAAGGTAGAAGAGGAAAGACCTTCTCCAACAATCTCTTTTAAAATATCATTAATTCCTATTCAAATCAGATTATCACCATTTCAGTAACTCTATACCAGGGTTAGGGAACCTTTAACACTCAAAGAACCATTTGGACCCGTTTTCCACGGGAAAAGAAAACACTTGGAGCCGTAATTAATTTTTGACATTTAAAATAAAGATAACACTATATATATAGGGGTTTTTTTTACCTTTTACTCCGCTCATTCTGAGAAGCGCATGTATGTGCCCGCCCTGCTGCCTGCAGGGCGGACAAGGATGAAGCCGGCGGCTCGGCCTTGCCGGCCGCCGGGAAAGCTCCCGCCCCGCTCCAACAGGGCAGACGAGAGGGGAAGCCCGCGGCGCGGCCCATCCGACCGTGGGCAGTTGGTGCGCCCGCCCTGCTGCCTGCAGGGCGGGCAAGGATGGGGCTGGCGGCTCGGCTCATGGAGCCACAGTGCAAGGGCAGAAGAGCCGCATGCGGCTCTCGAGCCGCAGGTTCCCTACCCCTGCTCTACACAAATGATAATTAGGGTTCAAACCCATAAGGATGCTTTGTGTTAATTTTATTGGGAACAAGGAAAAGATTAAAAATTGCAAAAATTCAGCTGACAGTGATGAAGGTTTAATAGACAAATGGTCATCATATTGTTGACACTATTAACCCAAATATCCAATGTGGCATTTAATTATTATTGAACAAAACTGAATTATCTTTCGAACTCATTTTAAAACTGTAATTTTACATACCAAAGGTATCAGCAAATCATGTCACATGCAGGAACAACAATTTCCTTTTTTATTTATCTATTTATTTATTTCATTTAGAAAGGAATGATTGGAAGGTGCATGATACTGCAAAAAGGTGAATAGCTGAGAAACTAAAAAGATATGTTTAGCTTCCAGAATCCAGATGGTAGAACTTTCTGGAAAATGTATATATGCTACCTTGAATTCCATAATAGGTTGGAAGAAAAACATAATAAAATAAACACAGATAAATAATAAAATATGTACTTACAACCAACCAACAATGGTATAGCAAAATAAATATATCAAACACATTAAATTCCTGGCAAATAAAACTATTTTTATCTAGTATTGAAATCATAATTGAAAGCATCACATAGTGCATACCACCATGATAGTCAGCAACCTGACGTCCCTGGTTGGGGGCAACAAAAATTGGGCATCTGAAAAAGAACCTAACTTTTGGGAAGAGTCATAGGAGAAGGCAGCCCTTCCAACACCCTGGTCTACTAGGCAAAACAGCACTTCAAACTATGCCCAGAAACAAACCAATGAAGCCAATTTAAATTCAACATACATTGATAAAATATGCTCATTTTTATCTGTTCTGGTTAGAAACCTCATTACTGTACTGTCAACCAGTCATAGCCCCAAAACAATCTCAGGTAAGATAACACTATTTATGTTAAACAATTATTGTGGTCTGAGCAGTGAGTATATGAAAAGAAAAAATGTTTTAACCTTCCTAAATGGAATCCCAACTTTATGTTCAGTTTCCATTTTGGGAACATCAATATTTCTTCAGAAACAAAGCATTGTTATAATCTTAAGACATGCTTAAATGTTCAAAATAGGGTTGCCAACCTCCAAGTGGGGCCTGGAGATCTCCTGGAAATACAACTGACCTCCAGATGACAGTTCCCCTGGAAAAAATGGCTGCCTTGAAGAGTGGACATTATACCCCAGTGAGGTCTACCCCCTCCCCAAACTCTGCTCCTAGGTTCCATCTCACAATCTCTAGACATTTCCCAGTTTTGAGATGGTAGTCCGAGTACAAAACACTCAAATTCCTAAACATAACAAGACTTTTGGCCGACCTGGTCCAGGTCTGTGGCTGAAGGGTGGGAGAGGTTGGAAAGGTCTGGCTTGGGGTAGGTGGGAAGGTGAAGATGGGGGAGGGTAAAAGAGTAGGGTGGGATGGGTGGGAAGGTGTGGCATGGAGTGGGGGTTGAAAGGTGACGATTGGGTGGGGGAGGCTTGGGATAAGGGATGGTGAAAAGGTGAGTTGTGGGAAGAAGGGAGGGTGACAGGGTGAAGCTTAGGGTGGGGGGAGAGTGAAAAGGTGAGGCTTGGGTGAGGAAGGTTTGTAAAAGGATGCTTGGGGTGGGGAGAGAGTTGAAAGGTAAGCATTGGGGTGGGAGTGGGTGGAAAGGCTTTGGCAGGGCCAGGAAGCAGTGGGCAGCCAGGCGTTGCTGCTCTGCGGCCCAGAGGCACCCTGTTGGGGTTGTGGGGGAAGGTAGGAGGCCTTCTGTGGGTCTGGAAGCAGCAAGGCACTACTGCTCCACAGGTGGTCTACTGGCATGAAGGGAGGTGGGAGGGCTTCTTCAGGCCCAGGGAGCTGCAGACACCAAGGTGCCACTGTTCTGCCAGTTGGGTGCAGTGGCATACTGGGCCTAAATGGCCCCTGGGGCAAGGCTGGCTTTCCACACACCCCTGCCTGGCTCCCCGTATCCCCACCCCACTTATGGGAACCAGCAGGGAGGGCGAAGGAGGGGAGGGCTTGATGGGGCGGGGCTCAGGGGGCACTGCGATAGCAGGCCGGCTCCTGGGCTCCTGCGCCTGGCACCCCCCATGTGACGAAATGATATGCACCCAGGGAGATGGGATTCCCCATGACATTTCATTCCTTGGCGTTTTATTGGTTAGGATGGTGAGATGGCCTATAATGAAACTGGGAAAACAAGGCCTTCCTCCATCTCCCTTTTACTAAAATGGCAATGAAAAGAGAAATTAATTTTCAAGTTTCATACAAATATTTTAGGGTCTAAATCTATTTTTTTTCTGTACTCACACTCGATTCCCCTATCTTTTTCATATTTATCTTTTTTATTTTGATGTTGAACAATAATTGCACAAAATATTTAAGTTGGTTTTGGGTGAATTTGTTGCCACAGTGAAACAGCCTTCAAGGTATATTCTTCTTATCAGTACACAACAATGGCTCAGAGAAGTACTAGTAAAAAAACAGAGGACTCCTAAAGATGAGAAATGTTTCACACAGGTTTGAAATGGCAGGACAAAATCTAAGCAAACAGTCTGCACCCAAGAAGGAGAAGTCTATAAATCATTTTCAACAATCAATTCTGCTGTTTGATTTTGCCCTGACACTTGTTGGGCATAGTCACTGACATGGAACTGCTGTAAAAAGGCCAGGCCACCAGGGAAATGTGGCAACCTCAACATCTGAAAGTGAACTAGATGACCTCCTTGCTTCATCATCCTTGGTATTATTTTTCATCCTTAGCATAATAATATGTTGTCTTCTGTGCCATTTTGCAGGATCATTTTTTGTTATTTTTGCCAACGCAGAAAGTGTGAGATGGAAAACTATCTAGAAATCAAATCAAGTTTTCTGGCTAATAACATTCTATGACATTAAAAAAGCAAATTATTAATTGCACAAAATTAATGTACTCATCAAAGGGTTGAGTTAATATTTATAAGGTATGAATACAGAAGCATTAAGACAATAAATCTTGCAAAATGTAACTTTTACATATAGTGCATGGATGCAATTCAATTTATTTGGGCTTTAAGCTTGGATGTCATTAATAATTTCAGGCAATCCTTCCAGAAGCTCTTCTTTAGACTTAAAATTATAATACTCTCCTGTTTCCATTAAACAACAACAACAATTCTTTGATCATTCTTGTACATATGGTGTGGTAAAAACTGTGTGAAATGTGGAAGTCCATAAATGTGACCTAAAATAGGAGTACAATACTATGATTAACTTATGCAAGAAGCTGCCTCATACTTAATCACACTGTTGGTCCATCAAGTCAGTATTGTACTCAGACTGGCATTGGATCTCCAGGTTCTCAGGTAGAGATCTTTCATATTGCCTACCACCTTGTCCTTCAAATTGGAGATGCCAGGGATTGAACCTGGGGCATTCTGCATGCCAATCAGATGCTCTACCACTAAGTCATAACCCCCCATTCTAATAACAATATAATCTATTAACAAGAATGACCACATGATCTGAATGATCAAATTTTGGTATCTCCACTTAAAAGGGATCTCAGGTAGTAGGGTGATGGGAAACATCTCTATCGTAGTCTGCTTCTACAAATGTTGAATTGTGTGCTTTCTGTGAACTTTATTTGTCCTGCAAAGGATCACTAAAGTTCATTGAAAGTGCATAACATAAAGGGTCAAAGAAGTCTTAGGCACTCCCACTGTAAATTACAAGGCGTTACGCTCCTGAACAAGCACGGTGAGAAGATGGGTTTAGAAGAGGGAAGGAAAGGGAGATTGAATGATGCGGAACTACTGACATGGAGAAAAACTGTGAATGTTTTTTTTAAATCTAGAGGGGCCAAATATGTGGTATTTTCATATTACCAGTGAATGTGAAGCATGCAGCCAACTGTGGCAGACAGTTTGGCTAATGCTGCTTGTTTCCTTCATAATGAGACGAGGGTGGGAAAGGCATTAAAGTATGACACATGGAGAGCAGCAAATACCCAACTAACATTTTCTTATCACAGGAGCCTCTAAACCATACATGAAACAGCTTAAAAGCCTGGAAATAATGCAGGAAATGTGTTGTCAGAGACAAAGGAATATTTACAGCCTTCGTAAATAATGTCTGCTGGGTATTCTTGGCTACTGATTCCACAGAGTCACTAAAGAATCACTGCAAGGAAGTAACCAAGTCCTAAACCCCGGGGTAGTCTAACTCAGCATACATCAAACACATCATTAATTTTCTTCACAGAAGACAGAGATTTGAGTGTGTGGAGGCAATTCCACAGGAAAAGAGAAACAATTTTAAAGAAATGTCAACAAAGTTGTAATAAATTATAATGGCAGTGAACTATGACAAAGCACTACTTGAATTATTATGAACTTGCAATCCTTAGGTTCTTTTTAATCATTTGGGAAATGAAAAATGTTAGAATGTAGAGTATTCAAATTTCCTATAAAAGAAGTTATAAAGGCTGCAGTACACCATAAATGATGTTTTCTAATCATTAATTGGTAGTCATTTTTAGTCATTAATCCTTTATAACGATACCTTTATAGCCAAGCTAAGCTCAGTGCAATGTATTTTGAAGCCCTGGCTCACAACATCATATTTTAGAATAGTAATGACCAACTGGTGAACAAGGGGTCAACTCTGGTTCCATCCCAATTTTTTCAGCCCTTATCGCTATGATAAGATTACAAACATGAGGTACATCTTTGCTTTTGAACGCATTCATATTATTTTCCACAAGGGGCATAGGTCACTATGCAAGTGTCACTATGCAACACAGGCCATTTGTGCACTTGTGGTTTACTCTGCAAAGAGAACACATTCCTTTAGGTCAGATTCTGAGTTGCATACATGTTTTCTCCACTCCCAAACTCACTGCACCTCAGAAAATTCCCACAACTTTTGAAAGTGTATAAAGTGGACAAAGGAGATGGCCATGTGTTACTCTCTCTTTGGGCTTTTCATTCATCCTTGCCATCTCCCTCCCATTCAATGGCTTTTCTGGTTTTGCTTTTATTTTTATTGTCACACTGCTGGTCTACTGATAATTCAAAAGACCAGTGTAATTGACATGGTCTACTGAATTATTGATAGACCAAAGATGCCATCCAGTGGTGGGATTCAAATAATTTAACAACTGGTTATTTACAAGCACCATTTTAACAACTGGTTCTGCCGAAGTGGTGTGAACCCGCTGAATCCCACCACTGATGCCACCCCTGAAAAAAAAAAGGTGGCAGGCAACCTCCCAGGGGGAAGTTGCATAGAAAGGAAAGGAAGCAGTGGGTGGGCAAAATGGTGGATCAGATCGGCACTGCTGGAACACTTTGCAGCAGGCGACCTCCCTTTTAAATGGAAATCTGTGGGAAAACTCCATTACGAAGCACACTATAAGCAGTAAATGCATAAATGGTCACAGTCAGAAATTTGCACGGGAAGGAGATATGAATCTGGCATAGAAATTATCTTGATCACTCTGATAGATGCTCTACTCTGTAAAACAGAGAGAGGTACCTGTACTTTACTGATTCTCCTGGAGGTGCTGACAATCCATCTCTTTCTGAATGATAAAACAATAAACAGAGATGCTGCTGGCTCACTGATGTTTTGTAGTGGTTTGTTGCTCATTCTAGATGGGATAGCACTCTCCCTGAAGGAGCAAGCCTGAAGCTTTCTCAATCCAACATTGACCATTCCAATTTAAATGGCTTCGAAGTTCCATGTCATGTACTACTTTCCATCAGCTTCAGCAATTGTGCCTGCTGCATCCTTTCCTGGACAGTGATTATCAGTCCTCAGTTATATATGCCCCCATCACCTCCGTAATATATAATTATCATGCATTCAACATGTATTCAAATTCTTTCATTCCTTGAAAGAATTCCCAGAATCTGCAGCTGGATCAAAATGTGACATTTAGGGTTTTGGTGGGTACTTTCCATTTTGTCTATATTACAGTGACTTCATGATTCAAAAGTTAAAGACTGTTTTGGAATTACTATTTGAAGGACCACTTTATTTCATGCACACATGCCTGTATCTTAAAATCTTTACATGCCTGTATCTTAAAATCTTTACAGAGGGCTTACTCTGAGTGCCTCTGCTAGTTGATTGTAGTTGACAGGTTCTTTTCAGTGGTACCACATTTACAGATTAGACTCGTCAAGCCATTCATCTGGTGTCAGTTCTGTTGCCTTTTCAGGGTCAGATAAAAAATTCGACTTTTCCTTATTTGGGGGAATATCATTCCATGAAACTTGGGTCACTGTTGGATGAAATGTAAAGCCAGTCCCCTGTGCAAGCACCGAGTCATTACTGACTCATGAGGTGATATCACATCACAATATATACTAGGTATACTGTTTTTTATGGGGTGGTTTCCCATTGCCTTCCCTAGTCGTCTACACTTTACCACCAGCAAACTGAGTACTAATTTTACCAACCTTAGAAGGACAGAAGGCTGAGTCAACCTTAAGCTGGCCACCTGAAAGACTTTTGTCGGAATCAAACTCAAGTCATGAGCAGAGCTTTCATTGAAGTACTGCAGCTTACCAATCTGTGCCACAGGCTCCTACTGTTGGATTGCTGGAAAGAATTTAGTTTGTCTAATAAGTTGGATATTGTTGAAGTAGATGTTGTGCTTGAACTTTACTGCATTGCTTTTATGATATTTATGTTTAGTGCTGCTGTGATTAACAGCTAGAAGAAGGCATTAATATTCATGGAAATGTTTTTGGTATCCGAACAATTATTAGTTTTTTCTGGTTGTTATACATTTCATAAGGTTCCTGGATCATTTTATGAAAAGGAGGGATATAGCTTTTAATACCAATAAATTAATGAATAAGGGGCAGGAAAGGTATGTATCCTATTGTTTCTAGCAGGGGACTTTCCCATCAGTAAATGAAATGTTGACCAGAAGCCATATTGGATTTACCACTATTTTTAAGAACTTTCTCACATGTTTTTAAGCCATGGGCACTGACTTCAGAAGCGTATTTAGGGAAAATGGAGCCCGGCGACAAAATCTGAGTTCCCCCATTGGCGACCACCCTCCCCCACCATGACCAAACAATGATTTTTTGCACCAGGTCATTTCAAAGTCATCATCGCATTATAGAATATGCCCCACTCACAAATCTGAACATAGTAATGGTCCATGCCACACAGTAGAAATAAAAATTTTGACAACATTTTCAAAATGCTTTCAAAATGTTTTTTTACTGCGGTGAAAATATTTTATGGTGATATATGCAGCACCCCCAATTTCCCCCAAGCATTGGAAACACAGTCAGGAAGGAAATGAGGGAGGGAACCAGACCGGAGGGGCCCCCCCACCCTCTCAACCCCCTGACCTGCTGCTGATAGGAGGCTACAATTGAAGAAAGGCAGGCAGCTAGGCTGAGCACTCAGTCTCAGGTGCAAGAGTAAAGAAACTAAAGGGGCAAATAGGGGAGCCCGCGAATGCCCCCTTGCACTCTCACTGCCACCCCTCTACCTGCTGCTGATAGAAGGCTACAATTGAAGAAAGAAGAAGAAGAAGAAGAAGAGTTTGGATTTATATCCCCCCTTTCTCTCCTGCAGGAGACTCAAAGGGGCTGACAATCTCCTTGCTCTTCCCCCCTCACAACAAACACCCTGTGAGGTAGGTGGGGCTGGGAGAGCTCCAAAGAACTGTGACTAGCCCAAGGTCACCCAGCTGGCGTGTGTGGGAGTTCACAGGCTAATCTGAATTCCCCAGATAAGCCTCCACAGCTCAAGCGGCAGAGTTGGGAATCAAACCCGGTTCCTCCAGATTAGATACACGAGCTCTTAACCTCCTACGCCACTGATGCTCCTGTGCCACAGGGCTCTGCTAGTTGATTGTAGTTAGACAAGCAGCTAGGCTAAGCTCTCAGTCTCAGCAGTAAAGAAACTTAAGGGGTGAAGAGGGGAGCCCGCCGGGCTGCTGTCGCCCCCGGGCCACCGCTGCACCCCCACCTGCACCCTTACCTGCTGCTGAAAGGAGGCTGGAATTGAAGAAAGGCAACGGGGCTGACTCAGCTCTCAGGTGCAGGAGAAATGAAACTGCTGCTTAAGGGGTGAAGAGGGGAGCGTACCATGTCCCGAGCACATGCAGACCATCTCTTCCCCTCTGTGCCCAACAGGCTTGGCCTCCTGCTCCACCTCCTGTTCCGCTTTCTTCATGGAGTGGCTCAGACCAGCCCAGGCCAGGCCAGTCTTTGCTCCAGCCACTTTGAATTGAATCCAGAAACTGACACATCTTTTGGCCCAAGGAGAAATCACTGCATCAAGTCTAGAACGTCTGCTACACAGCAGTGTTGGGATCTCAGAAGCCTTGCTGGGACACATCAATATTTGGGGGAGGGTCATCAACAGTCCAGTCCCTACTGAGTCCCAAGTCAACTTCTGATCCCCCCCAAAAGAAATTCAGCATGAGATATCAGAACCTGACTTCCAATTGGGAATTAATTTCTTGACAACAACCCCTCCCCCCCACACACAAAGGCTGAGATAGCAATTTCTTCAGCAGAAGCTCACATCAGCTCTGAGCTGATGAAGAATAAGCTGGGAATTGGCTTCCAATCTTGAGAATACAAATGAATGGATTATGAATAGCAGAGCAGCACATAGATAAATCAGTTGCCCAACCACATCTGGGAAACAGCATATGTTCTGAACCAGTAGGGGGTAGGGAACCTGCAGCTCTCCAGATGTTCAGGAACTACAATTCCCATCAGCCTCTGTCAGCATGGCCAATTGGCCATGCTGGCAGGGGCTGATGGGAATTGTAGTTCCTGAACATCTGGAGAGCCGCAGGTTCCCTACCCCTGCGTAGGTTTTCAAATATCCTTAGTTTAAATGAGACTCTGACTTAATTTTGCAAGGGTAGTATGCTGGCTGCACATTTGATCACAAATAATTTAAAATACACAAATTTTCTTAAAATTAAAAAGAAACCTCTTCAGCCTTAGTGTTTACCTAAAGAAAGAAGATAATTTTGATGAGATTTTACTGATTCCCATAGCCTTCTCTGCTGTCAGAAGTTAGCTCAAAATGATTTAATTCTTTCAATGGAATATTTTCAGGTTGTTAATCTGGTAAGTGGATTATTGCCCTTGGGTATTTTGTGGAAAAATAAAATTGAAAACAGCTAAGATATTTCATTTAGAATAGCTGCTTTTGTGCATGATCAGTTCCCTCTCTCCACACATAATATATTAAATTTTGAAGCACTTAGGCATTCTAAAGTGGCTCTGTAGACACTGCTGTAACTATTCTTGCTCAGCTGTTATGGTCGATTATCTGTGAGCTCAGAAAAAACTTGCAAAAAGACAGTAATAAAGCTGGGTCAGAAAATGGCCATGTAGAACATTTACACACATTCAACTAAAAATGCCCATATGACAATACGCATTGAATTGTGTTGTCTTTGTTTGCACAGAATAGATAAGCAATTCTTTTCAAGACAATGAAAGGAAGCATAGGTATCTACTGCACAAATGGTACACTGGATGAGAACCAAAAGCCTAAGTTCTCTTCCAGTGTGCTGCTGAATCCTGTGCTGCTGTTCCAAAATATTGTAATAAGCATCTTCATAGCTAGGTTTGCTTATCAGCTAATTCTAAATTGGAGTTCAAATCCCACTCTGCTATGAAGCTTACTGGGTGATCTTGGGTCAGTCTTTGTTGTCTAAAATGATGCACACCACCTAGAGTTGTCAGGCCTCCCACTTATTGCTGCCATTGCCCACTACCTCGTTCAAATGGAAGCAGGAAGAAAAAAAAACACAACTGTGTCTTCTGTGCTGGTACATCCATTATTGTTAGCTCTAGGAATTGTGGGAAACTCTGCAGTTTTACCATACAGTTTCCAGTGGTTTCTATGGTCATTTTCTGAATTCCTTGGTTTTATGCAGAAGTGATGCAGTAACAGCAGCAAAATACAATGTCCCTGCCCCCAATCCTTTCACTGGAAACCTCATGAACAAGAACTGCATCATCATCCTCAGTCATTTTATGCAGTAATAATACAAAGTGAAGAAAGACCATTATCTGTCAACAATTCTTAGCAGAATATCATATGGAATATCATATCATCCCTATAGTGGCAGTAACACAATATCTACAGCAACCTTCCTTTCCTTACCAGTTTGCTTAGAACAGCGGTCTGCAACCCGTGGCTCTAGTAGCTCTTTCAGTCTTATACTGCGGCTCCACGTGGCCTGGAGGTTGGAGGGTAGCGTGGGCGTGTCCCTCCAGAGCAGCTGCCTGCTCCATCGGGCAGAGGGAGTTTCCCTGCCCAGCGCCGCTGCCTCCCACAGCGCGAGAGGCGGCAGCACCAGGCAGGTCGCAGCCACCATCCCCCCTCTGCCGCCTGCTCCGTTGGGCAGAGGGGGGTTCCCTGCCCGGCAGCCCCGCCTCCCAGTGCTGGAAGGAAAGTGAGTGGAGGGGCCGAACCAGAGGCAGAGCTGCCTCTCCAGCTCGGTAAATCTTTGGGGTCATGGAAACGGGTCTAAACGGCTTTTTGGGTGGTAAAGGTTGCCGACCCCTGGCTTAGAAACACACTTTTCATGAAACAGGGTAGTCAGTCACCACTGCACTATGAAAGAAGCAACCATGCCATTCCCAATGGACACTCTGACCACTTTATCACAAGAGAAGCAAGATCCCAACAGGCAGTTGAGTTCTCTAACATTTTATTCTCATGACCAGACACATATTTCTACTGGAAATCAGATAGGATCATCAGTGACTATAGATAAAAAGCTTGCCATGTGGAAAAACTGGAAAAATCTTTTTGCTTCTTAAAATTTGGTGTAATTTTTTGCTGTAACTATGGCTGGATTTGAATTATTCTGTCATTGTTCCACCTTTAGACTTGTTCTGTCACTATGGAATGATGACTCCATGCTTTGCTACTTGTTTCTACCACTGCATTATGTCTTTAGGAAGCTGGTGTTTGAAAAGGAGACTAAACCAAACCTGTTGTGTACCACACAAATTGTCCATATAAATTATCAACACATGTTTTTTATTTGTGGCTTTCTATTTGTTTTTTGATTTCTTGATTGTTTGCACATTTGTAACCCCTCCACAAATTTAATGAACACTGAAGGAAAAAAATTCACCCAAAAGTTCACTTACACATTAAGCCCAAAATTACCATATATATTCATGTATAAGTCGACCCACATATAAGTCGAGGCACCTAATTTCACCACAAAAAACTGGGAAAACTTATTGACTCGCGTATAAGTTGAGGGTGGGAAATGCAGCAGCTACTGGTAGATTTCAAAAATAAAAATAGATACCAATAAAATTACAATAGTTGAGGAATCAGTAGGTTAAATGTTTTTGAATATTTATTTTAAAGAGAAACAGTAAACAAGCTCTGTAAGTGGAAAAGAGGGTCAACAAAAACAATATGGTCTCAACAATAACTTTAAAAGTACAAAAACCTTAGCTCAATCAGCAACCAAGCTAAAACACAAGAGTTAAAATCCTTCAAAACTGGATTTTTTGTCAGGAGAGAAATGCTTATGTTAGCAGTACCCTGTTTTCCTGAAAATAAGACATCCCCTGAAAATAAGACATAGTAGAGGTTTTGCTGAAGTGCTAAGTATAAAGCATCCCTCAAAAGAAAGACGTAGCAAAGTTTTTGTTTGGAAGCATGCCCATCGACCAGAGCATGCAGCTGTAGAGCGGAAAAATAAGACATCCCCTGAAAATAAGACATAGTGCATCTTTGGGAGCAAAAATTAATATAAGACACTGTCTTATTTTTGGAGCAACAGGGTATCTGTAAGGAATTCCATAGAAGCAGAAATAAAAGGCTCTTTGGTGAAAAAGACCGTTTATTCAGACATCTTAGAAAGCTCAAGTACACGCAGTGGCAGGAATGACACTTCCCGCCAGAAGCACAGGTTATAACTCCATCCAACCCATCCCCCTCCCGGCTTCCCATGGGAACGGAGACTTCATCTCTCGCGCAGAGATAAAGTCTCCGCAGTTGAAGCTGGCCCATCGCCCGGGCTGTGGAATGCACTCAAAGGTTACTTTACCATCAACACCTAAGGCTGAAACAGCACACTCTGCCTCCCTTAAAGAAGACCCCTCCCCAGGTTTTATGCGAGGAAAGGCGATTGGAAAGCAGAAATAAGGAAGTGGAAGCGTCAATATTTTCGAGGAATAAACCCATTGATTATACCCAGAGGAATATCCCACGCAAGAGACTAAATATTGCAGAAGTGTTTGCGGTTCGCCGAGAGTCCAGGATGGCGTCAATTTCATAGATGCTTGTGGCCATCAATAATAGTAATGAGTAAATTGAGGGTCTACTCCGGCGGAGTAGGCTGCCAGGCATCGGAAGCGGGAGCCTCCTTGAGCAAACGCTGGAATGGAAGACAGGATGGAATGTTACTAAGAGAGTTAGGCAGAATCAATCGAGGGCAGTGACATCATGTAATCACTTTTAGTAATCTGAAAAGGAGTCCCATGAATCTTTTGCCAAGATTTGGAGGAAGAATTTATGCCGTCTACTGAGATTTTTTGGTAGACAAATACGCGAAAGCGCCCACACGCGGAAATCCGAAGCTGGTGCTTATCCGCTTGGAAAGCTTTGGGAGTCCATACTTAGCCTGTTGTAAGGCGGTCTGGACCGATTTCCACCCCTCGGCTAGGGATAGAAATCCCATTGTTGAAACTCTGGAGGGTCTAAAGCTGTCGCGGGTGATTTGTTGTGTAACAACGCGGTTGGGGAAGAGGCGACCAGACACAATTTCAAAGGGGTTCACTTCTTTGTACTGCTATGAACGCATTGTTATATGAAGGTACTCCGCCAGCCAAGGAATGAGCTCGCACCAATTATCTTGGTGGTAGTTGGTGTAACAAGCGTAGAAATACTGCTCTACAGGGTTCCTGTTCGTTCTCTCCCGTCTCACCGTCACTTTGAAGAGCGTGGTCAGGGGGCGGCGACCGCCAGAAATGACCCCAACAACCCCAAAAACGCCTTCAGAACTTTGGGAAATGAATTGGGGGGCGGCGGTCGGAGAACACCTTATATGGGGTGGAATGTAGGCGGTAAACATGTTGAATGAACAGCGGTTATAACTTCTAGGAGGCCCGGAGGATGGAAGCACATGGAATAAAATGCCAGGCTTTGTTTAGAAAATAAGTCCTACCACCACCCACAAAACCGTGTTGCCATGACTTTTCGGGCAAAATCTGTAATAAAAATCCATGGAGATGACTTCCCAAGGCGGGAGGCCACGGGAGAAGGTTTCAACAGTCCATCAGGGGCTTTCCCGGAGATGGTTTTGGCTTCTGCACAAACTGAGCAACCTTTAATATCGCCTCAATGTCCTTGCGCATTAAGCGCCACCAGAAGGCTTGTGGTAGCGGGCCAAATGCAGAAGGTTTCAGAAAGCCAAAAGATGTCCAGCCGGCGAGCGGGCATCGTGGCAGGGCTTCAAGAACCTGCTAGCGGAGGGGAGGAGGCAGTACCAACATTCCCCCCTCAGCGTAAACTCCATTCCTCTAAATGCAATTGGTGGAGTCACTTTTCCTCAGCTGGAGGCTCGTGCAGCCCCGCCTCCTCGAGTTGCCGCAGGAAAGGAGAGAAGAGAACTAAGGAATGAAGGCGGTATTAGCCGGCGGAGAGTGGGGCGTTTGAGAATCGGGTGACAGCCAGCCCCAACTGGGAGGGGGAGAGAACAGTGCATGGAATGTCTCGTAAAGGCAGCTCCACCCCTCCCGGGTAGGCGGCGAGGCCAGCGCGATCAGCCAGTTCTATTGGTTTTCCCGGGGAAAAAATGGACTGTAAAAGAGCGGGGAAAATCGGTCCAGTTGTTTTCTGCGAGGACATCTTGAGGGTGGAAAGAGGCGGCCAGGTTTTGTGATCCGACCAAACACTGAAAGGGGTGTTTTAGCCCCCTCCAGCCAGTGGCGTAAGTGGAGAGTGCTGCTGCATGGCGCCCCATGGTCTCTTTATCCCCTACAGTCCAGTTAGAGTTCAGCACCAGAGAATTTCTTTGATAAATAAGCTTCTACGGAACCAGCCTACCATCTTTATTTTTTTTCTGCAACAGCAGGCTGAAACACCCAAAGTGCTTTGTCGAGGCATCCACGTGAACCACAAAAGGGAGATCTGGAGTCAGGGTGCTTTAGGATAGGTTGGAATTTGAGTAAAAGCAGACTTTTAAGAGTTGAAAGGCTGGTTTGACACTCTTCAGACCAGGAAAGGGGGGCCCCGGGCTTAGCGGACAGTGGATCTTTACTCTTAGTCGCGTAAGAGGTCCTGTGAGGAGGAGAGAGTCAGTTCAGCCGAGGTGGGGTATAAAGAATCCACCGATAGAAATTAGCAAAACCAAGAAAAGATTGGAGTTCTTTGCGGTTGGTAGGAGGCAGGCCATTGGAGGACAGCGTCAATTTTAGCAGGATCCATTTTCAAAGCCCTCGGTGCTGAGATCCGGTAACCAAATAGTCAATGGAGGTCTGATGAAAAGCAGCATTTGGAGAGTTTGGCAAAGAGGAGAGTTGTCGAGCAAAGCGTTTCAATACCTCGAACCAATGTTTCATGCTCTTCTATATGGTTTGTGAAGATAGATTAAAAACGTCATCTAAGTATACCACAACTCCCTTGTACAATAAATCATGGAGAACTTCGTTGATAAAGGGCCATAAAAGCCCGGGGGCCCCACTTAACCCGAATGGCACGTTATCAAGTGATTCAAACTGTCCAAACTTTGTGTTAAAAAGCGCAGTCAAGAAGTGTTCATAGCCTTCAGCAATTCTGGTGACCCTGTAGTAAAGCTTCTCCTCAAGTCCAATTTAGTAAAATGCGCCCTTTGCCCAGTGCATCTAAAAGGTCCTTGATCAAGGCAAAAGGATATTTATTGGACAGGGAGACTGCATTGAGACCTCGATAATCTGTGCAAATACCGTAAATAGGACTTCCATCTTTTTTTACAAACAAAAGCCTTGAGAGCGGCGTGTGTTATTGTTTGAAGTAGCCCGCCCCGTGATATGGAACCCGCGAGCGAGGTTCTTGTCCAAGAAGGCACGAAGTTCCTTCTCCTCATTTGGGACTCCATCACGGTAGATCTACTACCTTTGGGCAGTTAAGCCCCTGGTTGTATAGCTTGATTTTGCAGTCCGAAGATGTCTCTATGGGGTGGCAACTGATGCGCATTCTTGCTCCTGAAAAACTCTGGCTAGATCCATAGTGCGCCGGTGGGATGCCAATAGGAGAATCGGGAGCAATCGCTGATGATGAAAGCCAGGGAGGGTGTGTCAAGGAGAAGTTGGGTTTTCCCCCCAATTCATGTGTTCACCGCAGGGAGGGTCAGTGAATTAAAGATCCGTTCTTTCCAAATGAACTTTGGTTCGCTATGTAACAATAACCATGGCATGCCAAAACTTATGGAGTGTTTGGCCACTGGCGTAAACGAAATAAAACTAATTTTTCTCCCAATGGTGGTATAGCGGAGGAGAGCGGTTGTGTTTTGAACTGGGCCGGTCGCTTCGTTCCCGAGGAGGGCTGCCGTCCATTTGGGTGAATGGTATGGAAAGCTTAACCAGGGAATTTGGTAGTCCGAAGACCTAGCTCCTCTGCCACCTGGGGCCGCATTAAACAATGGGAGCAGCCAGAATCCACAAAAGGGCGGGAGCTGCTATAATCTGCGTTATGTTTTGTAGGGGTTTGCCAGAAGCGGCTTGGACAGTAATGGGAGCGCTGCCTTCACCGCTCGCAGCGTCAGGAGTCGGGACCCATATCCCATTGGGGGCTGAAGAAAGGCAAACAACTGCTTCCCCTCCTCTGGGTGTAGCTATGCGATGACCGCCTTGGATAGACTTACCTGTCGGGGGCGGCCCCGACTTTAGCGTCGAAATTAACTTGGCAGATGGAGAGTCTTGCGCGTGGCTGGAAGCCCGGTTGGTTTTTGTTTCTTCGGACAGTTGGCGGCTAAGAAATTGACCTGGTCCTCCGCAGTGATACAGACACAATCCAGTCGGCGGCGGCTCAGAGGTGGACTTCGGTAAGAGCGGCTGGAGGCTTGTCTTGGTTAGAAGCGCGAGTGGCGGCGGAAGAGCTTACGGTGGTGCGGCCTCCGGCTTGCGCAGCGTATTCAAAGCGAAGGCGCCATACCTGGGATCCCAACTGGATCAATCCAGCAATAGATGCGAGGAACCCGAATTAAAAACTTACCGTTTCCACGCAGCTTGCCGTCAACAGCATCCGAGAAGTATTCGCATTTCATGCGTTCAGGCCACTCAGGAGGAGTCGAGCAGCCGCCGCATGCGAAATTCCGCGGGCAAATTCTGCGCAAGCGGTCGGTTGCCCTGCTGGATGGATTTTGATAGATGCGGGGATAGCCTCATTTTACGGCACCGGATCTTGGAAGCAGCAGCTCTTAAGGCTTGGAGGAAGAGGCGTGGGGCACTGTCGCGAGAGTCTTCATCTTGCAAATCCAAAAGAGTCACAAACCAGTCGGAAGTACTGCACCCATCCAGGACTGAGCCGATGTCCGTATTATTTTCGCGCTCAGACGGTATAAAATCATACCATGAACTTCCATGTGGGCATCAGGAGTTGCAAAATCGAAGTAGGAAGTTTGGAAGCGGTCCCATCAAAAGCGAGGCAGGTATCGAGGGCCTATAGTAACCCCTTTCCACTGGCTCTTAAAGCTTCCGGCAGTGGCGATTTGCATGGGATTGAAGCAGGTTAGGGCGGGAAGACGTAGTTGCCACAGGGGCGAGGAATGCAGGGGGTGGTATCAATGCCCGGTGCGCTGAAGCGTTTTGGGTGGCAAGGGCCCAGCAGCGTTGCTCCCTCTGGCGGCGGCAGTATGTAGTAACAGCATAGGAACTCCAACTTGAGGGCTTCCTGGTCTGCTGCCTCCTCAGTTCCCTCTCCAATGCAGCCAGCTCTCTGCTCCTTACGGGGTCAATGCATCACCAGATAGCATGCAAGAAGGCTGCTTTTCGTTCAATTGTAGCCAGTTAAGGTCCCCGTTTAATAGCTGCAGTAAGCTCACTTTGCGTCGCGCCAAGGGACCTGAAACGCTTTTCGCGTTGCTGCTGTAAATCCAGTCTGGAGTGTTTCAGGACCTTATCATGGACACTGACAGATTCTCGCTATATTGCCCGTTGGGCGCATCTTTGGCACGGTCAACTCGAGTTGGACTTCTTTGCGTTGTTGTTCCCGGTACCTCTGCAGGTTTTCGCGCTCTTGCTGCAATTGTGTGCCCGTTCACTCCTCCCATAGCTGGCGTTCACGGGTCCATTAAGCTTCTTGGGCATACCATCGCGGTCGCCCCACTTCCTCATCCCAGTTCTCTCTCGATGGGAGAGAACAGATCGAAAACTGGGAATGCAGGACTTTCTTCGGACTCTTAAATTAGAGTACTGGAAGGCGAGACATATTGGCGGAGAACTTACCGTAACCACCGGTGGCTCCCGGGGCTTCTCAGGTGCGGCAGCTGGCAACCGGAGATCAGGGGGGTCCGATTGGAAGGCGATGCCGGATACCCCTCCCAATCCAGAGTTTAGTCCACAAGGTGTCGCCCGGACGGGGCCCCAGATGCTGATGCCACGGTGGTTCTTTGGGGAGCATCACCAAAATACGAAGTCCAGGAATACGTTCAATGGACTCCTGGGTTTGCCTTTATGAAAGGTGGTCAGGCCGTCTCCTCCATGACAGGTTGCATCTGAGGTTTGTAATCCACACGAAAACGGGTAGAGATCCGATCCACAGGCTTCGATCCATAGACAATAGCCCCAAACGACTCATGTAAGAGATCCCCATGGTAGATGCGTCCCGTCCCTCGTTCCAACGGAGTAAAGGAAGACTCGTGCTGATCACGAGGGCTGGGAAAGAAGTCACCTGTGAGACCGTTCTCACGCCCGGTTCCTCCAGATCCAGAAGAAGGAAAGGTGAACCCTGTTTAGGGAGCTACGCGCACCTTCCGCTGACAACATTCAACCTCTCCATGCCGGTACACCAGAGTCCACTGCGCACTAGGAGATATAGATGAATTAGGATTCCTGCCACAATGTAGCCAAGAGGGAATTCCATAGAAGCGAAATAAAAGGCTCTTTGGTGAAAAAGGCCGTTTATTCGAAGACATCTTAAGCTCAAATTTTGCGCGCAGTGGCAGGAATGACACTTCCCGCCAGAAGCACAGGTTATAACTCCATCCAACCCATCCCCCTCCCGGCTTCCCATGGGAACGGAGACTTCATCTCTCGCGCAGAGATAAAGTCTCCGCAGTTGAAGCTGGCCCATCGCCCGGGCTGTGGAATGCACTCAAGGTTACTTTACCATCAACACCATTGAAACCTTTACAGTATCAACATTTCAGAGTCTCTTTAGGAGACCCTCCTGATGATACCACCCAGGTTTGGTGAAGTTTGGTTCAGGGGGTCCAAAGTTATAGACCCTAAAGGGTAGCCCCATCTACTATTAGCTCCCATTGGAAACAATGGGGGATGGGGCACCCACTTTGGGGGTCCATAACTTTGGACCCCCTGAACCAAACTTTACCAAACTTGGGTGGTATCATCAGGAGAGTCTCTTGAAAAATCCCTGAAATTTTTGGAGCTGCTAGCCTAAAAACTGTACCCCCTGGCGGCTGACAAAGTAAAAACCCTAAAATATTTTTAAAAATACACCTCACTTGCATATAAGTCAAGGAGGGCTTTTTCAGCACAAAAATCAAATCAAATCAAATCAATAAATTAATACTAATACTAATACTAATAATAGAAGATGTTTATCCAGAAAACTTGCTGGGTCAAGCTAAACGTATGTATGTGGCTTTAGGTTCACAAAGTGAGGCTTCGTTAGCCAGAGTTTTTTTAGATGTTCCACATACAATCAGAAGAAATAGAATATGTCATGACCACATGTAGTGGAGACCAAACCACAACAGGAAGGACAGCCTTGGGGCTCGCTCTGCAAACCATTGATGGCACAAAGCAGTTTAAATTATTTACACTTATTGAGCGTCAACAGATCCTCAAAGATGAAAGACAAATCCCTACAAGAAGTATTGCAATGTATCATGGGCATCTGAAGCCCTTTGCAAATGAGATACCAGAGCTCGATTTGAAATGTCAAGATTCTTCTACTTATCTGTTCAGATTGTCCAGATTTGTTTGCTGTCAAAGAGCAAGTGAAAGGTCCACCAGGACTATCCTAGGCCCAGTTTGTTTGAACTGCAAGAGAATACCTACACATGCACATACCTTTTGCTTGACAACACCGGGAGATCTCAGAAGTCGCAGAAGCAGCACAGACTTTCTTAGAAGCAGTTAAGGAAGAATTGGTGTCTGCAAGTTCTTCAAACAATCTCCAACTGTTTTCAGCATTGCAAGTATTCATTATTACTTCATGGGAGGAGTCAGAGTCCTAAACTTTCAATACTATTAAACCCCTTTTTAAACTGTTGCTTATTTGTCTATGGCCGTTTCGCATACACGGCCTCGCGCTAGCCCACGCGCCAAAGAGTCACCGGCGGCGTGATGAAGCGCATAAGCCCGATTCATAATGAAGCGGCGAAGCCGGAACTTAAGCCAGGCTGACGAAGGCGACTCCGCATAGGAGCTTGCGCGCTTCCGCCCACTTTCCGCGCACTCACGCGTTAATACGCAAGTAAGGTAATTGCCTGCTGAAACGATGCATGGCCCGCTCAACGCTGCCCTCCGACCCTGGAAGTGGGAGGACGAATTAATGGGCGGAATATGGCATACGTCTGGCTGTAACGGCTGCGTGGGGCGAAGACTGACAGCGTCTAAATCCCAGGCCGAGCGTGGATTTGCACTGCGCCACCGGGAAAACGCTTCCTCTTAACCCTTTAAAGGGTTGTTGATTTGAAGCGACCTGAAGGCCACCACTGGGGAAGGGAAGCGCTATCCAGGTGCGCCCGCTGCTGTGTTGCAACTTAAGCGGCGCCATATCGCGAACAGCTGACCTGGGGGCGGCGTTTTTACCGCCCCCAGGCCGTCGTTAATTGGCCGTGCGGAAACAGCCTATGGGTCTTATACTCTGTTCTGGCCAAGTGCAAGGCACCTGATTTTAGTTTGCTTGGGGAACAGAACAGGGTGTATCCTGTCCACACCCTGCCATTCCACTGAGCAAATGGTACTTGCTCTTCCATTTTGGCTCAAGTTTGATAGTTGTAGGAAGGCTACTTAGATGATGGTTGGATCCACCCCAATGCTTTAGAGGTGTGGTGGAAGAGAGCTTTCTCTTTTATGCTTGACTTACCCAAATGAATTTAGATTTGAGAAGTGGGTTTCATTTACATACAGGTGTGTTTCAGAGCGCGCACACAGGCACACAGGCTTCACACTTCCATTTGAAATTAATTTGTTGTTGGCTCAATTCTGAGTAAAGCAATATTGGGATGGGCATTTCAGACAGATGTTTAAATCAATTTATGAGCAGTATCTGAAGTGCTCTGCTCCTTTCAAAGCATGCCACTCCACCACATCCAAGCATCTGAATGACAGCATTATAGCTGAATTACTATATTGTTCTAGTGCTATAACGCGAAAGCTAGAATGTTTTTTTAAGAGCCAAAAAAGAATGTGCCATTAAAAATGCAAGAAAAAAGCAGAACTTTGGGAAGTGCCTCAGGCATTTCAAACACTACACTACAGAGATTTAAAAGTGCAAAAAAGACCTGAAAATGGAAGAAAGTAGTTTTTTAAAAAGGATCAGCTCCACTTTGTGAACTGCACACAAGTGTCTTTGTGTGGGAAGGTAGCCAATGAACTGACAACCATTAGCTATAAACTGACACAAAGAAATTCCCAAACAACTGACTATAAAATGGATTATAAAGGCTGTTTGAAAGGGGACAAAGTAACAATCTTCAACTATTGTCAGTTGCTTTGTGGCCCAACATACTGTATATCAGCTAGAAAAGTATATAAAGTTTCTCCCAAAGACTGTCTTCCTTGCCTCTGGCACAGACTGAAAATAAGCCATGAAAACCAATCCTCCCTCCCCCACCACTGCCCTGCATTATCCTAGAGCAGTGAGGAATTCCTCAGCCCCTGCAAGACCACATTTCCCACTGTACTGGGACACCGTCAGCCCCATGCCACTGGTTGCCCACTGCTGCCTGGTTGTCTAACTAGAAGTGATACCATTTAATATAACAATGGTGTAGAAATCATTCAAAACATCATGTTTTGACTGGTAACGTAATGGGAAGTGAGGCTGCATGACACTTAGCCAAGCTCTCCAAAGCCTACTATACCCCAATGTACTCCAGGGACATTTTTTGGTAGTTTGTCACTACAGAACCTTTATATTCATGTGATAAATTATTTTAATTAAAAATGTCTGAAAATTTAAGTAACAGAATAAAAGGCAACATGTGAACTGACAATTTTAAGGATTACTTCTCACATTGCTTTAAAAATGTGGGTAATTCATTGGAAATATATAATGCCTTAAAATACATGATCATGCAAAAAGGGCTAATATTAAAACATGTCTCAAAAAGGAGATGTATAACATTGCCTGAGGCATATCGATGTGTAAGTCATTCATGTACCTTAAAACATATCCATATACCATGTTTCAAGTATATATTAAAAGTGGCTTAGAAGAACATAATGAGTTTCATAATAATGTATATACCTCCCATGAGTATATTTTTTCTTTCAAAAGCCATGAATAAGCATAAGTTAGGTAGTTTAAAATAACTGAAAATAATGATGTAGTACAAAAAGACTTAATGTATGTGTGTACATTGTTTTAGTCAATCTAATAGTATATGTAAATTTCACACTGAGGAAATTGAAAGAAGAAATGTTGATTACAGTTCCAAATTATTTTAAAATAACTTAAATATCTTAAGAAGAACATCCAAAATTCAAAGACATTAAAAGTGTATAATAGAAAAGTCAAACAGTGATCAAGAACAGAAATGGAATTCTAAGTTATTGCTGTCAGTTTGTTCGTAATTCATTCAGCTGTTCAAAAATATCTCCAGAGTCTCACATACATTAAGAGTATGGCAGGCACTGCTATGTGGGGCACATTTAATGCTATAATGTCAACTTTAACAATGAACCTGCTTGCTGTTGCCAATTTTTCTTCAATTAGAGAAAAACACTGTACTGCCTGGTCACCAGTTGGAAGACACAGTTGGTGCTGCAGATGGACTTGGCTCCCAGATGCAGATTCTGGAGAAAATAAAATCTGCAAAGAAGAACTCCCAGATGATACAAGCTTAGTGCAGTTCCTACTGGCTTAGCCAGAGGGATGCTTCTTTATGGCATAGGCTAGAGAGCTGAAGTCTGGAGACCACCTGAGTCCCCATTTGGAAATTAATAATACACAGTTGAGTCAGGTACACTGATTCCATACTCTACAATCATGATATTTCCTGTGTCACAGACTTAATATTTCACATAAACCTCATAAATGGACATGTGTTCACATGTATTCACAAAGTTACATGATCACTTCTGATTATAGACACTTCCTTTTGTCAGATGAAATTAATGTACCTTGTTTCCCAAATTTCACATTAGAGATATTAATGCTCAGAACTTATTTTGTGCTGGCCTGCACTGGTACCGTGTACTGGTAACTTTTTGACCAGTGGAAACTTGGGGTCACAATCCAGAGGTCGTAAGAGAAGATAGCAAGGCAGTCAATATATTATACGTGTAGGTATATCATGAGTAGGTATGATACAGGGATGAAGGGCTCAGGAGAGAATGGGAAAAGCCAAGCTGCAGCACCCAAGCAATCAAACCAGGCTCCAAAAGAAGAGGTAGCCCATGTCACATTGTCTGAGCAATTGGCCAAGCTCTAGAAAAAAGAATGGACCAAGCCATGCCTGATCAATTATTGCAGGCCCTGGCTGAAAGACAACTCTAGGAATAATGTTTGACATCATTTAGCATACAATAAAGATATATAGTGGAGAATGTGCTGAAGAATGTATATGAATGCTGCCAGTTTGCTTGGTGAGCTTTTGAGAAGAAACACCTAGCACTATCTTGTTCAATTTGTCTAACCATGTTACCACAATTTCTTGTGTATCCACATTTATAGCTACCTTCTTGTTTTTACTGCTCCCCTAATGGAACGACCCTAGGAAATTTTTTCCTTTACAAGCTATATATAATGTGTACTAAACAAACTGTGAGAACCAGGCTTGTGTAGTAGTTAAGAGTGGTGGAGTCTAATCTGGAGAAACAAGTTCAATTCACCACTCCTCCAAATGAAGCCTGTGGAGTGATCTTGGGCCAGTCACAATTCTTTCAGAACCCTCTCAGCCCACATAGAGGCAGGCAGTGGCAAACCACTTTCAAATGTCTGTTGCCTTAAAAACCCTTCAGGGTCTCCAAATGTCAGCTGTGATTTGTCAACGGCCTTCCTACTCATGCTGTGTGTTTTGAATGAATAGTATGGTTTCTTGCTGCTGCTGTTTTTGCTGTTTGACAGGTATGTTTTTTGTATGCTTGCTTCATCAAAACAATCAACATCTGAGGTTTTTGAAAGTTGTTTTCAACAGATAAAAACAATAATGCCAAATTCTAATAAAAGCTCTCCACTGTTGAACATCTATACAAATTGCATTGCATTTCAGATGATTTTTATGTACATTTAATCACTAAAGATTAATTAGGTGGCATACACCATCCAGCAAAATACAGAAGAGCTAACTTCACTTTAAGTGCATATGCAGCTAACTTCTAGTTGTTGTTTTTTAAAAAACCCATAATTTTAATTAAAATTACTGGGAAAATCACCCAGCTGAAAATATTAGGAGCTTTGGGATGGTCTTAGCATAGCTAATTAATTGTATATATAATCAAAGCAGCCTTTGGCTGTAATTAATAATCAATTTTGCTCTGGTAATAAATATAGCAATTCTGTGACACAGAATATGTAATATGCAAAATGCCAGATGTACAGACTTTTGTTACTTAAAAAAAAGATTAGGCAGCTTCAAGCTTTGCAATTAGGATTGTTTCACTGTTAAATAATTAACACCATTTTGAAATTAGTTGTAAATACCCTATTGGAACAGCAGCTTATCAAATAGGTTCTTCCCAATATTGTCATGAGACATGGGCAGGCAATCAACAAGCTCTTTCTCAGAGGCCAAACATGATGACATGGCTAATTCAAAATTTTGGGGTACCTGGGCAAAGAGTTCCTGGGAGCCCCCTTCCCACCCAATCACCCATGCATTTCACTACTTGTCTATGCATCCCATCTTGCCCTCCTTACAAGCCCTCCCACTGGCCATGCTCACAGTCATCTGCACTGCCTGCAGATCTTTCACTGATGCCACTGGGCAATGAGTGCAGCTGGTCACATGGGTAGTGAAGCACTCACAAGTGAGTAGGCAGGGAAATGACAGGATGATACGAGGAAACATTAGAAGTTGGTACATCTCTTTTACCATAGATATTTTTTTAAACACAGAAATGAGCAAATTCCTACATGATGTAATTTCTGGGCAAAACTGGAAGTGATGCCAAAATGTCAATCTATGAAAAGGCTCATGCTGGACTCCAGAGTTGGCAATCTTATTATTTGCATTCTAGTATATGAAGAAACGTTGATGCATTGCTTATTATATTGATTTAAGAATACACTATACACTTGCATTCTTTTTAAAGAAAACATTGCTGCTTAAGTCAAAAATATATTTTAACATTTTGATCCCCAATTATTTTAAAACTAGCAGCAAACTCTGGGCTTCTCCTGGCATGTGATGCAGAAGGCAACAAGGCACTGCTGGCCTGGGCACACAGTTGCATTGTGGGGGAGAGGCAGGAAGATTCTCCTGGCCCACAGAGCAGTGGGCGGAAAGGCCCTGCTGCTCTGCCCATCTGGGAGCCCTGTTGGGATGGGGGAAGGCAGGAGGACTTTTCCCAGCCTGAAGAGTAGCAGGCAGGAAGGCGCTGCTGCTCTGCCGGCATGGGAACACTGTTGAGGTTGGGGGGGGGGGGGCAGAGTTTTATCAGTTCCCAGAGTTTTATCAGTTCCCAGACCTCACCCTCTTTTGACCTGGTCGGGCTGGGTCAAGATCCCTTTCCCCCCTAGGTCAGGTAGCTCTTCCTGATGTTTCGCTGGAATTTCTAAGTCCTCCAAATCTATGACACCTGATTGGAGAAGGGGAGGAGAAAAGACAAAAAGAAAAGGGGATGGAAGAAGCCATTTCTCCACAACCCTGGACAAACACTCACCTTTGAAACCCAGTTATTATTTCCCACTTCCTTTTAGATTGTTTCCTTATTTATTAATTTGAAATTCTTATTGTTTTAACCACATGTGGACAGTTTCTGGAGCCCACCAGTCTTGAGAAAGAAGCTGCTAGCCCTGAACTGCCTTCAACACTTGCCTCAAATCTAATTTGCACAGGCGTACTATTCATTCATATTGTCATTACACTTATAAGATCATTGTAAATTGATTAACTATTATCACTGCAGCTGACAGACATGAGTCTCATGATATTGCCAAATTGTTAATAATAGTTTCTATTGAAAAATCCTAACATTCAGCATGTTACAACTAGTGATTCTAATATTGTATGAACTTGTATGTGTGTGCATTTAAGTTGAACTGAAATGTCTTCAGCTAGCTGGTACTTAATATTAAAAAGGCTGGAGCTCTCTTCTAGGAGAGCTGAAGAGCATTTGTTTTGAACTCACTCATCCTTCACAGTTGATTCATTAAATGGTTTGGAAATTCTAGATAAGGTCAGACTAGAATTTGACGGTGGAAGTGCATGATAAAGAGAGCAAAGGACAGCATGGTAAGATGTGTACAAACTTGGACAGGCTCTCAATGGGCTTGCCAGTCCTGACGGTCACAAGGGGTGTGTGACTACCTCTGCTGGCAAACCCACAGCAGGCTCACCAGCCCAGATCTGCATTGGGGGATAGGGGTGGGGGGAAGGATGACTGATGAAGAGCAAGGGAGGTGTCCTCAGAGGGCTTGTGGGCCAGATCCAGGACTCAGGCTTCATGTTTGACATCTTTGTGAGAAGAGATGATATTCTGGGACTGAGATAAATTAAAAACCTACAAGTTACCAGGTTCAGATACAGTAGACATGAAGATTTAAAGAAATCCAATAAAAATAGTTGATATAACAAAAATACAATATTGCTAAAATAAGAAAACTGCAAGGTAGAAAGTGTATTGACAAATTTTTAAGGGATGTAGAAAATACTCAAGAAATTACAGGCCCGTTTGCCTAATGAATGCTCAAGGTAACTTGTTAAGAATTATTACTAAACATATAAAGTGGAAAAATCAGTATGACATCTATACAGAAAAATCCTGCCTCACCAATATTTAACACACATGAACTAGGAAGATCTGGTAGACATTATATACTTTTAAATATTGCTATTGGATCCAATGTTGTCTTATTTGTTCATAAGGTGAGAAGCAAAGTTTCAATGTCTATATATGATTCCAAGTATTCAGAATTATGAAAACCAAAGTACTAAGTGAGGAACTGCAAGAAATGCAGTTTCAGCCTCAAACACAGATTGAAAGCCAGATTTAAAAGTATGTTGGTATTCAGCAGTGTTCAAGAATCTCTAGTAAATCACTGTTTGCCCCAACACTATGTACTAATCAGGAAGATTTGCAACTGACTTACAGTTGTCTATACTTGCTGATTTCTTGCTGATTTCATTTTTTTTTTCAAAACCAGTCCCTCTCCTCTAAGGAAGCACTGGGCAAATATAATAAGTCAGGACAACGGTACCCATATCTCTGAGGATCCTGCCTGAGTCATCAGGCTGCTCAAACTGAGAAGCATGCAGTTCAAGCAGAGTTCTTAGGCCCTTGTAGATCTGACTGGCCTGCCATCTCCGGGAAAATGTTGGCATGTGGTAGTTCTTGCTTGGGGTGCTTTGCTTAATGATTGTATTATAGTTTCAGCACCTGGAGATGTTTCTATATAATCTTCTAATCTTGGGGATAGTCGCGTCTGACAAATTTCGTTTTTGCCTGGAGATAGAGGAAGGAGGTTGAGGTTCAGTTCAGCCTTTTTTTTTTTTTTGCTAAGCTTCTTGGTTGCCAGTCATGACTATAGCAGGTTCTGTGACCATCACAATTTCTCAGTAAACACAGATTTCACTAACCATCGAATCTGATTTATCGCAGAAGAGCAAAGATACAACATTGGATAATTAATATTACCCTACTTGATATGATACAGTAGGGGTTGGAAGACAAGGAATTGGAAAGTCCTGCAGGTGGAAGAGCGGAGGGTGTTTCGGCCAGGGAAAGGAAGTACAAGGCCAAGGAAGGTTATGTCTTCCACTGCATAGAACTTGACTTTTAGCTTCCCCTCCTCCTAACTCACCATAGTCTTGCCTGACTAACAGTCACAGCTTTTACTTTACCAAGGACCATGACTCCGCTTCGAGGCGCAGGGTTTCCCTATTCCTTCCCCCCACCAACTTCTAGCAGCAGCCTAATTAAAATAACAGGGCATGCATCCTGCAGAATGAGAAATATCTGCTGGGCAATTAAACCTCCCACCTCAAAGCAGCCTAATTGGTGAATGGGCTGTACACACTGCAGAGTGGGGGCACTCAAGGCAGAATATGTTCATTAGGGAGTAGGTAGTCCTTCAGATATACTGGTCCCAAACCATGTAGGGCTTTTATGGTCAGCATCAGCACCTTGAATTGTGCCTAGAAGCAAATTGAGAGCCAGTGTATATGAGCCAGGACTGTAATGATAAAGAGCCTATAATTTATTGCAGTCAACATTCTGGCTGCAGCATTTTGGCGGATTCCGCATGGGCCATAAGTAGTGTCCCTAGAACAGCAGAAATGCTGTTTGCATGATTGCTGCCTAAGCAAGACAGCACTGGGCTTCCCTCCCCCAGCCACTGTTTTCAAAAACAGCAGCATCCACCCAGTTCCAAGTGAACGGCACCAGGTGGAAGGTACCAGTTTTTTTACTTACCTCCTCTTCTCTGCGTAGTTCCATGGGGATGAGGGAACATACCTCCTGGTCCCCAACCCCTGAGACGTTGCCATGGCCATAGGGGCGTGTCCCCTCATCTCTGCATGGAAGTTATGCATGGAAGAGGAGGTAAGTAAAAAAAGTGGTGTGCCCCCATCCAGAGGCACCTCTGTTTTCCGTGGCAGCTCTGGGGTCACACGCATGGAAGTGTGCGAATGGCCCCGGGGGTGTACCGGAATCAAGTATGTCGGTGCACCACTGCTTGTAAGGCCTGTGTAGTGTGGGCCTAAGTACCAACTGAATTCTAAACGCTTTCCAAGGGCAGCCCCACATAGAGTACACTGTAGTAATCTAATCTAGATGTAACCAAGGCATGACCACATGCTCATATGCATGTACAGCAGAAATCTTGTATATTGAGAATCAGCAAAGAAATGTCACCAAGGTATTATTTTACATACTTCCTAGAACTGCACCAATAATATGTGAAAAATGCTACTAGTATTTGCTACACCCTCATCTGTTTCCCTCTTAATTGGTCAAGATGACCCAAATCCATTTTGTCAAGAGGCTGGAATCTTCTTTTTTCTCCCCTCTATCTTGTAAGAACATGAAAACTGATTCTGAAATGGGTGTTTTTCTGTGTCAACCACCTTCAGCAGCTTTCCAGTAAAGTATCAAAGCTATGGGGAATCTTTCATACTCTTGATAGGTGAAAAATTTGGCAATAACCTGTCTCTAGCAAAAGCACAGATGATAAGTGTGTGATTTACAATTTCCTTTAACAGGTATTCTTCTAGTTGTGAATAGCTGTCTTTACTCTTCCTCCCATTGACTGTAAGGATGCTATTACTAAACAATCTAACCTCTGGATTTGCATCCCTTTGAAATTCACAAATATTACTCTCATATTAGTAGAAATAAACAAGAGTCATGAAATAAGAGGGTGAAAGTTGGTTAGGAAACTGAAGACAGAAAGATTAGGTGTACAATTTTTGTAGTTCTTATTTGAAATCATCTTGAAAAAACTTCTTAAAACAAAGTTGCACTATATGGAAGCACAGAGAACCAGCATGATGTACCGTAATGGTTAAGAGCAGTAGACTCTAATCTGATGAGCCAGGTTTGTTTCCCTGCTCCTCCACATGAAGCCTGGGCCAGTCACAGACCTCTAAGAACTCTCTCAGCCCATGCAGAGGTAGGCAGTGGCAAATCACCACTGAGCATCTCTTCTTGAAAATCCTACAGTCAGCTGTGACTTGACAGCACACACACACAAAGAAGCACAGAACCCTGGCAATTGGCAGTATAGAAATACTTATGATCTGTATTTCTATGCCATTTTTATATACTTTCTGCTTTGCCATTTTTATAAACTTTCTGCTTTCTAGCTTTTTTGAAATGCCAAATACATTTCTGATTTCCTTTTATAATACACATATTTAGAAGAAGAAAGTTTCCAGGCTGGGACTGGGAACACAGGAAAACACTTTGCCCATTCCCTGTAGCTTGACAATCGAATTTCCTTCTCGTTACATTATCAACAAGCACTTAAAATCAGAAGGGGAATATACTGAACAACAGTTCAGTACATATTGGTAGACCCTTTGCTTTGCAACCCTGCTTCAAGTATGCCATTCTAAATATATGGTGGTCCTTACAAAATGATGTTTCTATCTCTCTCTCACTAATATTATAATATAATAATATTATAGTATTTTATATTATATTATATTCTCCCATGCTAAGTAGCATATTGGGCAACAAGTGCTCTTCAGCATTTCTGGTCTTGGGCGAGAGTTTCCGCCTCTTCCCATGTAATATTCAGTGCCTTCAGGTCTTGCTCAAATGTTCTCCAGGTGTTTCAGGGACATCCTCTCTGTCATTTGGCATCAGGAGGTATCCACCTCATTGCCATCTTTGGAATCTGACCGTTCTCCATGCAAAGGACATTGCCAGCCAGCTCAAGTCTTCTGCGTGCAACAATAGTATGGGATTCGCACATGTCGCTCCTTCAGAACACCTCTTCGTTAGTGATGTGGTCATAATATCAGATTTTCAGGATTCAGCACAGGCACTTCTGTTGGAAGACATCGAGCTTGTTGTTGATACTTGTTGATGCCTTCCTGGTCTCATTAGAATTTAAAAAGTAGGATATAGAAAGACATAACTGGTCTAAGCCTGTTGTTTTCCTCAAATCCATGACTGCTATTTTATTTATCACACCTGATCACCAGTATGTAATAGCAAATATTTTAACAGTACCAGTTCTGTGATTGAAGTTGTGTTCATCAACCAAAGCAAAGCATATACAATAAAAAGAAGCTGCTGCTGATTTATAGAATATCTCCAAATTTCTCATGTGCATTCTACATCTTCAGTTGGGCTAGAAGCACTGGGATGGTTATACATCATCATCACCACCACAGTTTAGATAATAACAGTGATAGCTATTAAGTAGTCAAATGATACAAGAGCATTTAGACCAGTGGTTCCCAAACTTATTTGGCCTACCGCCCCCTTTCCAGAAAAAATATTACTTAGCGCCCCCTGGAAATTAATTTTTTAAAATTTTAATAGAAATTAAACAGAAAGATATATGTATTAATGTTTCTACCTGTGGCCATCACCGCCCCCCTGGATCGCTGCAGCACCCACCAGGGGGCGGTGGCGCCCACTTTGGGAATCACTGATTTGGACTATAGTATCCCAGGTTTATATTTCTGGGCAGCTATTTTAATTATTGACTAGTGATAACTGTGACTGAGAGGATAAGATCACGTGATAATAATAACAAGGACAACTCATAGAGAGGAAGCAAACAGATGGCCAAGGGCAAATGTATGTACACCACTTAATTTTGTGAAATAAACCACAACCAACAGAGTTATATTTGATTACCCAAAACTGAAGGCTGATGATTTAAGGACAAATTTCAAAAAACTTCTTTCAGAGACAAAAAGACACATCAGTAAAATGTTATAATTTGCACATTTTCATTGTATGGTATTTTGAGAAATCTATTAATCATTCATCATGCAACCACCTGCTGATGTCTTATACACTCAAATCCATTTTCCACATTACAAGATCCAGGAAGCCCAAGGTTAAGCAAGGACAACAGAAGCAGTCAAATGGTTTAGAATGTCACCCATCAATTCTACATATTTTGTCCCTAAACCCTTAAGATGAAACTTTTGCCTGGATGATTTAGCCCTTTGTACTGTCTAAGAATGTATGATATTTAGAATATTGTATCTTCTGAAATCATTTGACATGGCAGGAATCTAAAGATATCTCACTTGCTTCCTAATTCTGAGACAATGTTTGATTGTTCCTCTGCCTGTTTCTTCCTTTTAGTGGGCTGAACTGCTTTGTTGTTCTTCAGCAGCAACCTAAAATAAATGATAAATCATGTGAGAACTTTCTCAGGTAGCTCTTATTTTAGAAGATACTTTTTATGACAGAAAAAATCTTTCATAAAAGATAGCTATGGAAGATAGCTAAAGATAACTATGGAAGATTTCCACACATATAGCAGCCATGCTAGCAAAACAAATAAAATAAGTCCCCCTGTTCGCCTGTGCTAAGTAAATGTACTTCATCTGACTGTCTTTTCTGCATGTGCAAAACATTCTACAAGGAATTTCATGTCATACAATTTCAAAAAATAATGAAATATCATCATACAAACCATCTGGGGTGCATTCCATATCTCCATATTCACATTTAAATAAAATATACCACACTGAAGCATTCTGTGTTGCTTCGGCCCTTAAGAACATAAGAACAAGCCTGCTGGATCAGACCACAGTCCATCTAGACCAGCACTCTACTACTCGCAGTGGCGCACCGGATGCCTTTGGGAGCTCACATGGAGGATGTGAAAGCAATGGCCTGCTGCTGTTGTTCCTGAGCACCTGGTCTGCTAAGGCATTTGCAATCTCAGATCAATGAACCCTTGTGTTATTGCCTGCATTGGATCCAAGTCACATGTAACAAACATAACAGATGATGGAAAATCCATTTACAATCAATGTGTAATGGCCAATGCAGGACTGAATACCCTGGCCTTCCCCTCAATATTCACTAGTTCTTTTGCAAACAATCTTTTGCACACAGCACCCCAGTGATTCCGGCCATGAAAGCCTTCGACAATACAAATCTTAGAGCATATAAACAATTATACTTGTACAAGTAGGAATGCCAAGAAACTTGAAGGGAGGTGCCATTCTCCTGACTTTCCTTGCTTGCTTGTCCAACCCCCTCTTTCTGTCTCTTCCCCATTTCTCTGTCCCATAATTCACTAACAGTCTTCCATGGGGGTGATTTCCCTCTCCCATTTCCATCATTATGTCTGGTAGTAGAGTGAGCGTGGGGGGAAAGACTCCCGCTCTTTCTTGACAGCCACCCATCTCCAGCACTGCCACCACTGTAGCAATTTCAGTGGCAGAAAAGAGGATGTGGGTGGCAGCACAGGCTCCCTCTCCTCCTTGCCAACCCACCCATCCAGGACAATCAGAGTAAATTAACTTTTATCTGGTCTCAATATTGCTTCCTGGTCAGTTTTTAGCCTTAATGGGGTTCTCAGGTGCCAGGTGTTGGTGAGGTTCTTTTACTGCTATTTTATTGTAAATGTTGGGAGGCTGTATAGCATGCTGCACAGCAGGTTGGGCCATTTCTCTCCCCAGGATCAAGATGGAGCTTCATCTAATTTAGAGTTTAGCTTCCCCAGTGGATCCCTTGTGCCCTCTTTATCCAGTATGCACATTGTGGCCCCTGGAAAAATGCCAGAGTGCTTATTGGTCTGCCAGAAGCTTCTGTGAAGGTGACTACATTCCTGCTGTTGGAGTGATTCTGTGGTGTGGTTTTTTGACCTGAGAAGAGGGAGACAAATCTGGGGGAGGGGAGATTTGAAGAGACAGTGAAGCTGGAGATAGTGAGGATTGGCATCCCTCCAGCTTCTCAGCCTTCCCCAATCAAAAGACTCCTTTCTCCACCAGCCTTCCAGATTCTTAGGAAGGAGTATGATGGGCAGGTGCTTTTTCAGCTACCCAATCACCATGTCACACTTGAAAAAGCATTTGAAGAGCAGTTTGGTAAAAACAGCAAGACAAAAAGTAAACATTTACTTTAAACATATCCAGAGCAGGAAACCAGCCAGATAAGCAGTTGAGCCTTTGGATGACCAAGGAATAAAGGGATTACTAAAGGAAGATGGGGAAATGGCAGATAAGTTCAATGAATTTTATGCTTCTGTGTTCACTATGGAAAATGTGAGGCTTGGATACATCAAATAGACACTATTTTCAGGAAGGGAGTTTGAAGAACTTAGTCAAATTGAGGTGATGAGAGATGGTTCTAGACCTATTAAGGAAATTAAAAATCAGTAAGTCTCCAGGTCCCGATGGCATATGTCTGAGAGTTCTTAGGAAATTCAAATGTGAAAATGTTGATCTGCTAACCCATCTATGAAACTTATCACTAAATTTAGCCACTGTACTGGAAGCCTAAAGAGCAGCTAATATTGCACCAATTTTAAAAAGGAATCCAAAGAAGAATCAGGAAGTTACAAGCCAGTTAACCCTGACATCGCTCCAAGACAAATTTAGTAGAAAATGTAATCAAAGATGGAATTATTAGGCACATAGAAGTAGAGATAAGGGAAATTAAAAAAAAAACACCTGCTGTGAGATGTCTCTAAAACAGTAAGGGGGAAATGGGGTTAACCAAAGGAAAAATGGAGGGTGTTCTTGGGAAAGGTTTCTTGGCAATGTTATAGAGAGTAAGTGTTCCATAGATGATTCCCACGCAAGCGTACTGCAACTACCAATGATGGTCTGACTTTTTTTCTTCAACCACAGCCGATTCTTCATGGCAGTCTGAAGAAGGTATGGAAAAGAAAGTGAAGTTTTCTAAATAAGCACTATTTTCCACTTCTCTCATTACTGAGAAGTCGTGATACAGGGGAATGGTAACAACTATGGTAGGGGCTGATCATGATTAGCAGCAACAGCAGCATAGTCTTGTTAATCAAGGGAAGTCAACTGGTTGATAAATATATAATTACTCCTAACGCAACCAGCTACTGTATCAAGACCACCTGTCACTTCAGGAGAACCACTTAATCACTTGAAATCTTGGTCAGTGAGGCTACAAGGGCGGTATTGCCCAGGAACCAGAAAACTAGGTGATGAGAAGCCACCATGTCACTTACTGTTGCACTGGCCATTTCATTTCTCAGGCTCTTAGGAAGAATGGGCTGGAATGAGGTTTTGGAGAATTAAATGAGGTTTTAGAGAGAACTTCTAATGCAAGGAAGAGATAACTGAATTATGCAAGAATTAAAGTACGCACAGAAGCCATAGCAAAAGGCTCTGGAGGCTTCTGCCCATTGTTTTCTTTCTGTCCCAAGTACTGCCCTCTTTGTCATCTAACTTAGAGAGGCATGCCTGCCAGGTCTGCAGTGCTCAGGAAAGGAGCCACAACCACAGTTGGCTGCTTTGGTGGGAAGTTGTCCAGCGTAAACAGGCTGGATTTCAGCCATGTACACTTCCGTTCCAATGCTGTAGCCAACAAGCTGGGCAAAAAGCTTGTACATGGTAGGAATGGGTAATGTGTGTGGCTGTGTTTCAAGATTTTTGTTGGTTGCCATCTGCGATTTTCCTTTTCTTCCTTGAATGATTCATCCCAGCAGAGTGTATTTTTTCAAAGCAGTGGGAGTTCAGTGGTGTGCACTTGAACTATACCTTTAATGGGCACTAATGGCATGCCTGCCTTCTGTCCTTCCTTTCAAAGCCACAGTGTAAAGTGAACAGAATGTGAAGACTAGCCCTGGGTAGTCACGCTAAGCAGAAGTTTGGGAAGGAAATGTAAAAACAATGTTGCACTTACCTATAGCTGTTATTCATTCAATGGTTTTCTGTGCAGCCACATACAGGACTGCACATGTGCAGCCTGCCGCAGAGAACAATACCAAGCTTTTCTTCAGGCATCGCTGTAGCAACAGAGTGCTCCCCCCCAAAAAACTGCAAAATGGTCACAAGGTCAGAAAGAGGAAGCAATCCTCTTTGTTCTCCAACCATTGACATGGACAAGTTCCTCTGAGAGGAAAGTGAACCCCATTAGGTAAGTGTCAGAGTGATGAAGGTACAGTCCAAAGTGCGAAAGGATCTATGCCTGCGCAGAAGACCACTCAATTAAAAACCATTACAGGTAAGTGCAATCCCTTGTTGTTTTTCATCTTCGTGATCTTATAAGCAATCCCACATGGGAAAGTAGTCAACTAACCAATTTGGAGGTGGGGTAAGACTGTGAAAGAAGTCACCCTCACTTTAAACAGAGAACCTGTACTGGCATAACAGACAAAACTGTTATATTACCATAGTCACATGAACAGGCTCTGTAATACTACTTTCCAAGTTAGACAGTGTAAGACCAAAAGAGGGTAAGATTATAAATGAAACCTCACTCCCTGAAAATGCACCATGCAGTTTTCACAAAACAACAGAGGTTTATTACCATGTTTACTTGAAAAGGCTTTGTAACACTGCTTTCCCAACAGCTGTATTGCTTCTGGAGTCCACATCTATGGCATAATGCTGGACAAACATCGATGCAGTGGACCATGTCACTGCTCTGCAGATGTCTCCAATATGAACATGCGCAGCAAACATAGCTTCTGCCTGCGTGGAGTGTGCATGTACAATGATGGAGCAGCCCACTTGAGCCATGACATATGTAGTCAAAGGAGACCAAGTAGTCAAAATCCAAAACACAGGTCTGGGGGACAGAGTCCAGGAGTCGTTACCAAGAAGCAGGCTTTCCAAAGTAGTACACAGGTCTGAAGCAGAGCAGCTGGCTGAGATGAAAGTTTTAAGGAGCACCTGTTTTTTTATTAGCAATAGAAGAACAGGAAGTACAAATTCCAGATAGGGATCTTAAGCCCTATTTATTCTTTAAATGTAGTAGCATTCCGAACACTTCAGACCTGCAATGGGACCAGTATTTACACAGGTTAACAGAAGGTACTGGTACCTCCACATAACTTATCACTCCAGTTGTAGTCAAAAGTATTTCAAAGGTATGGGCATGTGCTTTTCATGTTATTTGAAACACAGAGCTTTTTTAAAAAAAGACCAGACTACGTAAATACATACAGAGTCGCAGGAACTAAGTACTCATTTCTTTTTACCAGAAAAAGGGGGGAAAAAAATAAAAGAAATCTGTTTAGAAGGATGTCCCTCTATAGTAATTTTTACAGCACCAATTTGTTTGCAAATAACAGTTTGATCTAAAATCTGCAGGTTTCACAGCTTTCTAGTTTCTACAAAAACATGATACTGGTTGCTTAGAAACTCAGTCAGCCTAATACAAAATTCTACCTCTCCACTTCAAAATCATTTGTTGGCATCTTATGTCCTAGGCCTAACTGAGACTGAAGAAGTCAGCCTAGTTTTGGAATGTAGGAGGATACTTTTATTAAGTTCAATCTAGATCAATTTGAATACACTGAACTGAAACATTTCAATTACAAACAGAGGCATATTGAGGTAAAGTGGCGCCCAGAGACAAATTGTCTCCGGGCACCCCCCTCACTGCGCCTGGGAGTGGGGCAAAGTGGGGTTCTTCCCCGCACTCCCAGCCAGCAGCTGGCAGTTCCTTCTGCCCTCCTGTCTGGGGAGAGCAGAAACGACTGCCATCCCCCATCCTCCAAGAGCTGCTTTATAAGTTCTGAAGCCAAAGGGGCAGGGCTCAGGGGTTGGGGCCACACCCTAGGAGCTAGGAGGTGAGGCTGAGGTGGTGGTGTCCTAGGGCGCCCTTGATGACTTCCTGCTGCCTTGCCATCTTCCTGGTCACATGAGGGGCAATTTTGTGCCCCCCTACTTGACCAGATTAGTGGTGCCCGGGGACAGAGGGTACCCCTTGTCCCTAGGTAAACACGCCACTGATTACAACAGAGACATTTACTCTGTTTCTGTGCTTTTTCAAACTCCACATAGCAATACAAGCTCAAGATCAGTCATCTTGGGTAGACTTTACAAGGCTACCCAGAGTTTAAAATGTTGCAATCTAAATTGGGTTGATTTGGCACCAACTGGATGAACGCCATACTTTATAGCGTACAGTTGTTAAAAAGGAAAGCTTAGAAAAAAAAGTAAAGCAAAGGCTCTGAAAAATTGATCCAGGAGTTGAGGCACCATTTCTATGATAAAAAAGGTAAAACATTGGAGCATGTGTGTGTTAAAGTATGAAAGAAAACTATGAGTAGTTCATAAAAGATGACAGAAATGCCTTTCTGCCTGTATCATTTAATTCTCAGGTTAACCCAATGAAAATAAAAAGCGATAGATGTAGGTTCGAATGTGGCATAATTCCTTGCACATTCAAATCCAGGCAAGAATCATACATTTCATGAAATGTGAAAGCATTTCTGAAGCAGCATCACAACCTAATGCTTTCTAGCAGTTTCAAGACTATTCCGGGACTAAGCAGAAAAAAAAATCTACATTTTTGTTTCCTTCCTGTTTTCATGGAGATTTCACAACATATGAAACTACCATAACAGGGGTCAATACTAAACCTCTACCTTACCTGTCTATGTCATCAGGACGGGGGTGGGGGGAATGTTTGAATCAGCTTAATGGCTTTAAAAAGGGACTGTACAAATCTACAGAAGATAAACAACTCAGTAGCTGGTAGCTATAACATCTAGATGGAAAACTAGTTTGGGAAGCAGTAAACCTCCATTTGCCAGAGGTCAGGAGGAAACAGTGGGATATTGCCTTCATGCATTGCTTGCAATTTCCCAGAAGCCCCAAGGGATGGATTTGATGGATCTTGTGTGAGGTTCAAAACAGCAGTATTTAAATTCCTACTCTGCAGAGTCTATACACCTTATTTGATACTGAGGTAGCTTATCATATGCCTGAATTACCAGAACTGGCGCAAAAGTTATTAGAGGGGGGCAAGGGAAGACACACCCACAGGTCAATTATGTCCCTATTGTTAGTCACCAGCTTCTCACTGTGTCCAGTTAAATTTAAGTATGTGACATGATATGCCAAGTTCCTTTTCCATATCTTCCTGACAATTTGAAATTACAACATTTTCTGGATTTGTTTAGAGGTATCTGACAACATAAAATAATGTTTAGTTGCATAGAAGCTTCAATGGACAATTCTCCCACATACAGCATTACAATCCATAACTCTTTCTGGCCTTCCCAAATTACTGGAATACAGTTACAAGGCTTGGAATTCTAATTTAGGATTTCAATTATGCTGTTGCTCAGTATTTTCTGGCTTCCAGACAAATTGTTTAGATGATCCTGAAGGTACATTCTTCTTTGGTTGCAAATAAAAAGTGACATTAATTATTAAAAAAACCCAAATAAATGCCTATGAATTGACTTCCTCTTGCTTTTCAGAGCCCATGCTAAAGCAGATTCTTAAATCCAACATTCTTTGCTTAAGGGTGTTCTTCATACCCAAAATATATGTCTGCTTTATCACATATTCACAAATGCATGGGAATATTCATTCATCTATTGATCTGAGTTGACTTCTAATGGATCTGTGCCTTACATCTGACTCATATCAGAGGAACTTGGAGGCAAAATACCGATAAGTACTGGGATAAACATAAATATCCACACTCCACAAGAGAAAAGTAAAGCATAAAGAAAATACCCTTTAGAATGTTAATAAATGAAAAATGTTCCTTACCTGAAAAACATGATAAAGAACAAACTTTAGTATATGGATTCATAGGTATTCATGTTTTTAGTATATAAAATATTGCAAAACCTTTGATGTTCTTTCTACTGCATGCACTACGGAGCAAAAGCCCATTTATTTGCTGTAAAACTTGAATGGAGTAAGGATTGTGGAAATAATAAATTATTACAAAATTATGATTTTGCTTGTTTTTTTATTTCATGTTATGTCTCAAGTCCTATTCTGTGTCACTGATGCTCAGACTAAGAATGAAGACAAGAAGAATGTGCCATTCTGGTCAATTTAAAATGTCTTTCCTTTTTCCACTGATCTGTGCCAACGTTTCTTGAAGACAATTTCACCTGCAATTCTGCTGAGGACCTATCCACTAATAACCATAATGAAACATGCTTTATGTGAGAGCCTGTTCATTTATTTTCATTCCCGTGAGTGCCTTCAGAGACCAGTGTTGCAATCACGGCTACTTACTATTTAATTCCAAGCCAAATTTATGGTCAAATTGAAAAATAGATGCAGGTTGCCTGATGCAAGATGCTTTTGTTTGAAGAATTCCTTGTGGAATCATTATATTTGCATTAATCTTTAATCTGCAATTAAACAATCACTTTTATGTAAAAGATAACGGAAAATGGATCTATAAATGTGCACTATACAATATATCTTAATGTACATGTGTGGTGGCAAAGGGTGGATGGATGTACAGATAAGAATCTTATAATTAGAGCAGAATTCATCATTAAACTTAGGGTCAACAAAAGGTTATGAAGGCAAACAAAATGTTTATTGTTGGGTTGGATCTACTCTGCATGTTTCTGGTACTTAACAGGTTTATCTTTTTTGCCTTCCATGGGGTGGGAAACACATAGAGGAAGAGAATACAATAGATGAAGGCATGGCATAACTGATAAATCTTTCTTGGCAGAATATGCAGCCTGCTTTGAATCTGCTTCCTTCCAATTAAGAGCCCAGCTTCCAGCTCTAGCAGATGCTTAATTGGTGGCTGAGGCTGCCAGGCAGGCACCAGCACTACCATCATTAACAGGTAGTTTGAAGCCATTAAGGTGCTCATGCTTGTCAATTTCCTTCTCCTCCACCATTGTCATAAACCACCTTCCTCCTGGAGGCTGGCTTGTCTTGCTGAGAGAAGCTACATACAGCTGAAAGCTCTGTCTCAATTCTGAGGCTTTGGAAGTTATTAAATTAGGACCTAAAGCTTCAGAAGCAGTGGGCACATAAACAGGCCTTCTTGTCTGGATCCAATGTAATATCAGCATGGTACCAAATGGCAGCAACAGTAAGTAACCAGAAGGGCTTTTGCTAGTGGGAACAGACAGAAATTCCATAATTAAATCTTGATAATAGAGAAGCACAAACAGCTGTTAGAAGATTTTCTTACCAGTTATGCATATAGCAATGATATAATTTTACAGAATATAGCACAGTACCATGAAGAAACAAATACAGAAACACAAAGAATGTTTAACATATAGACCTGGGCAGTATTTTGCATTTAAGGACTATTAAATAAAATCAGGTCTTATATAAACTTTCTTCATTTTAACTCTGTTAAGCAAACAATGGATTGTCCCTCTACCTCCCAACTTTTCTTCCCTTTCAAAATCACTATTTATCTGTCTGTATATGCATTTACTAAAAACTCAAGGTAATTTACCACAATAAATAAAACAGCCAATTTTCAAACCTAAACTTAATTTTTTAAAATGGTGACAGACTGAAAGATAAAAATTTTTAAAGATAAATAATTTTAAAGGACATATTTTAGGCCAGGGTCTTTGGGTTTGTCAGAAAAGGACTGAAACAATCATGTAATCAACAATCATATTTTCACATCACTGTAACCCAGATGTATCAAAATACATGGATCTTTAGGAGACTGCATTTGATACCTGCTCAGAGATTCATCTTTAGCTCTTGTGGATATGCACAATATAGTAAACAAATAATGAGATACTGTTATAAAATCAGGGTATTTGGAGCCTGATGTTTTCTCTGAGACAAACTTCTGAAAGACATGCTGTCCCACTGGAAATGGGTCGGTTGATAGGTGTATGATAATGCGTGGTGTAGCGATTAGTGTCTGTCTAGGATTTTGGGAGATCCAGATATGAATCAGTACTCAATCATGGCAGTTGTGGGGTGACCCTCTAGTCATTCACACTCAGCCTATCCTCACATGGTTGTTGTGAGGGTAAAATGGAGTAGAGAAGAACAGTGTAAGATACTTGGGCCGCAATTGGAGAAAAACATGGGGTATTAATGAAGTAAATAATTAAATCAAAAGTAATGACAGTTTACACATTTCCAACTTGACACATAGTAATAGTTTAGCTACGGAAATGACATTTCTTACCCAGCCCACCTAACCATTGTGAATCAGGACAGTGCCCTTTCTCTCCTGGTTAATTTCTAATCCTCTTCTCCCTTGAAGGAAGGGTTAAACATGCTTGAACTCCCAATATAATGACTATTCCTCCAATCCCTCCCCCGCCCCAGTTTAATGATATGGCTGAAATCATTGTTATTTCATCTGTTTTGCCGGCCAGCTATGTTACCTCATTCTTTCTTTCAATACAGTCCGCACTGAACAACCAGGATAAATACACACCCACAGCATGGTTATCAGTTTTCTCAAAAAGTCCAGATGGGTTAATAAAATGTTAGGGTGCAAATAAAATATGCTGGGGGGGGGGCAGCCCTTCCTTCTTTTAGCTGCAAACAATGGATGATTTACACAACTATTAAAATGAAGGATTGCCTGAACAAACAGGACAATATGTGCACTTCAACAAACATTGTAGCTGCCATAAAAGGGAAAAATAAAGATCTCTGCTTTGAAAAACTTCTTTTGGTGAAAAATGAAATCTATACTGAAAATCCTATAACATTTATCATTTGCAAAATAGAATAATTAGAAGCAACTAGAATTTGAAATTAAAAGCTTAAAGTAAAAGAAACATTACTTGAGAATTCTAGTTGTTCTTGTTACTAGACTGAGGCATGTTTTGTCATGACACTCAATACTAATTTAAGTTATTTAAACATGCTTTAGGCAAAGCAATTAACACTTTAACATGAAGCTGTCTAAAAACCTCAATACTCAAATGGAAAGGGGAGATAAAGCCTTTGAAACAGGCTAGAGAATTTGTAATGAGTAAATCTTATCACAAATTTCCTAGCAACCCTTGTAGTCACCAAATTATGGAGAAAAATTACTTCTACATGTCCTTAGAAAAAACTACTGATCAATAAGAAAAACTGACTTCTGAAGAGATCTTTGGTAAGTAAAAAAGGGAAAACAGTCATCAGCAGAAACACCAAGAAAGAAATATACTGGTTGTTTCACAACCTTTCAACAAATTTATTTTCTAATGGATTCAACTGATATTCAATTCACTGCTCTCAGCTTTCTCCATATACCAGTTACCTTATATTTTAGTGGTGAAGGAAGCCAAATCTTTGTATACTCAAATCCAGTGACTGTGAACAGGCAAGACAGATCTTTCTATAAGCCTGAATAATGACCCAGGTTTGTGGAAAAATACATTGGGGTGTTTTTTTTAAAAAAAAAACACCCAAATGATAAAAGAGCACCTATAGCTTTAACAAACAGATTCTCAGTGGCTGTGATGTGACTAGACAGCCATAGCATTCTTGGCTGGGTTTTAGTGGGTTAAAAGCAGGGGATGAGGACTAGGTCATTTACAGAAATGTTTCCACCTTTGAGGGAGGATTCATTGGAGACAGGTTTGGCTTGGGCTACTAGATCCAGGTTGGGAAATTCCTGGAAATTCTGTGGCAAAATCTGAGGAGAGCAGGGTCTCAGGGGAGGGCCTCAACACAATATAACGTCATAGAGTCCACACAGCAAAAGCAGCCATTTTTTCCATGGGAACAGAACAAAGAACATAACATACCTAACCTCTGAATTGTGAATGTATCGTTGTTTCTGCCTTTGGTTCAATGGGTTATTTATTTCTGCTGCAGCTTAAATAAATATTTTATACTTTCCCTCTCTGGAATCTCTAATTGGATTTGTGGGGTTGCAGGGTCTAATCCAGTGCCCAAAGTGTGGCAACACCACCAATTGCCAGGACATACCTGGATACCCTAACGAGGACCCAAAATGATTTACAACACTCTCTCCTCCTCCATTTTACCCCCATAACAGCCTCACTGTAAAAAAATCTCAGTCTAATACTCTAATCACCAAAACATGCTGACTGTCATATAAATAAGATATAAAAAAAGAATCTTATTAGTTTTTTTGGTGATTGTGCCAAAAGCAAAAAAATGAAATTTTGATAGCAAGCCTGTTTGTGCTACTAGCATAACACTATATTATTTGACTGAAAGCAGTCCAAGATAGTGTAAGATCTGTTTTCATTTATATTTGGATCTATGACACCATATTTTTTTAAAAAAACTGCATACAGCATTCACACTAAGCACTCCTGTTTCTTGTTAAATTTTTATAAAATGAAAACTGCTTCATAAAACAAGCAGTATTCACTAAATTTATGATACAGCTAACGAAGAAAATGAATTATTCTTTGAACACTTTGTGCTCACTGAATAGTTTTGAAACCTTACCAAATAAAATTTCAAATAAGCATTCAATTATTATTAGATGGGGCTGACATTTATTTCTAATATTTGTAGTTAAATATGACATTCTGCCATTGGGAGCAAAGCTATTTTGCACAGCAATGCAAATGGCTGCATTCATCATAAGAGCTTTGTTGGTTAGTCTTTGTGTTCCTTATCATTCCTTTCCAAAACCCCAGAGCTTGTGTGGCAGCACAGAGGTGTATCAACAGCAGTCTCAGCCACTGTAAAAAGGCATCCTTATCAGAAAGCACAAGGTGCACTGGGAATGACCTGCCAAGTCACAGAAGCTGGTCTCCTCTCCCCTACCTTTTGTGCAAAGCATGCGTCTTTGTCCTCATGATGCAATCTGTCTTTTGACATAGCATAGTATGCACAGAGCCTCTTTCAATCTAGAAGAACAATTCAAAAGAAAACTTCATAGCCCTCCTCACTTTAGAAGTGACTTCCAGCTCAGGAACAATTATTCTGGAATGAATTTTGTAAGTCTTTAAGGCGCCACTGAGCTCCTGTTTTATTTTGCTACAAGAGTCTAACATGGCTGCTCCCTCCGGAACTAGGCATATGGTTGGGTAAGCAATGGTTAAATAGACCAGCTGGAATCTCTTCCCTCCCTTCCTTCTTCTCTTCCCCTTTTTTACCCTTCCCACTGCACTCCTTTTTCCCCCTCCCTGTCTCCACACTTTGAAGGACTTTGCAGCTCTGAGTTATTGTTGGCCACTGTTTACCATCGCTGTGAACCAATTCACCACTGAGATTACTATTATATAATAGGTATGTAATTTGATGGTCATCTGTTAAGTGAAATTAGGATTTGCTGTTTTAAATTGTATTTTTCTAATTTATATTATATTTTCTCTCTCTCTCTCTCTCTCTCTCTCTCTCTCTCTCTCTCTCTCTCTCTCTCTCTCTATATATATATATATATATATATATATATATATATATATATATAATACTGTAATACATTATTGTTTACTGTAATTCATTACTGTTGGAAGCCATCCTGCACCCAGTGTGGCTGGGAAAGGACAGGGTATAGATTGAATAACATACATACATAAAATTCCTTCTACAGTTCCTTAAAAAAAAAGGAGAGTGCTATGATTAGGTTTACAAAAGATTTCAGTACATCTTAACAGCTATATTGGGAACATAAAGTGAAGTTTTATAGAGGCTTGATAAAGGCTTCTGCCATGCAAGTTGGTTTTTCAAGTCAGCCATACCATTAGTTCCTGCTGGCCTCAGGAATTCTGAGATGCTCAATGTCCACAGGCCATTGCCACTGCCAGATATTGGCACAGCCATGCCACCCACACACAGGAGAATGAAAAGGAGGGGTGAGGCACTATGTGAAACCTTCTAGACCCTCAGTCTCATCCTGTCTCCCCTGTTTCCATGATGGGCACCAGACTTCCGAAGGGGACTGTCCACATAGAGGGGGCATTTGCTTGGATTACGTGTATGTAAAGGGAGGCTTGGGGGGGGGAGAGGTCAGAGAGCTCCTGGACTACATAGGCCCCAGATCCTTTGACCATTTTAAAGCAATCACTCTCTCCCTCTGCAGGTCCAGGTCAGTCTGCCCTAGCACAGTGCCCTTCCTGCCTCAGCTGGCTGTGCAACATAGCCACCTATTGCAAGCACTCTGTGTTTGGGTAGCATTGTGATAGCATAGAAAGTACTGTGCTGTCAGATATTGGGGACACATAAGTTCCCATACTCTGTCAGATAGCATCTGCTTGGACTTCTGCCATTCAAGCCCTGTGCAAGAATCTCAGCCCTGCTCTCCAGGTTCAAGCTTCACCCACTCCCATTCTCATCCTAAAGAAGGTCCTGTTCTTACTCGGTTCCTCACCATAAGATTCTTCCAAGGATTCCTAGAAGATTCCTAGAAGATTCCTAGAAGAAAGAGTCAGCATGGCTTTTGCAGAGGCAAATCCTGTCTTACAAACTTACTAGAGTTCTTTGAGGGTGTAAACAGGCATGTGGACAGGGGTGAACCGGTGGACATTGTCTACTTGGATTTCCAAAAGGCTTTTGACAAAGTTCCTCACCAGAGATTGTTGAGAAAACTCAGCAATGAAGGAATAAGAGGGGAAGTCCTCCTATGGATTAAAAACTGGTTGAGAAACAGGAAACAAAGAGTGGGTGTAAATGGGAAGTTCTCACAATGGAGAGATGTCGGGAGTGGTGTCCCTCAAGGATCCGTTTTGGGACCAGTGCTCTTTAACCTATTCATAAATGACCTGGAAGTAGGGGTGGGTAGCGTGGTGGCCAAGTTTGCAGATGATACCAAATTAGGTAGGGTGGTGAGAACCACAAAGGATTGCGAAGAGCTCCAAGCAGACCTTGATAAATTAGATGAGTGGGCTCAGAAATGGCAAATGCAGTTCAATGTAGCAAAATGTAAAGTGATGCACATAGGGGCAAAAAATCCAAACTTCATATACACGCTACAGGGGTCAGTGCTATCAGTCACAGACCAGGAAAGGGATTTAGGCGTCTTAGTTGATAGTTCCATGGGAATGTCAACTCAATGCATGGCAGCTGTGAAAAAGGCAAACTCTATGCTGGGGATCATTATAAAAGGAATTGATAATACTGCAAAGATTGTCATGCCCTTATATAAAGCAGTGGTGCGACCGCACTTGGAGTACTGTGTCCAGTTCTGGTCGCCGCATCTCAAAAAGGATATTGAGGAGATAGAAAAAGTGCAGAGAAGGGCAACAAGGATGATTGAGGGACTGGAGCACCTTCCCTATGAGGAGAGGCTGCAGCGTTTGGGACTCTTTAGTTTGGAGAGGAGGCGGCTGAGGGGGGATATGATTGAAGTCTACAAAATTATGCATGGGGTAGAAAATGTTGACAGAGAGACATTTTTCTCTCTTTCTCACAATACTAGAACCAGGGGGCATTCATTGAAAATGCTGGGGGGAAGAATTAGGACTAATAAAAGGAAACACTTCTTCACGCAACGTGTGATTGGTGTTTGGAATATGCTGCCACAGGAGGTGCTGATGGCCACTAACCTGGATAGCTTTAAAAGGGGCTTGGACAGGTTTATGGAGGAGAAGTTGATTTATGGCTACCAATCTTGATCCTCTTTGATCTGAGATTGCAAATGCCTTAACAGACCAGGTGATCGGGAGCAACAGCCGCAGAAGGCCATTGCGTTCACATCCTACATGTGAGCTCCCAAAGGCACCTGGTGGGCCACTGCGAGTAGCAGAGAGCTGGACTAGATGGACTTTGGTCTGATCCAGCTGGCTTGTTCTTATGTTCTTATTCTTGAGGTGTTCCAGTCTTTGGCAAGCCATTGTGTGCACAGCTTCCTGGATGTCATACTGGCCAACCTACAGAAGCATATGCCCTTCCCCCACAAGAGATGAAGGTGGCAACCATGCAGAAGGGTTCATGGCAGTCACAAAAACAGAGAGCTGGTGATTACCAGCAATTGACTCATTGTTCCCCCTCTGATATGTTTTTGGTCATTTTGTTTGTTAGAATTACAGACTGCATGAGCTCCCTTGTTTTGAAACCAGTTGCTCCCATCCCTGTATGTTCTTTTTAATAAACAGATGTTGTTTTGAACACATCTGCCTTCACTGTATAAACCTGAGTGCAGGAACCTGATTGAATACCTAGTTCCGGTTACTGCTGGGCACAGTGGTGGCTTGCTAGAGAACTGGCAATAACAGAGGCCCCTTCCGCACACGCAAAATAATGCGTTTTCAAACCACTTTCACAACTGTTTGCAAGTGGATTTTGCCATTCCGCACAGCTTCAAAGAGCACTGAAAGCAGTTTGAAAGTGCATTATTCTGCATGTGCAGAATGAGCCTGAGTCTGCAGCAGTCAATCTGCAACAATATCAGTTCTGTGGTCTGAATCTCCTATTGGCTAATAAAAGTTCTCTGGTACCTTGGAGGAAAAACTGTGCTGTTGTTACTAAAATTAATTCCTCTATATTTTTTCCACTGCCAAATTCATTAACTATGAAGGAGAGAGTGTCAATGTTTTGTTCTGCACAATAGGTGCAGAAATAGTTTGAATAAGACATAGGTAAGCAGGGAATAATTGGCATTTCTAGCCTCTGCAACATGATTTTAAAATTTTCATTATAACAGAATATACACACATTATTTAACAGAGGAAGCCACATTGCACAGAATAATTAATGCTTTAGGATAACTGGTATGAGCTTCACACTAATTCAACAGCCTAATATTTTTACCATGTTTAATCTGACAGTTGAAATATTTATGGGCTTTATTTTAAGGGGACAGGGAAAATATTTTTTTTAAAAAATTACGAAACTGTTTCTTACTCTTTTATATTCTATACATTGGTGATGTCTCCCAACAAAATTGATTGGTAATCGGGTCACAATAAGCAAAACTAAGAAATTTTTCAAATAAAGCACAAAATATGCCCAAAAAAGGAGGGGCAGCATAATAAATCTAATAAAATAAATAAATTCTTATGAAACTGGTTTCCACAAAATATGCCAATGTAGTTGCAATAAAGCAATGTAGTGGCAAAACAGATTAAACAGTTTCCTAGAAAATAGGTTTTCAATGGTAAGCAGCCAGAAATTTAAATTGAGTCTCTATGGACTATTGATGCCATACACAGCAATCAAGCTGTTTTATGCCCTATTTGGGGGCTTCCCACTGAGAAATTGTCATTGAGGGGGACAAGATGGTGGGCTATATGGACCTTAGTTTGATGAGCGCACACACAACAAAAGCCTTGTGAAAAATCTTCAACCACTCTAACATGAAAAGTGTGTAATCATTTTTTCTGCTCAAGAGTCCTGCAAACTATAAATAGAAGAACTGACTCTACATAATCAACAGTGCTACAGGTTTTAGAATCCCGCCTGAAGATTTCTTTAAGTTCAAAAGAAGTAAAATGTGATCATACACATGAGAAGCCTGCAAGAACTTCCTGGATCATTTCTCTCCAACCTCTCCCTTCCTCCAACATTTTATAATATGTTCTTTTGGGGAATTCTTCATTGTTTAAATAACGTATGCACTTGGCTGAAACAGTGTAGAAAACCACAATACAGTCAGTTTGAACTGTCTGTATTTACAACCAATTCCTTCAGAAACAATTAATTAACAAATGAGAGAACAAAGATGAACAAGGTGCAATCCAGGGGCATACCGCCATAGAGACTTGGGGATACCCATGTCTTCAGGCGCATGTCTTTTGGACATGTGGGGGGCGTCTGAGGCCCCCCGCCATGTGACAAAATGGCGTGCATCAGAGCCACCCTCTGCAGCGCCCCACCCCCCTCCCAGCCTCCCTGCAGGACCTGGGGAGAGCAGGACCTGGCCTGCAGAGACATGGGGGAGCTCCGCAGCAGGCAGCAGTGGCAGTCTACCCTCCTGGGCTCCCTGAAGGCTGGCTTGGCTTCTGCCCTCCCAGGGCCTGGGGAGAGCAGGAGCTGGCCAGCAGGGATGTGGGGAGGAGCTTCAGAGCAAGCAGCGGTGGTGCTCCATCCTCCCAGGCTCTCTGCAGGCTGGCTTGGCTTACCAGGTCATGCGGAGAGCAGGAGCCGGTCTCCGGGGATGCGGGGGGGGGGGCTCTATGCTTTCAAAAGCTCCGGCTTTCAAAAGCCAGCCTGCACGAAGGGCAGGGGTAGGGCCCAGGAGTGGAGCCATGCAGGGGTAGGGCCCAGGAGTGGAGCCCGAGCACAAGGGGCACACGCCATTTCCCCCAATACATCTCTGGTGGGATCTAAAAGGTCAAATAAACTGCTCTGCCTTGCACCTTGTTGTCTTTACTCCTACCTACCTGTGCGGCTTTATTTTCTTCCTAACAGATGAAACATGGTATGTTTAAGTGTTTTAAAATGTGAAAATGAAGGTGGTGCCTTGATCACTATGATTAGCATAGTGATTTTTGTTCTCTTTCCAAAAATGGGGAAGGATACTTGCCAAGAACTCCACTGTACTGCGTAATATATCGTTCTACAAGCAAATGGTCAAACATGTGGAAATTCAGATTGATAGTCTCTATGCCCAATGAAAAAGCAACATTTCACCAAGAAAACTAAATCTTACAGACACAACATAAAAGCATATTATAATGACATACTGTTCCATTACAAGAGGTACTGAGTGCATAATTAACTATTGCTAATACTTAACTCAGCAACTGTTAAGGAAAAAAAATTATTCAAGTGGGATATAAACTATTCACCAAGCTGCCTGAAATATATAAATGAAAATGTCAGAATGAAAGCATGCACTATTCGAGCTATGTTTATGATCCCCTGATAGAAGATATATAAACAGGAAAAAATCACCACTCATTCACTTGGGGCTAATGAAGCAGAACTAAGTTCACATGCATACAATTACTCTAGTGCAAGGCATTTGAAACTTCTCTATTTCATATGGAAATGTGAGGATTTTATGAGTGCCTGCTACATCCAGTTAAGCAAGAGTTAATTGCTGAAGTCACATGCCTAAAATCACATCAGCTTCTAGAAAGATCTGTATTTTCTTCCAGCAAAAGGTGAGAGATAGATACACAGGCACAGACAGACTGCACAAATACCCAGACTGAGCACTTGCATAGAGTTTGCTGTTCCTATATTTAGTGTAAATTCATTTGTTATCTAGTAAAGTTTTATAAACAACTCACTTGCATTTCTGTCCTAGTATTTACTTTACTAATTCATTACAATACAACAAAATGCCTTGCTCAACTCACATACCCTGGAACAAATGGTTATTTTCTCTCCTTTTGCTTCTGTCTCACTTGTAGACTATAATTGGTCCAGACATTTCATTTTTCTTAAGCTCAAGTTAATGTTATGACTATTCTGTCTACATTTCTGAATGTAGAAATATAAAATGACACCTTTTATCAATATTATTAATCAGTTCTATGCAGTTCTATTACAAGAAAATTGGGAGATTATATTAGCACTTTACCAGTACTGCAAGAGTAATTCAGAACAAAGTTAATATTATTAAATTGTACGGAAATACCAAAACCTAAATACCATAGTTTAATAGCAGACGACATGAAGTTTCCAAATTCAGTCCTTGGCTTCTCCAGATAAAAAAAGGATCCATGGTAATAAAACCTTCCTGAGACTTGGATATCAATTAGTCACTGTCCATATACAGAGTAATGGTTGGTTTCATGACTACAAAGCATTACTCAAACAATCAGTCAATCAATCAAACCTTTATTGGCACAATTACAAAGCATTATATCTGTATATACAGTGATTTTAGTATTTGATTCCCAACCAATACATTTGAAACATGATCCCATTTTCTTGAAGCATACTTAAAGAAAATCATGTTCATTTAATTATATTATGGCAATTAACACATGAGAGTGTCAGTTTTGAGTATAGAGAACTTCAAACAAGAAATTAGTAACCCAGAATAGCAAATGAAGGGACACCTTCGTTCTCTGCATGTTCTTTTATATTTCTGCAGGCAGACAACAACTCTCTGTTGGTTAAAGCAAATTTATGTAGTATTGCATAAGAACTGCTCACATTTCTATCATTAACCACTTACTATTGAGACCATGTTTATGATTTTAGCAACTTCTCTGGCAATTGACTTTATCATATGCCAGGTAGGAGTTCACAAAATATGATGTAAAAAGAAACAGACAATGTCAATCAGAACCATGGATAAAAATAATTTCTTTCGATACTGACACGACTTCAGAAAAATGGACTTTTAGTCAATGGATAGCCTATAAGTAATTTATAAACATGCTTTTTCATGTGTACTCATCCAAATGGTAGGGAAGCCTCAACAGGGTACATTTCATTTTAAGATCAATCAATCTATATATGTTTAAAATTCTGTTTCATTTATTTTCTGCCTTTCTCACCAAGATTCCAGGTGGATTTATATTCAGTATAAGTCAATCCAATCAACAGACTGAGATATCTACTAAGCAATGTCACAGGATTGGGATTTCAGAAATCTGAAACAAGGTACAAGCACTAAGCATGCTATGTTAAATAAAATAGAAAGTGGAATTATATAAGTATAAGGCCAACTCCCCCCCCCCGCCCCCATGAGTAGGATCATACAACAAAAAGATGCTGAACTCTGGGGAATAGCAACAACCAAAGCAAAAAATGCTAGCCTTGCGGTGCAACCCTAAGCAGAGTTGCACATTTCTAAGTCCACTGTAAATCCGTAAGGCTTTACTTAGGAATACTGTATATTCTCCATGAAGCACATAAACCTGTGCTTCCTTCTCTGGCTACACACCACCTTTACCCATATAGAGGCCTCAGCCCTCAAAATCTACGTGGGTTTTCCAGGAAATTGTACTGATTCAAATTGAAATAATCAATTTAAACATTTAAATCATGCTAGCAAAAAAAGGTAAATATAACACGAATTAGCTTGGACCATATACAAGTACTGGAGTTTGTACATGCTTCATATGCCACACGTATTACACCTAACATGACTGATTTGCAGACCTGACATCTATAGATAAACAGACTTTATTTATAGGGGTTGTCTCTGGGTGCCATCCCCCCCGTCCCCGATATGCCTCTGCTGGGGAAGGCATTGCTGCTGCGCTGCCATGCTGCCTCTAGAGGGCTTCCAGGTAGAGTGGGGAGGCAGTGAAAAAAAACCCTGGCCACCAGAAAACCCTCCGCAGTTCAAAATCGGGTGGCATAAGTCTCAGGGCAATTCCGGGGGCATTCCTGGGCAAAGTCCAGTGGAAACCCACTAAAGGCGGATCCACCCCTGGAAATACCTCTAGCTTGCCCCCTGCTGTACCAACGGCCAGGTTAAAGCCAGCACAGCTCTGAGGCACAAGCCCACTTCTGAGTCGGGCTTCACTGAACTGTGTGACATCTGCTTGCCACGCTTTTTCCTCCACTGGAGCATTTGCCCCATCAGTGCAAACAAACACCTATTCCCCAGTCCCTTCACACACACCCTACCCTAGATTGCACTGTAAATTAGATATAGACATGTCAGAAACCTGAGGAAAATGTAAACAAAAATTGAAGGAAAGTTTTCCCCACTTTTTTCAGTTTTTATGCTGGAAAAAATGAGAAGAACTGAAAAAAAACCACTCCTGTCAAAATGTTGCTGCTTTAGAATGAGTGAAATGTTTTTAACACAAGGATTTTATTCACTTAAATGTGTAACATGAAATCCTTTATATACTTTATATCTGTAGTTAGAGAGATTTTTTTTCTAGGAAGGCCTTTCACTGGCTGTAGTTTTCTTCTGATCTTAATTAAAAATGGAAATGTTACCTATAAAGTCATTCATATTCTTGGAGCAGAGCACCCAAAGGATTGGCTTTTCCTATACGTTGCAACTGAAGTCGTCTATGGAAGTCTTACTCCAAGTGGCACATTATTTGAGGTGATGTGGATGAGCACCAATGTGCCTGAATCATAATGTCAAAGATTTCCAACTCCTTCCCCAGGGAGATTTGTCTGATATCAAATTTGTTAATCCAACCTTTACTTTAATCCCTGGCCGTTTCCGCATGGCCCATAAATGACAGCCTGGGGGCAGTAAAAACGCCGCCCCCAGGCCGCCGTTCGCACAGGCGCCGCTGCTGCAACGCAGCAGCGGCGACCTGACTCCGCTTCCCTTCCCCCAGGGCGGCGTCAGGCCTCCCTGGAGGAAGCGTCTTCCCGGCGGCGCGGTGCGAACCGTGCCACCGGGAAGACGCTGTCTCCCTCCTCCGTCCGACTCACGATGTCCTCGTCGTCGCCTGCTGGCCGTCGCAGCCCCGCCCACACTGTCCTCCGACCTCCAGGGGTCGGAGGGCAGCGTGGACGGGGCTTAGACGGCCAGCAGGCGACGACGAGGACATCGTGAGTCGGACGGAGGAGCGGGAAGAGGCGGCTCCGTGCGGAGCCGCCTCTCCTGCGGCGGCCTCTGCTTGGCCTGCTCGCACGCTTGCGTGCGAGCGAGCTTCCGCCCCCACGCCGCCAGAACTCTTGCCGACGTGGGGGCGCGAGGTGGCCGTGCGGAAACGGCCCCTATTAATATACGAAATTTGTTTTCCACATCCCACCAGCAATATGCTACCAAGATTTATTCCATCACTGAAAAAGTAAATACCTTATTCCATAGTAAAAAAAGCTCAAATAAAGACCTCTGCAAAGTTAATTTTAAAGCAGAGTTACACATTTCCAAAAGTAGAAACCTTGCAAAAGCAAGTATTACAACCACAGAAAGGGAAAAGTACCAGTTTCCAAAAGGATTACAGAGCAGCCTCCTATTCCTATTGTCCTTTCTATACTGCAAGTCACTAACTTCTCCCCTCCCCAGGATTTCACATGTACAAGCAAGGGAGCCCCACAGTTTCTGCCACTTTCATTCTTCCTCACGCCCACTTGTGGAAATGTTCCCCATTCTCTTTCAAGTTCAACTTGGCCACTGTCAGCATGAAAAATGAAAAAAGCTAACAAAGCACTAGGTTTGTCCAAGGAGTTGTAAGAAAAATACTGAACAAAACTGTTAAAATTTTGTCAATTCTGCAGGGATCCCCCCTGCAGGGATCCCCTCCCCCTCCCTTGCATGCTACCCCTTACTCCCTCCCTCCCTCCCCTTCCCTTGCACGCCACTCCTCCCTCCCCTCCCTCTCCCTCTGCTAAGGTGGGTGGGCCATGTCCAGATGCTGGGGCCCCTCCCTCCCCCCTTGCATGCCACCCTTCACTCCCTCCCATTCCCTCCCTCATTCCCTCCCTGCAAGCAGAGCTTTAAATTGTAAAAAAAGAAGAAGGGCTTATCAAGGTGGTCCACATAGTAGGAGGCAGAGAAATATGCATAACCTGAAGATCCATGGTGGCTTGTATGCTCTACTCTAAATCAAAACTGGCAGGTAGAATTCCTGCCAATAAAAGTCAAGGATGCCCTGAATCATCTCAGTTATTTCAAATGGAATTGCCAATTCTGGGTTGAGAGATTCCTATAGATTTGGGGGTAGATCTTGGGGAGACCAGGAACTTCAATAAGATGTAATGCCATAGAGTCAATCCTCCAAAGCATTCAGTTTCCCCATGATCTTTGTCCTCTGGAAATAAGTTGTATTTCTGGAGAGTCACCAGTCTTCTCCTGGAGGTTGGAAACCATATTAAAAAACCTACGACTGTTATAAGCTTTAGGGTTTGGGTTTTTTTACTCCTTTATTTTCTCATTTGTTTTCTATTTTAACCCTCCAGCCCTCCCCCAACTCTGTCACTTTGGAATTGCCTGCTTTTTGGAATTCAATTTTTAAAAAACCACCACGTTTTATGCCTGGTCTTTTCTTAATGTACTTACCAGACAGCACAAACACTAAACTGGCTGGTTCAAAACTGGACACCTAGCAACCCTAGGCAGCACTGGTTCCAACTTACTTGGCATAGAGACACATCAGGCCAGCTGACTGAGCCTTCCCAGGTTTGAGTCTCCTAAAAACATTCTATCTCATATTTTTTCCTGGGTCTTCTAAGGGTTGCATGAGCTACCAACTGGCATGTTATCAGTATCTCCTATGCTGCTTGGTGGAGACCCTTGTTCTAAAGAGATGGCCAAAGAAAGTTTTATGCTCCTGACCATTTGTTTATTTTTCCATCACTGTGACTATTTTTTATTTCTCTTCTGTTTGGTGGTTCATCTGGATGCTTGTATTAACTATGACTGTATTGGAATTCTGTTTAAATATTTTTGGCTCTTTATTTTTAGTTTCAATGAACCATCTGCTCTTCTATTTTAGAACTTTTTTGTTGATTTTAATTTTTTGTTTTGTTTTAGTGCTGTTGACTCTTGTGAACTGCTCTAGCAATGTTCACATGGATGGAGTAGGATATAAATATCTAAATTCAACAACTGCAACCCCATCTCCCTTTATCTCCAACGTGCTTCAACATTGTGTACCAAATATAGCAGCATTATGTACCAGATACAGCAGTATTGTGTGTCTATGTATCTCTGGGCAGGGAGCCATTGCTCTGAACATGCAACACGAGGAAATTATTCAGTGATCTCTATTAATTCCAGCTTTATAGCAGCAGAAGAACAAGAAGCCAAGCTGTGCTGTTAGGTTAACAACTATTGCTCTGTATTTAGATAGAGAAAGAGAGAGCCAGCCAGTATTGGCCATCTCTACGTCAGATTGTAACCATGATTCCCTTTTACCTTGAAGGCTATTTAACCTTTGGGATGAATCCAGGAGGGATGGATAAATTTTATAATTAATGGAAGGATAACAATAATTTTTCCCAAATTCTCATTTCACATCATTTCTCTCTTCCAGAGCAGTGTTTTGTGGGTGGCAGTGGGAGGAGAAAGGCAGGCAAGTTTCATTCCACCAATAGAACTTTCACCCTGGATCCAACCCTTCACTGCTTCAGCTGGCTTTTCAGTCCAAATAACAAGGCCTATCATGTATTTAAAGTTGAAATATAACAGGTCAATTCGGGGGAGTGGGGGGTTGCAGTACATCCTGGAAGCAGCGGAGGGTTTTTGTGTTTTGTGTGCCTTCTTATATTGCCTCAAAGTCCTTTGGAGGTGGCATGGCAGCGATGCCATCCCTGGCCACAGAGCCCTCCGGATTGGGCTGTAAGAATCACAGCAAATTTATCCATGCATCCATTTTTTATCATTTACAGTTATTTTTAGCCTTCTGAGGCTGAGAGAGAGACTGACTGGTTCATCATCTCCTAGAAAAAGAGTTGAACAGAGATATCTCCAGACCTAGTCCTTAACTGTCCAACATTGGCTTTGAATTAGCCCCGTAATCCTACTTGTTTTCAATAACTGTATCTTCTTTCTTCACAGCCTGGCATCCATGGGACTTACAGCGACTTGGTCTGCTTCTGTTTAGCTTCATCATGATTAAAAACTGATTAAAAATGATTAAAAACTACAAAAGGAGTAGTTTCTAAGAACTGGAGGTCTAATATAATAGCAAGTCTCAGGAGTTCAAATCTATGCAAAAAATATCTACAACTGGGATTGAAAGAGCCCTTAGGAATATGGTACCAATACACTTCCAAGTGCATGAACAGCAACTTTCTGATTTCTTTGTGTGATTTCTCCACACTGCATTGGAGATTATTTTGAAAGTTCTCCAAATTCCGAGACATTTTTTTTGAGGGAAAATGAGAAGGCAAGGCTCCAAAGTCATGCTGCATATGTGAGAGTTCACATTCTGGGTAAACCTGAATTTCAGCTTATAGTTACACACTCAACAGCCATAGCTCTGTTACACTTCTATTTTTAAAAATGGGAATACAATTTCATATAACATATATTGCTACTGGCATTATCTTAAATAGGTATGACACTTTTTTCACTAGTTTCAGAACTTTCTGATCAAATGCAGTTAAGAAGAAGTGGAAGAGCTGGTTTTATACCCACTTTTCTCTCCTGTAAGGAGTCTCAAAACAGCTTACAATCACCTTCCCTTCCCCCCAACAGGCACTTCATGAGATAGGTTGATGGGGCTGAGAGAGTTTGAAGAGAACTGTGACTAGCCCAAGGTCATCCAGCAGGCTTCATGTGGAGGAGCATGGAAAAGAAACCCAGTTCACCAGATAAGAATCCGCCACTCAGGTGGAGTAGTCAGGAATCAAAGCTGGTACTCCAGATTAGAATCTTCCACTCTTCACTAAACAACACTGGCACCACAGCATATAAACTGTGTATGTAAACACCATCTTCAGTAAATAAAAATGTTACAGGAAAATATCAAAAGGGGCAAGGGAAATAAACAGCTTCATGAATTATAGTGCAGGAAAAATATTTTTTTTCTCCTTGTGCTTTACATCTTAGAATCTTGGAGGGAGGGGAAACATTTTCTGAAAGCATTTATGTCAAGAAAAGTTTTTAACAAAAATTTCTAACAAAATGAAACATGTGCAAGTTACAGCAACAGAGAGGAGTATTGATATTTTTGCTTATTTCGAATATTTCAACCCCTGAACTTCTTTTTTAAAAGGAAGAATGCAAAGTAGCTAACAACAGAGATAGAAACGCAAGATGCACTCTAATCTGGTGCACTCTAATCTGGAGAAGTGGGTTTGATTCCCTGCTCTGCCATTTGAGCTGTGGAGGCTTATCTGATGAACTAGATAAGTTGTGCACTCCAACACATGCCAGCTGGGTGACCTTGGGCTAGTCACAGTTCTTTGGAGCTCTCTCAGCCCCACCTACCTCACAGGGTGTTTGTTGTGAGGAGGGAAGGAAAACGAGCTTGTAAGCCCCTTTGAGTCTCCTTGCAGGAGAGAAAGGGGAAATATAAATCCAACTCTTCTTCTTCTATAATTTTTCAGGTAGGGAAACCACTCACTGATCAGGCTTGTCAGATTTTCCTGCCTTTTTTCCCTTTAGGGGCTGAGCAGCTTCACAAATGGTAGCGTTTGGTGACACGAAGCACTTTCTCCCAGCCCAGTTATACTTCCCAGAAGATGAAGGATGCCAACTGACTATTCTTTTTCAGGCACTTCTATCACTAGGCAAACTAAAATATACTGAGGCAGAAGTAAACTTAAACAGTAACTCAGATTTTTTTTAACAGACAGAGAAGGTAAAGGGAAAACTATTAACTTGGAGATGGATGGATGAGGAAAATAAGGTAAGAGTCAAGAGGCAGATATAAAGACACACACCAGTGGCAAAGCTGAAAGGGGTGGGGGATGCCGCGGCCAGGTGTGCACCATTGGCAGCATGTGGGGGCGGACTGGGGCGCTCATAGGCAGGTTGTGTGCCAGTTTTCTCTCCCTCCCTCCCTCCCTCCCTCTTAATTACAAGAACTGGGCATAGAAGTTTAGAGTTTTTGATTTCTTCAACATTCCACTTTTTATGGTTCAGCTCAGGTGCTGGTTTCAGAGTTGTTTCACAGATTGCACTGCTGACTCGTCATCTTCGAGTGCTCTCGCCCTCACCCATGTGTCTTCAACATGACATGGGCAGGGTCGAGGGCACTGGACAGCAGTGAGGGGGTGGAGCCAGGGGGGGCAGGGCATCTAGAAACAATTTGTCTCCGGGCACCATTTACCTCCAGTACACTTCAGATACATAGTACTCTCACACACAGCCTTCCTAGTTAGAAAAACCCTCAAAAATAAATTATAAACTCTCTACTGAGGTAAAGCAAAGCAAATCCTAATACTTCAGACCCACTGGTACTCTGGAACTCTTCTCTCCCTAGAAGATATTCCTAACCTAATTTTAACAAGCCTCTTCCATTAAACTCTTCCCACCAGTACACTTTGACAGTGTATGTGATTGCTTTCACCCAGCACACAGGCTGTTGATAATAGCTCCTGTCGCATACTTTGACAGAACTATCCCCTCAGAGATATTTAGTTTTCACTCAGTTAAGGTAAACAGCTCTTAACAGCAGTCAACACAGCAGAAACCATCAAGACCATATGCCCTTCAGAATCCACTGACAAGGGAGATAACCTCTTCTTCCCCCCCTCTTCTCCCCTACTGTTACTTGCCCAATCAAAGTATAGGAGGCCACAGCCAATCAGGCATCTCCAATGTTCTTAGGCCTTTCTGTCCCTCTGAAGGTAAACAATATTTTACTTGGACAAAACTGCACTTTAAAATCGAACTTTCTCTGCAGTCCGTCACACTTGCCTAGTATCTGTTGGGTTTTTCTTTTCATTCTAGCATACAAGAACTGAGAGAATTTTCAGAGGGTGAAACATTTTATCAGTGTCAGTTAAGTCAGTTGACTAAAATCTCTCTGTCTCTGTGTATGAATTTCTGTGACTTCAGACATTGTTTATTCTCCTTGAAATCTGAAACCTGTAATCTTTCAATGTGAAAAAGAGTTACTTGGTGTTTTTAATATGATAAAGTAAGTACACTAAGACCCCTTCCGCACACACAAAATAATGTGTTTTCAAACCACTTTCACAACTGTTTGTGAGTGGATTTTGCTATTCCGCACAGCTTCAAAGAGCACTGAAAGCAGTTTGAAATTGCATTATTCTGCATGTGTGGAATGAGCCTAAGGCCCTTTCCGCACGGGCCATATACAGTGCCCTGGGGACGGAAAAAAGGCTGTCCCCAGGGAGCCGTTCACACAGGGAGCGCAGCTGCTTCGCAGCCACGCCGCCTGAGCGGCGCGAAGCCACTGTTTTCCGACCTCACTACCCCAGCAAGGTTTATGGAAAACGTCCCCTGGCCTCGGCGATGTGCTGGAGGGCCGCAGAGCAGGTAGGTCGACCTGACGACGGCGCAGCACAGTGCCGTCGTCCTGGGAGGTTCTGGGGTTGGGTCGGCATCATGTACTCCGACCCAACCCTTACCGTGGCCGTGCGGAAGCGGCCTAAGTTTCAAAAGTTCATCTAAGGGAAAGGGTGACTTATTTACCAGAGAAGAGTAACCAGCTGGTCTTAACCAATGCAGCAACTTAGTCTCCAAACTTCCCTGCCTACTCTGTTTGGGATCACATGGAAGAAAGAAAAATTTACAAATCCAATTTGAAATTAATTTTTTCTTCAGTATCAAGTGTGTATTCTTTCTGGGACCAGACAAAGAGGGAGAATACGTATTCCAATCATGCAACGTTAATTTTTTTTTAATATATTAGGATTTCTTAAAAGTCTGCAGTGGTGCACATGTAGTATATATCTGAAATTCTGCAGAATAATAAAGAAGTTTCCGTGTAAAAGACAAAAAAGAGTCAAGAATACCATAGAAGATTATTTATATTTATATGCTGTGAGGTGACAACTAATCACTACTACAGTTAGGCAGATTGTATGGGACTCATACATGCATAAATGACTGTAAACCCAAATGATTAAAAAGTGACATCCACCTCAAATATACATCTCAGATACAAAGGTGAGATATAAATATTTTAAGTAAACACAGAATATTTATATCTGTGAGATGCTGAAATTTGCTGACCTGCTCCTCATGAACCTGATCACCAAGGAGCTTTGAACACATTTTTCTGTACAAGTTCTTGGGGGCTCCAACAAACATCTTATCCCCCTGGGATGAAACTGAGAAAATCAGCTTTCAGTAGAGTCCCAAACAACTATTTTTTTTTATCGACGTCAGAGATCCTTCATGTTTTTTAAGCCTTTCCAAGTGGTCACTCTTTTACAGGACACATTACCTGGACATATAGGTATGTCAAGTTAGATTTACATTTTTTTAACTTAAAACAGGTATTTTAATTAAACAGCAAATTAATTAAAGATTATTTTAGCCTAAGTCCATTGAAGTCAATGCCTAACTCTGCACAAGACTGCACTATATGGCTCTCTGACCCAGTTTATATTGTGTATGAAAATAGACATGGATACAGATTCTAAATGGATTATATACTAACCTAACATCAGTCATGTTCCATTCACAAGCTGTGCTTGTACCTATCACCCACAAATAGTGGTTTGTGATGTCAGAATTAAGACTGCCTCTTGCCAGGGCATCTCTCACTGGCCACAGCCCACCCTTGCTCCAGTAAACAACTGAGGAAAAATGCAGGAGAATATCCTGTAACATCATTTCTGCCCACATAAGTGAAAGTATATCACCAAGTCACTGGACACTAGCATTCATCCAAAATTACAATTTTACTATAGAATCTATGATTTTATTATAGAGTTTTGTGTGAATACTGCAATGTCTGGAAATACAGCTGTATCACTTAAACAACTGGAAATGAAAACATGACTTTTCAGAGCACTATTTGGTGAGTCTCCACAGCCAAGAAAAGAAAAACCATACTCTATTTACTTAATAATGTTTAAAATTCGTAAAAATGAGAAAGAAAAAGGCAATAAATGAAGTGCTTGTCTCCCCTTATCATTCACAAGAGAATAATAGTAGAATTCAGACATGTTAGGTAAAAGGGGATCTGAAACAAGGAACAAATATTAAGATAAAGATTATTAAGATAAAGGAAATTTTTTGGCTTGGACTGTATGTCTTGCATGCCTTCTGTACAGAATGTGAGAATAGGTATAGTGGTTCATTCCAATTTAGCATTCCATTATTCAAGCCCTGCTAGGAAGAAAAGTTATACTGTTATTACCCTCTTTAAACTCCTTTTAGGTATTTTAACTAAACCATATATCAGTATGGCTCCCAGGCTACAACTTCCCTTGAACTCCAATTCAAAGGTAATACATCCCCAATGGGGCATATCTAATTTGTTATTTCACTTGATTTGTCCCAGAATGGCAAGGAAGTGACACAGATACAGTTAACAGAATGGCAAGAACGGCAAGGAAGTGACACAGATACAGTTAACAGAGTTTACCAGACTTGTAAAATAGTGGGATTGATCAAAAGAATTTTTGTAGAAGTTGTAATACAATATGTCTGCTGATAAAGCAGCTCAGTCATAAAAATACAAATGTGACCTTAATGCTACAAAAAAAATTTATTGCTTGGGAATATTACTGGAAAAACTACTTTCGCAAAATGGGTCCATCAGATCATAAAATTATGTTGGACTAAGTCAGATTTTCAACTTATGTTTGAAGGCATTTGGGATCTTGGATGTGCTTTATAACTTAACCCTGGATCACATTTCTACTAGATTTGTCCCAAAAGATTGTCCCAGTTGTACTTACACATCTTCAACAGACTTGGCAGACATTTATGAAAGTTCAACATTCAACGGATCTGTACTGTCGAAGGCTTTCACGGCTGGAATCACTGGAGTGTTGTGTGATTTCCGGGCTGTATGGCCATGTTCTAGTAGCATTTTCTACTGATGTTTTGCCTGCATCTGTGGCTGGCACCTTCAGAGGATGTGATGGCAGTAAAGCAAGTGGAGTATATATATATATATACATACATATATATACATACATACATAATCAATTAGTGAGTTAGTGTGTGTGTGTGTGTGTCTCTCTCTCTCTCTCTCTCTCTCTCTCTCTCTCTCTCTGTGGAATGTCCACAGTGGGAGAAAGAACCATTTGCCTGTTAACAAGTGTAAAAGGTACAATATATATCTCTGTGGAATGTCCACAGTGGGAGAAAGAACCATTTGCCTGTTAACAAGTGTAAAAGGTACAATTAGCAAGCTTGATTTGCATGTGTTTGGTGGGATCCACCCATTTAGCATGTGAGTAACCATGAAGATAGCATAATCAATTAGTGAGGGCATCTGCATTGTAGTAGCCTTGCCTTTTGATCCCTTTGATTGCTTACTGCCTAGAGTGGTGGGTGGTGTTCTGGGTGGTGTTCATTAGCCCTTTGACTGCTTACTGCCTGGAGACATCCTTTGTCTGGGTGGTGTTAATTAGTCACTGTCTTGATTCTAGTGTTTTTCAGTACTGATAGCCAAATTTTGTTCATTTTCATGGTTTCTTCCTTTCTGTTGACACTGTCCATGTACTTGAGGATTTCAATGGCTTCTCTGTGTAGTCTGACCTAGTGGTTGTCAGAGTGGTCCAGAATTTCTGTGTTTTCAAATAATATTCTGTGCCCAGCTTGGCTTATCACGTGTTCTGTGATTGTTCATTTTTCCGGCTGAATTAGTCTGCAGTGACTTTCATGTTATTTGATTCATGTCTGGACGCTGCATTTGGTGGTATACTTGTCCACAGCTGCACAGTACGCGGTAGACTCCTGCAGAAGTTAGAGGATCCCTCTTATCCTTTGCTGAATGCAGCATTTGTTGAATTTTCTTAGTAGGTCTGTAGATTGTTTCAAGGTTATGTTTCTTCATCAGTTTCCCTATACGATCAGTGATTCCCTTGATATATATTAAGAACACTTTCCCTCTGGGTGGCTGTTTTCTTCTTACTTGTGGTTTGTTCTTGGTTTTGCAGCTCTTCTGTTGTCTGTAGTGGAGTAATCAATGGCCCTTCTCAGGCATCCTGTGAATATCTCAATGCAAAGAAATCTAGCAGTAAACTAAGGAACTGCAAGGAGAAATGGTTCATTATACCTTCAGCTAGAATCTTGTTGTAGGTTCTGAGATCACTATATGTATCATAGTGAGGTAGCAGAATGCCAAGGAGGCAGAATGGATTGTTACTTGAATGAAGTCTGAAGGGAAACAAGCACATTTTTTGAACTCAGTAACAAAGATGCCAATATGGTGAACTTAATTACATGAAAATGAAAAAGTAGCCTGGTTTGGAAGAACATTCCTTTTTTTAAAGAAGGGAAGGGGTTTTTTTAAAGGGAAGTTTTACTTGGGGAGCATGAAGAATGTGACTCTCCTCACCCAGAAACTTTGGTACAGTGACAAGAGTCAGGCAGCGGGCTACAGCAGGAGACAGGAGACATGGTCAGTGGATACAGTCCATGGTCAAGCACAGATAGTTTCAAGTATGAAGTGTCAAAGCAGGAGACAGCAAATCCAAAAGGTGTGGCCAGATCCTGTCTAGAAGAGTCAGGTTTGCAAGAGTCCAATGTTTCACATGGCTACAGTGGCAGACAGACAAGCGACCTGTTGCTCCCACATGTCTCTTCACAGCCTGTTTAAAAAGGGAATTACATTGATATGAACAGATAAGCCAGCTGCAGTTAATCATGTTGTTTCAGAATTCCCAGCCTAGTATAATTCATCTGCCTCAATGCTGCTATCTGAGATTGATCTCTACTGAGCCAGAAATTTTGTGTTTCTTTGCCTCTCCTGAATTTCACATCTTAAATACCACCTTCACTGCATTAGAGGCCCCAGTTACCACAAAGGTGAGACTGCCAGTTGGTGGCCTTCAGGTACAGCTTGAGTTCCTGAGCTGTAGGGCTGAGGGAAGGGCACAGAGCAGCTTCTGTCTGAGACTGCTTCCCTATTACAACTTCTGCTTGTAAGTTCTTCTCTTCCATCAGTCCTGGGCTGGAACTGACCTTCTTCACCTTCTCCTCATTTGAGGATGTGTCAACAAACATATAGTTTCTTTTGAGACCTCAGGATTTTTCTGTGTCATTCTGCTATCATTTTCTGTGTTATTCTGTGTCACATATAGAGTCTGATAAATTTCAGCATTATACTCAATGATGTGTATTACAAACACATCACAGTGGACTTCAGTTAATTCCCTCTCACCTCCATTATTGCTTAACCATCTATTGCTTAACCAGAAGATTATCTGATGACATACCATTATGCTGGAAGCTTGACCAAATGACAAATTTATCTTAAGACAATATTAATCCATAAAACAGGCAACATCCAGACAAAGTGACAAGTGCTTAAATCCTATTAACATTTATCAAAAAATGGCCGATTACACACAAGGTATCTGCTGCATGATGGGGGCAAATATACATTGCCACAAGATTTCTTGCACAGACGTATTTCCTCAAGCCCTGTTTTCTCGTTCTATTCTCCCTGCAGCAAGCAAGACCACTTCTAGCACAACTTTAATTTTTGTTTCACAGCCAGAGAAGGCAGATTTGCAAGTGAATTCAGCTTTACTGCAGACCTCTTCCTTCCACCCACAGCCAGCCCACCTAGTCTCACCTTTCCACTCCCTTGCACTGCTTTGAATGCTTCCTCCTCACCCTCTGCAATTGTTCTGTTGAGTTTGTTGTGTTGGTTTTTCCATGGGATGCATTTGACCACTGATTGCTGCTAGAAAGCATAGCTATTGTCTTGGAAGCAGATTGCGGGGGGTTTTTTACACCCTGCTTAAGAAATAATGGAGGATGGCTGGGGGCAGCCTATTTGGGAGCCAATAGAACTGGATCTCTTGGTTCAGTCTACTTGAAATTTGTGGGTTGTTTAAAGGACAGGAACCAGCTGATCTGCTGCAGTTTTGATGGCTATACCAGCCACACAGAATGTTTGCTCATAGGGAACAATAAATGTTTATTCATAGGGAACAAAAATTCTAGAGTTTGTAAAAACTCAAATCTGAATACCATACCACAATTTAGTATTGGGAAAGGGAATGGAGTCCTGATCTCATCAAATCCCAGAAACTAAGCAGGGTCAGTACTTGGAAGTGAAATCTCCAAGTAAAACTCTGCAGGAAGACAATGGCAAACCACCTCTGTTTAATCACCTGCCTTAAAAGCCCCTTGCAGGGGTCACCATAAGTCAGGTGTCACTTGACAGCACTTTACACACATGCATTTGGTATTGGGAATATCAGGAATACTGATATTCAGAAACATTTGTAGTGCAGTCTTTATTCTTTATTTCATTCAAGGTGTTCAGCAGTTATATCTAGCAGCAGCAAACCTTTATTGGCTTAGACAACAGTACAACAATAGTAAAAAACTGATTAAAAACAAATACAATACAGGAAATATGTTAAGTGGAAGGAAAACTAATGGCATTTAGTAATTTCCAGGAGAAAGTCTGCCACTATCATACAAAGAGAAGGATCAGGATTGTCCAGCAAGTAGTGTAATCTAAATAAATCGGGGAGATCGGGTAAATGTAAAGGCGTAAGATTCACATACTTGGATCTGATTTCCTTGAATCTGAAACAGTGTAGTAATTGGTGGGCCAGAGATTCAACTGAGCCATCATTACATGGGCCCAATCTTTTCAGCAGTTATATCCAAAATATTTCAAAATAATTCACAGACAGGCTGCCAGTTATACCCTGTTTCATAGCCTTCATCAATGTATGAAATTCTACAAGACAAATACTCCTCAATACTCATAAGTACACAAAATAATTTGAACATACCAGACTACCACCATGGATTCACTCACTACATTGGCCCATATAAGCTTCTCAGCAATCTTAAGATCTGCTGCAAGAGCTCCTTGTGTCTTCGAAACAATCAAAATGGCACTGGTTGTTCAATCAATGTCCAAATAGGAATTGCACCAGGTTTTAAAGAGTAAATTATGAACAGGTATGCTCAGCTTGTTAGTCCTCAAAACTTTGAGGAGCATTAGTTTGAAGAGAATCCATAGAAAATGCAATGACTGTATATATATAAATATTTTACTGCATGCTAACAATTGCAAGAAATTATTGACTTAATTCTTTAGATTCTACATTAACATTATGTTCACTTTACATATTGAGGTAAAATCATGATTTATAAACTTTTTATCAAATGATCATCCTTCACCATAAGTAAACTATTGTTGGTCAGTTTCCATCCCAACATTGCCTCCAGATATGTGGCAGCCCAGGCCATGGTCTTATGCCATGCTTTTGAGTGACATCAGCCCATGGAGCCCAATGGAAGGAATTTTGGTAGCGGGGAGGTTTTGTTTTGTATTTTGTCTCACCACAACACCAAAAGGGCTCTGAATTGGGCTGCTAGTTTCCTGTGACTGTATTATAAGAAAAAAAAATGTTCCTGTTAAGTATACAGGTGCTCTACAGTGCCAAATAAAAGTGACACAGGAAATAGTTTATTATTAATTTTGGTGGATCAATATGGTCAATTATTAATTTAAATAAATAGTAACAACTGCTCTGCCTACAGTACATATCGTTGGACAATCTGATTTGTTCCTTCAAAAGGCAGGATCAATTGAAGGGCACATTTTTCTTCTCTTTGTTCTTTTCCATCAATTTTAATGGGTGTAGAACATCACTCACATCTAATATAATGAGACAAGAAGATGGATGAGTACATTTGAAGCTACTAGTCACTGGACAGAAAACATCCTGAAAAAAGTGACTCTAGAAGCTTACAGGGTTCAATAATGAAGCCTGGACAGCAGAAGAAACTACATTGTGTTATTTGATAGTCACACTGAACAGAATCCATTTTCTGACAGTATTCATCATGTTAGGCATTAAAAGGTTTTTTTTTTCTATTAGACACTATCAAGTAATGTTTTAAGTCCAAGAAAATGAGACAAACTAAGAACAAAGAGATTATGCAGAGATAAATGGCAAAGATGCTATATATTAAAACAAAACAACTGCTAAATAGCAAAGTCTTATAGAGTACATGTCTGGAATTTGAAATATACTTCAACCATGGAGCAGGTATAAAAAGAGTTTTGACAATTAGATGTTTCACACCCAGATAATAAAGTACAACACAAGAAAAAAAATCTTCTTTAAGAAGTCCACCTCAAATTACAAAAGGTACACAACACCAAAATACTAGCATTAAGGTTGTCCATTCAACCAACAGAATATAAACAGGTAATTAAACAGACAAACTGTGCCAAAAACTTTCAAGTATTTAAAGCATTATTTATTAAAATAACAAAACAAACCTCTTATAAAAACTTAGAGTGCAATTTAGGCATATGTATTCAGGAATAAATGTCAATGAAATCACTGAACATTATTACTGAATATTGCATAGGATTTGTTAGGTCAAATACTTAAGGTATTGAACAATGCATAATTCATACACTTGGTAAATGACAAATGATTATGTTCGTTCTATTACTGCTAGATAGCACAATGAGACAATTACAAAGCTAGGTTTCTAGCTGTACAAGGACATTCTTGAATTTATGGAATATTTTATAGTGGTCAAGCAATAGGTAGTCAATTTAAACGTAATTTGCTTAAAACTAATACAGTGTACCATTCTCTCCTTGGAGTGGTTTGACCTGCAGCCCACAATAATGATGGACTACAAGGCTTGTATCTGATCTTCATAGGTCATCATCTAAGGTACTATGAAGTAATGGAAAAAAACAATACTTGGCATGGAGATCTGTTTCAGCCAAGTTTATTCCACACCATACCTTTTGGAATAGGTAGAACATGCTCTATATACACAGAGTTATCACCTCTCCTGTTCCACAACGGAAACCAGGAACTAACCACACATAAAACTTGTATATTATCCTTGAAAAACAACAATAACTTGGTTTTAAATTGAAATCCAAATTTAATATAAACACATTAAAACTATATTAACAATATCTTTAAAGTAATCTACAATCTTCTGGAAGTCACTGTAGTATAAACTACTTACAATAGAGTGCTTAACTTTGACTGGATCATGCCCCTACTCCACTATATAAAGAACAAATACCTGTCACAGTAATAGGTGTGCCCCTTGGTTTGATAAAGAGTGTCTAGAATTGAACAAACAAATTTGTGTACTTTACCAACAATATAAGAGGTTCAGAAATCCTGTGTTACGTAACCAATTAGCTCAATACAAAGCTACCCTTTATTCCTTAATGCAGGAGAAACAGGTCCAGTATGCACAGTCCCAATGGAATCGCCTCTACCAAGCTGTAATTTCTAATGATTCTAGACAGTTTTGGGCCATGACGAACAAACTAGACTTTACTAAACTAGGGGCAACCTCCTCTATTCCACCTGAGGTTTGGACTGATTACTTTGCGAAGCTGTTTCAAAAGGATGAGGTCAGTAACACCTATCAATTCTCTCCATCGTTAGATATCTCTAAATGGTTTGTTACAACTCAGGAAATCATGGACCTAATAACTGAATTGAAACCCCGTAAAGCCTCTGGTCTGGACATAATATCTCCAAAGATACTAAGGTTGCATATAGACTGGTGGGCACCTCTTTTGGCTAATCTATTTACCCAAATCAATGACTCAGGTCATATTCCTAAATCTTGGTTATCTGCAGTCATTGTACCCATCTACAAAAAAGGTGACCCACTGGATCCTGCCAACTTCCATCCAGTTAGTCTAATATCAGTTATTGGTAAAATACATGCAAAGACACTCTTACCAAAACTGCAGGCCTGGATGACTCAACAGAATGTTATTGGCCCTGAGCACATAGGGGTTACCAGGGAAAATCATCGTTAGACCATGCTATGCTTCTTTCACATCTCGCCAATAAATAATCCAGAAGCCCAAGAAGCAAACTTTATGCTGCCTTCATTGATCTGAAGGCAGCTTTTGACACAGTTCCTAGAGAGCATTTGTGGACCAAATTGGTTGCACGAGGAATAGATAATAAACTCCTTTATTTAATAAGGCAACTCTATAATGGTATAAACTGTAGAGTAAAGTGCTCGCAAGAAGGTCTTATGACCGATTTCATTCCAACTTACAAATACCTGTCTCCAGGGATAAAGCAATACATTAAAGCACAATATATATTTACTGGGAAATACATGCTGCTATTCTGAGGTGACCTTGCTGCTTGGATAACATCTGGTATTATGGCTTCTTCTTCTTACCTCTGTGAGTAAAAGACTGTCACTAGGAAGACACGGATTCCAAAGTTTTACTGTTACCAATAAATGGTTTATTGAAGGAACTAATGCATGATACATGCTAAATATATGATAGATAGGAAAGGGAATGGATATAAGAATTCATAGAAGATGCATTTGACTAAAGCAAATAATATGGAACTTTTTTGCTGTCAAGTCACATCTTCCTCATGGCAACCCATAAGTTCAGATGTGGTTTGCCATTGCCTGCCTCCATGTCATGACCCTGGTATTCCTTAAAGAATCCCATTCAAATACTTGCCAGGCTTGACCCTGCTTAGTTTCTGAGATCTGACAAGATCAGGCTACTGTGGGATATCCAGGTCAGAGCATGAGACACATAGGCTGAGAATACACAAATAAGGTATGAATTTACAATAAAGTTCTAAACCAGCTTCCAGTAGATCAAATGGGTAGAGGAAAGATTAACTATAAATCTACTAGTCACCTAATTGATGAGTTCTCAAAATATTACTATTTAGGACTCTATCTACCAAATATCATGAACATTTATCCTCCTGAAAGGAACCAGTCAATTTTGCTGAAGTTTGGATGTCTGGGCATTTGTTCTGTGGGCATCAGGTTCACCTTCACATTCAGCAACATTGGCTGGTTCCTTTCAGGAGACTCACCAGCAGCCCTGTGGGAAATAAGTGCCCCCACCCAGAGCAAGGCCCCCCAGACCCCCCGACAGAGCCAGCTGGACATAACAGCAAACCTCACCCCATCCCACACCTCCCATTGCATTTTTGTGCCACTGCAGAACCACGGAGCATGGGATGCATGATTGGTGTGTTCAGACATGTGACCAGGGTCATGAGCTGTGATGTAATGATAATTTTGGGGTGACCAAGTGGAAAAATCAAGAGGATCCATTAGGATCTGTGCTTTTTTAGCACATTTTTGTGCCACTGCGATGCCACAGAACGTAGGATGTGTGATTGTTGTGGGAGGGGTGGTAAGCAGAGGCACTGGGATGAGAAGATGGGGTGGCTAGTACGGGCACTGAGAGATGAAGGGGGTGGCTAGCAGGGCAAGGGGGTGGGCTACCTTTAATTTGAAAGAGTCCACCCCCTCCCCCGGCAAGTGCCTGCAAGCTGGAAATCTTTAAAGAGACTCCGGCTTGCAGTTACTGGCCGGGGGAAGGTGGGGTGGACTCTGTCAAACCGCAGATTCCCGGCTTGCAGGTGCTCGCCAGAGGAAGCAAGGGTGGACTCTCTTCAGTTTGACAGAGAGTTATCCCCTCCCTCTTCCCCTGGCAAGCACCTTCAAGTTGGGAATCTTTGAAGAGACTCTGGCTTGCAGGCGCTGGCCAGGAGAAGGGGAGGGATGGATTCTCTGTCAAACTGCAAAGAGTCCACCCTCTCCCCCTTTCCCCGGCCAGTGCCTGCCAGCCAGAGTCTCTTTAAAGATTTCCAGCTTGAAGGTTCTTGGTGGGGGAAGAGGGAGTGGACTCTCTGTCAAACTGAAGAGAGTCCACTCTTGCTTCCTCTGGCGAGTGCCTGCAAGCCAGGAATCTTTAAAGGGGCTCCGGCTGGCAGGCGCTGGCCAGGGAAAGGGGGAGGGGTGGACTCTCTGCAGTTTAACATCTCTCCCCCTTTCCCCAGACTCTGAATTCCCAGCTTTAATTAAAAAATAGTAAGTCTGTAGCTTTTTTCCTCATAAAGATATGTCGTTTTCCTTATATTTCCACAAGGGAAGAGACTAGATAATTTTTTTTAAATGAAAGTTTGGAATGAGACTATTTTTACAGTGCTCCAGTGATAGATTGATTTTTGGTGCCATCTGGAAAAAAACGAAATCACTATTCTATAGGGTTGAGGGAACAAGAGTAGTTTGACTGTGTCAGTCCAATAAATGAACAGTGGACTGGAAGTGGGTGAGACCAAGGCAAAGAAGCGAAGAGAAACATTAACCATGAGGGAAAAGTCAACTCAAAATCAGCTGTTAGAAAAAATATCAGGGTAAAAGTGGTGTCAAAAGAACTGGAGGAAAAACAGGGAAAACAAAAGATCTGGAGTGAAAATTAAAAAGACAAATATGTGTGTGGAAATCAGAGGATAAATCGCAGCAGTAAGAGGCCAGACAAATCAAGACAATCCATGCAGAAAGGCCAATATCCTTGCAATCATTAGGGTTGGATTAGGGAAAAATATTATAACACATTGCTGGTGGGAAATTAAACTCCCAGTCATGGAAACATCAAGACACAAGCCACCATCCTGTTGTCTGGACAATATGGAGACCTTCCCTCTGCCCCATGCAGAATAAGAGCAACAGAGAAGTTTTGTTTGCTGTAAGTGAATTTTCACATTGGATTGCCTATCTGGTACCATGATATCATGTTTTGCACTGCATGATTCCTGGTTTATGACAGTTGCAAACAAAGATTACTCACAGTAGCAAATATGAGCAACAACAAAAAAATGACAAACTAGGGTGCAAAGTTCCTTAAAGAATTTTTTGAAGCCACCAAAGACTACTTTTTCATGGCAAAAACTGAATCTTATGGAAATTTGGGACCTCACTCATCTTTACTCTTTACATTATCTTGCCATTTAGAATCTATATAGTGCTTTTCATTTGTAAATTATTTGATAATGAGTATTCTGTTTGCTTTCATACCAACTTTGTGAATTAAGTCACTTTTATTCACATTTCAGAGGTGGAGACTCTTGCTTATACATGACCAGATAGTGGTGTGCAAGTAAAAATATAAATGGGTTTAGCACAATTCTGCTTCCTCAAGACCCTGTGCAATACCTAGCCTCCCAATATATTATATTGCCCAGAGATCGGTTGCATAAAAATTTTCACAAGCAGAAACACAAGTTGGAAAAACAATAATTTGGACAGGATGGGTGGCTACAGAAGTCTTTTTTTCTTTACTTCATTTACAATTCATTTTCTCCCCATAGGAATCTAAACCATTCCCCTGTCCCCCATTTATTCTCACAACAAAGTAGGTTACAATGAGAGTATGTAACTGGCCCAAAGTCTTCCAGCAATCTCCCAAACGCAGAGTCAGGAACCTATATCTTTAGGATTCTAGTCCAACATCCTACACCACAATGGTTCTCTAATTTTTATTGCATTTCTAATTGTGTAAGTACTGTGGCACAAGCTAAAAATCTGTGTTTGATCCAATCCGCTGAGTCCAAAATAGGATTTGATCTTGAATCCAACTCTTGTAGATCAAAGTTCAGCTCTAGAATCAGAGGTGGTCTTTTTAACACACACACACACACACACACAGCAATTAAAAAGTAAAATATACAATTAAAACAGTGGTAGGTGAGTGCAGTAATTTCACTAAGAAGTTTCTCCTCAACAGCATCTAAAAAGCCTTTTACATCATTTCTTTTCTACCGAGCTACAGTTTCTTCTAGGCCAGAAAGGAGATTCAGACAAAGAGTCACAAAGTAATATACCTCTCTTCGCTGACATGGGTTTCATCTACATATGTCTTTCTGTTCCAACATGCATGTCCTAGGCAACCTAGTGATGTGGGAAGGAGTGGGAGGAACTAATAAGATTTTTTTTTATTATAGTGCTTGAATGATACCTTAGTCTGATAAGTGCATCAATACAGTCATTTTTGTTGTTATTTTGGTACTGAAAACTGGAGAATTCTTTTGTGACATCAGCTGCTATCCAGGAACACCTGACAAAAATATCCTAACATGATTACAAAAAAAGTATAAATACCAGAGCAAAATCAGAAACTAACTCACAGATCCCTGCAAGATCAACTATACTAAGACACATCATTGCTCTCTTTAAATACCTTTATCAGTGACATTTCCCCCACACAACCCAGGATGCAAAAGCTGGAGTTCTGACTGCACAATTGCTCTTCTGGAAACTCACTCAGATTCTTCTAGGGATTATACTTTATCAGGTAAATACCAGGGTTAAAGCGAAAGTGGCTATTCATTTTCTCTCTGTCATTTCTTTATCACAAAAGCTGCAACTCCAGCCAGAGGAGGAAACAAGTAAAAGAATGAATGCCGCAGAAATCCTCTCAACAAAAGACAACTGCTTTTGAATCCTTAAAAAGCTTTAGTATTTAATGTCATTTCAAGAAATTCACCAAATGTACTTAAAATACCCTCTAGCTCCCTATACAATTAGATATCCTTATGAAAAATCTAGAGAGAGCTTTCATCTGTTTTCAGAGCTCAGCCTTGGCTTCTTTGATCTGATGCTTTGCAATCCACTGAGCTATTTACATTTTGTGTTTTTAGGTGTCTGGCTATTCACAGCCTGAAAGCGGGGTGGGGGCAAGATGAGAACTGAGACTTCGTATACTTTGTATTGGATATGAAAGCTTTTGACTTCTAAATGGAAGGAAAGTGTTCCACCTAGAGTCCATTTTCTGTAGCTGAAAGCAACTGAACAGGTTACCTGCAAATAAAAATTATTTTTAGGATTGTTGAAATAGTCACTGCTACCATGAAGCAGAGGTATTGTCCCAGTCATAATTTCCAATGTTAATCTCCTTTCTCCCCATCCATGGTGATAAAGAGAGTCATTTTTATATTTAATTAATTCAGAAGATCGTTTTGGAAATGGACTAATGAGGCTCTGATCACATTACCATGAAAATGTACATTAATGCATTAATGCTGCAACTAAGAAAGATGTTTCATGTGTAGAGAATCCACTTTGTAATTAGTCCACTGTGAAATGAATCACATCAGGAAGAATTTGAAAGAGGTACAGTGTAGAAACAGTAGGCAGTGGGTATTTAGCAACTGCTGTGCCAACAGATCACCAACATTCTAAGCTGTTTTGTCCTCAGCCCACTGTCAACAGTGCAATCAAAAACTGGAAATGTTCAGACTCTGTCACCAGTGTCATGTCAAAGCAAGGATGAATTACAAAACAGGAAAGGAACAGATGCTAGAATGCACTGAACTTTCATCTACTAGATTTCCTTAGCAAAAGCCCCCCCCCCCCCCAAAAAAAAAGAACTACCCCAAAATCAAATATGTTCTTAGTGGGACTTGTGCAAAATTGCAAGGTATCATGGTAACCATTTTTATCATCCCTTTCCCTTTTTTATTATGATTACATGCTAGGCAAACATTTTAGCAGTTTCAAGTAACATTCCTAGTGTTAGGTCACCCCCAGTGAAATAAGTATATGGTAAATGAAAGTTGCACTCTGCCTAGTGGTATAGGCAAATAGCATAAAGGATGGAATGAAACCTGGTAAATGCATCATCCATTCAAAAACAGAAAACTTAAATCACTCTTCAAAACAATTTTATTGCTAAATAGAGCAGCAGCTATTAATTGAAAACAAAAAAGAACCCCAAGTCTTGTTGTCTGTTACTAAGCAATAAAACTTCTTCCAGTAAGCTGAACACACCTGAGACCAAAGACCAAAGATAATTCCTAAAAACTACAGAAGCATCAGTGTAACTGACAGAGGATCCAATTACCAAAATTAAAGAGGCTATCTATACACACTACAGACATGGTTCAATGCAGGTCAGTCACTGAAAATTTGGCAAAAATGCACAGATATGGTAAAAGAAGCACACAGAAAGTCATTTAGGGTAGGATGAGGAACCTAAAAAATAACTAACCCAAAACATGCAAAAGCATGCATGCACATACACACACACACAGGGAAAATAAACATCCCTCTTTTTCAGTAAGTTATTTCCAAACCAGCACAAAATTCTTATCCTGGAACTGATAGGAAATAGCTTCTGCACTCACCTGAGAAACTTCATACAGCAGTTTGTAGTGTTCCTCCCTCTTCTGAAAACTGCACAGATTGCAACCCATTCTAATAGGAAATAACGGGAAAGGAATGCTCCTAATTTCCCAAGGACTGAAAAGCAAATGCACTGACAGGGAAGAACCCTCCAGACTTGACTACTGATTTTCATCAGTCACTCCAATGCAGGAACACAGACACGGCACTGTTAGCTGGAATCACAAGCCACGGTAGTATGTGTTAGCAGCATGCTCTTCTTCCTCTTCTCTAAGTATCTTACACTCACATATACACACAGACATACACAGAGTTTCATCTGAGTTCGCAGCAACACTCCCCCTGTCTCTGCATCAGTGCACATGACTACACAGATTCCAGCTCATGAATATTAATAAAGCCTCATTGATTATTTATGACAGAACGTGTTAGCAGGGGAGGGGTGTCATCGCTGCTGTTGATAACAGATGAATATTCACTAATTAAGAAGCAAATGTAGTGTGGTTAAACAAAATATACGTGTCACTAACACCTTGGTTTATTAAGAACAGAGGGCATGCAAATACTTTATGCATGGTGCCTTCAAGATAGATCATTCATTGATTAGTAATTTCTAGGAAATAGCTTGGGTCAGAGCAGGTCACCACATTGGTCAGTTACAGTTTATAGAACTTGTTTTCAAATACTTTTTAATTTTTTAAAGTTAATGTAAAAACTGGCCTATTTTTCTTAAAAGCTGAAAAAAACAAGAGAGGAAAGTAAACAAATCCAGATGGTTGTACTGTGCTCTTGATTTGCACAGCATTGCCAAATTCATTGAAATACTAAAATTGGAAAGATAATTCCAATGCTTTGCAATATGTGGCTGTATTATTTTTTTACTATTAGCTAGATTTTTAACTTTCTTTCTAGCTAAAGCTGTCAAAAGACATCATGTGTGTGCTATGCACATATTGTGCTATGCTTTCAGTTTGTGCTATGTACATATTGGATTAGATCTAGAGCCAAATTTTCACCACAGCTCTTGCACAAGCAGAAACACAAGAGAAGGACACAGTGGCCACTTGCATGCTCAGTTTCATTCCCACTAGCAAAAGACTGCACAACCAACTTCTCAGCACCTTAACATATAGGGAGGAAAGGGGTACATGTTGCACAAGATCTCGTACAAGTGGAACTGCAATAAGACCTTTTATATTTCTAGATACAAGACATTTACTGGATACATGCTGCTAGAAGTACTGTATGGTATATGTTCAACCCTTCATAACTGTTGAAACTTCAGTCTCAGTATATTTAACTTGGATGCAACTCCATTGATTCCAGTTGAACAATTCCCACCAAGTGATGATTAAAATTTAGGATTCTAGCCTGATACTAACCACACTCAAACATGTAAAAGCAAGGATAATGGACACATACAGCCCCATCCAAAGGATGGGTGTATGTGCAAATCTACCTGTGGGAGCAGCATCATACCACACTGGTGGATTTACCCTCCTCCGAACACTTACCCTAGCAAAGGAACTATTCCACCAGCATGCAGCAGCTGCCATCCTCCCCAGCACTGAGATGCCACAAAGGATCTCAGCACCCTGTGTTAGCATCTCAGCACCCTGTCGCCACCATCAGCATAGCAGGGGCAGACTGGGGATGTGACCAGGGGAGGAGACAGTTGACTTCCTCCCAGCATTAGCCTCATTATGCCAGTGGCTGAGGCTTTAGATTTACACCACCAAAAAGGTGGCATAAGTCTATTATGCCCAATGGAGGCTTCTCGGGGGTAGGGAAGCTTTTTTCGCTTTTCAAGTCTCTTATGCTGCCAGAAAGCCTCTATAGGAGTGGTTGGGTGGTGGCGCAGCTGTGGTGGCATGGCCAGCAGCCTGGCCCATTGAATGGGGCTGATAGAAATAGTATCCCATCTTTGGTTTGCTCCCCTGCAGGCATCCACAAGTGCCTTTAGGGAGGAAAAAATCCTAGACATACATCTAGCAATGGTATACTGTACCTAAATAATTCCAAAGGTAGTTAGACTAGCTCTAGGCAGATGGCATACTGTCAAGCAACACTGATGTGGGAGGGAAAAATGGAATTGTACCCACTGGCTCTGCTCCTAAACACAACATATTGATCAGGATTTTCAAAATGTTTTCAGAAGCTGAATATGCATGGATTATGTCCATGCAATCTTTATCGCTACACTATGTAGTTTGCATGGAGAAAGAATACTGATATTTGATATGTTGTTGGATTATAGATATATTGTTATGTATTATTGTTAATATACTGATTTATTATCAATGTATTGGATATAGTATGGATTTAGTTTGATGTACATTGATGTATTGATAGTGCTGCTGTTATTGTCCTTATACATTGCTTAGTTAGAAGTGTTTAAGTCACCATCTGAAATTTGATTTTATTTTGTCCTGTGTATTCTATTAATATTACTGCTGTACACCATAACACAGTTTGTCAAGTCAAATGCAATCAGGAGGGATCGCTTACACCCAAAATATCTATCTCCAAGGGAGTAAAACAAGGCTGTGTCCTTGCACCAGTTCTTTTCAATCTTTATTTAAATGACTTAGCAAGCGTACTTAAATCTGTAAATTCACACTGGCCAAACTTAGATGGACATCCAATCCCCCTATTGCTATATGCCAACGACGCAGTTTTGCTGTCGTATACCAAAATCGGCATGAAGCGACTCCTAGCAACCTGCAACGGATACTGTACAATCAAAGGCCTGACACTCAACTCTCAAAAATCGAAGGTTGTAGTGTTTTCAAAATCTTGGAAGCCATCCCGTTGGATGCTAGGAAGACATTAATTGGAACAGGTGCTTTAAATATTTAGGAGTGCACCTCCATTATAGAGGGGGTTGGGCCAGCCACAGAGACCATGCTGTTACAAACTCCATGGTCAGTGTATCAGCAATCTTACGCTTTTTCTATAACAAGGGCCATCAATTTGTGCCTGCAGCATTAAAAGTCTTTAACACCAAGGTGGCCCAGCATATATGGAGTCCCACTTTGGATAGGCTCCTGGCCCAACACAGCACAGCGAGTACAATCTCGCTTTTTATTTAAACTTTTGGGCATGCCTCACTGCGTGCCTTACGCCACCCTGTGCCTCGAAACTGGGCAACATCTCTTAGAGACAAGAGCATGGCTTGCCACGCTTAAATATTGGCTGCGCATCTGTTTCAACCACGATGCAGCTTCCTTGTCATATAAAGCCCTCAAGACTTCCTGTCACTCGGAATGGTGGAGCATTGCTGCTTGAGGGAAGTAACTAAAGGCCTCCCTGCCATTCCTGGAATAAATGAAAGTACATACACTTTTTGTGTGGGAAAAAGTTGGCCATAGCCATTTTATTAACAAAAATTGGTTCAAGGTAAACAAAGCGTAAGGCGCAGCATGAGGGTCTGATCTGTGTGCTGGGCAGCACGAGTGCTGTCCCCCAGACACCTAAATTTTTCTCAGCACGCCTGCTGATGAAAAATTATCACACGCTGGAGCAGCTGTGAGATTCCAGTCGGGCGGTTCCACTTCCTGAAGACGCTTAGCTGCCAGGGGCGCAAGCCATAGAAGCCCACGTCTGGGCAGGTTACCCCTTGGCTTGCTCCACCCCAAATCTCATAAGGAGGTTCCAATAAAGTGTGTATTTTACCCGCTGACACCAAGCTAAAGATCAGTCCCTGATGCGCAAACCGCCAACCCTCTAACAAAACAGGCATGCATTAACATAAAGCCAAACAGGGAGAGGTGGGTGGGCAACAACTGAGCTCCGGCAAATGGGGAGGTTGTAGGCCAGGCCCAGCCTTATAAAGGCTGCCTAGGCCCACCTCCCCACCAACATCAGGGCGCCCAGCGTTACTGCTAGGCGCCCTAGGGCCCGGAAAAAACCTCGCGAGCACTTGGAAGCTCGCAAGGCCACCAGGGAAGGTGGCAGCCACCAAGGAGGCTGTCCCTTCCCCATCAGCAACGGCGGCTGTGGTAAGTCACGGCCGCTTCTTTATAGAAACAAAAATTAACAAATTAGGTATTCTTTGGATTATCTGGCCATGCTACCATCTAAAGAGACTTTCCAACTTCTGAGGAGAAGGCTGTTTGACCAGGAACATCAGATCCTACTCGAAAAGGCTTCCAGGACTTGCTCTCCTTTAGCTCTAGGTATCACCTACATTGGTAATAAGGGGGCTCAATACCTGCACCAGATAACCGTGCCCAGGCTCCGTAGAGCAATGATGTTGGCCCATTGCAATCCCCTTCCATCAGCCGTATCAACAGGGAGATTCACTAAAACCCCTTACCGCCAAAGGCTATGCATATGCAACAGGAATTGTGTTGACTCTATAGACCATATTATACTGTATTGTCCACTTTACACAGGACCCAGAGTCAAATGCTTGTCACCTCTGCTACTCAAAAAAGAGTATGCATCTGACTTGCAAAAGATTACCTTTCTGTTGGACAGCTCCAGTAGTGATGCAAACGATGCAGTCACCAAATTTTTGGATTTGTATATAAAACAGCGCTTTAGGAGCAAATCCTGAACATCAGCCTTCTCTACCTGTACATTTATTTTAGTTTCCCTCTACTTGGTTAAGTGGATCTGTGTATATAATGTTGTTATGCCAATAAAGGTTCTTTGTTGTTGTTGTTATTACTGCTGTAATGTATTTGTTTTATTATGTTGTTAGCCACCCTGAGCCCTTCAAGAATAGGGTAGGGTATAAATTAAAATTGAAATGAAATGAAATACACATGTAGGTTCTGTTCAGATGACCTGGTCAATGAGCAAAAGTCAGATGAAGGGCTTATAATAATTCACATATTGGGTTCTACCATCTGCACAGAACTAAAGTCAACTGTAATCACCCATGTTGAAGTGAAGATTTATGTCAATAGTCAGGTCAGAAGATTTTTCTCTCCTTCCACCAAAAGTTGACACTGTACTCTCAGCTGTTTTTCTGGAAGAAACCTTTATATGTAGGAGCCGGTATACAACCTGCTGCTGCATATGAGGATCTTTAGATCTGACTCCATATAACTGTATTGGCAGGACAGAAAAGAAAGAATAAATGAATAACTTGAATATTTTCACTGAAAGTAACTTTATTCAAAGTATCATCTTTAGAAAGCCTGTAGCTTATTTTGCACAGTGGGATGTATATTTTAGCATAACTGGGGACAGGAATACAGCCTTAATGTGAATATGAATGGAAGCAATTACATATAGATTCTTTATTTTTAAATATTTAAAAAGCTTTTGTTCATGCTTGCCTTAAAGTCTAATTTTACCATTTGTCAATTAGATGTTAATAGTTCCATAGTTCTCACCATGTGCATAAAAGCAAGGACAATTTCAAATTAAGCTTACATATTAAAAGTAGTGCAAATTCTTCACATTTAAATCTGTTCATTGTATCATGTGTTTTAGAGCATTCAGTTGGTTAGTGTCCTACTTAAAATTAAAACTCAGTCCATGGCAAATACATCACTGTTTTCCAGGACTTCTTTTGTTTCTAAAGGATGTCTAAAATATAGACGGTTCTTGTCCTGACACTTAATAGAACGTTAGGTGGAATTTGATGAAAAATAATTATTATGTGCTTTACCAAAACACATAATAGTTTTACCAAAAAAAAAAAAGACAATATACTGCTGTTTTATGCTTTCCAGAAGGGCTTTGTAGATTTTTTTAAAAAAATCAATACCAGAAAATTACCCTAATGAGTACTAATTGTTAACAAATTGGCTTTACATCTAGCAGCACATCAAACATCACCAATGCAACATGGTAAGCAGATCTACAATCATGCATAGCTTATCATTCCTTCCCCTTGGGATGTAACAATCTGATTTTCCAGACCTTGATTTTAACCTAAGATGTTGGATCAAAGCCGAGTAGCCTACATGGAAATGGCATCATTACTGTCAATACAGTTTATTAGCAAAGGTGTATAAGAGATCAGACAAATCACACATGAAATGATAACATTTAAATTCCATCTCTCTTAAACAGAAATTGCGTGTAAAGGGCCATAAGCTCATCAGTCCTGAACCATTACAGGAAAACTGTGCATGTTCCAAATTTCAGAACCCAGCAAAAGTTTTCCATTGGGCATAAATTGATTTCGATTCCTCTATTTTAACTTCACAACATCCCTGTGAGATAGAGTAGGCTGAGAGTGAATGACTAGTCTGAAGTCATCTTGCAAATTTTGTGGCAAGTGGAAGACTTGGTACAGCTGCCTTAAAAAGTAGTAAAAATCATTATGCATAGTGCTCAGAGTATCTTACTACACTGGGGAGATCCAGTACAAATCTCCACTCTTCCATGAATCCCACTGTATTACCTACCTGACAATGTTGTTACAAGAGAGGAACACTACCCTGAGCCCCTTGGGGAAAATGGGACCTGATAATTCAGAACAAGACAGGACAAGAGAAAAGAGAACTGAACAGAATACAGAAATGCTTGGGGATATGGGTAGAGAAATGACAGTGAATTTCTATTTATGCTTGATGTAGATGAAGTGGGAAAAAGATGAGATGGGTCTGATATTGCAGCCTATGAACATTGTTCTCTTTAAGTGTGTGTGATTCAGTGATGATTGTTTACACACTTTCAAATATCACTTGGCTACTGACTGCCACTGATACACAATTTTTGGACAAGAACAAGGGGCCAATTCAAAAAACCTGAATAGTCAGATAATAGTTTAAAAAGAGAAGTTATAGGTAGGGGACTTCCGTTCATTCTTGGGGATCTGACTTTTATGTTAAACTCTAGAAAATTATTAGTAGAGCCCTGGAGTATACCACTAATTGAAGGTATTAACTCTATTAGAATCATAGAGTTAGAAGGAACCATATAGGCCATCTAGTCAAACCCCTTGTTCAATGCAAAGGCAGCCTAAAGCATCTCTGACAAGTCTTCATCCATTCACTGCTTAAAGAGGTGAGGGGGAGCTCACCATCACCTAAGGCTGCTGATTCTACTGCTGAATTATTCTTACTGTAAAAAAAAAATCCTAATATCCAATTGTTACCTTTCCACCCATAATTTATGTCCATAATTGCAAGTTCTCTCCACTGCTGTTAACAGGAACAGCTCCCTTTCCTCCTCTAAGTGACAGCCCTCATGTCCAGAGGTGGGATCCAACCAGTTCTCATCACTTCTCTAGAAGTGGGTGTCCTGCATGTCGAGAAGGGATTACTAAAGTAACCTCCCTGCCCAATAGGGACTGGAGGTGCGTGTATGCAGCGGCGCCACTGTTTGAATCCCACCACCATCGGAACCTGTTATTAAAATTTTTGGATTCCACCACTGCTCATGTTCCTCTCAATGTCTTTTTCTGCAGATTGAACATTCCTAGATCCCTCAGTCTTTCCTAATAAGGCTTGGTTTTCAGGCTCCTGATCATCCTCATATTCGGATTTCATCTCCTTCCAATAGTTTACCCAGTATTGAATCATTTGCTTTTCTCTGAAGTCCTCTATATTATAAGATAGTGTCTTGTTTAATCCACATTAATGAGTAAAGGGGAAAAGATACCTGTGATTGCAACTAGAAAAAGTTACACATGGGGATTAGTTGGTAGAGTTGGAGTCATAAGAATAAGACTGGTAGAGGGATATGAGCCATGATTTTTAAGAGTAGGAGTGTTGACAGAGTTAAGGTACGAATTAGACTGAATTTTACACAAGATACATGTTGTGTTTCAAAGTCACTGACTTTATGAGGTAGCAGAAAAAATCTATGAACATTTTATGCCCCTGCCTCTTTGTTTGAATCATTTTTTAAAACCAGGATCTTCATATAAATAGAGAAAACAATACCTATAATATTAGAGATTTTACATACTATGGAAGACTTCATAGATATGTAAACTGAATTTAAGATAGAGAGATAAATGTAGATAAAACTCTGGCAAGAAAAATCACGTTGTCATTCTTTGAAAGTATACTGATAATTTTTATTACATGCAAAAACCCAGAAAATGCAGCAGCAACTTTATATTCTTTCTTCAAATGTTTATAATTTGATTTATCATATAAGATACACGTATGCAGAACTTCATTTTGTTGATAATAGTAATAATGTATTCAATTAAAATATTTTATATAATGAATAACATCTTCTACTAATTTGTCCATGCAACATTCTTCATTAGTTGTTTGCTGGCTTGTTTAATTTGTTTATCCTTGCAAGGCTGGTTCAAAAGTTGACAATTCTCTTCCTTATAAAGTATAAATATACATGAAAGAGGTTGCAAACTCTGAGTACATTGTCATACATGATATATGCTTATTTTGATTCTTATGCATGAGATAGAAAGCTGAAATTCTCTCTGGCTTCCAAACATGTGTAAGTACTATGAACAACAAAAAAGAAAACACATACATATGTGCCCCATGTCACAACTTTCATACTTTCTCCTCCTGTTTTGGAAATTTGTCACATTTGATGTGGCCTTTCAATGACAATATGAGCAGCTCTGTTCATTTATCAAGGACCTGCCCTTGGCCTATATACTTGGCCAATTTACGTTTTATTTCTACAGCCATCAAATGGTCACTGACTCCAAGGCTGAGAAGATTTATTTCTTAAACCATGTTGTAGGACATTCCAAATTCCATCATATATGCTCACTTGCATAACCTTCATGTGTAAGAATGCAGAGGTTAGAAGTATATAAGTGAATTAAAGACTTCCCTGGAAAATGGTACTCTGCTTTCACAGCATAAAAAGATATTAAAACACAGTCAAACACTTTTTATTCAATACGTAATTTAAAGAGGTATGAATTATTCAACTATTTTTCTGATTGAACAATTACTTCCCTATGTCATCTGTAGTGGGTTATCACCTCAAAGGTCCGCTGAAGCACAAAGGCAAATTAAGAACCAACTGAAGAAAGAATTGCTCTGACCCAGGCTATACTGAACTTGCCAGCTTTCAAAAAGCTAAACAGGATTGGTTATAACTTGAATGAGAGACCACTAAGGAATACCAAGGTTGCTATGCAGAGGCAGGCAAAGGCTAACCATCTCTGAGGCCCTACACTTACGAGGCAGGAATACGGCACCACCCTAGAGACTACCAAAACGCATGATCCCACGGACCCCGTTCTAGAGGCAGCAGCTGCTTTGCACCCTTGCACTGCCTAAACTCCGCCCATGGCGGTGTGAAGCATGATTTCCAACCTCACTTCTCTAGCGAGGTTTATGGAAAATGGCGGCTTGGAGCCGCTGCTGTGCGAACGGCAGCGGCTCCAAGACGCCTTCCCTCCCCCCATGTCCAGGCGACCTACCTGTCCTGCAGCCCTCCGGTGCGTTGCCGAAGCCTGGGGACACGCCCCTTCTGCCCTGCGATTCCAGAGCGGTCACGAAGGGCAGGGGGGCGTGTCCCCTGGCCTCGGTGATGTGCTGGAGGGCTGCAGGACAGGTAGGTCGCCCGGACATGGGGGGAGGGAAGGCGCCTTGGAGCCGCTGCCGTTCACACGGCAGCAGCTCCAAGCCACCGTTTTCCATAAACCTCGCTGGGGAAGCGAGGTTGGAAAACGGCGGCTTTGTGCCGCTCGGGTGGCTTGGCTGCGAAGCCTGGGGACAGCGTTTTTGCTGTCCCCAGGGCGCCGTATTCCACCCGTGCGGTAAGGGCCTCAGAGATGGTTTGCCTTTGCCTGCCTCTGCATAGCAACCCTGGTATTCCTTAGTGGTCTCTCATTCAAGTTATAACCAAGATTGATCCTGTTTAGCTTTTTGAAAGCTGGCAAGTTCAGTATAGCCTTCTGTCGCCGTGCGGAAACGGCCTGAGTGTCTGTTGCCTTGAAAATGCTATGGGGTCACCATAAGTTGACCATGACTTGATGACAAAAAAACCCTTGCATTTCTGAAGGATACAGTTTAATTGCTATAGAACATAACTTTAACATAAAAAGGAATATGCTATAAACAGTGGCTAGTGCCACAGTCAGTCAAAATTAAGGGAGCTTGTTTTTTTCTTTAATATGTATTCATGTATTGATATGTACTTATCCCCCAGTCTGTCATGGAGGCCTGTGAGGTGATCTTGGGCCCATCACAGCCTAATCTACCCTCACAAGGTTGTTGTGGTAAGAATTAAGTAGAGGAGGGGGAGAATGTTCTGAAAAGCTACTTTGTGTCCCCACTCTAGAAGAAAAGTAGGATATTTAAAAAATCATGAATCTATTTTACTGCTGTAGAAAAATTAAACAAAACTTAAGAGAACAAACAAAATTATTCTAGCATAAACATTCATGAGTCAAAGTTCTCTTCATCAGATGCATCAAGTACCCATACCAAGCTGTTATTTATACTTAAGATTACAAAACAGCAGAAGGGCAGGAATGGCAAGTATTACAAAAAGGTGTCAGTTTGAAACAATAACCAACAACAGAGAAAATCTTGCATTCAGGGTCAGTGAGGACCACTAGCTGATGAGCAGAAAGTCAGAGCTAAACAACAACGGAGTATTAAACCATATTATTCATTAACTGTGAAACATCTTAAATAAAATCTTAAAGAAAAGATGAGAACAGTACACTGAAGAACTATACAGCAGAGATTAAAGGATGACGAATTATAGAATCTTTTGAAGCAGAACCTACGCTTTTAGAAAGTGAAAAGTTGCGTTGACAGCAAATGAGAGAAACAAATTACCAATAGAACTATTCTTAGCCACACAAAAGGAGTCTATCAAAATCTTGACATGAATATGCCAACAAATATGGAAAACAAAACAACAGCCAGCAGATTGAAAATGATCAATTTACATTTCTGTTCCCCAAAAAAGGGGGTACCAAAGACTGCAGCAACTATTGGACAGTCATGTTAATTTCTTAGGCAAGCAAAATGATGCTCAAAATCTTACAACAAAGACTGTTACCATATAGGGAATGAAAAATGCCAGATGTTCACACTGGATTCAGAAAAGGAAGATTCACTAGAGATCATATTGCAAATTTATGTTGGTAACTAGAACATATGGGACAATTTCAGAAGAAAATCAGTTTGTGTTTCATATATTACAGCAAAGATTTTGATGGTGTTGATCATGAAAAACTATGGTTAGTATTAAATGAGTGTGTCACAATATGTGCTTGTTTTGATTAACAACCTGTACTCTGGACAAGAGGCTACAGAATATGGAGAAACAGAATAATTTCCAACTGACAACAGTGTTAGACAAGGATGTACTCCATGTCTGTCCAATCTGTGTGCAGAACACATTATAAGGAAAGATGGATTAGATTTAGATGAAGATGGAGTGAAAATTGGTGATGGAACATTAACAATTTGAGAAATCTAGATGACACCACAGTATTGGCAGAAAATAGTGAAGACTTGAAACCACTATCAATGAAAGCTGAAATCGAAAGTCCCAAAGCAAGATTACACCTTAACATCAAAAAGACAAAAGTAATGACTACTGGGGAATTATACAACTGTAAGGTTGATGATGAAAAAATTGCAAAAAAAAAAAATATTCCTTGGCTCCATCATCAAACCAAAGGGAGTCTGTAACCAAGAAATCAACAGGAGATTGAGACTGAGAAGGTCAATCATGAAGAAACTCAAAAAGTAAGGATGTCTCAGTTGCTACTAAGATGAAGATAACTCATGCCATAATATTTTTGGTTATTGTGTATGTATATGTAGACAATGAAAAAGTTGACAGGAAGAAAGTTGATCCACTTGAACTGTGGTGTTGAAAGAAAGTTTTATAGGCTGCCAAAAAAACCCCACACACTCAACTAAGTGGGTTCTAGGTCAAATCAAGCCTCTCCCTAAAAGTTAAAATGATCTGAGGCTATTGTACTTTTGACATATTATGAGAAGATAAGAGTCACTGGAAAAGACAATAATGCTAGGAAAACATTATGGCAACAGGAAAAGAGCAAAACCAAACATAAGATGAATTGATTCAATTAGGAAACTATGACCTTCTGTTTACAAAATTTGAGCAAGGCTGTTAACAAAAGGATATTTGGGAGGTCATTGATTCATAGGGTCTCCATGACAGAAGTGACTTGATGGCAACACACACAGGGAATATCAATCAAGGGGGAAAGACAAGTATTTGTTCAAGTCAGGGGAAGAGATTGTACTGAATTTCTTGATAAATACTAATTTAATTTTTTTGTGTTGCATTCTTCATTTGATGTTCTTTTGTAGTTTGCATCAATATCTGTTGTAGAATTGTTTTTCTACTTTTTGTTATTAGCTATCTTAAGGATGTCTCTGGAAAGGCAACATATACTTTTCTATACAAAAAAAAATTCCTGCCCAAATTCTTAGATCTCCAATTGTTATTGTATCCCTGATGTCACCAAGAGACAGAAGCAGCAGCAGATGTAGCCTTTACACATGCATATTTTTTTCAACACCAAGGCATGTCATCTTAGGGGCAAAATCACAGATGAAATTGTGAAGGGTGCGGAGAGAGGAAATGGAATTGAACTAGAGTTGATCTTTCTTGAACATACACAGGTAGAAAGAAAATGCATTGTTAGAGAGTAGATGCAAAAGCAACGCAATCAAATATAATAAGATTCAGGCGTATTCTAGTACCAATAAATTCTATGAAAGCAAATCGTATGAGCTGTGCAATAGGTGATCAAGAGACAGTTTCAATAAGTCCTAGTGGAAGTTGTCCCTAAGTATCCTTCTCTAGCTAGACCAGAAACAGAGCCTTCCCTTGAGGGGTTGCCTGTACAGTATTCCCAAGAGGAGAAGAAGGGAAGGGGGAGAAAAGGAGAGTACTGGCAAGGAGGAAGAACATCACAGAGTTCACATTCCTTAAAGGAAAGGAGGGTAGACTGGAAAGGTGACTGAGGGAAGCTGGGTGTAGGGTAGTAATATATGTGCAAAAGAGCTTTCTTCTGTCACAGTAACGAAATAACAGACTTGAGATAGGACTGGATCTACAATACGAGCTCTGGAGAACAATTTGAATGACAGTGTGTATCTTTCCTCAACCACAGAGAAACTGAAACTTTGGCCGTTTCCGCAAAGCCACGCTGGGGGTTGGGTCGGCGTACATGACGCCGACCCAATCCCCCCCGGGATTGTTTGCACGAACGGTCCTGGTAACGAAAGGGAAGATGGCGCCGTGGAGTGCTGTCATCCAATCGACCAACCTTCTTGGCGATCGTCCGGCACGTTGCCGAGGCCAGGGGACACGCCCCCCTGCCCTGCACGGCCGCTCCAGAGTCGCAGGGCAGGAGGGGCATGGCCCCAGGTCTCGGCGACGCGCCGGACGGTCGCAGAGAAGGTAGGTCGATCAGGCAAAGGGTGGAGGGATGGCGCCTTCCAGCCACTGCCGTTCGCATGGCAGTGGCTGGAAGCTGCCGTTTTCCAAAAACCTTGCTTGGGGAGCGAGGTGGGAAAATGGCAGCTTCGCGCCGCTGGGGAGGAGCGAGGGCGGCACGGCTGCGAAGCAGCTGCACCGCCCCCCCCATGCAAACAGCTCCCTGGGGACAGCGTTTTTGCCATCCTCAGGGCGCAGTATTTGGCCCATGTGGAAAGGGCCCTAGAGTCTACATAGGGTAGGTTATGTGTTTAGGTGGAGAATAGAGTCCTACAAACACCAGTCATTAATCATGGCTTGTCTGTGGATCTGTGAGCCACAGAACAAAACAGTTCTGGGTGTGCAACAGCTTTTTCATAGGGAGCTGAATGTTGGTTTGGGAAGTACACCTTAACTGCGTATAGGCCAGATAACGAGTCTCTGGTCTGATACAAGATGGAGTATTCTATAACTTAGGGTCCTGCAAACACATTGATTATTTTAGCATCACTTTAGTAACAGAGAGAGAGGACAGAGAGAGAGAGAGCATACATAGCACAGCTTTACAGCTTTAATCTGATTTTAAATTTTCTCATTATTTGAATTCTAAAACCCAATATAGTTTATACCGTAATTTTGTATGCCATTTCTGAATTGTATAAACAACATGTGATAGCTAATATGTACTCATAAATTATTACTCCTATAAACATTTTAATTGGAAGTGCTGAAACATTGATGACATTCTTTTAAAGATTTTTAAGTGAAACAATTAACAATCGCTCATAAGAATGGGACTGTAATCCAGCACATAGTACGCATATATAAATCTCATTGCAGTAGGAATGGAGGCCTTGATGAACACTAGTATCACTTGGTTAGTTAACACTAGTATGTACACCCATGTTTCTGAAAGGATTATACAGGAAAACAATGGTGCACTCAAAGACAAAGGGGGACAGGATAAGACAATGTATGCAGGGAAAGGAAGGTGATGCAAGTGTAAGATAGATGTACCATATATATTCATGTATAAGCCGATCCGTGTATAAGTCGAGGCACCTAATTTACTACAAAAACCTGGGAAAACTTATTGACTTGCGTATAAGCCAAGGGTGGGAAGCCAGGAGGCAGAGAGAGCTCCTTATTTGGGCAGTGACTCCTCCTGATGTCACTGCCCAAATAAGGAGCCCCCTCTGCCTGCCGATTGGCTGGGCTTCCTCAAACCCAGCCAGGAGGCAGAGGGAGCTCCTTATTTGGGAAGTGACTTCCCCTGATGTCACTGCCCAAATAAGGAGCTCCCTCTGCCTCCTGGGGTTTGAGGAAGCCCAGCCAGCCAAGTGCCTCAGAGTTCCCCCTTTACCCTCTGAGGAGGGCAGCAACAAGAGGCTTGTGTAGCTGCAGGGAAGTCATCACGACCACACCCCCAGCCTCAGCAGAGGCCTAAAGAGCCGGCTGGTAAGCGGTAACTCATGTATAAGCTGAGGGGGCATTTTCAGCCTTAAAACAGGGTGAAAAAACTCAGCTTATACGCGAGTATATACAGTAATATGATGTCCAAACCTCACCATTGGAAAGGCTCCGGATTTGAGCTTAAAAGTTTTCATTACGCTATACCAATCAGTTATTTTGAGTAAAGGGGCAATCAGTTTATTCTACTATAGCCCCTGAATGGAATGTTGACTTTCCAAAAGGCCGACACATGGATATGTCTGGGAAATTGCATATTTGCCATGGAGCGGGAGATACATGTATGGAAGCCTGTTTCCACGTATATATGGATAAGGGCATATAAACCTAACTGACTTGTCAGGTTCAAAAATCGCTGATATTTTATCTGACTAAAAAACAAAAACTACCCAGACAGACATGGTGGTACAGCACGGCACAGAAGTCAGACAAGAGTAGAGGTGAGCTTGTGGCCAGAAAGCATGAGAGACACATGGCAGCCCAGTTAAGTAATGGGATGGGGGCTGGGCAGACTCAGGCATTGAACCTTCTTATCAGATCTGCCAGACACTCCCACACCCTGCTCAGTCCTTGAAAGAGCAAGGAGCCATGCTGCCAGTGCATAGCTGTTCTGGCAGCCTCTCTCTTCACACTAAACTCCAGGCTGCAAACATGGCCCTAGGTAAGTCTGGGGCTGGTGCACCTGCTGCATGTATAGTGATAACACTGTACCACACATTCTCTTGTACCACACACACCTTGGATCTTTTTCTGCTATTGTCTTCCCTCTCTTAATGCTTGTGATAAGCATTTTTAAAATGACAAGTGACTTCGGTGTGTGTAAGCACGCACAGACTATTTTAGAGAGGGGAAGGAATGTAAACAGGAAATATGATAAACAGATTCTGATATCTCACAAGACTTACTTTTTTAAAGGCTTAAATAAGATATAGTGGATTTTCCTGTCATTAAAGTTCAAAATTGTCTCTTACGCTGTGAGTAGGGATGTAATGAAAAGTAAGTTGCTTGACAAGATGTACAAGCATTAACATCATTGCCAGTTTTTTGATAAGATTCAACTGACACCAATATTTCAATATCAATACAGTCTAGATCTCATATGTGAAGGTAAAGATAAATAAAAACATTTTGTTCTTTCATACCCTGTTTTGACTTTTTGTCACTTTTAAACTAATCTGACACTGTACATGGGGCTGCAAGACAAAATTCAGTTTCCAGCTAATAACTGAATAGGTTGATGGATGTATGAGTAGCACAAAGCAATTCAGCAAAGAGAAACTGTGCAAACAATTTAAGTGTCTATCAGCTGGCTAGTTGGATTTAAAATTACAGTTTGAAGGTACATCAACTCTATTTCTTGATAGTCATTGAAAAAGTATTATGAGTACCATTAGTCTGTCTTTTTTTTAAAAAAAAAATCCTGCCATGCCCGAAGACAATTCTGTCTCCTCTTCTATAAAATCCTCACAGCAAGCAAAGGTTTACTTCAGCCATGATGTGGTTTTTCAAAAACTTCATCATTGCCAGTGCACCTGCTTTCCAGAAGATCATTAGGTATAAATCCCAATGTACTCCAATCAACCTTGCTTTAGTTACCCTGCCGTCTGCTCTAGAAGAAAAATAATATTATTAGATGCTTTTTTTCTGTCAAGATTGGCTGGTGTTTGGTTACTGTGCCAGCTGTCTGAGAGGTGCTTAGGTCTGTTCAATGCTGACCCATCTTATTGTCTGGGCACAGCAAGTCCCAACACGGTAACATTAAAGCCACAACTAAAGCCTGCACCAGCTGTTTAACTATTGTACAGGTACTTAAAAGTATTACAACATTCTAAACCACAAACTTGGCAGGGCACCCTGAGTTATCAAAGAAGAGCTGTGTTGGCTCTTCTCACGTTGGAACACAAGGCTAAGATTTGGCATACAGCTTTAAAACAGTATAGCTGGAACAAGGAAAGGCAGAAAGTCACAAGAGAAACTCTTGTGGGGTCTCATAGACTGCAATGAATGAAATCAAATCAACACTGCCTTTTCTTTAATTACAATTTCCTGTGGAAAATACTAATTAGCATTGAAAACTTTGCCTTATCTCTCAATGGCTGTTTCCGCACGGGCAGAAAATGACGGCCTGGAGACGGTAAAAACACCGTCTCCAGGCCGCCATTCGCGATCAGCATGCTTAGCTGCAGCTTGCAGCCGCCGCCGCCTTCGGGCGACCGCCCTGCCGGCCTGGAGCCGGGCGTTTCCCCAGAGCCTTAGCCTTTTTGGGGAACGCCAGAAGTGAAGCCGCTGCCGAAAGCTTAACGGGCAGCGGCTTCAATTCGACTCCCCACCTGGCACTCACTTTGAACTCCTGGGTTTTCAGCGTATCGCCGGTGCCTGGGGACATTCCCTCTCGCCCTGGCGCCACTCGAAAGCAGGCTAAGAGCAGAGACCAGGGGGGCGTGTCCCCAGGCCTCGGCGACGTGCCGGAGGCCCAGGGACAAGCCGGGTCGGGCGGGCGCCGGTGCGTTCGCTGCTCTGCTGCCTCGCCTCAATCGGACCGTCCGTGCGGACGGTCCCAGCGTCTTTGGGTCGGCGCAAAAAGCGCCGACCCAGCTGTTTCCGCTGCCGTGCGGAAACGGCCTATAAATAGAAGATCGTTAATCTGAGATCCGTTCTTTTCTTCCCCCAAGATGAACCCAGATGAGTTTAGAGCAGGGATTTGTCATGGTTTAGTAGTTTTCAGGCGGCCAAATGTTCTCCTATTGGTGATTTCAGATAGCAGTCATGATATTCTTATTATGCTATATCTTGATCACACTACTACCAATTTAACTATTGTATTTCTCCTCCCAATCCAAGGTTACTGTAGTAGAGTTCACACTTCACCATTTGCAATACAGTAATACTTCTAATGCTTGTCAGCTGTGCAGTCTGAAGTATTCAAGGAAATTATTTTATTTTATACAATATGCTATTAATCAAATTGGTTGCAGACAAAATATAGCTACCAAGAATTTAACACAAACAAGGTGACTGCTATATATTGTCGAAGGCTTTCATGGCCAGTATCATTAGTGTGTTGTGTGGTTTCCAAGTTGTATGGCTGTGTTCCAGTAGCATTTTCTCCTGATGTTTCGCCTGCATCTGTGACTAGCATCTTCAGAAGATCTGATGGTAGTAAAGCAAGTGGAGTATATATATCTATGGGATGTCCAGGGTGGGAGAAAGAACCATTTGCATTGGTTAAAAGTGTTAAGGGTGCAATTTGCGAGTGTAATTTGCATGTGCTGAGTGGAATCCACTCATTTTAGCATATGTATGTAACACTGAAATTGCATAATCAATTAGTGAGGGCATCTGCATAGCAGTTGCCTGGCATTTTAATCCATTTAATGGCTCTCCAGATATATATCCTGTGTCTGGGTGGTGTTCACTAACCATTGTCTTGATTCTAGTGTTTTTAAGTACTGGTAGCCAAATTTTGTTCATTTTCATAGTTTATTCCTTTTTCTTGAAATTGTCCATGTGCTTGTGGATTTCAATGGCTTCTCTATGTAGTCTGATATAGTGGCTGTCAGAGTGGTTCAGTATTTCTGTGTTTTCATATAAAAATCTGTGTCCAGCTTGATTTATCAAATAGCAAATTTTTACATGGAACATTTTAAAAAGCAAGTCCTGGAAAAGGCACCAAAAAAGCCCACTATATGGTTCCATTTTGTTTAGTGATGACACGTTCACAATTTGAAGCCACGGAGAAGAAGAACTAAACAAGTTTCTGGACCATATTCACAATATCCACCCAAACATCCAATTTACTATGAAAAAAGAAAATGAGGGGAAACTACCATTTCTAGATGTCTTAATCATTCGCAAACCCAACCAACAATTGGGCCCATGTCTATAGAAAACCTATGCACACTGATATATATCTACATAAAAACTTCAATCATCACCCACGACAAAAAAGGAGCACAATAAAAACTGTGGTAGAATGTGCAAAAAGAATCTATGAACCCCACCTCCTTCAAGACTAACAAATCACCTAAACTGGGCTCTACAGGCTAATGGCTACTCTACTACAGACATCAGAATAGCTGAAAGACCAAGAATAAACCACAGGAATGAAGATAAACACAGGGAAAGTGTTCTTACCATACAACAGGGGAATCACTGATTAAATAGGGAAACTGATGAAGAATCATAACTTCCAAATAATCTTCATCAAACATCAAGAACATCAAGCACCAAAAATCAAGAAAATTCAACAAATGCTACGTTCAGCAAAGGATAAGAGTGATCTTCTAACTTCTGCAGGAGTCTGCCGTGTACCTTGCATCTGTGGACAAGTCTACATAGGGTTCACGAAATGCAGCGACCAGACACAAATCAAAGAACATGAAAGGCATTGCAGACTAATTCAATCGGAAAAATCAGCAATAGCAGAACATGTGATAAACCAATCTGGACACGGAATGTTATTTGAAAACACAGAAATACTGGACCACACTGACAGCTACTACATCAGACACAGAGGAGCCATTGAAATCCACAAGCACATGGACAATTTCAACAGAAAAGAAGAAACTATGAAAATGAACAAAATTTGGCAACCAGTACTTAAAAACACTAGAGTCGAGACAATGGTTAGTGAACACCACCCAGACAAAGGATGTCTCTCTGCAGGAAGCCATTAAATGGATTAAAATGCCAGGAAACTGCTATGCAGATGCCCTCACTAAGGCCATTTCTGCACAGAGGCGAAAGGGGTCGGGTCGGCGCAATCCACGCTGACCCGACCCCTCTGGGACCATTCGCATGGACGGTCCCAGAAACGGCAGGGATGACGGCGCAGAACTGCGCCATCGTCAGAGCGACTCACCTGTCCTGCGGCCCTCCGGCACGTCGCAAGGCCAGGGGACATACACCCCTGCCCTGCGTGACTGCTCCAGGGTCGCAGGGCAAAGGGGGCATGTCCCCAGGCCTCAGCGACGTGCCAGAGGGCCAAGAGACAGGTGAGTCGCCTCGCCAGGCCAGGTGCCTTGAAGCCGGCTTTCAACAACCCTCGCTGCTAAGCGAGGTTGGGAAACGCTCAAGCTTCACAGCCGGGTCGGCGGGCGCTAGTTGGCGGCGAGTTGCACATTAACCTACTTCCATGAAAGGGCCTAATTGATTATGCAATTTCAGTATTACATACATATGCTAAAATGAGTGGATTCCACTTAACACATGCAAATTATACTTGCAAATTGAACCCTTAACATTTTTAACCAATGCACCTGGACATTCCGCAGGTATATATGCTCTATTTGCTTTACTACCATCAGATCCTCTGAAGATGCCAGCCACAAATGCAGGAGAAACGTCAGGAGAAAATACTACTGGAACATGACCATACAACCCAGAAATTCCACAACACCCTAAAATGAGTGCTAATAACCAGTCTAACTGAATCATTTTTATGTTCTATGTTCTAACTGAATTATTTTTATGTTCTAAGTGAATTATTTTTTTAAAAATGAGGGATTTGAATGTTTTGTAGTATTCTTCTGAGTACAGAAGATCACAAACAAGTTTTTATCCTGGCTTGTATTGAAATTATCAGGATTTAAGAGAAAAAATTGAGGATGTATTAACATATTGCTATTTTCTGTTTACAACAACAAAGTAGATCCAAAGACAACACAATGTATTTCAAGTTGTCTCTCCAATGTTTTTCATTTTGAGTTTAAAGAAATCTTGAAAAACTCTTTCATACTTATTCCCCAAAGTCTGTTATTTTCCAATATAGTTCAAAAATAAATAAAATAGAAGGTCAAGAAAAAAGGATTCCATTTGATTGTTGTTGTCATGTTATGGCATCTCCCACCTCCCCTAAACCCAGAGGTAGCAATATTCCCTAATTCTTCTCTAATACACTTCTTCTGATCATCTATCTAGTCAGCTTTGCTATATATAACCTTCAGTTATACTTCACTAAATAAAATGTATAACTGAACAAGCTTAAGGAAATGAGGTGATTCCCCCACCTTTCTATCTGCTGTATTTGATCTCAGAGATTATCACACCAGAGGCTTTTCAAATTTAAACCATAAAACATTAGAATTTTATTAAATTCCTCAGGAAAATAGGATTAGGATGGGGCAAAATTTGGTATGAAGGAAAGAAATAGACTTATGTACAATATTAAAATATTCTTAATAGTACAGTTTAGATGGCATTTAACTGTTTGATAAGATTATTTTTTGATTAGATTACAATTGGTGAAAGTTTTATAAATCCTTTGAAATAAGATAGACTTTCTGATGGTTATACAGCTTTAACTGGAACTTGCACTCAGAGATTCATGTGTAAACTCTGGTGCCTAAAATCTAGAAAGAACAGAGTATTCACCCAACTCCTTTTTCCCCTTCAGGCTTTCCCAAACTGTAGGATCACTTGAGTGCTTTGAAATAAATCTACCTCAGAACTAGGAATTCTTCACGCATATGAAATTTACATTCCTCTCCTAGCTAGAAACTGGTCCCTCTCTGACACCATCATTTAGCCAGTCCCTACACAAACAGTTCAGGAGATGAACTAGATCTTTTTCTAGAAGCTGGGCTAGGAATTCTTCTTTTCCTGGAAATTTATTCCCCTCTTTGGCTACAGTAGGGTTCTTTCCCCCAAATACTCTTTTCCTGCCAACACCACAGGTCTATACATACACACTAAACATATCTGAACCCTCTAGTTTCAAAATTTTCCCCCTATAATTCTGTCAGCAACTCTGAGTTCTAAATTCCAACCACTCCCAGCATGTCACACATGTGAGTAATTAACCCTTGATGATCAGATTTTTCTGCTTCTGCATGGTCCTGCTTGCAAGTAGCATTATACAGAAATGAGTGTTTCTGTGCCATTTTCCTTAGGCCTCTCACAGATGTTCATAATGAATATTAGGGAAAACTCATATTTTAATAAACTGAGTAAGTGAGACCATCAGCCTAATCCAGATGGAGTGCAATTCCATGGTGGTTGGGGACAGGATGGCAAAGGTGGTGCCACACTTCCTCCACACTTCCTCCATTGGAAAAAAGGACTTATGCTACACTTTATGAGGTATGAGTCTGCAGCCAGCGAAGGGGGCATTCCCAGGCTGAAACACCGATGGAAGCCAACTAAAGTCAGCTCCACTGCTGGGAACATCTCTACCTTTCCCCTGTGCTGATGAGCTCTCCTACATTTCTGTAGCTGCAATGTGGTGGGCCTTTCTGGGTTTGGGTACTACAGAGCTGTGTGACACCTGCTCACTGGCATGTTTGCTCTCTCCGCCAGTGTGGGTACCCCTTACACTGGTGGCATGGGCAAACACATAAAGACCTCAACATCATACATATAAATTATCCTCTGCAAGCTATCCTCAGAAGTTTTGTTTGTAGTTCAAATGATAAACTGCCCAGTATTACATTTGTTATACATAATTACAATGTTATATGGTGCCCTTCCACTAGTCCTCCATCCTGTTTTTGGTCCCCAACCCCCTGTTTTTGATATCTTCTTATATTCTAAAAGTCTACCCCTCCTTGCCATGGCAGCTTTCTCCCTCCCTCCATTAATCTCTCTTCTGCTGCTTTCCTTCCCTTCCTCTCAGTCATTCCTTATCTTTATTTTGAATTAAATGACTAATTATTTGGATCTGATAGACAACTCTGTACTGTTAACATTTTTACTATTTGTAATAATTTATTAAAATAATAATTTTTAAATTAAATAATTTATTGTAAATTTTGGCTATTTTTAGTAATTTATACTGTGTGTGCAGGTATATACATTATTTTCTATTTCCAAAGGAATTTAACACATTTTAAAAATTTAAGATATGGAATTCCCGTGGTTTCTAGAAATATCTCCCTTTCTGTACCTAGATGCATTGTGCAGATTTTTTTGAACTATATTCAGGATTAGATATATGCAGTGGTGGAATTCAGCAGTTTCGCACCACTTTGGCAGAACTGGTTGTTAAAATGGTGCTTGTAAACAACCAGCTGTTAAATTCTTTGAATCCGACCATCAGAACCGGTTGTTAAATTATTTTGATCTCACCACTGGATATAATACATATTCAATTAATTATCACAATACAGGGATTTTGGTTCAATGACACACACACACACAATTATTATAAATGGCAGTCCAAGGTTCCGTGCTATGCAATAACATCCCTAGTTACACTCTCCAAAGCACATTAATTTCAATGGATTAAAAGCATAACTCTGTGTTGGATGGTAGTAGAAACTATTTATCCCCTGAAGGAAAGCAACACATTTTAAGTCTTGCCAGCACCTCTGCTGAATATAACTTCTTCAAATTTCTAGTGGAGCACAGAAGTATTTTTTGATTGACTTTAAAATATAGACTAGTCTATATTTCAGAAGTGGCATCTGCACAGCATATTTATAACAAGTTGCAATTGTTACAAATGAACCATGTTCCTCTTTAGTAAATGGAAAACAAATTCATTTACACTGATTGCAATCTGTTATAAATCTGCTGTGCGGAATCCCCCACAAAGACCCTTATGGGGGAAACAATAGGATTTTGTTATCAAAGAAAAAAAAAGGATTTAGAACTGTATTCACCAAAGGACAAAGAAAATGAACTTTTGCATCACTATATGTAACAAGAATTCAATTCTCCTTTCTTGTGCAAAATTATAATTAAACCTGCATAAGCCCTTTTTTCATAAAAAAAGATCACATTCCAAAGTCTTCCTCCTTACATGTACAGCTATGAAAGAGGCTTTTGCACTGTCTCCATCCTGCAAGTTCTTTCCTTACATTTTAGTCAAGTAGACTGAATCAATTTCATTTCTATTCATTTCTAAGGACACTGGGACTCTATATATCAGACTAATTCAATGATAACAAATTCCATAATATAAATCCCGCCATGTGGGACAAATCTGCCAAGATCTTGATCATAAAAACAAATGAACAGTCAAATGTGACATATGTAGCATATATTTTGCATGATATATTTGTTCTCAAACAGATTGGGGGAAACAGATGAAACAAAAGGCTCTCTAGAAAGAAATCAAACCACAGAAAAGCCTTATATAGTTAAAAGTAACTTTCTATCTGATACTCTGTGGTGCAGATTGGTAAGCTGCAGTACTACAGTCAAAGCTCTGCTCACAACCTGAGTGTGATCCCAACAGAAGTCAGTTTCTGGTAGCTGGTTTAAGGTTGTCTCAGTCTTCCATTCTTCTGAGGTTGGAAGAGTATCCAGCTTGCTGGAGGTAAAGTGTAGGCAACTTGGGAAGTCAATGGCAAACCATCCAATAAACATTCTCTAGGGTGCTGTGTGGCTTCCAGGCTGAATGGCCGTGTTCTAGCAGCATTCTTTCCTGACGTTTCGCCTTCATCTGTGGCTGGCACAGATGCAGGTGATACGTCAGGAGAGAATGCTGCTAGAATACGGCCATACAGCCCGGAAACCACACAGCACCCCAGCAATTCCAGCCATGAAAGCCTTCGACAATACATTAAACATACTCTACCTAGTAAACATTGTGATGTTATGTGACATCACTCCATGGATCAGTAATGATCCAATGCTTGTACAGGGGACTATCTCTTTATCTGACAGATTCATGCTTTTTATAAAGTTTTGTTGTAGCAATATTTACCTCCAGAACTCCTCCAACAAATATGCTATGAACTTTCTAGGGATGGACATTTCAAAAGAATTCTGCAATAATTTTGTATATGGATTTCACGTACAGCATTGCCTTTGTTATCCCAATTTTTTAGAACTGGTATTATTGGTCTGGGATTTTTTTTCCAGGTAGATTTCTGGGGTCACAAACATTCAGGACCACTAATTTTGTCACTGCCCCCCTTCCCCAAGCAAAGGAACAGGAGGGAATGAGAGAAAAGAAAGCCAGTCTTATACTTACTATGCTGGCATTATCTCTTCTTGAGGTTGCTCCCTGTTACTGGCATCACTGATGGCTCAGTTTGCCACACAGCTGGAAAACTGCAAGCATGCTGGACTATTGATATCACAGTATAACATCATGAGTATCACATTCTGAGTTCCCACCTTCCATTTTAAAACAAAGTTAGTCTATACCAGGGGTAGGGAACCTGCGGCTCTCCAGATGTTCAGGAACTACAATTCCCATCAGCCTCTGTCGGCATGGCCAATTGGCCATGCTGGTAGGGTTCCCTACCCCTGGTCTATACCTACTTCTTTTTTTCTTTTTTTTAAAAGACATCTCTGTAATGGAAGGAGATAGAGACTTAACTGTAAAAAGAGAAAGTTGGGATCTCAATTAGGCAGCCTGGGTTAAATGAAGAGACAAAATTAAGTGAAGAGTAAAGAACATGCCAGTCAGTTACTATGACTGAAATTAATGTTAGCTAGCTAATGTTAGATCACAGATACTCAGAAAAACATTTGGCCATCCAATACTTAGTAATCTATTTTCTCAGAATACTCAGGGGTTTAAAATCAAACCCAAGGCAGCTGTATATCTATTGTACAAAATAAACTGGAATAACTCTGTTACAGGCTTCATAGATTTTCCCCCCTTCTTTCATGCCACTTCAGAAGTCATCCTGATCAATGCTATTTCACACTCTCCAGTCAAAGTTTTACTGCTCTAGGCTCTGCCTAAAAATAGATCTATCAGACAAACACCAAGGGATGCAACAATATATCTTGTGGAGAACACAGCTACTGTCACATTACAACTTTCCTGTTTGTTCTTCTCTTGCATGGAGCAGAGAGAAGGAGGAAGTACAATTCAAAGTGCTGAAATGAGTGTAAACACTGGTGGTGAAAACTGATGCCATGTATTTATCCACTCACATTAAGTATGGAACAGACAGTCACTGTGCGTGCTCCCTGTAGTGCTTCTACAAATTTGTTTCCACTTCCATCTTCCAGCAGGTGACAGAAAGTAGTGGTTACTGACAAATGCTAGAGGGGAAAGCTTAAAACCTGAACAATAAATAATAAATGTTTCTATCTCTCCATATTTATAAATCCCCCTTCATACCTAAAGGCAAAAATATAAGGATTCTCAAGCAGCAGAAGTTATTGAAAAGTATAGACCACACCCAATGGTGGATTTTTTGCCCAGTTTGAAATTCAATAATTATGCAATCCTTGCACTGCTTCATTTAGAGTAACTTTGCACATGGAATTGAGCCCTTAGAAAATAATATGGCAATGATAAAAGTATGATATTAAAAATGGTGCCAGAGTCAATATCTCTCTAGGAGCCAAAACAGGATATGTTTACCTCTGGACATTCATTAGAGGAACATCAGCCGAAACAAGGCACAAATTCAGAGGGTTTTTTCCCCTTAAAGCTTGCTTTATGAACTGCTGGCACTAAGTAAACATCCTGTGTTGTTTTGTTCCTCCAAACAGATGAAAAACAGTACCTGTGTACATCCAAGGATAGTGACATCCCCTATAGACATGTTCATTACACTTCTTTGTCATAACACAGTGTCACAAATATGTGGGTGAAAAAAATAAAGTATACCTCAGCAAATAACAGATAATCCTATACAATAATAGACAATGTCTTAAACTTCTTTGTTATGCCTAAAACAAAAAAAAGTATATGGTTCAGAAAAACTAATCTCTCAAAGAATGCAAATCTCCTATAAAGAGTTCTCATAATTACTTCATGGCCATCAGTGGACAAATGCAAAGCAAGTTACGCCAGTCTTTGAGCAACTACAGAAAAAAAAATCTCTGTTTCTGGGTAGAAACAGATGTGTCAATCCCTCAATAGGAGATTCTGTAGATGCTTTGCAGTGGCACAGAACCCAGTTTAAGAATGCCAGAGACCATAAAGAAGTGGCCCTGGACTTACCCAGGCCACCATTGCCACTCGGGAGCAGTGGGGATGGGGGCAGTCACCACATGGTGTCCTAAGTGCAAGGATGTTAGAGGCCTGGACGGCATAGATATGTGTGGTTTGGAGGCGAAGCCTCAATGGCCTGGCCTCTTAAGGCTGGGCAAGGCAGGTCACGGAGTCTTCAGCTCCACTTTCCCTAATCATTCACTTCCACTTTTGTAGTGTCAAATCCACCCTGAGCAGCAGTGGCAGCCACATTTGGCTTGGCCACTGCTGGCTTACCTTGGGCCGTCTCGGCCTTCTTCAGAGTTATGTTCAGGGGCACTTTCTGAGGCTTTGGCAGCAGTGGCTGCATTTAGCTGCTTCAGATGCCTGCACTACGCTTCCTTCACCTCTCTGCCTACCACTCCCCCACTCGATGCTTGCAGGAGGAATGGAGGCCTGAGATTCAGCAAGTCTCAGCTTCAGACACAGGGGCTTCTTGGCAGTAAGCTTGCACAGCCATGGATGGATCATGGCCAGAGGAGCAGCCATTTGGGAGGCCTACAGCAACAGACCCCTGAAGTACTGGAAGGTGGTAAACAAAGATGCTGATGAAGGCCTCTAGGGGTGGCAATGCTGCATCTGGAGGAAGGGGTCCCAAGGATGGGTAGAGTCACTGCAGATCACAGTGGCTGCACTGCTGGGATAAGAACTGAGCATGTGGGGCCTCTCAACGAAGCTCCAAGGCTCAGAGATCTGGAGGAAGGAGGAAGGCCACATTGGAACTGAGCAACTGAGCATGTGTGAACAACCCAAGCCCACAGACTCACATGGAGGAACAAACTAGCAGCAAGGGGACCAGGTCTTTCCTCTGATTGACACATGGCCATGGGAGGTCTGGTTTCTTCGCCTGCAGGGGTGTGGAGAACAACCAACTTGTTTATTCAGGAACTTTCCCTGGTACTAGGCACTCTGGTCCAATGTGCTCTAGCTCAGTGTGCCTCCACTGCTGTAGAGCCTGGACAGAGCAGCCAGGTAACCAACTCCTGGACTACAGCTGGGTGGACTTGTGCTTTCCTGGCCACCAGTGGGGGAGGGGTTGTAACTCTGGCTATTGTGCCAGTAAGCATGGAGCCTTCATCATTTGATTGTGAAGATGGGCCCAGGGGCTTAAAGGCAAGCAGGGCTCCCTTCTTGTGTTGCTCCATTATGGCAGGCTTTACCCTAGGCAGTTCTAACTCTGTCTTCTTCTAGAGCATTTCAAAAACCTTGCATCAGCTATCACAGTGCATGGGGCAGTTCAACATGAGCACCCCCACTGGTGGACTGCAGCAAGTACTCCAGCTCAGCAATGGCAGCCTGGAAGGAGTGGTGCTGCAAGAGAATCTGGACACCAGCCCTGGGGTGCAGCCTACAGGCGACAATGTGGCACATGCGTCAATGGATGGAAGCTGCACCAACTCACCCAACAGGGGAGCAGGCATCACAGAAAGCACAAGTGGCCACGTTTGAGACACCTATCAAATTGTTGATCCTCCAGCAACTCAGGTTCAGGTGGGACATCCTTGGATGAAGGTACAACCAATGCTGGCAGAACTTACTGGAGGGCAGGGGAGGATGTGCTCAGTCTGCCTCATTGGCTAACTAGATGCAGGCGGATAGGTTTGGGCAATGGGAGCAGAACACAGGGTCAGGTGCCACCTAACAGTGCTGGGGCTAACAATTCAAATGACCTGGCTCCCACTGCCTTATATACCACCTCATCTACCCAAAAGAGTCGCAAGTGAATTATGCCATCAACTCAGAGCTGTGGTCTGTGCATTATGTATCACTAGTCCATGTGGTGTCCATTATTCATGCTTGTGGTCCCAGGGTGCTGCTGGTATAGTGCAACTCAGTCAACATTCTGCTTGCTGCCCATTTACCCTGCTAGAGTTCAAGATTGGGGGTCACTAGTATGTGGGCTATTGGTCAGTTGCCTGAATAGCTTTCAGGGCCTTCAGCATCTTCTTTCAGTGGGTGGTGAAAGAGCACACAGTCAGCCCCACATGACCTTGATGATTTCCTTCTTGCGGGGCCACCAGGGTCCACTACCTGTCAGGACCAACTGGCTGCCTTCAGGGTGCTGGCTGATGAGATGGAGGGGCCACTGGTGGAAGGAAAAACAGAGGGAGCCTCCACCCAGCTACTCTATCTGGGGGTTTCACTGGACACAGTGCATGGCATGTCATGCTTTTGGGGGAATCAGTTGGCAGCCCTTCTAATGAACAGGTAAAAAGTCCCTACTAATGAACAGGTAAAAATGTACCCTCAGGAAGTTGCAGGTGGTCCTAGGACACCTGAAATTCACATGCCAGGTGGTGTCACCTGGACAGGCATTCTGCACTGAACTAGCAAGGACAACATTCAGGGGTTCTGCCCCAGACCACTATATACAGCTGAACAAGGGTATCAAGCTAGATTTGGCCATCTGGCTGGAATTCCTCAGTTATTTCCATGGGGTCCTGCTCTGGCATTCACCTTTAACCCGGGTCAGGCCTTTCAGATGCATTCTGATGCCTCCAGCAGCTTAGACTTTATCAATTCGTATTTATCAATTCATTCATAAAAAGACCAAGATTTCATTCATTTTAAAAGCATTTTTCCCTTTTTGGGAAATAATGGAAAATGTGTTGTCTGCACTTTTCCTTTTATGAGTCAGCAACAAAGACTAATAATAGAGTAAATTATTACAATGATACAATCGTACAAACATTCCTCTGGTAGCTCAGCAGTAGGAAAATGCAGGAATAATGGAAGGTCACTGTGTGGATGCAGTCATTAGAAATGCTGCATTGGAAAACAAATTTTATCCTTCAGTGCTCATTAGGTATCCCTTAGTAGTTAAAGGCTGCCAATCTGCCTAGATTAGGAGCACCATGCATATGTGAATCTTTGAAAAAATGCACTACAAATCTGTTCAGCAAGCTTTTGAGTTACTCAACAGCAACTGAATAGACTGGATGGTTATTTCCCATCTGATTGTCATTATCAAAAACATCTAATGCAAAATTTGCAGCATGCCTAACAACATGTTAGCCAGGAAGTCATCAAACGTTAAGCCATTCGTGAGTAGGAAGAGGCATAAAAGCCTGAATACTACCTGTGGCATTCTCATTTTGAATAAACCTTGTTTTGTTCATGGTGAGTACCACCATTCTGCCAGCATGCAAGCCAAGTCCTCTAAACAAAGCAGGACATACAGTTTGAAGATATAAATACCTGCAATAACCACTAGGTATGGTGGAACCAGCTCTACATTTTGTAAATAAATGTCTACCTTTAAAAAAATGATGAGGACCTTTTGACCTTAGTACATAAATCAAGTGGGCCCAGTTAACATTCCAATTTATGGATTAACGTTATTCAGCTACTATTCAATAGTTTATTTTCAATACAAAAGTCATTTTATTTTTCAAACTATTTGCATACTTCTAGAAAGAACAACAAATAATAATAGACATGTTCACCATCTTCCTTATTTCAGATTTAAAACCCACTGAAACATGCATTGCTATGATATAGAGCAGGGGTCTGCAACCTGCGGCTCTCCAATGTTCATGGACTACAAGTCCCATCAGCTGATGGGAATTGTAGTCCATGAACATTTGGAGAGCCGCAGGTTGCAGACCCCTGATATAGAGGATACACAGTCTGTAAATACCAGTTTGAAGATAATAATATTGTCATTTTATAATTAAAAATAAAATTATGATAAAATAAGTATCCTAATACACAATAATATTTCAAGCACATCATAATATTGTTAAGAGTTTTGTTTCATTAGGATGTTGTGGGTTTTCCGGGTTGTATGACCGTGTTCCAGTAGCATTTTCTCCGGACGTTTCTCCTGCATCTGTGGCTAGCATCCTCAGAGGATCTGAAACCTTTGACAATACTTTGTTTTCATTCTTTATGAAATAAATATTTTACACAGTCTACTATAAAAACTTTCTACTTCAGTTTCTACTGTTTCATAATATTTTATAATATTTCAAAGCTTCTTTTACAATCTGCAACTATTACTAGCTCATGTTTTTTTCACTAACAGCCCGATCCTATCATGGAGGCAGTGCAGGGCTGTGTTGATGCATTTGCCCCCTCTACTGGCACAAAGGGCACCCCTTCCAGTGGAAGGGGCAAAGGTGCCTCAGCTTAGCAGCAGCGAAACTCAGAAGTCTGGGCTGTCACAGAGCTGCATTGATGTCTGATCAGAGATTGGCATGGGGGGGGGCATTCTCAAGTGTAGAACAAACAATGTTAGTTGGCTTCCACCCTGGGTTTGCAGACAGTTGCACCATGGCTTGGGGCTTGAATTTATGCCACCCTTTCAAGTGGTATTAATCCATTAAGCCCTATGGATGGCTTTTCAATGGCAGGAGGGTTGGGGGGGAGGAGTTCCACCTCCCTGTAGGTTCTCTGGAGGCAGCGGGGCAGCACTGCTGCAGCACCACTCCTGGCCGCCTTGGGCTAAGCATTGGGTGGCCTGTTTAAGGACTGTTTAAGGACTGCTGTACAAATATATATATTTCCTTACATAATTAGCCAAGAACTCCACCATGAAAACTGTGTGAATGAATAAAATACTGACTCCTGGAAATAACTATGTATAATGTCATGGGAAGCATGTTTAGGAATTTTAATTACAGTTCTGAGATTGCTTTATATTCAAAATACAACATTCAGGTAATACGGCCTTTATGATAAGCATTTTAATTAGAAAGGTAAGATAAGGCAAAAATGCCTTTTAAAGTTACAGTGTTTGTTCATGCTGATCAGGTGATTATTTTAGCATATCATTTCCTTTGGTAGTTAAAAATGTGAAATATTCATTCTTTCTCAATTTTTGTTTCTATAAAGTGTAACAACTGCTTTTTATGCCAATGGGTTTGCTTCCTGTTGTGTGTGTCAACACCACTCTTATAATTAGATTGCAAATCTCAACCTGTCTTTAATCTTTTCACCAATCCTAACATATAAATTCTGCTTCACACTCCTGTGCTGGCATAAGCTGTGCAAGACAGACACAAATGTAGCCTGCTGCCAACAGTGTGCTTACCCCTTTCAAACAAACTGTCTCAGAGGATGGCCATTGATTTCCTCGTTATTAGGAACATGAAATTATTGAATGACAGATGATAGAGTGTTAGGTCCTACAAGTATATTCCCAAATGAGTTATCTAGCCAAGGTTGTCATAGCAACTGTGCTGTTTGACAGAGCTTATATGACAAAGAACTCTCTTCTCAGAATTACTACAAAACAGTAATGTGCTTTTTTGAATCTCATACCCAAATCTGAAAATGGTAAGGCAGGGGGACTATCTCTGTCAGCATTAGGAGAAAAAAATGTTTAAAAAGGCAAGCTCTTGGGTTGTTATAGGTCAGTAAGGTTTCCAAAGATGGAGAACTGCACTGTTAACCAAACTCATTCATTCCTCTCAGTTGAATTAATAGATCAGAAAGCATGGAGTCCACAGGGATCACATCCTGCACACTACAATACACAACTGGCAGAAGAAAAGAAAGACAATGTACGCACAGTCTTCCAACAGCATTGGGGAATGTTAGTTACTTTCTCATTAATATTATTTTCATAAATTGGGGATTTATATCATGTTGTTTGGAGATAACATTTCCCCTTCAAACCCATGAGAACTTTCTTCCTTCTATAGTGCAGGGCTATATGTTCCACCTTATGGTGGATTCTGCATGGGCCAAAATCACCTGTCGGCCTGATAAAAACACTGTTTTTGGAGGGGAACTTCCCACTGCTAGTGTCTCCAAATTGAGGCGTACATAAATTGAGGCAGTGCTGCTCAAAAAAACCCCTTCAAATGGTGTTTTGCTGAGTCGCTCGAGTCTTTTAGAAAACAGCAGTTTCCACTCGAGTGAATGGCACCGGGTGGAAGGCGTCATTTTCCAGCCCTCCACTTTTGTTTTTAAAACTTACCTCCTCTTCTGGCATCACTCCATGGGGACGAGGGGACACACCTCCTGCCCTCCGGACCCCAGGGCATTGCCAGAGCCACGGGGGCATGTCCTCTCATCCTGACAGAGCGACGCAGGAAGAGGGGGTAAGTTTTAAAAACAAAAGTGGCGCCCCTCATGCACAGGAGCTGCCATGAGCCACAGCACCACCAGGGCCACCAGCACACAAGTCTCATGTACACTGGCGCCCCGCTGCTCCAGGGCCCGTGCAGAATCCACCTCTGTCTTAAGATTTTGTGACTGCAGTTATGAGCTTTGATTTTGATGTCCTAGTTTATGATTGACTTGTACTCCACAAAGCTAGCCTTTATTCAATATTTGTGTGCTCACTTGTACATCAGTAACCAATGTCCCCAAAGTACAGCTGGTTAATGTTAAAAATGGTTAAAAAAATCCCAGAATTTCTTTAAGGAAACTATGATCTAGAGAGCAATTTTAAGTGTTCTGGAAAAATACAGCCCTTCCTGATCACCAGGATAATTTTTACCTCGCCACAGAGAGAAAGATTTGTGTGGTAGAAAAATCATGCAAGATACAAAAATGCTGGAAAATATTTTAAACTTTTAAAAAGTCTTCTAAAATTCATAAATGTTTGTTAGTTGTCTCTTGGGTTCAAACCATAATTTTTGTTGTTCCAAGTGAACAATGTGAACAATGATAGCTTTTTAAAGGAATCATATTGGTATGAGTTATTCAGTATGCAAAAGGGAAGAAATGAATCTACCCAAAAGAAACTTTCTGCCTCCTATAAAAGTTTATTTTCATGGTCAGATTGCTCTAGTATTTTCATGGTCGGATTGCTCAGCCACCATACACAGCTTAGTGAGTCTTTGAAAATTCATTAGAATTTGATTTGGGATGGAAATATACTCCAAATGTAACATGGAGGGTTTTTAAAGGTTTGTTATAACAAAATTTACACCCTTCTAGACTCATGGACTTCAGTGGATTTAGAAGGGTCTATCTCTGCTTTGGATGGTGCTAAAAATGACCTTATTTATTAAGCTAACAAGACGGCATGTTTTAGATTTGCTTTGTGGTCCTGTTAAAGAGTCCTTCCAAGAAAGGAAACACCAAGTCCTTTACTTAGGCTGTGTTCAGGATACCCCATCTCTCACTTCCTTTTTTTCCTTCTTGCCTTTTCTTTTTTGGATAAACTCCTGTGCCACTCACTGCACATTTGCAGTACACATGGTCAACAGTAGCACAGAGATCATCTGCATGTTAGAGAAATGCATTTTATTACAAGATTTGGACTTCGCAAAAAAAAAAACCCACTCAGTTATAATTGCTTTTCTCTGTGAGTAGTAGACTGGTAGAAAGGAGGAAAGGGTCAATAATTTCCAATATCACTCATCATGCCAAAGGCTCAAATGAATATCAAGCCATCAAAGGTTTGCAAGTTCCATCCTGGTCGGAGACAATGAAACAGCCAGCTCACACCTTGGCTGGAACTGAATACCTAGAAAGCAACATAGACTTCAGATGCAAAAGGCTAAATAGAATCTTCATGGCGATGACAGGAAGGAGAGGTTTGACCCAGAGGGGAGGGGAGAAGACCGTATAATTGCTTAGTAGAGGGAGAGAGGTCTATTTTGGCTGATTCCATCTGAAGGAATAAGCTGTCTCACCTGGACTTTTTCTTGGTGGCAACCATTGCTACATGGAACAGAAAAAGGCCTGACTTTCCTGGAAAAGACTCCAAGGCTGATTTTGCACTTTCTAAATGCCCCATGGCTTAGCTGGGGAGTGTACCTGCCGCGGGGCTTCTCACCCTGCTTGCAGTTCCCCACTGCTGCCCAGCTCTTTCCTTCACTCTTTCCTTCACTCAAGTCAGGGATGGTGAGGGAAGCCCCAAATGGTTCCCCACAAGCCCAGAGCTTTCCCATATGCACCACTTAAGAACCATGAGCTCTTCCGCAGTCTCTTTCACGCGTGCGCGGGCAGCCTCCGTTCCCTGCATTTGGATTAGCTGAATCTTGCCCCCTTCTCACCACTCACTTTCACTATTTTAGCTTGAACACAAAACAGGCGCTGAGAATTGACACCCTCGTGCCCCCCATCTGTCCTCCACCCCATCCATCTAAAATCAAAATCTAAAATCCTTGTGTGTGCAAGAGAATTGCTGTCCTACCATTCACGGCACCTGCACATGCCACTTTTCTGCCCAAGGTTTCTCCCTTCTTTCTAAGGTTTCTGCTACAGAGATTTCCAAGGTTTCTGCTACAGAGATCTGCATGGTGGTGGAAGCCTCCGGAGCAACAAAGGGGCATTTCAAAAGGACCTCAACCTTTGCGGTTCAGAAAATTTGCAGAGCTATTGTCGCAGGGTGGCTCCCGGGCAGAAACATGGCAGCACTGGGGGCTGTGCAGAACTCCCAATTGCATTGGGGTATTCCCCATGCCAACAGAGGGGCAATTACGGCGTGCAAAATTGGCCCAAGATAATTGGCAACTTTTAGATTGCTGTAACTTCTAAACTTAAAGATCTGCCTTAAAATACAGAGTTGAGGGATAGAGGACACCATATTTGCACCTTCTTTTATACAAAAAGAAGGTGCAAATATGGCATCCTCTATCCCTCAACTTATACCTTATTCAGTTCATTGCTGGGCATATTATGTGTATAGGCCTTTTTTATTTTAAATGCTGGTGGTTGTTTTCTATATCATGTGGACCTCCATTATTCAAATACTCTATTCAAAACAGGCACCAAGGGAATGGGATGGTTGGTTGTTAGACTGATAAGTCTCTGGGAGTTATAATAAGCAATCCTCTTGGTAACCAGTTGCTGGGTTGTAGGAGACAAAGGCACAAGGCTGGGCCTTTAATTGGCAATGCCACAGAGAATCTGGGAGGTCCAGTCCCCTCAACAAGTAATTTTAATTTTTTTCTGCTGGTAACCAAAGGAGAAGTGCAAGCAAACCCGTCTGAGAATCAGGTGAATGGGAGAGGAGTACATTGCCAGGCAGAGATTTGGGATGATTTCTGGTGCCCAGACATGACATCTAGGATCAATAAATTTGTGAAAAGGGAGCAGGATCCAAGGGTCATTGGGACTATTTGCCACAGCATTCCTATCTGATGATGTTTCGAACAGCTGGTGAGATTAAATCCCATGGCAGGGAAAGCTCTATCTTAAAGCCCTTGCTCTCAACAAAGCAACCTGTTTCAGATTAAGTCAATTTCACTCCTACTGCACAAAAGCTTTTTATTAATAATTGTCTTAATTGACTAAATCAGAGAAAATTCTGGTCTTGACATTACAAAGCTAAAGTACATTCATAGAAGCCTATATTTTATTATGTCTACTCATAACAATCTACTCTAGTTTGTAATTCAAACTCCAAGCTATCTCAGGGCAAAAGTAATTGATCATAATGGGGTATACCAATATCTCACTGATTATTGACTCACTTTCTGTTACTCATATGCAGAGGAGAAATTATGAATTGTATTGCTATAGAAATAAATGAGTGCAACTTAAAAAAGGAAACAAAAAGTAAGAAATAACCTTAATTTATTTCTAGGACCTCAAGGGGCAAAAATGTAAAACATTTGTCTGAAGGCATCCTAAATCTTTCTTTTCCTCTCATTTAAAAAAATGTATTTGAAGTATTTTTATACCTGCCTTTCTCCAGAGCATCTCAAGACCCAAAACTCTGATCATTTCTTCAGATGGAAGTGACATTTCCTTAGGTAGAAGAGGAACTTCCAATGGAGAAAGACTTCAACACATTACTGAGAAGATTGGTAGGATACATGTTAATGACTTTGTAAAATGAAGAGCAGTATTTTATTTAACAAGATTTAGTGGGCTAGTCATAAATATACAATAGAAATATGATTATGTGATCTCTCTTCAATGAATTCAATGGATTTAACTTCACCACAGCTGCCAAACAACTGGCCAAAGTATTCAGGATAATGTCAGGCCAGCCAGCCATCAATATAACTCGGTGTCCTCAGTCTGATGGTGGCAAGCAAGCCTAAAACTCCAGATCAACTTGGCAAGGGGGCATACATAGATATCAAATGACATCGGAGAGGGGATTGTCCCTTGCGAGACCTCACATACCAGCATGTAACAAGGTAAGGCACTCTAATTATTTCCCTTTGACCCTGGCCCCGGAGAAATTAGCACAGTCACTGCAAGGCTGTCCCATGTATTCCAGCATCAGCAAGGCAGTGAGACAGAAGGTCGCTGTTGACTAAGTTGAATGTTGCTGTCAGATAAAGCGATAACAGCAGCACCACCCCATCTTGGTCCAGTTGTCTCTGGAAATCACCTGTGAGGGTGACCAGATCAATTGTCCTCCCATGGCGAGGGTAGGAGCCAGATTAAAATGGATCTAAGAAACTCAAGAAGGAATGGAATAGGGCTTCTCTAACACTGAAAAATTCTCAACGAACATTCAAAGTTCACAGTATCCTGGGAAGAGAGAGAAGACCAAAGGGACTATAATTTCTAGGACACATGAGCACACAGAAGCACAAGAAACCAATACTGCTCCCTAGTGTGATGTTGTGAGTAATGTGCAAGGACAAAGATGTCATCTTCAGTACCTTATAAAACTCATTTTAACTGGTGAATAGCTGTTCCCCCCACCCCCAAACTTAATACCTAATCAAGTTCAGTGCCAAATCAATTACTAAGGGTCTTTCTGGCAGCAAGTAGAGAAATACACTCTGTACCTGTTCAGTTGCATTTTTATCTATTCTGAGATCTTAGGTTCAAAGATTGAGCCTTTACATTGCAAATTCTCAGGGGGGATAGCAATCTAATGATTAAAGCACATCCGGGGCAGCAAAGTGCAGCTACTTTGCACCTCTGCACGGTGTAAACTGCAGCCTACCCTTCATTCAAATCTCCACTGATATAAGAGGGTGCAAATCATAAAGTATGCAGTTTTGCTTTTTTAAATGTGTGTGTGTGTGTGTGTGTGTGTGTGTGTGTGTGTGTGTGTGTGTGTGTGTGTGTGTGTACGTACGTACGGGATCTTTATGAATCTTTGTGGCAAGTGAAACCTAGCCTTGAGAATAAAGTAAAGTAAGTATGTAATAAAATATACTAGGCTAGGGTTCAGCAGCTTCTCCCCTCCTCTCAACATAAAATCTTTAATCTATACAATACTTCTAATAACTTGGGGGGTGGGGGGAGTTACCATAAAACAGTATCTGCTTTGGCAGCACTTTTATAGTGCATTAACAATTAGAAGTGGCTTTCAATATCTGCTTGTGTATGTTGTTTTGTAAGACGCAATAAACAAGACAAAGAGCACACACTAAGAAGCTGAGTTTACACTGTGCCATCAGCTTCTACTGTCATATGTTCTCCTCCAGTTCTCCTCTTTTTACCATGAACAGAGCTGTAAATGTTTTAGGATTGTATGATAGTCCCAGAGCAAAATAGACAGCATATGTAGTACATTTCCACATAGAAAAAAATTATGAAAACTTAATTCTAAAGTATGTCTTCTGTCCAAAGCATACCCTTGACACGTATTCAGTTGTAGTGCAAATCACTTAACACAGATCACTCATCCATAGACAATACTAATGCACTATTACAAGTATATTAGTCAACAAATTTCATATAAAACCCAATTACATGTTTTCTGTATCATTCCCCAACTACCCACTAAAATTCTGCTGATACTAACCCATTAAAAGGCATTTTAGGGTCTGGGAACAAAGATAATATCCATTACAACCTAATCTACAGCTCCTGTCCTAGCTAATTTAAAAGCACAACAGGGACTAGAAAACTCTGGAAAACTGCAGAATCAGTAGCTATGAGAAACAAGGAGCTGCATTGGTACACAGGTGTTTTGCTTGCATAAAGATGGACCACGGTACATCCACTGAACAATGAAATATTTTCTCCAAACAAGTTTTGATGCACTTCTTAAATTAAAAACAAATTGGTACTTGCCAAAATTTCAGGGTATCATCTGGAAACTGTCCTGATGGGACCCCCCAAGTTTGGTGCAGTTTGGTTTAGGGTCAAAGGGGATCCCCATCACCCATTCTTTGCTACGGAGATGGGGACTACCCTTTTGAGGGTCCATAACTTTAGACCCCCTGAACCAAACTGCACCAAACTTGGGGGGTGCCATCACGACAGTCTCCAGATGATACCCTGAAATTTTGGTGCTGATACGTCCAAAAATGCACCCCCTGCAGGAACATCCCAGAAATTTGCCCAAAAATCTTTGTTCTGCATTGAGTTTTCTCCATTGCTGTCAATGGGGGTTGCAGGCTGGGGGGGCACATTTCTGAAGGCACAGTCTAAAAACTTTCATGGTCTCATCAGGAGACTGCCCTAATGATACCCCCCAGGTTTGGTGCAGTTTGGTTCAGGGGGCCCAAAGTTATGGACCCTCAAAACTGTAGCCCCCATCTCCTATTAGTTCCCATTGGAAACAATGGGGAATGGGGGCACCCCCTTTGGGAGTCCATAACTTTGGACTCCCTGAACCAAAGGACAGTCTCCTGATGATACGCTGAAATTTTGGTGATGCTAGCCTAAAAACTGCACCCCCTGAAGGCCAACAAATGGAAAACCACTAAAAATACCCAAAAACGAACCCTGCATTTTGATGCCCCCCACAAGGTGGTGCCTTGGGCAGCCTCCCACCTTGCCCAATGGGAATTACGCCCCTGGATGGATACATGGTTAAAGTGCCCCTCCTGCCTCTCCAACTTGCAGGACAAGAGGGTGATTTTACCCACTTCTTCATCCTCTCTGCAGCAGACTATGTCAAGGAGATCCTTCAAACTTTTAGGGTCCTAGCCTTTATTAATTTAATATAAAATTCACTGTGTAAGCACTCTTAATGTATCAGAAATGAAATGCAGTTGGACAAGGATTTCTAAGCTATGAAGGTGTGCAAAAAGACCTTGTGTCTGGCTGATAACAGGAAAGATGATAACAGGAATGGAAGAATGCCACTAACTGATAAATGCTGCCAATCTAACCACACAAACAAAACCCAAAACAAATATAACTTATTCAGTTGCTTTTAAAACAGATGTCCTATGAAGATCCACAACAGTAAGGGTGATCAGCAACTACCTAGCCAGCTGCCATGCCAAATGCTCCCAGTGCACATATGCAAAACTGTCCATGATACTGCTAATTTTGATTTGAGGGAAACATCTTTAAGTGGTTTGAAGTAAGGTTCAACTCAAATAAAACACCCTGGCATTGTGAACAAGGTAAGTTCAAATGCATTCCTAGTTCTCAGCATCCTAGTACTTTTTTCTGCACGGAACATGCCTGACTTTTGAAATCTAAATCATGTCCTTGTGAAAACCATGTGTACTTTCTACCTAACCCACCCCCAAATTTTCCATAAATACATTTATACAGATTATATGCATGGCAATTTATACTCTGAACCTAAATTTGTAAAATACCAACAACGCTCATTATTTTGAATTCATGCTTAGCTGATAGTCACTGAAATTCATTACTATCAAACATCTGTTCAGTCTGTTATATGAAATGAAACTAATAGATTCAGGACAGCTCCTGCTTAAAAATGTCTAGCTCATTTGAAACTATTCTGTTTTACCACCACTACCCACTGGAAACTTGAAAACGTCCAACTTTTTTACAAAAGCTTGAAAATACCATTGGAAAAAAAACATAGCAAAACAGCAACAAAAGCTTTTTTAATGCTATAAATTCTATAGCTGAGTGGTACTTGTTTTTAAATCTAGAAAGATTTCCAATTGCTCCCAATTCACAAAATATCACACTGTACATGTTGCTATGCAGATGGTGATCCAGAGTAGAAGGAAATGTTTCAGTGGAGGAGTCACATGAATTCATGGCCTGATATATTAAGGTCTATAGGTTAATGTACACATGAAAACTTCAGCATATGAAACTCTATACTATCCTTTTCCCAGTTCCCACATGGTTTAATTTCCATGCAGGATACTGTCTGCACAGGCCTTTTAACAAATACCGGTTAAGCCATTTTCTACAATAAATAAATCAATTGTAACAATGAACTAGGCTTGCTTCCTCAGCTTTTTCCTCAACAATTCTTCTTCCTTCAATCCAGCTTTTAAAAATTGCTTTATTCCAAGAGCAATTAAGTTAGGCATTACCTCCCTCCTCTTCCCAGCAAGGCTTGTCAATCCTATTAGACCAAAGTCTAATTAAGGGTGGGAAAGTGGTTGTTTTATCTGCCAAATGAAAATAATTTAGTGCACGGTAATGAGGACGGGCGTATAACTGATTAGTCATTTTGACTCCAGCTAGTTACAATGGCAGAAATATTTACAAAAAGATATAGTGCATCAGCAGCCTTTTTTCCACGCAGTCTGTAAACAAAAATACTTTCCTTTGTAATGAATTTGGGTACAAACATACAATTTAACACAGCAAGAATATGACCTAAACAAACTCCCAGTATCAAGGTTTTTTGGGGGGAAATTTAGAAATGAACATGATTCAGTTATTTAAGTTATAACAAATTCATACCTTTTTCTCAGAAAAAAAACTTATTCTGCTCTTCCCCACTCTGTCCTATTCAGCCCTTCCTACTTTTCAGCCCTTCCTACTTTCAATAAATCTGAACTGGAGACAAGTGTCTTTTGACTATATCTGAAAATCCCAATCCCTTACAAGCTAAAAAAAATGTCTTTGTTAGGGTCATTACAGGAACCCCAGCTAGAGCACAGGAAGGTATTCCTGATAATTCCTGAGGCCTTCGGGGGTAGGGCGGTTTATCAAATAGAATTAATAATAATAATAATAATAATAATAATAATCATCATCATAATAATAATAATCATAATAATTAAAAAAAAAGGGGGGAAGGAGGAAATGATTAAGTTTGCACTGGGTTGCACCAGGATCAACTTCCCCTTTGTCTCTATTAAATGCTATGAGAAATATTTCCAGGGGTCAGGGGGCTATTTTTTTATGGTAGAGGCATCAAGCCTGTGGGTTACTTGCTGGCAACTCTCCCTAGAGCCAGAATGATGTAGTGGTTAAGAGCAGGTGGACTCTAATCTGGAGAACAAGGTTTGATTTCATACTCCTCTCCATCAGCGTTGGAGTCTTATCTGGTGAACCAGATTTGTTTTCCTATTCCTACATGCCTGCTGGGTGACCTTGGGCTAGTCACAAAACTTTCTCAGCCCCACCTACCTCACAAGGTGTCCATTGTGAGGAGAGGAAGATAAAGGAGTTTGTAAGCCACCTTTAGTCTCCTTACAGCACAGAAAGGAGCAGTATAAATCCAAACACGTCTTCTTATAATTCCAAAGGTTGGTAAAGAATGGGTTGGGAGTCCAATTTTATAGATCTCTATAAGCAGGATATATCGGGACAAATAAAATTGCACCCTCTCATCCAATCTTTACCAAATTCAAGGATTCTTTTTTGGAGAGTCACCAGCTATATTGTAAAATTTGGTACCTCTACCTTAAAAAACAGGTCACCCAGAACTCCAGATTCAATGGAGAATAATGGAATCGATTTTTTGGGGACTCACCCTCAAAAAACTTGAAAAAACACATACTGGTACTGAAATTCAGGATTTTGGGGGAATCTGCAAATTTTGGGGATATAACATACTGGAAACCAGCAAATAGCATTATTTTGTGCACATCCCTACTTCCCACTGTTTCATCCACAACAGCAGAAGTCCTGTTTTAGATCAGGACAGTGGAATTAGGGCATTGAATTTTATTTCCCCACCCAGCTATATGAGAACCTCAGCCAGATCCCAGCATCTGCTGTTTGCCCCCAAAAGACATGTAGCTTTGTGTCATGGTGTTTATTTCTCCTAACAAATAAAGTAGGTTATCCAGGAGACCATCTGAGTTTGGATAATAGAGCAGGGCTGAGAAAAAGTTCAACCCTCATTACACCTGTTATCTCAATCTAAACTGTGTATTCCTCAGATACTGTTTATGTAGGACAATGTCACTGATTGCCAAAATGGTTCTTCCAGTACCTTTTGGACTTAGATTCTGGATTATTTAACCCTAACCTGGGCTGGGTGCAATGGTTCCGTTTTGTCAGGGACGTAGGTATAGATTGTTTTGGGGAGGTTCAGGGGTGGGGCCATGCCCCCACCTGTCCCTGTGGGCATGGCCATGCCTCCTCAAGCCCCGCCCCTGGCTCAGTGCTTATAAAAGTGCTTTCCAAGGCCAGGGACTGCAGACTCCCCTGCCCTGCCTTCTCCCCCCCCCCACCTGGGTTCCCAGCTGGCAGCCGGCAGCCCCTTCTGCCCTCCCCTCTGGGCAGAGGCATAACTAAGGAAAATGGAGCCCGGTGCAAAATCTGAGTTTTCCCCCACCCTCATGGGTGGCTGCTGTGATGCTGGAATCCACCCCCAAACAGCATCACTTTCAATGGTGTTTAAACTAGGGAGCCCAAATTCTCCTTTTAAATCCACCTTAAAGGGAGAATCTGGGGTCCCCAGTTAAAACAACATTGAAAGTGATGATGTTTTGGGGTGGATTCTCTCCCCCCCTGAAACAGCATCACTTTCAATGTTTAAACTGGGGACCTCAGATTCTCCCTTTAAATCCATTCCAAAGGGGGTGGATTTAAAAGTAGAATCTGGGGAAATTTGGGGGGTGTCTGCTGTCATGGGTGCAATTGTTAAACTAGCAGCACCAAACTTTCAGGGACTCTTTAGAAGACTCTCCTAATGACAACACCCAGGTTTGGTGAAGTTTGGTTTGGGGGGGTCCAAAGTTATGGACCCTCAAATGTGTAACCCCCATCTTCTATTAGCTCCCATTGGAAACAATGGGGAATGGGGCACCCCTTTGGGAGTCCATAGCTTTGGACCCCCTGGATCAAACTTCACAAAATGTGGGTGGTATCAGTAAGAGACTCTCCTGATGATACCATCCAGGTCCAAAGTTATGGGGGATAGGGGCACCCCCTTTGGCAGTCCATAAATGAACAATATCTTCTAGAATCAGAGGGGAATAGATCGAATTTCAGCAACACAGAAAATATTATTTACAGTAATGAGTCAGAATAAAGGTAAAGGTAGTCTATTCTGCAAGCACTGGGTCATTACTGACTATGTTTATGGGGTGGTTTGCAATTGCCTTCTCTAGTCTTCTACACTTTACTCCCAGAAAGCTGGGTACTCATTTTACCAATCTCAAAAGGATGGAAGACTGATTCAACCTTGAGTCACATTGAGTACATAATATAAAGATGTTCTTTCCCTAGAATTCTAAAAAGTTAAAATGAAATGCTCTTTTTGCAACAAAATCACTAAGTGCATGGAGCAGTGGCATAGTTAGGGAAAATGGAGCCCAGGGAAGACTCCCAGTTTTCTGACCCCACTGCCACCCCACCCTCTGCCCCCTTACCTTGGCCAGCAGTGGGGAGAAAAAAAGCGGAGGCCCTCTCTGGCTTGCCTCAGCTCATCCCTCAGGCAGCAGCCTGGCTCTGCTCTGCGCTGCGCCTGGCAGAAGTATGGGGGACAATTTTCCACCCCCACCCCCACCCCCACCCCCGTGACTCAGCAGGGATTGTCCGGGGCAGCTGTCCCAGATGTCCCCATCATAGCTATGCCTATGACATTCAAATAATTTAACAACCGGTTCTAGTGATGGGATTCAAATAATTGTAAACTGGTTGTTTACAAGCACCATTTTAACAACCGATTCTGCTGAAGTGGTGCGAACCTGCTGAATTCCACCACTGCATGGAGGTAGTGATGAAATTAGTGTTGCCCAATGTAACTTCATAAATTCTACCTACATTACTTTAGAGATTACCTTACTTATGAAACTCTAAACTTTGTACAGTAACTGACCTGTAACTGTAATTCCATGACAGCAGTGCACTCCTCAACAGATTTACACCCTTCTAAATCTAGTGACTTTGAGGAACCTAAAAGGTCCTTCAAATTCTTGTCACAATGACTTCATCAAACCCCAGTTAGATGTGATATCTGAACAGACCAACAAACCAGCCTGATAACAAATTAGAAATCTGTAATTAGTTTGTTAACCACAGTCTATTCTAATTGTGGGTTGCTGTGATATCTCAAAAGACAAACCACAGTTGGCTGAGTAACAGCACTCATTGCTGTATAGGCTGCCTCTCGAGTAGTTTGAAGAGAAATTTTTACAGCTTTGTATTTAATGCTGTTGTATTTTTATGCCTCTAGAGTTTTATATGGCTTGCTGTCTAGTATTATAAGCTGCCTTGTTGTCCAAGAATAACAACATAATACAAATATTTTAATCATAAACACAATAGGGAAAATGTCCTTCTTATTTGGAGGTACAGAGGGGTCAAGCAGATAAAGTGAGCTTTATACACAAACCAGGATTATTAACGCTGCCCAACAAACAAACTAGTTTGTTGTGCAAACCACATTTCTGAAAGCAAATGAAGTTACCATTTTCAGTTCAAGAATTACAATGAAGAATCCTTTAATAAATACAACATTCCAAATTTAGAATGCTTCAGAAAGTAATTTTAAAAATGGAAATGTTAGAATGGAAATGTGAGATATTTTCAGTCCAAAAACATACATATGAACTTCATAGATCTTTAATTTTAAATAGCATCCCTAAAGCACTTTGCAACTGAATTGCTTTTAATATGATTGGAAGCAGATGCTACTCCAGAGCATCTCATCTTCCTCACTTGTTTGTTTTGACCTTGACATTTATACAATTAGAGGTGATTTACCAGCCATGCACAACCTATTCAGTCTATTCTAAATTCAGGCCAGTGAATAGGCCCCATCCAGTTAGTGATGATTTAAAACAAACCAAGAGAAAAAAAAATACAGAAAGATAGAAGCATTTCAAATTGCTTGAGTACTTGTCTTGCAGCATGTTACGATCTTATTTCCCAATATGGCTCTCAATAAATGGCAAATGAAGCAAATCCTTAAGAAATATATTGGAAAAATATCTGGGCCAACAGTCAGGTTATTTAAATCAGTTTCCTCAATGGAGGACAAATCTTAAGTTTGCTCACTCACTATTTGCCCGACAGTTAGCATGCCTCCTCCTTTACACTGGGAGAGAACAGAGGAGAGCACAGCATTGGTATCACATCTCTCTCACACACTGCGCTCTGGGAGAAAGGACTTGTTAAGATTGTCAAGTACCATTCACAAATTTATGCCTGTGAAGTCGTTCCTTCTGGAAAAGAACCAAATAACTCATACTTTTAGAAAATTGCTTATGACAGCTTTTCAGTCTGCTTCAGGCTGGCTCTCAATAGTGATTTGTATTTTCATATACTCCTCATACATTAAGAAATTTACACCTGTCAGACCCTGACAGACTATCTCCATCCCTAACCTTTTCAGGGAGGTGGAGCGGGAGAGAAATATTCGCTTGAAGACATTATCCAAATAAGTTTCTATCAGAAGTACCAGTGACATAACACGTGGAAGAATAAGAAATATGGAGCAGACCTGTTTAGAATTCTAATGAGACAGTGAAATCTGTACTATTATAAAAAGGATGGAAATTACTACACTGATCCCTGACACTTCAAATTGAATGCCAGGCCCATAGGCTAATCATAATGTAAAGGCATGAATACTGTGCTATGGAACTTGCATTCTTCTTTCTGTTTGAAAAACTCATGTTAAAAGTTCAGAGAAGAGTTACACTTTAAAAGAAGCCCTTTATGAATTAATATACATGAATGCTATTGCTCTATTTGCTTCTAAATGAATAAAATAACTATACAAAACATTGAAATGAATATACAATAGACAAGAACCCCAACTAAATGATAACATTCATTATTTTTTATAAAAATGGTGTACTGGATGATGTCATTAGTATTTTCTATGAAAAAGAACTCAGGAGTTCCTGTCACACATAGCGTGGCATGATAAAGGCTCAAGATTCTCAGATCAACAATAATACAGTGAAGTGGAGTTCCCACCTGGAAAAAATGAACTCTTACAGTTGTCTCAGACTCAAAGACTTATTTATATTGGAGTATTTTCCAGACCTTCAGTTTCTTTTAATTGACATAGATGCTTGTTTCAACCACATGAGAATTTATGGGCACAAGCTAGGAAACGATCCAATGGGGTACTTACCATGCAAGGTTGGAGGATAGGAGGACATTCTGAGTGGGTGATTCCCAGCCTTTGAATCAGGGAGGCAGGATCAATTTTCTGTTCTACTTCCTGTTTCCTGTCTGGGAGTCACTTGCTCCAGTTGGAAATTTCCAATAGCAATTATTGCTAAAATTCCCTACTAAAGAACTTGAAAACTGTAACTTTAATATCCAGAGACAGAAAACAATGTATACCAATTACCAGCCAGTCTTGAATCTTTCATTTCTGGATAAGGTAATTGAGCAAGCAGTAGCAGATCAGCTCCAGAAATTCCTGGATGACACAGAGGTATTGGATCCCTTCCAGTCTGGTTTCTGCACTGGCCATGGAACAGAGACGGTTTTGGAGGCCTTCGTGGATGAACTCTGATCGAGGTGGTTTGGCGCTGCTGGTGTTAGATCGAGGTGGTTTGGCGCTGCTGGTGTTAGATCTCACCGCAATATTTGATAGAATAGATCACGACCTTATCGTCCACCACCTCTCTGAGATCAGAGTCCGTGGGACAGTCTTGAATTGGCTGTTCTTGTTTCTCCATGACCAGGGATGGCAAATGAAGTCGGGTGTAGAGAACTCCAAAAAGCACCTCATGATCTGTGGGGTGCCACAATAGGTGATCCTCTCCCCAATGCTTTTTAACATCTACATGTAGCCCCTGGTTAGTTTAGTTCAGAGTTTTGGGCTGCGGTGTCACCAGTATGTGGATGACACCCAGCTCGTGTTTACGATGGCAGGCCGTCTGGTCTCTGCCCCTGGGGCTCTCCAGCATTGTTTAGAGGCTGTGGTTGGCTGTTTGAGACCAAGCTGGCTAAAGCTGAATCCAGCGAAGACAGAGGTTCTGTGGGTGGGTTGGGGGGAGTGGCCAGTTGGCTTTTGCCTGCATATGCTGGATGGTGAGGTCCTGAATTTGGCCTTGTCAATCAAAAGCCTGGGGATGACTTTGGACTCAGCCTTGTTGCTGGAGGCCCAGGTCACCAAGACTACCCAGGTTGCTTTTTAACATCTGCATCAGGCATGGCAACTGGCTCTGTACCTCTCTCATTTTGACCTAGTCACAGTAATCCATGCAACGGTCACCTCCAGATTAGATTATTGTAACTCGCTATATACTGGCTTCCCTTATCTATGACATGGAAATTAAGGGTTGTTCAACATGTGGCAGCCAGGCTCCTTTTTGGAGCTCGAAGTGGAGACTGGATCATTCCAGTCCTGTATCAACTCCATTGGCTGCTGATCGAGTACCGGATCATATTCAAAGTGTTAGTGTTAACTTTTGAGGCTGTGAGTGGTCTTGGACCTGCATACCTATGGGACCGCTTCTCCCTATATTGCCCCATCAGGTCCCTCTGTTTGTCAGAGGGGAACCTGCTGGAGATCCCTGGCCCAGAGGAGGGAGATCCCTTAGGGCATCTATGAGGTCTGCCCCTACCTGATAGAATAAGCTACTCAGGGAGATCAGGGCCCTGCAGGACTTGAATGAGTCCCACAGGGCCTGCAAGACAGGAATTTTCTGCCAGGCATTCCCATCTAGCCAGCTGGCCTAACTGTTATCATCACTGGCCTCCCGTGGGTGCAGTATAGGGGTGGGTTTTCTTGCCATGTGTTGGTTTACTGTTTTGACTGATGTTTTTATTGTTATTTTATTACATAACTTTTGCTGTTGTTGCCGCCCTGAGCCCTGCAAAATGGGGAGGGCGGGGTATAAATGGAAATATAAATATAAATAAAATAAATATAGGAAGGAACAGAATTAACACAGAACTAAGTACTAAACATGTTATCTGTTGATAATTATTCAGCAGTACTAGATTGATGACAGTGGGAGGGATCAAGATGCTCTCCTGTCCTCCAAGGAGAAGAAACCTTCACAGTAGGTACCCAATGGATCATTCTCTTTGAAGAACAGGAGGACATCCTGAGTCGGACCTCCCAGAGTAGTCCCCCAAACAGGGCAGCTTGTCAGATTAAGTTTCTACTATGTGTTGCAAGACTCCATGGCCAAAGGCCACATCTACTGAGCTAAATGTGTTACATCTGTAATGACTAACAAATGTGGAAATAGTCTTGCAGACTTCTTTTACTGAGGCATCTTTCAACAATGCGGCATTAGTTGCTGTGCTACAAATTGAATGCGCTGTGATACCTGGAGGAACTGGTAAGTTTTGTGCCATGTACACCTCTACAATACAGAACTTTAGGTTGGAACTGATGCCTGACTTGGACATAGCCATCCTTAAACTGGGAGGGCTGACAGAAATAAATAGACTGCCTTCGGGGATGAGGCGGCCTATATGTTTCATTGATGATGATGATGATGATGATGATGATGATGATGATGATGATGATGATGATGATAATGAGTTCATTTGAGGGAGATCCTCAATACCCTCCTAATGTCCACTTTGTTTCATGGTTTCTCCCTTAGATGGGAAGGATTCAGGGAAAACACTGGAAGACACAGCTCTTGTGATATGAGGAATTATTTGACAGCTTTTGGTTTAAAGGTGGGATCAGTCAGTCCTCTGTGCCACCGTGTGCTTATGAAATGCCCAAAAGCCTGGTTTGATGGATTGGGCTCCAAGCTCTGAGATGCATCTGCTGCCACTAAGAAAATGGTCTTCATTCAAATCCACTTGAGGTTGATCTCATGAATCAGCTTGAATGGAGGTCATGCTAAGGCTATTAAGACCATGTGAAGTCTCCACAGGGGGAAGTGATGTGCATGAGGGGGATTAAGCTGTGTTACCACTTTGATGAACCTTTGCATGTGAGGATGTTTAGCTATGCTCTCTCCATGGTATAGAGATATAACTGTTGCTAGACCATTATCTGGCACCTCAATGTGCTTCTAGAGAGACCAGAAGAATGTCCCTCCTGTAGGAATTCTAGTATTGCAGATCTTGTCGGGAGCTTTAGCAATTGTTCCAGAGCTATTGTAACGAACTGAGTCCATCTCCATACAAACTTTCACAGGCTACTTTCACCAGTCTGGGAGAAGCGCCAAGAACTAACAGATAAGACAAACAGTAAAACATCAGAACAGGTGGCAATCTGTAACTGATCAACATTCCAATCCCCTCTTCAGACCCATCTCCTTGAATTATGAGAACCATGGGCAACATGGCCAGTAAGGTGCTACTATGACCGTAGTCTCCATCACTCTGATCCATGTCACTAGTTTTGGTAGGACTGGAACTTGAGAGAAGGCATATAGTAGACCCTTGTGCCATGGAGAGATGAGGTCATCTGTTGCCTCTGTCTGGGAATGGTAGTACCTGGTAAAGAACCTTTTGATCTGATGGTTCTCTGGGGAGGGAGCTAGGATCAGTTGTCTGAAGTGAATTGTAATCATTTTGAAAAGGGATTTATGAAGTGCCATTCCAACTCCAGAATGTTCCTTCAACAGCCAATCTGCTGTGGTGCTGAGAACTCCCTCCACATACTGTGCTCATAGGGATAGCAGATTTGTTTTGGTCCATTGAAGGATACTTTCTTGTATAGTCAGGAAGATCTGGAGCCCCCTTGTGTCACTGGCTCAGAATCAGCCAGCCAGGAGTCCTCTGATGAGGAGCACTGGCAGGATGACTCCACTGTGTTGGAACCCCAATCAACTGAATCTCAAGCACAGCCAGAAGCCTCACAGGATGCAGGCAGACCTGGCCCAAGTCAAGAGCTGGAAGCCAGAGTGTTTGTAGAAGCACCTCCAGCCACTGAGGGCCAGCCTAGCAGTTCACCCAGCTCACCTGAGTCTGTAAGGCAGTTGAGAATTCACACCCTGACACTCTGGGAGCCTGGCAGGCCAGGCCAGGACACCTTGGTTGTTCACATACATTTTGGCTAACACATCCATCCCAACGAGAATATGTTTGAGACAAATGTGATCTTTGAATAGCTCTGACTTACAGCTGATTGATAGGAAGTTTGGAGTCTTAAGGTGACCAACTTCGTTGGGCCTATTGGCTGTCTGGTGATGTCCCCAGCCACCTAGGCTTGCATCTGTGAACATCTGGATTTGAAAGTAAACATGGAAGATTTTTCCCATCCTCAAGTTTTTCAGACATGCCCACCACCTTAGAGATTCCTTGACTACCCTTGGTACGAAAACTGCCTTTTCCTGACTGTGCATGATGTCCAAGTGGAAGGGACACAGGAACTGTTGCACTGTTATGGAGTGTAGTCATCCCCATTGAGTACAATCTATGATGGCTATCAAGGTGCTCATGAGCTTTGCCATTTGCATCAGGGAGAAGTACTTGCTCTTGATTACTGTTGTGGCCTTTGGTGGGCCCTAGCTTCCTGTACGAATAGTGTGCTCTTGGCTGTGTCTATTACAAGCCCAGATATTCCTAATGTTGTACAGGAGTGCTGGAACTCTTCTGGAAGTTCACTATGAACCTGTGTTCCTGTAGTGTGAGAATAGTCATGTGAGTGTCATAAATGGCCTTCTCCTTGAGGTTGGCTCAAATCAGAAGATCATCCAAATAAGAATGAATGTGTGTCCCTTCTCTTGGGGAGCCATGATGGGAGTGAGAAGAATCTTTGAAAATACTCTCGGAGCCATTGAGAGCCCACAGGGGAGTGCTCTGAAACAGTTATGCCAGCATCCTGATGTGAAGTGGATAAATTGGCAGTGTGATGGGAGGATGGGACATGTAAGTATGCTTCCTGAAGGTCCAAGAACGTTACGAAGTCCCCTGACTGAAAAGCTTCTGGTATAGAATGGAGCATTTCCATTCAGAAATAATGTAGTTTGATGTGCCTATTTAGGAACTTCAGATCTATCGCTGCTCTTCAGTCCCCATTTCTTTTGGAGACAGTAAAGAAGATGGAATAAATCCCAAAAACTTATTCTGTGGAGAAGACAGGTTCTATGACCCAGATCTCTATAAGGTTTTGAATGACTGCTTGAGTTTTCAGCAGTTTCTCCTGACATTTTGTCACTGGTGATTGCAGGAAGCGGGGGGGAAAGGTTGAAAACTGTAGAGAATATTTCTTGGCTACTGTCTCCAGGGTCCAGGCATCCAAATATTCATGGTTCCAGGCCTGATGGAATAGAAGCCTGCCCCCTCACACTGGAATGCTGGAATAGTTAGGATTTTAGTGTTGTCTTTTGAGCCCTAGTCAAAGTGTCTGGTGTTATAAGGTTTGTTGCCCAATGCCTCCAAAAGGACTGGTTGGAGTTATTCCAGTTCCGTCCTGTTATCCTTGGAATATCTAGGTCAGGTTCATTGGGACTGCTCAGAGGTCCTCTGTTGGTACAGCCCAATGACCTTGCCAAAGCCTTCTTTTTGTCCTTTGTTCCACAAGGACTTTCTCCAGTGAAGTGTCAAATAGCATGTCCCCCTGAATAAGATACACAGCTATGAAGGCCTTGGAGTGGAGGTCCTCCATCCAGGCTCTCAACCAGAGATTCCTGTCAGTCTTGACAACATGCCATCGCTCCTGAAGAAAATATGAATGAATCCAAAATGGCATCTGTTGTGAAATATGAGGTTTGAAAGATATGGTTGGTTCCCCTAAGAAGCTGACCATTAGATTCTTGTAGAAGCTGTAGGACTTTCCTGGCCCAAATGATGGCTGCCCTGGAAACCATGAAGGTGGTTGTGGAGACTTGAATTGCCATGGTCATGGCTTTGTGAACTTTCTTGAGTGAGAAGTCTGAACGTCTGTCCAAGGAATCCTTGACTGATCCCTCACCATCCTCAGAAACAAGGCCCCAGTCAACACTGGGGCATCCACCAAGGGATACCTGCAGCAACTTGTTGGCAAAGTCAGGGAGGGTTTACAGTTTCTTAACAAAGGAGGGGAAAATGTTTGTTGGCAGATGGTTTAGCCCCTTTCCTCTACAGCTGATTTTCAAAGAAAACAGGAAAGGGGAACCTTTTCTTTGTGGGTTCCTGAATAGGGGAAAACTCCTAATTACCCTCCAATCTGCCCCTTATGAGGGTTATGTGGAGTTGGGGTAGGATAGGAAACCTTTTTTTGTAGATCCAGAGCTGCCACGACTGGTAATCATCCTGCTTAAAGAAGTGCAGAGTTTCCTCAGGCAGGTTTCCTCATCGGAGATAAATTCTCCTTTCTTCCATTCGGAGATAAATTCTCCTTTCTCCCATTCGCCCCTTCACTGGGGGATAACTCTTGGTCCCCAAGAGATGCCACCCCACTTTCTTTGTCATAATGGGGAGCCATAGGGCTGCATGTCTGTCATCTAAGAGGGAAGGATATGAGCAGAAGGATGATCTACAGCTTTGACTTTTCATCCCAGGAATTGCCCTTTGCAAAAAGGAGAACATATTCTCCCTGAAGATGGCCACGTCCTGTTTCATGGATCTTCTAATAAAGGCAGAAATCTCCTTTGAGTTATACTGACTACTCATTACTAGACTGGTAGAACAGGGGCCATCAATGTTTGTAACTCTCTCTGATGCATCCTGCTCCAACCCGCTCTGCAGAGAGTCCTCCAGGCATCCGCAGGCAGCTTGCTCCTTTTCCCAGTGACTCAGGGGAGGGAGACAAAATGGTGGCTCCCTGTGGGCTAGAGGAGTGGCCTTTATCCTCCCTCTATGCTCCTGGGGGACATTCTCTGCCTGAAGGTGGACCAAGAAGTTGGTTCCCAGGCAGGGAGAGGCTTGCTGCGACGTCTGTTGCAGTGGCCAAAGGCAGGGCTTTCTTCTTTGCTTGAGAATGAGAGCCACTGGAGGAACTCTTTTCCGTTATTTTAGAAGTGCAGAAAGGTTTAGAGCAGGGGTGGCTGCTTCAAAGGCAAAGGAGAAAGCACAGAGGGAGGAAACAGGTGCAGCCTCATTCAAACTTAAAGAGGAGACAAGAAGGAAAGGGAAAGGAAACAACAGGAAAGGAAGGGAAAGGAAAAAATCAGCCAGATGGAGCCTACTCTGTAGTCTGCTCTCCCTTGCTGAGAAAACTGGAACAGATGATTCCCACACGGGAAACATGAAGTGGAACAGAAAATTGGTCCTGCTTACCCGATTCAAAAACTGGGAATTACCCACTCAGGACATCCTTCTACCCTTCAAGGAGAAAAATAGTTTTGTCTCAAATGAAATCAAAAAGTTCCAATGCCTCATCTTCAGTAAGTAAAGATCTAGTCAGGCTTTGATATGTATCAAAAATGGACTTCAAGGACTTATCACAATTACACTGATGTTCTGTTTCAGGCTACTAACTGCAACACATGAAAAGAGCTGGCTGGAAAGTCAGGTCCTTGCTCATCTCACAGCAAAGACTAGATATCACTTTTATGATTAGCAGAAAGCTCAGAAATGTATTTCTGAGTCAAATCACACACCGCTGAATTCATGTCCTGGAATTTCCTGTGTGGACAAGATACTCCAGAAGATGAATGACTACAATAGTTCAATATCCATATGCGCATAAAGTGAGTTCTAGTCTGAAATAAAATTGGAATATAAATAGTGCTATAGGAAGGTATATGTTCTGCTTTCCTAGATGGGTCTTTAAAGGGTGGCTAGTTCAGTGACTTTAGCTCAGTTTCAAAAATTGTGATGTCGCCCCGGAAACAAACATTTGGAAACTCATTGATCAAAACATTGTCATATTTGACCCTTGAGACATACACCCTCAGCCACTATCTACATTTATACTTCCCCCAAATAACTGAGAATTCAAGGTAGAAGAATGAGTTAAAAGAGTGGTCTGTAACTGACATTGTATTCCTAGAATAAAGAATAAATATGCTAAATATGATATTTCTAATATGCACCATCTCATTCCAAAGCTGGTCTACACTTTTGTTGCCCCTATCAATTGGCCATGCTGGCAGAGGCTGATGGAAATTGTAGTCCATGATCATCTGGAGAGCCGCAGGTTGCAGACCCCTGTTCTAGATGAAAGTCCAAAAGAGGGTCATAGACTGACGCCATAGCCTTCACAAGTTCACATATTATATATAGCAAATGCAGATACAATTTGAGTACAGTGGATTTTTTTTAATTACCTCCAATTCATGTACAGCTAAACATGTGGATTATACCCCAATTTTAACCAGGTATTGTAGCCTGCAGAGCAAAGTCTTGCAACAACCTTAGAAAATGGAGGCAGGGAGAATCCCTTCAGCAGCACACAAGATGTCGGGCACAAGCAGAAGATGAAACTGACCAGGCAATTTAAAGATTGGGCGGGGGAAAACCTCTTCCCTTCTGTGGAGAAATTGTCTTTTTTGCTTTAATTTTCTCCCAACTTGTTTGCAGCTGTTTTAGCTAAAGGTCACACCCCAGCTGTACATTATTTCCTTCATGGATAGAACTTTAACAATCCCTTTGAAATATTTGCACCTGATAGCAACAATGACTTTGCACAAAACTGTTTTGTTAATAAGGGTTAGAGGATGATTGGTCTGTTAATGCCACCTGACCAGTAGTTTCTGTATAACTGTACTTCAATATTCAAAGAACATCTTTCTTTCTCATTCTCATTCCTCTCTCTATGTGTCTGAGCGTAATTTTTTTCCAGGCATTTCGAATCCTAAGACTCTGCCATCCAGTTCTTATCAGCAATACTTTTATCTCTCTCTTTGGTTGCTGTTTGTTTTAAAGCTACGCTACCAATGTTTTATGTCATTATTTTAATCTTTAGCTATTTTTTCTAGTATTTTGCTTATTGAGCATGTGCTGTATTCAATAAACCTTAAAAATACTTTATTCACATTTTTTGCCTCCGAGTTTTTGTGTGCACCCTAAATCCTGACCCACGTTGGAGAAGTGGCTAGTCAGCACTTTCTCTACACCTTCTCTGATGCCTGTATTGTCCAGAAAATAAATGAGGCAGCTTTTTAAAAAATGTCCCCACAGCGACCTGTTTTGGGTGTGCAGAGTGAAATTAAGAAGTTGCCTCTTTCTAATGTCTTATTTGTGCTGGGAAAAGGAGAGGAAAAGAGGTAACAGATTAGCACTGAGATTTAATACTAAGATTCCAAGTGGATTCAAATCAAAAGGCTAAATGACTGATCTTTGGATTCAAAGTAGCTAATAGGAGGTCAAAGAAGCCAACAGGTGGTTTAAAGCAAACATTTGCATACTTTAATACTGCAACATTGATATGTAAGCATAATGCTCAAATATAACAGCTCTTAGAATTTAATAAATGAATGCATTACTACTAGCTTTAAAACAATACATGTCAAATATAGAAGAATGTTATTCAAATTAACATTAGGCGCACAAGTAAAGCAAACTTTTAATACCGTTTATCTACACAAGATTCACCATCCTGGTTTTTATAACTAATGCCATGCACAAGCTGATGAGTTAAAACATAGGTTTTTTTTTAATTGAAATATATTTCACAGTGACTCATGTTGTACATTATAACCATCTGTCATAGCAAGCACCTCCAAACACAGGCTCAGTTTAAAAGAAAAAGAAAGGAATGACAGAATTTGTAATCAACCATTCATTTTAGTAAATTAATTTTCCTTCTGGGACAATAGTTTTGGTACTGCCATTAACTCCACTAGAAGGAGAAACAGATCTATGACGAGCATTGGGATAGCTATTTCTCTTCAGGTGCTGGGATGGGGTGGGGTACACAAAACCACATAAAGTCCCCAGGTGAGGGTATTGAAGTTTACAAAGCACAATGTTTGATTTAGCAGAAACATTGAAATACTTTACATGGTGGAAAAGTCGCTCCAGTTCTAAAGACAGCTGTTAACGAACCCTCTGCCCTCACATGCCCCGAGGAGAATTTTCCCTCCAGAACTTCATCAGCTTATCCTTACAGACCCGAGAAGCCCTTCACTATGATTCTTTATTAAAATGTAGTGCATGAGTGATTTTAATTGAAAATCTAATTGTTTTCCTACCTTTAAACCAAAAATAAATATATGAGTGGGCTTCTCATACTCAGATTCCAAGGCACTATGCAGTAAGCAGAAGATGGTCGCTCTCTTTCCACACACTTTTCCTTGTCAGAAAATAAAACAAGTACCAAAGGCTTTTTAAGAGATTGAAAGATGAACTAGAACAATTTACTTTAAAAAAATAAAGAGGTTTGGCAAAGTGACTAATGTGAACAACAGGTGAGTTTATAAACAGGCAGTGTTTACACAGAATTGTTGTTTATTTGCTTTAACACTGATCCTAGTTATAGTTAGGCATTGGCATCCTTAGGCATTGACAATGTTACAGGTTACAGGTTTTTAACATTGCTTTCCAAAATATATTAACTTTCCATATAATATATACTTAGCATCCAGGTCTTCAAGACTACTTATACTGTTGTTCTTAGAACTTCTTTCTCTTTCTATCTGGTGAGAGATTCCTGTTTGCCCTCAGGCAAGACTATCATAAGACTTAACTAAACACTCTCAGGAATATTTTCCACTAGATCTGCACTTTTACATACTGGCAAAAATAATAAGATTTTCCGTTCTGATACCAACTGAAATTAAAGCCTCCTAGCTTATTTCCTTCAGTGTATCTCCCCAGGGAATATAAATATCACAGGTGGTTTAAGTGTTAAAATGCTATTCAGGAGACTCCGACCAGACTAACCTTGTCGGACTGAATTTTTTCGTCACAGAGATATAAGTTTTAACCAAGAGAATGGAGCAGTTCAGTCTCTGTCTCTCAAGTTCTCTCTGTCAGCAGCTCACAGTCACCAACCAACTTTCAGTTCTAACAGCACTAACTGAAACACTGGCCTTCTACTTGCAATCAGTCAGAAGCTGTTGAGGTTAACTCTTTGTTTTCAAGAGTCTCTGCTCTGGTTACCACTCAGCAAAGTCCTGGAATCTGTAGCCAAGTCAATTCCATCAAGAGGCATAATCTGCAACTGTGGGCATCACATTGCCTGGGAGATTTAAAAAAAACCTCCTTCATAAGTGAATCCAACATAACCTACCTTCAATTTCTGTACTTCAGATATTTTTTCTGAGGTTTCATTTCATATAAATCTGAAAACAGCAATTATTTGAGTTGGAAAGAAGTATCTATCTCAAAAAATATTTTATATAACACCATTATTAATAGAAGCAACTACCCTGGATTCACCTGGACTACATAAGTAGCAATAGGGCAGGCAGCAAGTAAAAAAAAAGCCTTCTAATTGGGTCCAGGATTGACCTTGTGGAGCCCAGTGCATGGGGATCCAGCTGCACCCCAGCAGGGGTGGTTTCTAAGCTTAAAATCTCTTCCACTGGTCTGCTCCTTCCTATTTGGCTGGATGTCACCAGGAGCTTGCCCCTCCTGCTCTCTCCTACATGCCCTTGTGCCTTACAAACCAAGCTTGCAGTTGCAACAGGGACACAGAAGGAGCAGCAATCCCCACAGCAGGGGACTTGTGTATCTAGTGTCAGCAGCCTGTGAAAGATCCCAGTGGCAGAAGAAGTTAGCAAGATGTACATTGGAGCAGCAGTGGGTCCCAGCAACAGCTGGACCTAGTAGTACCATTTGTGGTGGTGGGAGACAGGCCAAGACAACAGCCAGGAACAGGAATGACACATGGCGGGGGGGGGGGAGGATCCTGGCTCCTGGGAACTATTGCCAAGCAGCCCCAAAGTCCCTGACACCAAGGACAGGAAGAGGCCTCAGTCTCCCGAATCCAACATCTCAAGTAATTCCAGGCAAGACATTGTGCAAAGATGTGCACCTGCAAGGAAGAGTTGCACTAAGTGCCAAAAGTGGCAGAGGTTACTGAGGGATTGTGCAATGATGGGTCATCTAGTGAATCTTCTTCAGAAAAGGAGATGGTGGGGACCCACACTCCTGGTTTACCTACTTGGTCGCTCAAGTGCAGGGGGTCATCATAGGTAGGTCTCTAACCCTTCATTTTTTTCAGCTCTTATAGGGCAGCCCAAGGTCATATATATTGCTGGTCACAGCACTGTCACCTGGGTAGGGGTCTATGAGGCACTGTCAAGATAGAAAGCCCCCTTGAGACTTAGTGACTATCGACAGGTCAGTTGGATGAGTCACAGAGGAATATACTGGGCCTCTCTCCTGATCACCACGTTGGGTCAAGTCTTCAACCTTGGTTCCCCAATGACATTGCTATCCAACTCAGTAAGAACCATCTCGTAGGAAGGAAAGGGGTGAACCTCACCATTTCCATGGCTGCAGATCTTCAAATCATTACCTCTAGGCTCCCAAAGATAAAGTTATTATGGCCAGAACATTTGGAGCAGCAGGAGTGGCACTGGGCCCTCTCCAGGACAGAGTGGATTTGGCCAGGAAAAAAGACAACAATGCAGTAGGACAGCTCACCAAATTATTGGAAACTTCACTCATCTAGCACCTGCATATTACTTTCAAGGAGGCTACCCTGTTAAGAAAGGATGGTTTCAACCTTTCTGAATGATTAATGGACATCTCGCTTCATGGCATTCAGGCTGTTTTGTTATAGTCATGGGAACATGGGCAGGAGCTGAGCAGGTTGCCCTATTCTTATGACAGTCTGGGCATTATGACAGATCCATTGTGTGGGAGGCTGTGCCTATGTACCTGTCCACCCTATTTGGGAAGTCCTTTAAGGGATTTTGTGGTAGCACTACTCAGCTACCTGCTCAGGTGGCAAGGAAGCCACATAGCAACTTGTACCCAAGTGATAACCCAGGGTTTGCCACTCCACAGTTACTCCCTCAGCAGGTGGGCTGGGGGAATGAGGTTATACCAGGTGGCAGGCAGATTGCCTGATGCTGGATCCACCCCCATGTTTGATCAGTGCTCCTTCTGTTGTATTCAATATGGCTGCTTTCTCCCCAGTTTTATCAGCATAGTGATTTCCTCCTTGCACTCGTCCTACTGTTGCCCCCTGGGACCACAAGGATCAGCATGTTAATACAATCTCAAGGGATAAAAAAACAAAATAGGGAAGCTGTATTTGAAATACAGTAACAAAATTAAAGATTGGCTAAGTATAACAAAGACCAACTACACATTATGAATTTTCTGACATGCAATTCAGGCTTAAAATACAGTGGTGTGGATAGGCTATTTCGGATTAACTCTTTTCTCCTGTGTCATATTGCCAGATAGAAATAGGTCTCTTTCTCTCTCCCCCAGCTGCTATTAGACACTGTAGGAAAAATTATTGATTAAAACATTTTTTTTTGTCTGTACATGTGTGCACCAAATCTGATATCAGTTGGGCTATGGGAAGAAAGATAAAGATAAAACCCCGACACAGCACTATGTCTCCTGAGACTGCTTTATAAGCTTAAACTGCAGCTCAGAGATTTAAACACAGATCCCTAGCATCATGGCCCTAACATGTTTTACAGAAGTTACCAAGAACATCAATCTTTAAGGAACACAGCAAGCATAGTAGTATAAGAAAATTAGATGCAAGTATAAATATATTATAAAGCAAGCATAAAAGAAGAGATAAATCTATGCCTATTGGGAATAACTAGGTTGCTATGATATTTTAAAAATCAATAGCATATACTGGGAATTTTAAATTACCATGCACAGTGGGAAAACACAAACAGTTGCCACTTGGCAAGGTTTTACACACAGCAGATGACTGATAATTTGTACCTCATGCCAGGTCTGATTGACCAATAGGAGTCAATCACCTGGTCACTGACTTCTGACCTCACTAACTAATTAGCATGCATAACATTAACTCCTTCATTACCAGATTGCGTGACTGGAACTTGCCAAATATCAACAAAACCCTTCTCAAGTGTCAGTTACACAATCTTCATGCAAACACAAACTTTCACGAAGATTCCTAAACTTCATCTTGTCCAATGGCTTAGTAAAGATGTCAGCCACCATTTCTTCTGAACAACAGTACTTGATGCTGTTCAGTCCTGTCTGTGACATTTCTCTCATGGTGGTGATCTTGACCACAACGTGCTTGTTTCTTTTCTTACTGCCCTCACCATTCACTAGCAATGCACGCTTGATTGTCCTCACACAGGATGATTGGTATAGGTCAGGGGTAGGGAACCTGCGGCTCTCCAGATGTTCAGGAACTACAATTCCCATCAGCCCCTACCAGCATGGCCAATTGGCCATGCTGGTAGGGGCTGATGGGAATTGTAGTTCCTGAACATCTGGAGAGCCGCAGGTTCCCTACCCCGGTATAGGTTCATCCACACCATCAGCAAATCAATGATCCATTCAATTTCCTTGCAAAGCAGCAATGCATTCAGCTTCTGTCGTTGATCTGGTAACCATAGTTTGCTTTTGACTTGTCTAACTTATTAAGTTGTTGCCATAGAAGAAAGCATTTCCACTTGTAGATTTACAATCCAACTGTTCTTTTGCCCAATCAGCATCCATGTATCCCACCAGTCGTGGATTATCACAGGGTGAAAACTTTAGTTTAAAGTCCACAGTGTCAGCGAGATGTCTGGTCATTCTTTTGACAGCTTCCCAATCATGTTGATTGGGTGAATTTGTCTTTCTGCTTAGAATTCAGACAGCTGCAGATATATCAGGCTTTGTGTGGAGAAAGTGGTGACCTACCACTTCTCAAAACGTGGGTTAGGACTTTAAAATGCACAACAAAAACTCAGAGGCTGAAACTTTAAATAAAATATTTTGGGGGTTTATTGAGAGCCACAACTTCTCAATAAACAAAATAATAGGAGGGAACAATCAAAGTTAAAATGACACCATAAACAACGGTAGAATAGCATGAAACTGCAAGCAAAGATCAAAACAGAAAATATTGCGAACCAAGCTGATCTGGCAGAGTTTAAGTTATTCAAAACAACTATGATAACATACAAGAAACAAAGATACGCTCAGGCAGTACAGAGTAACAGGCAATAGAAACAGAATGAAAAGAAAGGTAGATCTAGAGTGAGAGCATTGAAAGCAATTATACAAAATTATTGCTGAATTAGCATAAACGAACCAATCAGACTCTCACACCAATTTGCAAAGACAGCATAGTGTAAAAACATTGTTACCACCAGGTGTAATGTTTAAGGAAGGTCATTAAAGTCCTAATAAGAAGAAAATACTTTCAGCTGGGGTGTGACTTTTAGCTCAAACAGAATAGAATTAAAGCGATAAAGGCAATTTCTCCACACCTTGTGATATTATTCAGGTGCACGAGTTTTGTAATTGCTTCTCTATAGCAACTGCCATCTTCCAGTGGTTCGCCATCTTGTATACTCAGGTATCCAGGATCCATTGGTGTGCTAACCCCTAAGAAGGGGTTAACTATGTGCATGTTAATTAGGTACTGAGGTCACAGTTCACTGATTAAGTCATTGGCTAGTTAGTCCGACATTGCCTAGGTGAGACCAAGCACGTAGGTCACAGGTTATAAAGTTATCTATGTTTCTTTGTCTCAGTCAGTCAGTCAGGCATATTTTCTAAGATGCTACAAGAAGATTCACCTTAAGAGGTGAATCTCTGCCTTGCTCATAGGCACCATGTGGGCTCACATGGGTCTGAATAAAGTAATTCAGTTAAAACTAGTTTAGAAAGCTATTTGTTGTTTTTATTCCATGTAACCCTTTTTACCTTTATTAGTAAGTAAACTGTTTTTATATACACACAGCAGCTGTCTCAAAGTCTCTTTTTTTTACTTTGCTAATAATCAAGTAATGATTTTTCCAACACTATCTTGTGGCTAATAAGCTACTAGAGAGCATGTGTAGAGAGTAACAAAGGATATATACCTGTTGCCTACGTGCAGATCTGCATGTATCTCATGCCAGGTCTGCTTGACCAATAGGGGTCAATCACCTGGTCACTGACTTCTGACCTCACTAATTAGCATGCATAACATTAACTCCTTCATTATTGGATTGTGTGACTGGCAAATACCAACAATTTTTTTTGCTGCCACACAGTTTTCTGAGTAGCAAAGGATGGGACCTTTCCCCACATCATACATGGGGTAAGTCACTGATATTAATAATTAGTGGCCTCAGATATGACTAAAATGTTCTTACAAAGGACTGTTTGTCTTCCCTGCTTTTTCCTCATGGCTTTCAGATTTCATAGTATGAAGTATTGTTTGTATGCTTTGAGAGATTAAGAGTATGTTTTTTTAAAAAAAATATTGACATATTGGTACTTCTGAGGAGTTCTTTTTTCCCCTTTACCAAAAAAACTGTACTCTACATTGTATAATCATACATTTGGTTGACTGTGTGCATATTTTAAAGCATACTCCATGGAAATGATAGCTACAAAGAAACCACACTTTCCTGCCATTATTGTTGGCCCATGGAGCTGTACTGGATGGTGAGAGGCCTTTTGGGATCTGGCGTGCACAAAAAGGTGGATTGCTTAGTGGCCTCCAGGACCATCTTGCTCAACATTTGTAGATAAAATCTCTCACATCCATCCACATAGGACCCTATGTTAGCACTGACATGATCAGATGCTGCCAGGGTGTCAACCTAAATTGTTTGATACGTTTTTCAGTTTATTTAGTCTGGCCATGTAGACAGGAGCCTTGGAAATTTGATGCCTCTCATCTGCCTATGTAATCCTTACACTTCCTAGTTAATTAAATCTTCCAAAGGGGTGCTGGCTGACTAGGTTCAAAAGGTAGTTAATGCTTAAAAGGTAGTTAATGCATCCTTAAGAGATGGAATAGTTGCCCCAGTCTTGTAGCAGGCTGTAGTGTGACCTCTTCTAAAGCCTATTCTTGATGCAGGAGATCCAAATGATTATTGACCAGTCTCAAATGCTCCATTCTTGACCAAGGTAAGAAAAGCTATACTGGAACAGAACAAGACCCATCAAGTCCAGAAGTCTGCGTACACAGTGGCAAACCAGGTGCCCCTAGGAATCCTGCAAACAAGATGACTGCAGAAGCATTATCCTGCCTGTGATCTACAACACTTAATATAATATGAATGCTCCTCTGATACTGGAGAGGATATGTATGCATCATAACTAGTATCCATTTTGACTAGTATCCCTATCTTCCATAAACATACAAGAAACCTGTCCACTCTTTCCACACCATGCATAATTTTATAGACCTCTGTCATATGTCTCCTTACCCATCTTTTTTTCTAAGCAGACAGGCTTAAGTGTTTTTACCACTCACCGTAGAGCAATTGCTCTAGCCTCCTGATCATTTGGTTGCTCTTTTCTGCAATGGCTGAAGATGATTCAAAGGGTAGTGGTTGGAAAATGCCAAGTTTCTCTGAATGAGGCAAATTGTTCAGATGGACAGAAAGATTGTGACTCTGTTGATCATCCTGAACCTCTCAGAAGTGTTTGAAACCATTAATCATGTCATTCTGACATTTGGGCTGCATAGTCACCAGTATGCAGACAACACTCAGCTGTATCTCACACTTCCAGCATATCCCAAGGAGTTTATAGAAACCATGAACTGGCACCTAGATTCAGATCTGGCCGATTAGCCACATGCCCTGGTTACATCCATATTAGATTACTGCCATGTGTTTTACATGGGGCAAACCTTGAGAAATGTTCACAAGCTTCAATTAGTACAAAAAGATGCAGCCAGCATGTGTCTTCCTAACTAATGTTTTAGTTTCTGTTTTTATGTTTTGTGTGCATTTTAACTCTGTTTTTAATTGTTTCAATGTGTGTTTGGGAGAGATGATTGTAATTATTTAAAATGTGGCTTTATTATGTTTGTTTTAAATTGTTAGTGATCTTGGTGGCATATGTAAGGGCAGAAAGGCAGCATACAACTTAAAAAATAAATAATATTTTCTATGTGAACCTTGAGGACAAGGTCACTTGTCTTTCATTTTGTCAGGCTATAGCACACTGTACACCATTAATGCCTTGTCCACATGTAGAGCTTGCCACAGATTTTCCCAGTGGCCAAACCTTGTTTCTTGGGAAATCATTCTACATACTTCCTTTACTCCCTCCCCTCCCCACCCCACCCCACCCCACTGCACTTTGTTTCGGGGGTTTCCCCCTTGTCTCTTCTGTTGCATTTATTTCACATGCTACTGCTGAAAAAATATTATTCCTGATGGTGGTGGGAATGCAGAAGTTGTAATGCAGAAAAACAACCTTTCCCCTCCTTTTTTTTCTTTTGTACAAGCATGCTAGCATTACTACACAGTTATATTTTAAAGTGGCAATTCAAACTGTCTCAGCTTCTATTTCTAGTATTGAGAACTACCAACCCAAAATGGAAGCTCCTGGAGCAGGCACCTTTACCTAAAGGAACAAAATGGAGCCCACACGCCCCACACACAACAAACCACATTTTTTCAGCCAAATTTGATCTGCAGTAATGTATGATCATTACTACAGCAGTTCCCACCTACATGTAGCAATTACTCCTAGTACTCTTTTCAGTTTCCCCAGCAATTCAGTATTCTATCACTGATAAAATTGCTCTACTTCAAAATTGCTCTCTGCCTTTACGTTACATTGCTAGTCTGATATGAAACTGACAAAGCTGATCCACTTGAACCTGCTTCTTTGCATCTCAGGCTCAATATTGTATCACCAGTTCATTATAACAAAGAGTAAAAATTTAAAAATTCCTTTTAAAAATGGGAGGGCGGGGAGAGAGAAAATGGCTGAAGGGGAGGTTTGATAACTACATAGGGCATGAATTGGGGACAGATGTTTGGTAAAGATGAAAAATAAAAACTGTTTCAACATGATTGCACACTCAAATGGATTGGGAAAAATTGCTGTTAATGTGCTTGAGAAAATAACAGAGGAGAAATGGAGGAAAATGTTTCTGGAACCAAACAAGGGGAAAATGTGTGGGGAAAAATGTAGCATTTGGTGCCAAGATATTTTGTAAATAACTTGTGTAGAAAAGACCAAAGACTCTTCAATGTCCTCTAAATCTACTCAACTGAAAGATGGCACAGAGAATGTACATGAGGATTTCAAATGACACACATTGGGTCTTGTTTTAACCTGTCATCTAGCCATCTAGTTCTATAAACAAGCAAACAAAAACAGGAAACAGGAAAAACAGGAGCAGCAGTGGCATAGGAAGTTAAGAGCTCGTGTATCTAATCTGGAGGAACCGGGTTTGATTCCCAGCTCTGCTGCCTGAGCTGTGGAGGCTTATCTGGGGAATTCAGATTAGCCTGTACACTCCCACACATGCCAGCTGGGTGACCTTGGGCTAGTCACAGCTTCTCGGAGCTGTCTCAGCCCCACCTACCTCACCGGGTGTTTGTTGTGAAGGGGGAAGGGCAAGGAGATTGTAAGCCCTTTTGAGTCTCCTACAAGAGAGAAAGGGGGATATAAATCCAAAAAAAGAAAAAGAAAAGAAAGAAAAGGAATAAGAGGTAAATTTACAGCAATGCATGAAGGGATAGATAGAACTAACCTCTTAACCCCATAGCAACCAATTTGTGAACTAGAGGCAGAACAAAAACAACGGCAGATTGTCAACAAGCCAGTCACTGAATAAACAAACTTCCCCAAATTTTCTCTGTGGTAAGTTGGAGATATGTACTCACTCAAGCACATTCTCAAATTAGATTGTTCACAACATGCCATCTAGAAATATGCTGCAAGTCTGGGAAATCTCTTTAAGAAAGATACCACATACCCCTTCTCAGAGTCTTACCTGAAATGCAAATGATGTTAGATCAAAGCTTCAAAAATTAATAAGGTTATAGAAAAGTTTGAAGATGCCAGATGAAAATAGAAATGTCTGATTTAGCTTTCAATGATGCTTCCCATTCATAATAAATATCTGTCTTCTACAGATACTCTCCATCAATAAACAAATTAAGAACCCCAGGAGTACATCTGCAGCATGTACAATAAACAGCTGTTTACACCTAACTAAACTGACAATTTTAACATCAAATGGCAAAGACTCAAAAATAGCTTTCATCACCCTCCTGTAGAACTAAACAAATGTAGCATTTTGTTTTTGTTCAACAACATTTTGAAAGATATATATATAAAGAACAAATAATTTCTAGTTGATGCAGCATTTTTCACCAGAGAGAACAAAAAGATAGCTCTAGAAAATTTCAGAACTTAAACTTGCTGAAGAAACAAACACTGGAATTGAGTGAGTTCAGGACACAAGTCAGCTAAAGAAAAAAGCATCTGAATATAGGTCCATGGTGGCGAACCTTTGGCATGGCCAATTGGCCATGCTGGCAGGGGCTGATGGGAATTGTAGTCCATAACATCTGGAGTGCCAAAGGTTCGCCACCACTGAGTGGTAGCATGCTGTTTTAAATGGGTGGATTTCTAGCATTCTCCTAGTAGTAGTAATTATGGCAGATACAGGGTTATGTGCAACTGGGACAGAGTCATATTTAAACAAACAGGTCTGACAATAATGATATGAAAGAGAAAGCTCCTGCAACTTATCTTGACGTATTGGAGCCTGCATGATTAACATGCATGTGTGACAGGTGTTGTAAGGAGGGGAACAAGGTGAGACTGAGTGAAAAAGCTGTCTGGATCCAACCTATGTCTCATTATTTGACTTACTTTACTCTACTACTAGACTGGGCATTCTTAAAGTTATTTCACAAGGAGTTCTTAAAATTGCAGTCCTAAAGGCAAGGGAGAGAGCAAGGCTGAAGGGGAAAACCAAGCTTTTATTGATTATAACTGCAGGAGCCACCCTACTGTCACCCAGTATCACCTTTTCCCCCCAGCCCTCCTGCTGGGGAGGGAGGAGAAAATGGCAAGCTCCAGGATCACACATGGGTGCTAGCCACTGAATAGTTTCCTTGCCATTTGGTGATGAGTACCATCCTATAGCCCCCAAGCTGGGCATGCTGATGTATGGCTCCACTTAAGGGAGTTCCCAGAATCATGGAGGCATACATGAATGCACAGCCTCCCCTCAAATGGATCCTGTCCAATGCCTAAACAGCCATAAGAGCAGGGTGAACTGCCCTGTTCCTGCCAAAACTTCTACGGCTACAACAAAGTAGCTCCATGGATGCTGTGAAGCCAGATATAGACCCCATTCTGTGAGGTGAATACCATCAGCTCTGAAGAGTACCACCTGCCTGAAAGTAATGTCCTCTGAATCCACCCAAGTCAAGGATGATGCAGTGATTCCTGATCTCAAACTTAATGTTGCAGGATAAGGCTTCTTCCCTCATAGGTACAGCAGAGAGGATATAGCCAGTAATTTGCCTCAAATGAAACCACAATCATACAAAACTATCCTGATTATAAGTAATCCATATGTCACACTTTTGGACACTCCAATTAAACATGAAAATGATGAAAAAAACAAAATTCAAATTGTATACCCTGATGGATGCATCTTAGTTATTACAATCCTCCATCTCCTCAAAATACCTTAAGATCACAATGGAGAACCTACTGAGAATTTCAACTTCGAGTGCAGTAACAAAATGAAAATGATAAATTCAAATGGATTGTTTTGGAAACCACCAAGTTAGCAAATTTGTGTATATTAAAGACTCTGTGTGCTGACTTACAAAAATGAATTATCCTTCCTGGTCTGTAATCACTTGAAGGGATTTCCATTTGCAGAGGTTTTTTGCCTCTTCCTTCCTGCTGCAGCATAAAATGCCCAAAGCTGTTCCTGGGGACAAGAAATCCCAAGAATACACGGGGAGATCTACAACAGGAGTAGGGAATGAGTTAAAATTGCTCCTCCTTCCATTCCTGGAAATCCTGGATCCAGTTTCCTATTTCAGTTCGAATAAAATTGTGATACTGCACTTATTTTAGTATTGTATTTTTCCTGTAACATGTAAATGTTCATTTACACTATTATGGACAGTTCTGCAACAAGAGTCAACCCCACATTGCAAAAGTGCAGTAACGACAACACACATTGCAATGAAGATGATAATTTACATCGTTCTTGGTATTACAGGAAAATTATTGTGAGTGGGGCTCTTTCATCCAATTGTAATTGAGGCGTCCACCTAACTGCCTGCTATATATGCTCTGTCAAATCTAGTAATGCCATTTTATTGCTAAAAATCTCACAAAAAGAAACAAGTTACCAAAAAGGAAACATTATGGTCTATTCCATTAAACACGGTAAAACTTTAAATCTCGCATAAAAATAGGTTATCCAATTACATGGTAAAAGCATCACTTTTTCATTGTCCAGCACACAATATATTTACAGGAAAATTATCAGAAACCTCTCAGCTGTATCAGAACTCAACCTTATATTTAGATGCAGTCATATATTACTGCTGATAATGTGATGTCAGTGAATAGATTGGAATTTTTCACTGTCCTTTATCAAGATAAATTGTTCTGTCAATAGCAAATGGCTGCCAAGTATTAACACTCTGCACACTATATGACTTTCCATTCCAAGCAAAAATTTGTATTTAATGCTTTTGCACAAAAACTACGGCCGTGACTATCCCTATTACCTATTTAACTACCTTTTAAAAGGAGGATTTATTTCTGCAAATTAGGACCTGGGCAACACAATGGTAACATGCATCATAAACTTTAAGTCAATACAATGCAGGACACTTTCAGTTTGAATGGGGAAATCTCTTCACTTGGACATCCAATAATATTATCAAGCTGTGGTGGGAGCAGCTGCTGAGAACAGAACTTTATCTTGGCCTGCTTCCATCTACACCACCATAGTGTCCCACAGTAGCAATTTGCTCATTGGTCTATTACTTTCAATAGGTATTCTAGTAATTGGCTATTTCACACTTGTAAGGCTTGAACTGGCAGAGGGCAAAGGCCAGGCAACCAGCCTGTCAGGGTCTAGCAAGCTGGTCATTCATCAATTATCATCATCCCTTACAGGAACAAAAGTATCTTCTAAAATCTTGTTGGCTTAGGTCAGATACGATGCCTGAGCAATTCAACCCCAAACTATACTAACTCTTTATATGAAGAACAAGGAGGTCGCCAAGGAGTGACTAATATATTTGTTACCTGGAAAATGTTTAGAACCAGAGGATAAATAATGAGGGAAGGGAAATGGAAGGTCCTTACACATTGAGAATATCAGCAGTGCAGATTTCCATGGCCATCTTCTGTTCTATATACAACACTACACTCACTTCTGAGCACTATTTGGATTAGTTAAGCATAATTTCTTACACGATGCTATTTTATTACAAGAAAGGTACACAAAATTCCATAAATACAATGTAATTCTAGAATCAGTTTGAAGAATGTTTTGCCCAAATATGAAAATGCTAAAGATAATTTGTAAATTAACAGTAACAATGATTATTCCCCAATCCCAGAACATTTATAAAATCATACAGCTTAACCCTAATGGACATTTAACACCAGGATTTGATTCTTAAACCAGAGTTATGAGGGAATCCTCAATAGGAAAGGAAAGGAACTTGAACATACTGGGCTGAAATATGTGATACTAAACTACCAAACCCTTAAACACGGTGAAGAGACCACAAGCTTTGCTTCTGTACCAGCCAACTATGAAAGATGTTTGTGATCATGTAGCAGTTTTGATACATTATCCCATCTAAATACTTGCCTGTTTAGCTTTTGAGATCTGATGAGATTAGGCCAGCCTGGAATATCCAGGTCAGGAAGACAGGAAATTAGTTATATACAAATAATCTGACAATTCAGCTTAAATAAATTACTTCAGGTTACTTATTAATCTGAATAAGCAACACAAAATTAAATCTGCACAGGAAAAAATCTGTACCTCTAAATGAAAAAGCATATTTATAGAGAGTGTACTCATTTAGAAACCTATTTAAAAACAACTCTGAATTTTAAGAGGAGGTGACTGAGTCTCTTAATAAATTTGCCCGCAAATGGATCTAAGAGTTTGGCACCCTTACTATCTGAATAAATGACATGACACTGAAGCATATCTAATTGTAATATATCACAAGATAATCTGTCAAGCCCCAAATGTTCAACGCCCTATCACCCTACTACATCCATTATTTATATATACCCTTCATTGCCAATGAAACCCCTATGAAGTATAGTATGAAATCTACAGGATATGGCTTTGTCATTCTACCAATACAACCCAATATCTTTCAGAGTGAGAGCCTGCTCAGAAATTGTTAATCACACAGAGAATTGTTTGTGAAAGAAACAAATATGTCAGGGTCACAGAAACAGCAATTATTGTGCATTTGTCCGAATCACCTTCCTGCGCTTCGGCCAGGTACAAAAGTGCAGCTTTGTGTATTCTGCTACCTAAGCTTTCTTTAATCATACAACCATGACTTTTCCTCCTGTACACACTACTTTTGGCATAAATGTAAGTGAATAGCTTTGGAAACATCTGTTACAGTAATAGGAAATCTAACTAATGGACCAGCTGACTTTTTAAATTCTGAAGTTGCCAAATATGTGTGAAGGACAAACCAGTGGTCATATTTGCATACAGCCACGATCCAAAACGTTTCAGTTCAGCTAGCACAGCTATCCTGTTTTCTAAGTTTATCTCTGCTTCATACATAGTGATACTTTTCTTTTAGAGTGGATGTAAAAGAAAGAGAACCATCAGAGTGTAAATTGTGCTGGTATTCTTATTGAAGTCACACATTGAATGTCTTCTTTAAAATCATAGATACAGAATAGCTTTAACACATAGTAAAATATACATTTTAAAAGCATTCTGAGAGTTCAGACTGGACTGTGCTTCTCTCAAGAGGGGACAACAGCTACAAAATCTGCTTCAGGCATGCACTACTAGAAAATTAAAGGTCCTATAAATTAGGTGACTATATTCTTCTTGCAGTCCAATTGCCAGCTTTATTTGCCAATAAAATCCCAAATAAAATGCTATCCTCCAGATAAGGCAGCTGCTGCTATTTGGACCCACTGTGATTTTATTTATGTTCTATAATTTTGCACTTCTAGGTTTCTGTGTCTGACTTAATATAGGCTCTGTTTTGAGAGACACTGGAATACTGAAGATCATGTGACCTATGTATGTTTATAACTAATAAATTCCACGATCAAATGGATGGCTTACATGCATTGAAAAGTTACACCCATATTGTATCACCAACATTTGTCAATACTGAATTATGTACATAAATATGTGAATCAGTCCTTGACTTAGCTGAAATCTCTGCTTAACTGTGAACTCACATGACAACCTAGCTCTAGCACAATGGCACTCGCTCTGCAAAGAGAGTCACATTTACAATTATCAACAACTGAAAAAGCCATGCAATTTTATCCTGCAAGTTCAAAAATCCTTTTGTTAACAATAAACTACAGTGCTGTAGAGGATTTTTTAATTCCAACGTAATTAGAAAAATAACATTCATAAAGGAAAAAATATTTTATTTTTTCCGAAGATAAAAAATGTAAAATTAAAATTGATATTGCAACATTTTTATAGAAAAAAACTCCTACTGCTTTTCAAGGACTCTCCTGTTTAACAAGTTTCAAGAGTCCCCTTTCTGATCATAATAAAATTATTTGCCATATGGTTCAGATGCCAGTGATACTCTTTCAATGAGGGGATTATGCATGAGCTGTAATGCCTACTGTAGCTGCAGCCAAGCACACAGCTGGCTCAAATAATGCCAACAAATGGCTTCATCTATCTCAATGTCACGTAGGAGCTGGTGCGATGAGAATCAGCCCAGAATACAATTAAAATCTACATCATCTGTGAGAAAGGTGGTGGAGGTTCTGACATCAGAGCTATGCTAGATTCATCCTCTTTCCATTGCAACAGAAGAAACATGTTGCCCCTTTCACCCTATCACACTAATGATGTGCTCAGCACATCCTTCCCCATCACATAAAAGGTAATAAATCAGGAAGATTCTTCTTTAAAAAAAAACTTTACCTTTATCTGACATTCAGTAACAAGAACAATTTCTGAATTTAAGTGTATTCCTTAACTCCCTTTTGTCTGATGAGATAATGCCACTGAAAAGTGCAAGTGGCATACAAATAAACTGCAGTTTATGAACCATGTGTGCCTTGCAGATGTGACAGTGTGCAAGAATTTACTTGTGTTTAGTCACAATAATAAAAACAGGTAAGCACATCATCCATTTGTTCCAGCAAGACAAATTTTACTGCAAACAGATCCATAATTTACAGCAAACAAGTTCAACACCAATCTCTTCTTCCCATCTTTCATGGCAAAGAAATCATTGTGTAATGATTTTCATTTATTATCATATTTATTAAAAGGGAAACCCACAAATATATTTTATTAGCATTTCCAATGAGTCAGCATAAATATCAGATATAATAAAGCTTGAAAGCAGGGGACAAATAATTACAAGCAATAGATTTAGGAACAAGATTTTTTTAAAGCTTTGGATGTCTGAAATGTTTAAAAACACAGCGGGAAAGGGGGGTTACTTCCATTTCTATTTTTCCTTTCAGAGCTGGTGGGTGATCCAATCTGATATTACAGCATTATCAGGAAAAGAAAGTATAGTAGTCCCTAATGATGGTATCACCCTAACTTAGATGGCCCAGGATAGCCTGATCTTATCAGATCTCAGAAGCTAAGAAGGTTGGCCCCAGTCAGTACTTCGATGGGAGACTACCAGAATTGGTATGTAGAGGTGGGCAATGGCAATCACTTCTCGCCTTGAAAACCCTACTTGGTTGCCATAAGCAGCCTGTGACTTAACAGCACTTTACATACACACAATAGTGATACTCAGAGATCAAGTTAAAAGTGGGATCAAAAAGAAGAAATCAGGATGAGCAGTCCACAAAGAGTAGAGTCAAAATTCTGATGGGCAAGCAGCCATACAAGTAAACTGAGAGATAGCCAGTACTGTGCAGTATACATGGTACAGACAAGTTGTTCAGAGTGAATAAGAAGAATAACATATAAGAAATTACAGTGGAAGCTGAAGCATCATTCAGTTCCCTGAATCACCTGACAGACCGTTGAGAAAGCAGAAAAAGCTGAGCATGGAAAGCACCAAGTTTACAACAGCCTGACAAAACAGAGGAAATTTATGAGACAATATGCTTCAATTGAGGCTTTGCACTGTAACATATCTCCTCTAGGGATGTGATGCATCAGGTTGCAAGGATTTTTGAGCAGTATGTTCAGTCTTTAAAAGTCTCTGCCGTTGGATCTCAATTAACTCTCTCCTAACATTCTTACAGATGCATATCAAATGGAGTCATTTCAACATGTTTTTGAGCCAGGCAGAATGTATCTATTTCTGGATTTGGGTCTTGGCTTTCTTTGAGCTCGTACTGATCTACTGCTTTAGGGGGGAATCTGCTGTTGTATGATTAAGACCATTTAGTTTTTAGTGATTTGTTCAATCAATAATTTCAACTGTTTTAAGAGTCTGTATGGGGATGGAACAGTGAACAGTTTAAAAAATCTGAATAAATACATTTAGCAGATGTGAAATAGAAAAAAACCTCTTGTACTCTGACTATTTTAAAATAAAGTATTAAATAGGAAATATTCTCCTGGGTAAAAACTAGCAGTGATTTTTTTTGTAATATGGCAATTATTAACTGTGCACTACCATATTTCTCAATACATGCAAGTTGTTACAAATCAAAGCTAAAAAAATGGAGGGAAAGTTCCACAATCTGAAACACAGTAAGTGAATATTAGCAGTTATCCAAACAAGATCCTGTTTCTTTACTTGCCTCCTCCTTCTCTCACAGAAAATGCCACAAGGAACATAGCCCAGTAGACTTTCATAGACCAGTAGTCTTTCATGGCCCAGTAGCCATCACAAACAAACTAACTCTAGCAACACCAGTCCTGTCTAAGGGCGATTTCCAGTCCTGCATAAGGGCGATTTCCCACTGGCGATTAATCCTGGGATAGTCACCTGAAATATCCATGTTTCCTCGCGATCTCCCCACTGTTGAACCATGGAACACAGATCAATTCTGGCTCTGTCGCTCCCCCTCCCCCTTAACCCCAATACTTGGTTGCTTGTGCAACTTTTGGGCAAAACACGTTACCAATCTGCATTGGTGGGGAGGTTCGGGGGCCTGATGTAGTTCAATTTCCAGCCGTTCACAGTGATGCAAATGCTGCCAGCCAATCAGAGCATGGCGGCCCATGCGGGATGCGTGCGCAGTTATTTCTTTTTGTTTTTGTTTTGTTTCATTTCGCTCGGCTACTTCTGTTTCAGTCTAACGTTTAACCTCTCTGACAAGAGAACGAGAGCAAAGGGACACTCGGTATAACATTTAAACTCAGAAGGGGTGCCTTGCTCATGGTCTCACTTCTTCACCAGTTGACGTGATGACGTGAAGAAAAGTTCCTGTCTCAACATGACACGACAGCCAATCAGGAGAGACCCGCCAAGACGATTGCGCGGCAGTGGGGATTGTTGCATTTTTGGAATCCAAGGCAGGCCTACAAGTTTTCCCTGGAAAAATGGTGCAGTGAGGATGTTGAATCCGCAATGAAAAGTCGCAGTTCATTTTGAAACTTGGATTAATCTACTTTTAATTTTCAGTGGGAAACTGCCCTAAGAGTCTGCACTCTAGATAAGGTTGCCAGCTCTGGGTTGGGAAATATCTGGAGATGTAAAGGTCGGAGCCTCAGGAAGGTTGGGTTTGAGGAGGGAGGGATCCCATCAGGGTACGATGTCTTAAAGTCCACACTCCAAAGCAACCATTTTTCCCAGGGGAACTGATTTCTTTTGTTTGGAAATCAGTTGTAATCAGTGGTGGGATCCAAAAATTTTAGTAACAGGTTCCCATGGTGGTGGGATTCAAACAGTGGCGTAGCGCCAATGGGGCTGGGTGGGGCACAACGGGGGCGTGGCTGGGCATTCCGGGGGCAGGGTATTAATAATTTCTCTGTTACTGTAAAAAATTCTTACTGTAAAAAAAAGTTCCTAATTTCCAGCTGGTATCTTTCTGTCCATAATTTAAACTCATTATAGCAAGTCCTATCGTCTACTGCCAACAGAAACAACTACTTCTCCTCTAATTGACTGCCTGTCAAATACTTAATACTTTCAAATACTTAATTTTGTTTCTAGAAATCAAAAGAAGGATACTTTCCTTAAACAAGGAACTTTACCATATTTCTAAAACATGTTTTTAAAACAGCCCAAAAGGGAGAATTATCCCGTTTTCTATCTTCGCTAACCAGCCACATAGGAAACAACAGGACTTTGTGATTTTTGGACCTAACGGAATTTCTAATGGAAAAGCAGACCCAATTAGTAACCCCCTCTCGGCACACACAAATAATTAGTAACCCACTCTCGGGAACTGGTGAGAACCTGCTGGATCCCACCTCTGGTTGTAATAGTAGGAGATCTCAAGGCCCCACCTGGAGTTTGGCAACCCAAAGAGGATAACTGCTGCAAATCTAGACAATCTGCCTAGAGATGTAGAGTCTGAACAAAATGACCAACAGGGACAGATTGATTAATGCTGGTTTACAGTACATGTCCTGACTAAACAGGAAATATATTTGATTGCAACGTGGCAATTGCAACAAGGAAATATTTATCTTCTGTGTCTCACAAGGGAAAACATTCCTGACAATATACCAGAGCTGACAGAAAAAGATCACAACTAAAAGGGGGGGGGGGGCGATTTAACAACCTTCAGGCTATAGTTAAACAAATAACCATAAAACAGAAATCAGTCTGACCCTGACCTCAGATCATGAGGCATGAAAAGAGGAGAAAGGCTTCATGAATGCAATTAGCTGTTAGTGAGTACTAAATTCTTTCACTCATGTCAACAGTTCATCACTAAATTTATTAATTTGTAGCTTCCAGGCCAAAAGATACACTTTCAACTTTTAACATGGTGAAATGCAGGGAAGGAGCATAACCAGCCATTAGGTCATTGGTGTTCCTAACCATAATCACACGCTGAAATATATACAGACCACACATCTCCCTTTAAAAAAAAAATAATTAAATTAAGAAAAAGCAAAAAGCCACCCTAAGAGAAAAAAGTTATTTGTCTCTTAACAAGCCCAGTCAAAGCGATTGCTAAAAAATAAATGTGTTGGTGTACTCTAAGCTGAATATGAACAGTCAGTGTGATGCAGAGGCAAAAAAGGCTAATGCAGTCTTGTGGTATATTACCAGAAACATAACATCCAAATCACAAGATGTCATAATTCTGCTGTTCACTGCATTGGTCAGGCTGCATCTGGAGTACTGTGCCAACCCTGCTATATTGTCTTCATTAAACATCTGGTAAGCAAGGTGAAAAGGCTCTAATCATGCATCCTTGATAGTTTTTGTTTGAACTTTGGATCAAGGCATTGATTACTAAGTTACTTATCTCAAGACCACAAATGATCCATGCAAAATTTTAATTATAACTAAACAGCTGTATGTGCTAATTGAACGTAAAGAAGATAGTTTTTCTTCCCATTGTAATTAAAGAGTTAAGTCAAATTTGCTGTTCTCAGAAAAAGACTAAATTACAATCTGGTCTGCTTTACTATACTGAAAATACAAACTAAAATAGCTAGAAACTACACTAAAATTGAAAGGTTACAGCTGGAAAGGAAAATCAATACTGAGTTTTATGGAGTATATTGAAAGTGTCCAATTTGCTTATACATACGTGGTAAGAATGTATTCCACCCTTATGGAGCAAAATAGTTTTCTGGTCTGGCAGGTATAAAAGGAAGTTAAAAAGGTTTATGCTGGCTCTCCTGGAAACATGCCCAAGGTAGTGAACAAAAAAAAACAATATAACTACAGAACATGAAAAGTTTTTAATTAAAACCCAGCTTAAGAGAAGCAACATAAAAACATAAATCATTGAAAAGCACAATACAAAAATAGAGGTAGAAGATACACTCAGCCCCTTAAAAGTTTGGGTGAACAGAACTATTTTGGCCTGATGAATAAAGGAGAGTAGGGTAGGTGCCAGGCAAGCCTCAAGGGGAAGTGTATTCCATAGGCAAGATGATACTAGGAGTGTGCAAAAAAAACCCCACCCTAATAATATTTGAATTTGGGACGGATGGACCTGAATAGTCCTGACCACTCATATCAAGAATATCCAGATTCCATTAAAAACCCAGGCCCATCAGATCCAAATCCAAATTTTATCCACCTCAATCCCCCCTTCCCCATCTTTCACTCCCCTCACTTATCTGGAGTCCATCAGTGGGCACCTCTGAGTCCCACATGGAGCCCAGAGGCAGCAATGATGGAGTGTTGTCCCAACATGGCTAGCTCTCAGGTAAGAGGGAGAGAGGGGATTGCCCACAGTCTTTTAAAAAAATGGTGGTGGGGTCAAGGCTGCTTGATTCATATAGAAAAATTCAACATAATCTAGAATCTACTTTTCAGCTCCCTTTAAACTGATGTCATTTGAGGAGCAGGAGAAGGAAAAAATCTTGAAAATACAGTAAGGAACCTTTTGAGGGGTTTTTTTCTGTTCAGCTTTGCCAAACATACATCCTTACATGAGACTACTGAAAAAGTCCTGTTTCTGGCTGCCACCTGCCTCACCTAGGACAAGAAACTGAGAGATAATTTAAGAGGGTGATCTTAGCTGCTGAGCTGGATGGTATGGGAAGAGGTGGTCATTCAAGGACTCAGGTCCCCCAGCCACAAAAGTATGTAAAGATAAGACCCAGCTCTTAGATGTATGTCAGGCATAAATGGACACATACAAACACGAACAGCACTGGAGGAAAGTGCATAAATCAGATAAAATACAAAAAAAAAGAGACCCACACCAAATGTAATACTAATACTAGAGAAACGCATGTTATTTTTTTACATATATTAATGTTTCCTACTACTTTGACACCGTAATGTAAACTTCAATGACGCACATCCCATTACAGTGGTAAAAATACAACACTAAATACCTACAAAATAACTAGTTTATAGCTCCATGAATGTTATAAAATCTTACAAAACAGGAAAGTCCTCAGAATACTATACTCCTGATGTCATGTGAAGTGAACTTCTACTGTTGTTAAAGGCAAAGTTTTATATATCCTGCTAGGAAAAAAAGCAGTGTCTAGTCATGAAGTATCTTACATGTAAATGGATGTAGTCTTATTGACCTGCAAATATACAGCTTGAATATCCAGTTGAAGGCACTATTATCTTCTCTAGGAGCAGTATTGGCATAGTGGTTAAGAGAAGGTGTACTCTAATCTGGAGAACCGGGTTTGATTCCCCGCTCTGCCACTTTAGCTGTGGAGGCTTTTCTGGGGAATTTACTCCAACACACACCAGCTGGGTGGCATTGGGCTAGTCACAGTTCTTCTGAGCTCTCTCAGCCCCACCTACCTCACAGAGTGTTTGTTGTGAGGGAGGGAAGGGAAAGGAGTTTGTAAGCCCCTTTGAGTCTCCTACAGGAGAGAAAGGGGGGATATAAATCCAACTGTTCTTATTCTCTTTTTAGAATATTTTAGGAGTTTTGATAAGAAAACAGTTGTTCTTTAAACCTGCTAACTGCTTCTGGATCTTGAGCACTTTTTTTCCACAGGATAGATCTATTAGTATTACTTGATTTACACTATTTAGAATATTCCTGCTGACTTCAGTGAGATGTGCACTGTACCCTTAAGCCTGAACAAGTTATTGTTTGTGATTCCCTCTAGATCACAGAAATTAGGTTTTTCCTCTTATTGACATACCCAAAAAACTAAAAATACTTTGATAATCTGGTGGAACCATATGGTCTCATATGCATATAGAGATATCATATTAAAGCAGCAACAAATTAAAGTCTGGGGACATATGTCCTGACCATTTTAATTCTATAAATATTCTTGTCCTTTTAACTAATTACTTTTGTTTTAATACCTAATATGTTACTAGTGTCAAATCTGAGGGGATTTCAGGAGCAGAATCAATTTAACATAATTTATATATGAATACGCTGTCGTGAAAAATGGGAGGAATAATTAATTAGGGGAATAATGGAAAAATAATTTGTCTGTAATATGTTGAGAAGCACTGAAAACTGGCCAAGATTCCTATGTTGGGCAGGACATCTGCTTCCTGCTCACTTCCTTTTCCAAAGTTCGTTTGCTATTGCTTCCACTCATGGTGACTGAAGGATATTAACAACACTAACCAGCCCAAATGAACAAGTTAAATGCAGCAGAGGCTAGACATGAAATGGTTAACATAATTTGTCTGATGGTAACCAACAAAGAGAAGGTTTCACTGCTGCACATCAATACAGCATCAATCACTGACTAACTGGTTTAGCAAGTCTAATCACAGTATTCTCCAGATAATCCCATTTTCTACGCAGATGGCTGGAGTGATAACAGTCATGGTTTTATATTAATTCCACTCTTAGTTTTTAAAACAAGAATATAGCTGACATTAAAAAATAGCAAATATGCTATAGCCTTTCAGGCAATGTCAGCCTGCACCATGAATCTGGATAGCCATCTGTAGACATTTTCAGAGACATCTCCAAATTATCAAAGAATGTTCTTCATAAATAAAATGTTGGTTATATTCATTTATGTGGTAATTATCAATATTTTAAAAACCTCAGTTCAAAAAGCAATACTAGAATTTAAGTGACAACTAATTGGAAAAAACAGGAAAAAACATCACACATGTTATCGTAATTTCTCCTCCCATTCCGCACCTGACCCCAAAGGAATTAAATCCAATCCCAGTTTGGTTAGTTATCTGTGGTGCACAACCCAGACACCATCCATTATATATCCACTATGAGTGACAGCATGAATGGCAGCCTTTGCCAGTTAAAACCTTGATAAGGGCTGGCTTCTGTGAGAAGTTTCTGCTCTGAAGCAATCTCCATTGTTACAACCATCAGTTCTCACAGGACAATTGATAGTTGAGATAAGAAGCTGAGGATGCTAACAGTTTTTCCCCCATAAAAATCATGGAGAACTAAGCAGTTCATCTGCATATCCACCACTTTTTCCCCAGAAGTCATTTACCATTAGAATAAGACAAAAAGACTATCATGCATACTTCATGTTTCAATGTGATGGAAAAAAGAGGTATTTTATAATTAGAGGTGTTGTTTCCATATTGTTAACATAAAGCAGCTTTATCTGCCTTTGAAGAGTCCTGTGCAGTTTGAATGGAAATATAAATATGAAAATGCTTTAGTAGTTTTTCTAACCAATGCATTTTGCAGAACAATTCAAACATGGAATATTATTCTTAAGCCAGTCATTGATATATCATCCCTGTAGGATCAGCCTCATTGAACTATAATTCAATTAGCTCCAATTTGTGCAATAACTACTTTTATCCTACAGCAGCTTTGTATTATGTTGCATTTTTCTTCCCAAGCAAGTTCACACAATCTATAATTCTGAAATGCAGTGTGAATACTTATTCCCTATCATGAATCAGGGTATTACTATGAATATTGTCTCTGTATGTGTTTTACATGCAAAGAAAATACAAATTCTCGCTAACATATAAATAAAATATTAAAGAGCTGGGACAAAATAGTGACTTGTATCCTATGTCAACTGCCACTAACACAGCCATCCAACTGAACAGAAAAAGTGAGCGGTTTTTATGCAACAAAGCATTTTACAAAGAAACCTCTATTGTATCAAAGAACTATAGCAACTTGCACAAAGCATGGCACTAAGGGTCAGACTAGATGATACTGTGTCCCTGAGTGTACCATGGGGATGTGGCATCATTGAAAAAGGTTTGTTTTTACATTACAAAACACCAGCAGGTCCCAGTCCTGCTAGGGTCCATAGCAGAGGTATGAAGGGGTTCTGTCTCCCCTCACACCATTTTCAAGAGCAAAATCAGTGCCCATTTTGACTCCAGGAGAAGGGGATAGGCAATGTACTTAATTTCATGTATCACATAGCTTAAAAATAGAGTATACAATTAAAACTTACAAGCTTCAAGAACTAAATTAATTATGTTTTATGTTGTACACCGCCCAGAGCCCCCGCGGATTGGGCGGTATAAAAATCTAAATAATAAATAAATAAATAAATAAAATAAACTTGATCCCTGAAAAAACAATATTAACCTACTTGCTAAATTTAAACATGTCATTATCAGGGTTTCCTGTTGCCTCAGCCACAAAGCTCCTACCACCTCAGGGACCTTCCTTGGGCCTCAAATATTCTCAACCTGGTTTGTGCCCCAGTGAGCTGCACCTAATGGCACACTGGCCTTATCGCAGGCAGCCATCAGTTAGTCTTCTCCTCTCTAACCCACTGGCTCCCTGAGGCTTTTATAGCTTCCTTTCTCCTTACAGTCCCACCCCTGAGCCCGCCCCTTTGGCCAGGCCCTTCCTGAGCCTCCACCTTTGAAACTCTGCTGGCCCTTCTTTGGATCCTGGGAGAAAAAGGCTGCTCCTACTGGTGGGCCAGTTTCCTGCCAAGCATGGCTCTGAGACAAGCCCTGCCTTTGTTGGCCTTGGCCTGGGATAGCTGTTGCCTGGCTCTCCCACCTTCCTGGGCTACTGAAGCTTGTCAAATCCTGCAGGTAAGTGGCTTGGGGCAAGATTGCTAGGACGGGTAGGGAAGTCCAGACGCTTGGGCCCTGGACAAAACAGCTAAAGAGAAATAAGGGCTGGTCTAAACTTTACCTACCTTATCACATGAAAGAAGCTGAAACATGATTCTACATTACTGCCAGGTCATATGCTCCTGTTTTATCACATGGTCCTTCTGCCTGACACAGGAAATTTAAAATACCAATGCCAGCAACTGAGAGAGGATCTAGACTTTCCTGGACCCCCATTTGTGAGGCTGTGGAAGGGGTGGAGACAGAGAGGCAGCAATCAAGCAGCTGGAAGGCACATGCTCAGCTCATGCAGTAGCCAACGGCTGAGCTGGCCACAGCGTAATCACAGGCAACTTCACACTGGCCTTTGATTTCCTTCCTCTGGACAGGTGACATTCTTCCACCCAGCTAGCCTATCAGAAGCTTCCTGCCCTGGCAGGCAGCAGGCTAGAGCCCTAACAGTGTGAGGCCAGCTTGTGGGGCCCGCCCCAGTGTTACTTAAGCCTTGGCCAGGCAGCTCAGGCCACATTTGGTTTAGTAGCTTTCTGCCACCCTGCTCTCCCTCTTCTTGTAGCATTTTAATGATGTTCATGTCAGCAATAGCTGTTTTATGCTTGTGTTCCTTTGTCCTTTGGTGGTATAAGCATGAAGCCAGATTCATTTGGGGGGAATTAGCCTGCATGCTAATTTCCCTCAACTCCAGGGATCCCCTTAAAGGATTTTCGGGGGAGTGCTTTGGAGATAAGCCCAGCTCGGGAGCTGTTTGAATGCCCTTACTCCAATTGGCAGGGGAGACCACATAGAGACCAAGTGGAATAGATCAACCTTCCATCCCGCAAGTTCTTCCCCCCATCCAGCAGGCAGACTGCAGTAAGGGAGAGGGGTATACCAGCCAGCAGAATGGTTGCCTGATATCTGGATCCATAGTATGCCAAGGCTCTGATAGCTGCTGTAACCCATAAAAGTTGTGGCCAATTTTAATCCTACAGTTGTCTGTCTCTTGCTATGGGGTTTAGGGATCTTGTGGTAGTTGCCACCCTCCTTGTTTCCTATTCCCCTTCGTTTAGATGTTGGGCTCGCAAAAAGTGATAGTGACACCTTACTTGAAAATAGGTAGCATACATTACAGTGACAATATGGGAAAAATCATACAGACATTTTCACCTTTGCAGCAAGATAATGATATTGTAAATCCTCTTGATTAATAATATTTTAAATATTGGTTCCAATATGTGACAGTATATGTCAACAGCTCCAAAAGAATTCAAACTGAGGAAAAGTTCTGTGATAAGATAAATATATTAATAAACATTTTTTTCCTCTGGTGATATGCTTCCCCTCCCTTTCCATCTGTACAAGGGGCCATTATCAGCTATTAGATATTGAAAAATTGAACATGGAAATCCTGAGAAAGAAACATTTGGCTACTGCTTCTAGGCTGCTAACATCCCCAGAGCCCCTACATCCCCAGAGCCCCTACAAAAAGACCCTGTGACTTAGTCAGAGAGCCTAGCTAAAATTATGCAGTTCACTATCATAGTAGAAACCAGGAATAATTTCCCCTGCATGATCTTGCACAGACGTAACACCCCTGTTGAAATGCTACACACAGCACGTTAATTAAAGGCCTTTTTGACCTTAGCCTCCAGAGTCTCTCTCTCACACCAGGAACAATATATTCAATACAGCCTGAAATTATGTAAATCTCCTCATCATCCAGCCCACCCTAGCAATTCAATCCCAAAGTATTATGATGTATGTATGTATGTATGTATGTATGTATGTAGGTAGGTAGGTAGGTAGGTAGGTAGGTAGGTAGGTAGGTAGGTAGGTAGGTAGGTAGGTAGGTGTGTTTGTTTGTTTGTTTGTTTGTTTGATTTAGTAGACCGCCCTACCCCCAAAGGGTTCAGGCCGGTTTACAACCCAACCAAACACAATATATTACAGCTAGAAAACAATCAAATAATCTCTGTTAAAATACAATAAAAACAGTAGCAGCAGTAATCTTTCCATAATTAAATAAATTAAATTAAATGGATGACGTCCGGTACTAAACCCTGGGAGGCAACAGGGAGGGGCAGACTCAGTGGCCAACCTCCCCAAAAGGTAAACATAATTACTAAGGTAAACATAATCAAGTTACTGATCAGTTTTTGTCAGGTCAGCCTAACCACTCCATTGTCAGTCCACCACTCCATTAACTTAATCACTCCACTTACATGTACATCTCAGCACACTTTCTCACCCCAACTCCCAAAAGGGCATTCTAGTATTCCCAACTTCACAGCTGGATCTTCACCTGAACTTCCTTCCCCAAGGAGGTGGTCCTGCTTCCTTGTGGTTAGATTGCTGAATCACTGAGCCTCTTTCTCACACTTCTCATCCTCCATCTCTAAGGCCATTTCTGCGGAGGTCAGAGGGCAGCATGGGCGTGTCCCTTCCTCAGTCCAAAGCTTTGCAGGAGAAAAGGTAGGTACACACAACAAACCAGAAGCACCTAAAAGCGGCATCTTCATACTGGTGCCCTTCGCATGGCACCAGCGAGAAGACGCCACTTTCCAAAAAACTAGCTCATTGAGCGAGTTTTGAAAGCAACATTTTCCCGCTGTTGGGGAGGGGTGAGTACAGCACTGCTGTTGTGCAACAGCACTCCTGGGACAGTGTTTTTACCATCCCTAGGGCACTGTTTTTGGGCCGCACAGAAATGGCCTAACCTAACCTAACCTAAACATAACTAGTTTCAGGGTTTTTGGTTTAGCTTCTTTTTTTAAGCTTTGCCTTAAACCAGACTTTCCTGCTCCTGGCCAAGATCAAAGTACATCACCCTGTTCTCTTCAGGGCAGGCAATGTATAAGTTTCCCCTTAGATTTCCCCTTTGTACCCAATTAGGAAACAAACAAGAATAGCACTGCTAGGATCACATTGCTGGAATGAAACACTGTTTTATCATTTTGTTTTACTCTTGCATTTCATTTTTTCAGAACTGTATCTTTTTGTAGGAGGCATAAAGGTTTTCTTACTTGAGATTCTCTTTCTGTCTTGTATTAACCAAGGAAATTGTTCTAGAAAGAGATCTGTGTATACAATAGACAGGAACAGCCACGGGTAATATAGTTCCGCAGATCTACACATGGCAGGCCTAATACGGAGACTGAGTTGGGTAGAAACGTTCCATTTTAACTGTTGCAGTACAAACTCAAAATGCCTGGAAAAAGCATATGCCTTTCCCCCTCAGTACAAAAACATACATTTGCGTAAGTGACGTGAAGAATCAGAGAATAAAAACATCATAGAAGGTTGAAGCACTCAATGTATTTGTCTATAAAGATATTATCTTTATTAAGACTAACTAAAGTAATACAAAGCAGAATTTCAAATTCTTTAACTTTATCACCTGATCTGTATCATTTTGGTTGGTAAAAACTGTTTATATATAATGACTGGGAGTGTTGAATCAGAACATTCAGAGCTCAACCTGTGAACCAGCTGAAAATATGATACAAACAAAACCACTTATTCAGCAATCATTGTTCAACTCCAGGCAACTAGTAATAGTAAAACTAAATGGCTAAGTACCACTGTAACAGATAAAGGCATCTGCTATGACTCAAGACCATGGACAGAATCATAAACATAACACAAAAATCAATTTGGTAGCAGCTCCAGGCAGGATTAGTTGTTGCTTCAGCAGAAATGTGAACTCTCTTCTGTGCCACGTTTATACACAAAATGTAATCTACTCAGGCCTTCAGTTAGTATAAAGGTAAAGGTGCCCTGTACAAGTATCAGGTCATTTCTGATCCATGGGATGATATCACACCTCAACATTTACTAAGCAAACTTTCTTTATGAGGCGGCTTGCCATTGCCTTCCCCAGTCATCTATACTTTACCCCTAGGAAGCTGGGTACTTATTTTACCGGCCTCAAAAGGATAGAAAGCTGGGTCAACCTTGAGCCAGGTACCTGAAAGCCACTTCCATCAGGATCAAACTCATGTTGTGAACAGAGCTTGGACATGGACAAAAACCTTTTTGGTACACAATAAAATTTCAGTATTCTGTAAGTATTAAAAAGTAGTGCCATATAGGTTTAATGGAAGAAGATTAAAAAATCTCTTATCATTTGTTGAAAAAAAGGACTGCTGCAGCATGGCCTAATAATTTTTTTAAATTCCTAGTTTATGCTAGAGTAGATTACATTTCTTTCTTCCTTATTTCCTATATATCTTGAAGCATAGTGAGATAAGCGGCACATAGTGAATAGGGCTTCCCAAACTCTTGCACATTGTTTTTTATATGTGGCTGTGTGTGAGGAAAGAAGTAACATTAGGTTTGGGCAGGGGATAGCAGGTGAAAGGGTTTAGTGATCCTATTAAAGACCTAGGAAAAATCCAATCTAGGTTTTTTTGAACTCTTCTTGGCCTATCAAATTGTGTAGCATACCATTCCTTTTGCCTTGAATTGGGCCTAAATCTCATTATATCTCGTATACTGACCTTGCAATTCTGGATACATCTTCATTTCAGAGTGAAGCCTGGTAGTCTGACTTTGATCTTATTTTGGTTATCCTTATTTTAAAATTTTAACTTATACCTAACAAAGGTTGATTGATTGATTGATTGATTGATTGATTGATTGATTGATTGATTGACTGATTGACAGCTTTTTCTTCATTTTTTCTGTGTTTCTGTGTCTTTAAGGGCCTGATATTGGCTTACTATATTATTTTGGTTTTGACTATGTCCTTTGAAATGGTTTTGTTGGTCTTGCAACATTGGTGATTTCCTCACTGGCGATTAATCCTGGGATAGTCACCTGAAATATCCAGGTTCCCTTGAGATCTCCTCACAGCTGAACCGTGGAACACAGATCAGTCCCGTTTCTGGCGCTCCCCCCCGCCCCATCATGGGATTTTCCTGGGCCTGCTTGTATATGCACCTTTTTGGAAAAACACTCCCATGGGAATTAATAGGAGATGGGGATACACATTTGAGGGTCCATAACTTTGGTCCCCATGAACCAAGCTTCACCAAACCTGGGTGGTATCATCAGGAGCGTCTCCTGCTGATACCACCCAGGTTTTGTGAAGTTTGGTCCAGGGAGTCCAAAGTTATGGACTCCCAAAGGGGGTGCCCCCATTGTTTCCAATGGCAGCTAATAGGAGATGGGGGCTACACATTTGAGGGTCCATAACTTTGACCCCCATGAACCAAACTTCACCACACCTGGGTGGTATCATCAGGAGGGTCTCCTAAAGATATTATGAAATTTTGGTGCTGCTTGTTTGACAATTGCACCCCTGACAGCAGGCACCCTCTCCCCAAGGGGCAGGGCTAGATGTTTTCACTAGAAACATGCTGCAATGATGATGTTGGAACCTGGATGAAAAGGTGCTGATTCTTTTGAAATTTGGTTGTATCTAGATTAAATTTTCAGTGGGAATTTGGCCATTGTCTTGTGTGCTCAAGTTGTTTTTTTTTGCAGTGGATTCTTAGGCTTGGCATTGCCTTAGATTCTCAAGTTATAAATTGGCTGGATTCACTGATTTTGCATTTACTGGGCTTGCAACAGTTCCTATTTAGTTTGACTTGGATGGTTCTCTTGATTTATTTGTATTCTCTGATTTAACATTTGTTGTGCAAGGTTTGCCATAATGCCTTGTGCTTCTGCTGGGATTCTCAGGTTCTGAATTGGTCCTTTGGGCTTGTTAGTTCTGCTTGCATTGGAGGGCTTTTGACCAGTGGTTTACTAGTTTGCTTTTGAGTTTGGTTACTGTTTGCTCTGGAGAAAGCTTGGCATTCTCTTCCCAAAGGAAACAATGGAGGATAGCTGGGGACACCTTGTACAGGGGCTCTTAGAATTGGACGTCTTAGTGCAATGCACATGAATCTTGCTAATTATTTAGCTGACAGGCACCAGCATCTCTCCTGCAAGCTTAAAAATCAATCCCCCAGTCCCCTGGAAAAAATTCCTCATGGGGATTAAGGGAGCTGAATAGAATCAGAATATTAAAAACAATCCCATATTTGAATACCAAAGCAGTATTTTGAACCCAAAAAACCATGAACACTGAAACTTTTCAACCCCCTGATATCTGGATCAATAAAACCCAAATTTTTCCAAGGTGTACATTCCTACTAAATACAGACCTTTTCAATTACATCCACACATCCAGAATGAGGACTAGTTTGGGTGTGGTCTCAAGGCACACAGGGCATGGAAAAACTCAGCAGTGTCTGATATTTTTTCCTCACTCCACCTGCCTCTATGCATGTAAAGCTGTGAGGAAGAACTGGTAGTCAACATATACTCCCCATGGGAATCCTTAGGAGTAAGGAAAGGTTTGTTCATGAATCCCATTAAGGGAAGTTAGAGGAAGAATAAAGACTGTATGAAGCTTCCATATCCTCATCTTAGTGTAAGTTACTCATCCCAGTGTAAGTAATTTATATCAAAATGAAAGAAAGAATAAAAGAATATACAAAGCATGACTGGACATCTCTCCCATTCTACCTAACAGTCCTCAGCACTACAGGTGTGTGTGTGGGAATCAGAAGTATGAGGGCACTGCGTCCACAGTAGTAGAAGAAGGGAAGAGCTGAATTTATAACAATCTTTCTGTCCTGTGTCAAGACTGCAACTCCCAGCATGAACCGGCTCCTGCCTTTTGCCAAAAAGAGTGGGAAAACAAATTGAGAAGCTACATTCCACTAGAGCTTCAGAACCACTGAGAAGCCAGGAGCTGGGGGGAGGGGAAAAGTTGATTGGTTGCTGCCTGTTTTTGTAAATAGAATAAATACTGGAACTGAGGACAAGAATCCTCAATTCCAGCACCCTGTAGCTAGGGTGACATAATTCAATAAAGTTTGTTCCTTTTTATTAAGCCGACTTTGTTTGAGTGTGTTCAGCCTTACATCCTGAAAGGAGTGTCAAATGGACTTACAAACGCCATCTCTTTTTCTCCCCCCAACAGACACCTTATGAGGTAGATGGGCTGAGAGAGTTCTGAAAGATTTGTGATGAGCTCAAGGTCACCCAGCAGGCTTCATGTGTTGGGCAAATGCAGTCCACCAGATAAGAGTCTGCCACTCATGTGGAGGAGAGTGCAACCAAACTCAGTTCTCTAGATTAGAGTCCACTGCTCTTAACCACTACACCATACTGGCTCTTGGTCATCTGTTTTCAACCTTACTAACATAACATTATGCTGCTCTCACACACTGGATAAAATATCAGCAATGATTTAGGAAAGGACAATACACTGGAAATGATAAAAGGAAATTTTACTTCATGTGTTACCCGTACTTTCATTGACATATTAGGTCACCAAGATAAATACAATGGTCGCATTTAGGAGGAAATGAACAATTTTATGACTATTAATAAAAATCCGAGTCATGATAATAAAAGTAATCAACCATCATGCTTCAAGGTATAAGAAATAAATTGAGAGTTTTAAAAAGGTATTTTACAGAGCAATATATAGACAAAGGTACTTCACAGTATGGCATACAAGGTACAGCAGTCACTACCCAGGAAATATTTTAGGCAAGAGAAATCAGGATCTATTGTGACAAATGCTGAATTTCTGTGAGTTTGGCTTTGATAGATAACACATTCTCCTGTGTACCATGACACTGAATTCAAATTAAAACCACATTGTCTGAGAAAGAATGGCTCTAAGGAAGATATGGGGACAGAACTGTTAGCCAGTAATTATACAGTCCTATGCTGTGAATTCTAGCAGTAATTATTCTAACATAATTCTTTGCAGAGTCTATTAAAGAAGAGATGCCAAATTAGCACTATGTTATTGCACAACAGAATAATGACTGCAGATATAATTTACCATTCTGAACTACGTAGGAGAATTGATTATTGAAAACAATGCAGGATGTTTAATTAGAAATGGAAAACATCTGTACAGAGTTTAGGAAAATACAAGTCTTATTTCAACCTCCAGGTACTACTAAATGAATAAGACAACTAAGCTTAGAATATGGCATACAAATAGATAACACACTTCTAGAACTCTGATGGCAAACACTATCAGGCAGAGATAAGGGTCAATGACACAGCTATATCTAAGTCACTGTGAAAGGATTTTTTTTAATATTAAAGAATGTAACAGTAACATGAGATGCTACAATAGAGGAGAAAAACAGGTTTGAACTGTTTGCAGTCATGTTTACTGCAATTAGTGAACAGATCATAAACCAAACCAGTTGGTAACTGAACATCTTAATTATTGGATACGTAAACCAATGTTTAAATAACTTTCATGTCAGGAAAAGATTCTTTGCTGCTAATCTTAGCCACTAGGGTTTTTCCATATGGGTTTTTTCATCTGACCCCAGAGTGCTTCTGTGTATTCTGATTCCAACACACATCATTTGTGCCTTTAGTTTTCACTTAGTTCTTTTATTATTGCAGTGATTTTATTTTGCTACATGAGCATGTAACTCAGAAGAGTACGTTTTAACTCTTATTTTAAATAACTGGAATTTTATAAAAACTCCTTTAGAGCCAATTTAAAGTACTGATGCATTGTCCTTTTGCTTTAGAAAAATCAGTAAGGTCAAATAGACAAAACAAGCAGTATCCAACAAGAAGTGTGGTGTGACAAATTAAGGCACTCTGAAAGGAAGTCATGAACTGCCAATCAAAAAGTGTACCACATGGAAGACGATGGTTCAAATGCCATCTCAGTTTTGAATACTGGAGAGAAAGGGATATATATGTTGTGACTGTTTTGCTTAGTTCCTCATACCTAGGCTTCAGTATCTTTCCATAGGTTCAATTAGAAATACAGAGGTTAAACTGATCTTATTAAATGCTGTCAATATTAATAGCACACCAGATGTTATGAAAGATTTCTACAATTGTCAGGACAATAACAAAAAAAAAGGTCAGAACTCATTAGAGCATCTGAGGTTTGGACTTTTAAAAGATTTTGGTATCCAATACAAAGATAGCTAATTTGTTTTCATATTTATCACCCAGCACTGTAAAACAATGGTCTCTTCTGAAGATGGTCATTTGGGAAAACACCTGCACTGACAAAACCTAATCTATTTGTAACAACACTGATTTGAATTCTTTCATAGCCACCTCTTATATCAAGTTTTATGGCTCTGGTAAACATGTGAAATTAGAACTGCATTAAGGTATTAAGATGTAATTATTTTCTTAATGTCTTTCCTAAAGCCTGGGAAATATCTCCCTCATGTCTTTGAAATTGTAGTGTTTTATTATATTTTTGCTTTGCTATAAGTTTGCTTTAATAATGCCTAAAACTTGTATGTATAAATGAAATTTTAGAATTGTTAATTTCTTTGGGAAAACTACATGAACTAGAAAAGGAAAAGGAAGAGGAAAGGTACTCCCTCACCATTGTTACTATGCAAAATGTATATACTTTATTATTATTATTATTATTATTATTATTAAAATTTCATAGACCACTCAACCCCCGGAGGGCTCTGAGCGGTGTGCAAAGCCATAGCAAGGTGATAAAACAATAAATACAAATATCAACAATATATTAAAACCCTTAAAATTACATAGCAGCGTCAACATACAGAAAATGACATTACTTGTGGCGCCCGATCCCAGAGCCGGAGATAGTAAACTGCAGTGCTGGCAAAGCTGGAGATGATAGAACCACGGTGCGGGGGCATCAGGAGGGGGCAGGTAATCCACACTAAACTTTAAACATGGCTCAATATGAATGTGGCCAACTTTTCAGACTAAATCTGCACCAAACAGCCTGAGCATGAAGAAGAACTCTTCCTTCCATCTATCACCTATTATGCCTATCGCAGTGGAGAGGATGGTTTGAGTTCTACATTCACTTGAAGGAGTGCCTCCCTAATGTGGGAGAAATGGCTATAATGTATCTTCTTACAAAGCAGACAAGCTCATTTGCAAGCTTGGAAGGAATACTGACTATCCAGATGAAATCAATGGAATCAGAAACCGAGGGCAATAATAGGGCAGTTAGACTGGAGAATCAGCAAACATAAACATGCAACAATAATCACACAAGCAATAATTAGAAAAAAAACCAATACTAGAATGCCAACATTATGAACCAAATATTTTAAGAACTCACATACACTACAGTGTAATCCACTCATTGAGGATAGAGGTCAAAAAAAGCAAAATGAAATACAGCCCAACTTTCTAAAGCTACCTATCTATGCAGATCCCAGGCAGGCATGGACCACCCTGAAAGAAGAAAGGGAATCTGCTCGTTCCGTGCTCATCTGGGTGTCTCCTTTCCCATCCCATGCAGGGTTTGATTGGGCACTCTCTTTCCCACACTGCACAGGTTTCAGCCACCAGCTCACAACAGTTTGAAACAGCCCTGTGCGCAGCATGGCCCACTCCACATTTCAGCCAAGGAGCTCAGCACAGCATATGTGGATGCAGTGATCCTATTTTCCTTACTACACTCTGTAAGATAAGACAAGCTGACAAAGAATGACTGGCCAAAGGTAACCCACTGAGTTTGTGGTCCTAGCAGGAATCTAAAACCAAATCTTCCTAGTACAAGTCACTCCTACCTATATAAGAAGCTGCCTTATCTTGAATCAGACCATTGGTCTATCAAGGACAGTACTGTCAACTCAGATTGGCAGCAGCTAGGAGGTCTCAAGCAGAGATCTTTCACATCATGCCCTACCTGATCCTTTTAGCTGGAAATGCCAAGGATTGGATTTGGGACCTTTTATATGCCAAACATATGCCCTATCATTGAATCAGAACTCTCTCCCTCACTTGAATCACTATGCCACAATGGCTATTTTTTCTAGTTATAGTTATCTGGTATAAAATGGGATAAAATAAGTGAGGGAAGGATGTTTAGGGAGAGTAAGAAGCAAGTAAAAGAAAAAAGAAGAAAACAGCAAGAGAACAGAGATGGAAGAGATGGTACAAGAAAGAGGAGAGAACAAAAGAAAAACAGAGGGAAGGGATAGAACAGCTTGATACACAGGTGGCAGAGGCCCCCAGGGAGCCGTTCGCTTTGAGGGGAGAGCAGCTGCTTCTGGCCAGCTTCCGCTGCCCAAGCGGCACGCAGAGCCGCCGTTTTCAACCTCGCTGCCCAGTGAGGTTTTGGAAGCACCGGCTGACTCGAGAGCTTGATCGCTTGCCAGGGCAGGCGTGTCCCCTAACCTCGGCTTAGCGATGCCGGAGGGCCGCAGGACAGGTACAGGATGCCCTAATGACGGCCAACTGTGAGAACCCGGTCCCAGAGAATTAGGGTTGGCATCATCTACAGAAAGGGCCAGAGTTTTATGCTACCAACCAGAATTGTATTGCAATAGGATAAACTATAGTAAGAGCATAGGGCTTATCAGAGAAAATCATGAACAGGGAATAAAAAGTCTTAGCTAGTTCTGAGTCCTTATTCAAACAATATGTTGGCTTCCAATGGTCTGTTCAATGTACTGAATTCAAGAGCAGTCAGGATCAGCTTAATAACTGGCTGGTACTGCTGAATCAACCACCCCTTCATATGTTACGAGGACTATATACTGCTGGGTACATCTTGTCGAAACTACACAGAAAGGATGAAGGAAGAAGGGAGGGAGAGGAGGACAATGAAGAAGAAGAAAAGGACAACGGTCCTTTTCAGTCTCTGGAACCAGCAGAGAGGAGTAGCAGCAGAAGAGACTTGGCCAGGAAGAGCAGAGTGACCTGCTGGTGTTCATTTTGGAGGGCTTTTCTCAAAGCCACAGCTTTTAAAACAGTGTTATTTTAACAGGGGTTATCTCTTTTTCTCCTTGTAAAGGCTGCTGGAATCCTGGGAGAGGTGGGAGGGCTTAACAGAGTTTCATCTCTTGTTCCTCTTTGCTCAAAGAGAAGGTGGGAGAAAACTTTTTTTGTGTCCTGAGAGGTGGGGCTTTCAATTCAGTCTCTGGAACCAGCGGTAGCGGCGCAATTTTTTTTTTAAAAAAAATTAATAAGGACATATTTGACAGATAGTACGTGCAGATAGCTCCAGGGGGGCAGTGACTAAAAGCTTAATATCTAAATATCTAAAACAAATCAGATATGAGAAGGCCAGAGAAGCCAGCTTGGGGGATGGGGGGCTTTCCAGTGTTTCTGCTCTGAGTGTCACATGTATGATTATCTGCCACTAGGACAGAAGTGGTAGGTGCTTGCCCTGCGCTGCAATGAAAGCTCTTTCCATGGCACTTTCAAGGAGCAGTGTGCGTTCTCTGCCAGAAGCCAAGGTGGCAACCCTCAGGAGAAGCTAGAAAGAGGCAGAGGAGGGCGGACAGGCTGAGGGCTTTCAGGGACTAACAGCCGGGTCCCACTCCCAAGGTGACATCTCTTCCCCAGGTCATGTCATGGAGAATGAAGGCCTTAGGGATGGGAAGAGGTTGCCAGTCTGAAGTGGGGAAGATGCTCCCCTTAGAATTGGGATCACTTCACTTAACTGGTGATCAGCTATCCTCTACGCACTTTGAGGATACCCTCGGGGGAGAATTGGGGGGCTCCTTGCTTGAGTGGGTGATTCGATCATTAGAAATGTAAGAGAGTTACTTGGGTTTGTGAGAGGCGTGATGACCGCATGGTGACTTGCCTGCCTGAAGATGCGAAAGGTTACTTAGGATGTCCCGCGCTTCGTCTAGATGAGGCTTTTAGACAGTGCTGGGGTGGAGTCAGCAGTTGTGGTCCACATTGGCACCAACGACATACTGGAGAAATGTAGCCGGGAGGGTTCTTGGAAACTAAATTTAGGGCTGCTAGGAAACAGAGTTGGAAGTCCAGGACCTCCAAAGGTGGCATTCTCGAGAAATGCTACCACGTTCCATCGCCCAGAGGGCGAGCAGCTAGGCAAGCCCGGAGATACAGAGGTCTCAATGTGTGGATAAAGAGAAGGTGGAGTGTAAGGCAGAGTGGTTTCAGATTTGTCAGGAACTAGGGAACCTTTTTGGGACTAAGGTAGAAGCCTGTGGTACAAACGGGACGGGCTTCATCTTAACCAAAGAGGAACCAGGCTGCTGGCGCTCAACATTAATAAGGTGTGCAGAACAGCTTTTAAACCTGATCCCCTCACTGGGGAAAGCCGACAGGAGCTGAAGGGGAGTGACTTCGAGTTCGAGAATACCAGTATCTATGGGGGGATGCAGACAGAGAGGGAGGTTTTTTCTAAATCTAAGCCACATACAAGCGAGGAACATAGCAATGTGCATGTAGGAAGCTAGGGGATCAGGTGTCTACAAAAAAGACTTTGAGAGGTAAAAGCACATAAATCCCAGGTTAAGGACAAGAGACAGGGTATACAGGAATTTGTCTCTGTAATGCTAATAGTAGAAGCCTTCTGACCTAAAATGGGGGAGCTGGAGTACAGAGTTTTGGAAGGAGGACTTTGATACTTATGAGTGGGCATTACAGAGACATGGTGGGAATAGGGAGGAGAACCAAGTGGGATGCTGTTATACCCAGGCTACAGGCTCTATAGGAAAAGGATAGGGACAGAGCTATTAGGGGGTGGAGTTGCCCTTTACATCCAAAAGAGAAGGAGCATAGTATCACATAAAATAGACAATGCAAGTGGGGAGCTGGTTCTCTACTGGGAATCACTGTGGATATCCAATACGCAGGTGGCAGAAGGGACAGTTTAATATTAGGAATATATTATCGTCCCCCTGACCAAAAGTGTTACACAAAGAGGATTCTGAGATGGAAAAAGAAATTAGAGAGGCCAACAAAAACAAAAATGTAGTGGTAATGGGTGCAGATTTTAACTATCCCCATATAAACTGGAAGAAAATGCATCGATTCAGGTTTCATGAAGTAAGGAGAGAGCATTCCTGGATATGCTTACAAATGACTGTAAACTTAGAGGCAGATGGTTTGTGGAACCAACCAGGGAGAGAGGTGATCCTAGATCTAATTCTATGTGGGGACCCAGGACCTGGTGCAGGAAGTCCAGTGTTGTTGAGCCAATAGGGAACAGCTGCAGCCACAATGCTGTCAGATTCAGTATCTCCCAGCATGCCTGGAAACAAGAAGTGGCAACTACTAATGTAGGTTACAGTTCAGCCTTCAGAAAGGGAAATTTCTCAAAGATGAGGGGGATAGTGCGTCAGGAAGCTGAAAGGAGAAAATCAAGAGAGTCAAAACTATCCAGAAGGATGCTTTGGAGGTTATTTAAAAACACGAAGTTATAAAGAAAGCTCTAGCTGGAATGTGTCTCCCATTGAGGGTTAGGAAAAGGCAGCACCCAGTCCAAAAAAAGAAAGCCACCATGGTTAACAAAAGAGAGGAGGAGTTGAGGAAATTATCAGAAAAAAGAAAAATGTCTTTTAGAAAATGGAAGTCCGAAGTTTGAAACTGATGAAGAATATGAGGAAGGAACAACAAATGGTGGCAAAAAGAGAAGCTTAAAGTTAGCTGTAAAGGGAGGCAGAGAAAAGGATTATGAGAGGAACGCATGGCTATGAACATCAAGACCAGTAACAAACCAGTTCTTCAAGTACATCAAAGAAGCGAGGAAGCCAGCAAGAGAAGGCGGTAGGCCAGATTAGGATGAGCAAAAGGAACAAAGGGTGTGCTAAAAGATGGCAGGAGATTGCAGAGAAGCTGAATGAATTCTTTGCATCATATGTCTTCACCCAAGAGGAGGTGAGGAACATTCCTGCACCTGGAACCAAGAAGCTTCTTGGTAGGAGAGCGAATCACGAGGAACTGAAGCGAAGATGGTGGTAGACAAGGAAGAAGTTCTGGCAGCCATTGATGATAAACTAAATGTTACCAAATCACGGCTGGCCCCAGATTGCATTTGGTTTGGCACCTCCAAGAGTTCTTAACAGAGCTCAAGCATGAAATTGCTGAATCTTCTCACTTTTAATGACACAACTTATCCACCAGAAATCCAGGCTCCATCCCCTGAAGACTGGAGATGGTGTGCCAATGTCACGCGCAATCTTTAAGAGAAAGGATCTAGGGGGGGGACCGGGGAAATTACAAGGCCAGTCAGTTTGACATCTGTTCACAGCCCAGTAAGATGGTAGAATCTATCATTAAAGATAAAATTATAAAACATGTAGAAAAGAAGGGCCTGCTGAGAAAAAAAAAGAGTCAGCATGAAACTTTTCCCAGAGGCAACATCCTGTCTATACTAACTTACTTGCTCAGAGTTCGCTTTTGAGGGTGTGCTGAAACAGGCATGTGGGCCGAGGGTGGAGACGAGGTGAGAGGAGGGAGGGCAGGTGGACATTGTCTACTTGGATTTCAAAAAGGCTTTTGACAAGAAGTTCCTCCTGAGAGACTGTTGAGAAAACTCAGCCAATGTAAGGAATAAGAGGGGAAGTCCTCCCTATACGGATTTAGAAACTGGTTGGAGGAAACAGGGAAACAAAAGAGTGGGAGTGTAAATGCGGGAAGTTCTCACAATGGAGAGATGCCGAGGAAGTGGGTGTCCCCTCAAGGATCCGTTTTGGGACCAGTGCTCTTTAACCTATTCATAAATGACCTGGAAGTAGGGAGGCGATGGCGTGGTGGCCCAAGTTTTGCTAGATGATATTCCAAATTAGGTAAATGGTGAGTGGTAAAGAACCACAAAGGATTCGCGTAAGAGCTCCAAAGCCGGACCCCTTGATAAATTAGATAGTGGGCTAAAAGGCTCAGAATGCATGGCAAATGCAGTTCAATGTAGCAAAATGTAAGAGAGTGATGCACATAGGGCAAAAAATCCGGAAACTTCACATTTGCACGCTACAGGGGTCAGTGCTATCAGTCACAGACCAGGAAAGGGATTTAAGGCTGCCTTAGTTGATAGTTCCATGGGAGATGTCAGCTCAATGCATAAGCAGCTTGTGAAAAAAGGCATGGAGCCTCTATGCTGGGGGGATCATTAGAAAGAGGAATTGAGATAAAAAAACTGCAAAGATTGTCATGCCCTATATATAAAGCAGTGGATGCTGACCGCATTCTGAGAGTACTGTGTCCAGTTCTGCAATTCGCCGCATCTCAAAAAAAGGATATTGAGGAGATAGAAGTGCCAAATTTTGAGAGGGCGCTCAAGGACGGGGATTGAGGGACTGGAGCACCTTCCCTATGAGGAGAGAGCTGCGAAAGTTTTGGGGACTCTCTTTAGTTTGGAGAGGAGGCGGCTGAGGGGGATAATGATTAGAAGTCTACAAAAAAAAATTATGCATAGGAGTAGAAAATGTTGACAGAGAGAGACATTTTCTCTCTCTTTCTCACAATACTAGAACCAGGGAGGCATTCATTTGCAGAAAATGCTGGGGGGGAAGAATTAGGTTAATAAAAGGGAGAACACTTCTTCCAGCACGCAACGTGTGATTGGTGTTTAGAATATGCATGCCACAGGAAGTGGTGATGGCCACAAAACCTTTATGGCAGCTTACAAACTTAAGGGAGGCGGACCAGATTTTATGGAGAGATCGTTATATTTGGCGGCTGCAATCCTTGATCCATCTTTTGATCTTAGATTGCAAATGCCTTAACAGTTCGGGTGATCGGGAGCAACAAAATGAGCTGGCCGCCAGAAGACAATTAAGCGTTCAATATCCCAGCTGGCTATGAGCTCCCAAAGAGAGCACCTGGTGGGCAGCCACTTTCTGCCGAGTAGCAAGAGAGCTGGACTAGATGGACTTTGGTCCTGAGTGCTTCCAGCTGGCTTGTTCTTATGTTCTTATGTTCCCTAACAGGAACTGTATAGCATAAGAAATAAAAACAAAGCCAAAAGACGAGGGATTTTTCCTAAACAGTTGATAGTAGATGTACTTGAATCTGCTCCGAGGCAAACTTTATGCTCTTATGTTATAAACTGCTCTGGAATATCTAATAATACTCTAAAAAAGCAATATCATCTTATATCTGTGCTTATATAGCGGGTAGATTCAGATGATGAATTTGAAAGGATTTTTATCAGTCTTAAGAAAAGATGGACAGGGAGACCATATCAACTGCTTTATTTCTAATTTGATCTCAAGACGTTCATGTTGGACATCAAACCAGAAAGACTTATAATTACAGTATTTGTGGAAATAAGTTTAATTTTACCTGCGGGACTGAACTTCCCACAGGGAAATATGGGCTCATATGTCCTGGGCGGCTGGGCCAAACTGCCATCCAGTCAGCGTGAGGGTGGAAAATCCCAGCCCCACACCTTCTGATCTGGGCTGCCTCTGACTTAAAAGCTTGTGCCAGTGAGCCGGACTTCGATGGCTGAAGTGTGGCTGAAGCTGGCTGGAGTGATGCGACTGGTCAGTGATGCGCTTGAGGCAGCTGCCCCTTGGCTTGCCTGGTGGGCATCGCTGCTGCACTGAGGGAGTGGAGGGTGCAGCGACACTGCACCGGCCAGAGAGCCTGAGCAGGAAGCAGCTGGCTGCCCGAAGCTGGGAATTTGGTGCTAAGCCTTCGAGCTGTGCACAAGGTGCTCCAGGGCAGGCTGTGCACAACAGCCCTGGCAGGCAGGAAACGGCCCACAAAGGAAGATAGCCAAAGAGGTGGGGACAGCTGCTTGTGCATGTCTTTGACCAGCTCTGTCATTACATGCTTCTAAGCCCAGCACTGCCACATACTCATCAAGCGTGGAGTTGAGGAGCAAGGGACTCCCGGAAGAGAAGGGCTAAAGATGACCCGATGACAGCAGCACTTGCTCTCCAGTAGGGAGCAAGCGCTGGTGAAGGTGAAGGGCACCTGGGGGAGTGGAGGGCAGGGGAGGAGGTTGCTAAGGTGAAGACGAGGCAATAGCAAATCCACCTCCAGAACATCTCTTTCCCTGAAAACCAGCTGCAACTTGAGGGGGCACTTTCCTCCCACCACCCAAAATGAGGAAGATGTCGCCAAAAGCTCAATTGTGCTCACTATTTATATGTAGTTTAATCCTGGATGCATAAAAGGTGATAACCCTTTATATGGTTTAATCCTGATGCATAAGGTGATTTGTCTGGCAACCCAGACTGGGAACAAGCAACATCCCCTGATAACCCTGGGAATATAGAAAGCTTTCAGGTTTGTAACCAAGCATGCTTGGAAAACATGGTATCTTGCCACTACCTGGTATGAAGACGCTGTGGTCATTACATGCTACGTATACACTGTCTCCAGAAAAAAGATGCTACTGCTTACGGTGTGGGTCAGTTGGGAGTGCAGCGGTCAAGAAAATTATAATAGCTTCTGCATTTAGATTTATAGTCCCAAAATGAATGTAAAGAGAATTATCATTCATTTTACATGCTGCCTATGGTCAAAACCATTATTTTGTGCATTATTTAACATGGTACTTTGATACAAGAGCATTTATAGGTCGATGAATGATGTGGGGGGGGGCGGGGCTAGGTAGGAACTAGGACCCAGAGCTGAAGCAGCTACCACAACAAAAGAAGGTTCAAGAATGTAGCGGAAGTTCTGTAGCCCGGTGGAGGGAGATGTACAACCCTACTAACATCGTATTTCTGGGGCAGACTATATATAGGTTGATACCAAATGAGTGCTTTAAGGAGGGAAGTCAGCGGTACATGCTGGCCACCAGACTGTAGAAATGTAGTTGTTATTAGCGGTGACCCTGGAGGAAGAAGGTTAGGTTAGTAGGCAGAAATTTAAAGGACCAGAATCTCAAGAGAGATAGAATTCTCAGAAGGGCTGCCACTCAGTTCCATGCACGAATCCACTGGACAGGCATAGATCCAGAGCTCTCAATGCATGATGAGGGAAGTGATGCCAGGAGGAAAAGGAAACTTAAATTTTGTCAGGCATTGAGAGGGAACTTTCTCAGACATCCTGATACTGTATATAAAGAGATAGGGCTTCACTTGCATTCCTCCTCCATTGGCAAATTTGTTGTTTGGTCATGGGGAATTTTCCACCCATACCGAGGTAATGTCAGCAAAATGTGTTGGTATCATAGAGCCAATAAGAGTTACAAAGACTTCAAAGAAAAGGGAATTCTGTTCTGCCAAATCTTTTTTTATGACAAGAAAGCTAATATGACGCATCGTAAAGTAACCGGTATCAGCTGTAAACTAAAAAAAATGAATTCCCTTGACAGATGTACACCGTAAAGGTGCAGCCTGTAAATAAATGAGGATTAATGCAAGAGTTCCAATTACAAAGGATATGATGTGTATAAACTGGAAAAAACTGCACACCGTACTTCAAAGGACAGTAAAGCGAGCCAATAGCCAAACAGTAGGGTTAAAATGCCCTCCAGCAGAATTTTGACCACCATGTAACTCCATTTTATAATACACATAACTCTTTAGCAATGGTAACAATAAGACATTAGCAAGGTTCTTTGTATGTAGTTCCATACCTACGGTGGTGGAATTCAGCAGGTTACGCTTTCCCGCTTTGGCAGAACCCAGGTTGTTAAAATGGTACCTGTAATGTGCAGCAGATGCTACCAAGTTGTAACAGGTAGGTGATGAGAACTTAGCTTGAATTGTCACATCCAAATGATTGATTCTTGCATCTCTGTCAAGAGGAGGCAATAAACCAATAACAGCCCTGGAAGCTAATACCTTGGTCTTCATCTTGATGCTGCCTGAATGACAATTGTCGTCCTTAAACAGCACCTTGACAACAGTCATTAAGTTCTGGGCTAAAGTTAATTGTTATACCACCACCATAAGAACTCCATCATTGAGTCTATGTTATCCCACTCAGAACACCACAGATAAACTATTTTTTTGTACTTAATATAATGCACAGAGTGGAGGCGAGGGGCTACAAAGCCGGGGCACCACGCTACCCACTTTGGGTGCTCACGCCACTGATCTACTGTGTCTTTTTCATCCCTGAGCCTTTATTTTTGTAGTAACACCAAAACAATAGCCACCTTTTCTTCCTTAAAGGACTACTTCTCTATACGCACAACAGAAACACTTGTGTCTAGCACAAAATCTCCCAAGCCAAAATTTATCTGCTCCATGTTTAAAGAAGTCATTTTATAATGATTTGGGTAGTGGATATTGTATAGATTTTGTAGTAATTTTAATTTTATTTGTAAAGTATTTACCTTATTTATAATTCATCCATTTTTTCAATGAGAATAACTAAAGGAAACAAAATAACATGGCATGACATCCAATGGGCAATGCAATAAGACCAGGAAATACAAAAAAAACTCAAGGAGACCATGTAATAAGACCAGAAGTATAAAAAAAACCTCCAAGAGACAATAAGGCCAAAATTGTGTCATACAGCTTTGAGATATCGTTACGTCAAATAATGAAAAGTAGAAAGTCCATGAGATTGTCTTGGTGTCAGACAATTGCCATAAAAGATATTTCAGATGATTGCCTACAATGATGGATGGTACCAACAATAACAATTGCACGATGGATTACAGACCTCTTCCCCATTGAAAGGGGTACTTCTGGACTATTCCACCTTAATATAATTTCTATGTTTCCATTATAACAAGGTATTATGAATGGGCAGCTGTACGATCTCTTATGTATTTGTAGAAAAGAACGATAGCAAAAGGTTTATTCAGATTAATTCAGTGATCATTGTGGAAGGAGCACAGAAAAAGAGGCAGTCCCCAGGTATATAGGTCCCAGGGCACAGAGGCTTTGGTAAGAGACAATCAATTACCTTGGACGGAATCCTGAAAGAGAGCTATAGAATGGATCACATGACTGGTGAAAGTCAAGGACCGGTGACTGAGCTAAGGCTATTAAAATCCCTTTCTTTGTGGATGCATTGAAATTGCTTCATCACAGCAGTAATATGGAGTTCAATATAGCATCAGACAGAACTTTAAACAAGTCAAAAGAAGTGTCAGATAGACTCTACATCAAAAGTAGGAAGCATAGTTTCCATGGGATCTCAATCTCTCACAACCGGAGACTACTTCTATCCTCATGCAGGACTAAGCTTTAGTTTATTTCACTCGTTACTCGCCATACAGCTAATTAGCCACAGCAGTAAAGCAGGATTCCGGGACTCTAAAAAGAATCACCAGGCAATTGGATAAAGAGGGTTGGGTGACATCCGGTGTACTGAAGTGGCTCTGCAAAACAAAACCACGATTGTCTAACAGCGGGGAAAAGACTGGAGTCTTGTGTAGAACCCTGAAAGACAAGTCCCCTCACTGCTGAAAATTGATCTCCATCTGAGTCCTACTTACGGGACCCACACCCTTAAATGCCCTAACTAGTTCTACCCCACCAGGCATCACGTTCGCAGATGAAATCAGGGATACCCCAGAGGAGGGCAGGGCTCTCTCAACCACCTGAGGTAAACCGGAGTCTTCTTTTGCCACTTGTAATACTCTACATATCTGCTTACGTGCATTGTGGCCATCCCGCATCCGGGCAAATTTTTGCCAGCACTGACTTCATATTCAGCACTTTAAAGGCGCCTGGCTTTATGTTCAGAAGCTCCTTCCTCTCCCCTTACTGTTCATTTCAGTTGGTTTATCCAAGTCCAGTGTTAAGTCTCCCGTCATAGTTGTCTCAAGGCCCACACATTGCCCTCTCTCTCTTTGCTTTCTGGGTTCAAGGATTTTGTTAGCCTCACTATGACCTGATTCTGCCCGCGCTCGCATCTTAGCAGCTTTACTATACCCCTGTGTGGGAGACAGACCAAGAATGTGTATAAAAAATTGTATTTAATCCAAATTGATGCCTGAACCAAAAGTTTGCAAAGAATCAAAAGGCCAGGGAGCTTCTGTGTAAGTGACCAAGAGTCCTACCGAGGATTTTCTGGCGATAGGTCAAAGGAATGTGGCCCAGCAGCTTGCTAGTGACTAATGCAAGCAACAAGGAGGATAGCGCATCTTTGACGGCATCTTGTGCAAAAGGAGCCTACACATTGACAGCAGACAGATGCATTTTATAACTTTGGTTTTTTGGGTTTGAAATAGATGTGAATTAGTGAAATCACAAAGAAAGTGTTTTCTATATATAGTTAAAATGAACACAGAGAAATGATGAGGAAGATTCACATGTAATTAGTATTTTACTACTTAATTCTATTATTGTAGTCTAATTGTATTATCTTTTAAAATGTTAGAAACATTTAAAGCTGGGAAAAGTAGGGTTTTATGAGCCAAAGGAATTCTGCAATGCCCTGGAGGTATAAGCTCTCTCTGGGAACCAACCTAGCCCTGTAAAAGCAGGTTTTCTTGAGAGATTAACTTTCTTCACGCTTTATTACTGTCAACTTTGCATATCGTAGAGGGGCATAAGCTAACGGCGTATAGCGTTTGAATTACCAGAAGGAATGTGAACCGTAGTAGAGTGAGGGCTGTCTTCGTAATGCTTGACCAGTTCTAACCGAATTAGGTTCTTGGGTATATGGATCATAATCGTGGAACAAAGGGAGGACTATGTGGCGTCTTTGCATGCCTGAAACTAAGGCTCTTCCTCTACTGGCATTGACTCTCACTTGAGAGCCACCCGAAAGGGGAAGCGTGTCTCTAAGTGAGCACCAGGGCCTCTCCACTGGGGAGAGGTCACAGCCTATAACTTATCTGTATTCTGTAATCTTATCTACATTCTGCAGAAGTAAAAACTGTTTGTTGTTTTCTAACGACACAATGTCTTTTGCGTTAACATTCTAACTTTAAAGTTTTTCTTAAAGAAACTAACTCAACAATGTCATGGAGGATGAGAGGCGACTATTTACGCTGGCTCCCTCATACTATTGCCACCAAAACCGGTTTGCAATATGTAAGAAATATCACACAAATAGTAGGGAAAGTGGCTTTGTGAAGATATTTCAACACCACATAAAAGAAAACTCAAATGGACATTAGATTAGGAATTGGAATAATCCAGGGGCTCAAAATTTCCCGGTTTAGCAGCTGTAATTTAATACATCTCATTCTGTGCACAGATTTCCTTTGATAAGAGGAAATTGTAAATCTCGCTCATATCATCTGAGTCTATGCATCAGACATGTTGTTATCTGCAGACTGTGACAGCCAACAAGATGAAACTTTCACCCTGCCACATCACCAAGCTTCACATCATTCAGTTGGGAGAGATCCTGGAAATGTCCGGAAGTCAGAACAGAAGAGAGGATTCCAGGAACTTGTAACATATGGCTTCAACTAAGGTGCATGCTAGTCTGCCCAAAATTGATTTTAACTTCTTCCCCAATCCACCTAAAAAATTAAGCATGAAACTTCATTAATTATATCTAAAATAACTCCTTTTTTTTGTAATTACAATTAAAGAGATATATACCAAAGGGTTTTTTTAAACGAAGCGATTTTTTTCATTTTAGGGACATGAGTGGGCATTGGCTACCCATCCTGTTAGAGTCATTTCTTCTTCTTTTTTTAAAGGATTCAACTAAGGCGAAGTGGCTACCAAAGGGTTTCACAATATCATCTCAAGGTATCAGAAGCATCTATCAGTTACATTCTGAATACCAGCAATGGCCCCATTTTGTTGTATACTTAATTGCTCCTGCGTTTTCTCATTCCTGTTGTGTTGCTTATAGACAGTTAATTCCTTAAGAGGAAACATCCTGTCAACCTGACCTTCATATTTTACCAAAGAGAAAAATAAAACTGTTTTTTGATGTTCTGATTTAAAACCAGTAGAATTGTATGTGGCTGAATTTCCTCATTTGCCTTAAGAGTTATTTGGAACAGAAAAAAACTATAAAATGCAAATCATAAATCTCTCGCAGAATGAACTTGATTGAGAAAAAAGAATTGTGACTGGCAAATATGAAGTGCCATTCCACATTCCCATTTGTCCATGATCTTCTAAAAGAATGCGAAATTACATTTTAATAACTTTGATGCATACACGGAAGTTTAGAATATTGAGAGGAACTCATGCTTCAAGAATTTAGCCGTGTTCCTTAATTTTGCTTTTCAAAGAAATGTTCATTATTATAGAGACAATATTAAAAGAAATAATATGCCGATTAAACCTTTGTAGAAATTTGTTTAAATGTTGTTTCCATTAAAATTAGACTTCGTGCACTTAAAAGATCAGAGGAAAGGAGCATAGAGGGTAAAAACTAATTGATTGTTTGCTTAAGGACATGAATCTTGGTCTATGGTACACTGTAAGGATAAAAAAATGAGATTTCAACATCCACATGCGAAAGGTCCAATAGCAGCATAGGATAGTCCAAGAAATCACGCTTACATACCGAATTCACCAGGAGAAAGCTGTGAAACAAGTGTTTGGCATACAGAAGTTCCTCGGAAGTTTAATTCAAAGTTTTAAAAAAAGAACAAGACCTATGTTAATGCATTTGTAGGCACAGGCTGGAATGGGAACCCAGGCTTCAAGCTTCCCATCCAATCATCACAGAGGACTCACTTTCCAACCATGAAAGTGGAGTCCTGCACAATAACTGGTGGAAAGTCGCGTCCCCCCACCGATTACCGCACTACTGCTTGCACCCCAGGCCTCCTAGAACTGGAGCAAGCCAGGCGGTTGGGCCAACAGGGGCTACCAGGCTTGTGCCCTAGCAACAACAATTGGAACAGAGTGCCGGGCAGGGGATTCCATCACTCAACTGTAGCCATGCCCTGCTTTCCCAATCTAATACGTTGTGGTCGAATTCTTCCAGCGTGGGCTGAGGGGAATTTGGTTCGCTCTAGGGGAACACCACTCTATGCTACACAGATGCTCGGATCTCATCCCCTATGCTCGTCATCTTGCTTCCTGGTAACTCCTTTGGAAATAAAAATCACGTTTGGCTATGGCCGATAATACTTTCCTTACAAAATAAGTTGTTGTGGCTAATGAATTTTATTGGGGCTAACAAGGCCATTGCATTTACTGTACCTTGTACACAATGTGTGCATTCACTGCCAGGTTGCAAAGAAATGCATATAATAGCCTCCTAAAATGAACTACATTTTTAGCAGTTTTTGGATGTATTTACATGAAGTAATGAGTATTACATTGATAACGCTTTTCAAATATGGCAGTTGGCGCCTGAACTTTGTGGCTGTTACATGTTCACTATTTTGAAATTCATTTTCCATTTTTTTATCCCGCTAATCCCCCAAAGGAGAGCTTGAGGTGAAAACTTACAAAATAATTTGCTGCATTGTTTGGATTATTTATAGCCACCACGAGTCTCATAGCACAGAATCATATGCGTGTTGCTTTTACAGAACCGCCATGTTGGTTGATATTTCATCAGTTGGTAGCCTCCATTGTGTAACTTCACATGTTCCCAAAGCGTTGTGTTATGCATGGCATATGTTCCAAACTTATTCACAGGTGGCAATTTTGAGAACCAAGTAAAGCAATAGAACTAAAAACACAATATTTCCTGGAAAAGGTATTAAGTGGTAGATATGCAGTAGGGTCAATAACTGAAGGAAGTATCATATCAATGTATTTTTTGCTAGTAATATATAATATTTCCATTCACTTCACTAGGTTTGTAATTCCATACTACTGTAACACGCTTGCCGGAGAACAAACTTTTACTAATAAAAGAGGCTGAAATTGGCCTGTGATCTTTCACAAATATCTTAACATATATTAAAAAACAGTCACAATAGTTAAACAGTCAGCTTCTACAGAACAACTAGAGATCAAAACAGAACCATCCATGAGGAGCTTTGGATGTGTAATGTCGTTATTATCCATTGGTAGGAATGGATTATATAACCAATATACCGTTCCACAGTATAAAAGAATATCTCAGTAGAATGTAGCTTCTAAAACAAAGGTTTATTGTGAAGGAAAAATTGCTGGCATGTCAAATGCCAAAAAACACAATTGAGGCATCATGTTCCCAATGATGAACCAGAAAAAAAAATTTGAAGAGGTCACAGGGATGTAAATTAAGAGATTTTCCATTTCTTGCATACAGAAGGGGCTCAAAGCGGGTTCTAACTCCCACTACTCACCTCAACCAATAACACCTCCTTAAAAGCTCTGGGAGTCCCTGAGAGGACTGCATCGAGTACCATAATATGCCATGATGTTTTAGCGACTGTACTATTTGGTATTCTTTTAATGCTTCATGTGTTAGCTGATTTTTTTTTCCACAGTTTTTTTAGTTTCTTCGAATTTTATCCATGTAAGCATACATTTCCACCAGCATGATGAACCAATCTGGGTATTGTTGTTTCCCACGGTTTTGTACATTTGCTTCAAAGTACGCTTTGAAGTTTTCGCATCTCTGGTTGGCGGCCAGCAGGCCATAGCGGTGATACGCCGATTTCGCCGGGCACTTCCGCCATACAACACCGCTTCAGATGGATTTGATCCCACTTGGCAGCCCACCTCAGCGTGCAGGCATGGCTATGGCTGGCGGCGGCCGATGCGGTATGGAATTATTTTTGCATTTGTTTTCGCACATGGGTTGGTGGGGACGTTCCTTACCTCAGTCTGGTTTTCTTGGTTTAATTTATATTTTATTTTATTTAATTAGTTATATTTCTATATACGCGCGCCATTAGAATCAGGAGGAGTTGAGACCTGTCTGAAAGCTTGAGGTGTACCTTGCAATTATTATACACTCCAGCACCGGCTGTTGTATGCCTCCCAGCACAGCTCTCGCTGACTTTGCTTCCTTTGTCTGGCCTTCCATGACAAAGGGGATGTCCATGAGGGGACGAGGAGGATATTAAAAAAATGTATACCCCCTCGCTTCTGGCTTGAAGTCAGACTTATAACAACAAACTGCACAGTAGCGGCTTGTCTAATCATAAATTATGCAGCTCAAGAGAAAAAAAGTTAAGCTTTCCGAAAGTGGCTCGGTGCTTTGCGTTTGGTTAAAAGCAGCAATAGTGACTGGTCGCTGACCGAGTGCGGCCGGTGAGTAAACCTTCATGCTAATCTAATATTGTATACTAATTTTACCACTCTCATAGTTATGTCCCATGCTGAAGAAACAGATCTATACCAATGTGGCTGCAACATAATGTCGCACCTGGCATCACAGCTGCCATCTGGCATCATTATTATTGCTCTTATTTTCTTTCATGCAAGAAGAGTAGTCCTGTATGCTCCCACAAGGACATTGCTAGAGCTCAGGTTTGAGAAGGGAAGCACCTTGTTGCAATGCCTAGAGCACAAACAGCACTTTATGATGATCACGAGTGGCTGACTAGCAGTTCAAATCCTATGTGTTGATAATTAGCTTCCACCATAATAAAATCAAGTATTATTACTGGACATGAAGAACGTAAGCTCCCGCGCCGAGGAATTGCAAAATGAGGTTGTTTCGATTAGTGGTTTGAACTTCATGGTTTTGCTTTTCGGTTTTTAGAATTTTGGCCATAATTCTATTTTGTTCATTATTTCTCACTGGTTTGACTGAAAGCCCTTCACACTGGGTGCTCTGCTTCCACAGTTTTTTCCAGTAGAAATGCACGGCGGGAAACTTAGGATGATTCATGGGCCAAAACATTAGATGGTGTGAAAATGGGTGCTGAAAACAGTATAAGCCTTTTCGCCGCATTTTAAACCCTTTACACCATTTTACAGCATTTTTTTTCACACTGTGGTGTTTTTGGCCCACATCGCGGAATCAATAAATAAATACGTCACAGTATTCACACTGCCATATTTCGGACAGATGATAAGAATAAAGGGGTCTCTGTCATGAGGCAATTAAAGACACCCATTTTTCCACAAATAAAAGTTTGCTAGGAAGAACGGATGGGTGAATTCCAGAGTATGGAGCAGCACTGCGTACAGGAAGCTTGCGAAGGAACCTTGGTAGCATAAAGAACGAATTTTGAGTGACAAGGCAAAAAAGCATTTGGTAGCACAAGGAAGATAATGTCACAACTGGAGCAAAATTGCGGCAGAAGGACCTAAAGATAGATTTGTTTAGATTTTAATGACACTGCTTGTACTTTGCCAATCTGAATAGCTAACACAATCAAGCGTTAGCTCAATTTTGCAATCTTAATCAACTGGAAACGGCGGGAACGGAAACTTGGCAACTGCAACGGTAATATTAAAGTCCACCTCTGCAAGAAATAAATCCTGCTTTATCGGTTTCACTTTCACAGATCACAAGTAAAGAGTTTATCCACTCCTATCTCTTGCCAAAATAAGCCCAGATCCGCAACTGAACGAAAATGTTTAAAAAGCTGTCTATTTTGACCAGCCAATTACCATCACTGTTGATGAGTGTTATGGCCCTGATCACCCCCATTTACTTATTGCAATATGTATGACTTTAACAAAATCATCATTGGCGAAATACCTTTCACAGCACTTACCTCAAAAGTAGGTAGCAGCATGTCCAAAGGTCACAAGGCACCTTTGCAAAATCTAATTAAGAGAATGAGTTGCTTTCCTGCGCAACCGCAGGAGGTCCTCATCCTGTGTAATGGCAATGCTTGATTACCCCACCTTGCAAAGATCCTGTTAAAAGACAAACAAAATGGAAGAAGCCACCTCAGTATCGAGATTACTAGAATTTCCTATCTCTTCTACGAAACCATATTGGCAGCAGATGCGGTTGCTTCTTTTGCATTCCTCCACCCAATTGTTATGTATCTCTCCTAAAACCACTCACCCTGTCCTAATCTGATGTCTCTGCCCGAATCTATGAATAACCTGGGCAGTGTCTCTACAAGAGTTACTTTCTGCATAAAAGAAACCATTCTGGCCTGCTTTCTGAAGCTTAATCCTAAGGAGCAATTGACTACATTGTCCCGGATGCCAGAACAATAGAAAGAGCTTTTAGATAGAGCTCAAGCCAACAAAGTCAGCATGGCAGTTCAGAAGGTGGGAAAAGAGCTGCGAAAACTCACTTGTTCCTGCCCTACCGCGGGCAAAGGGTATATAAAAGTACACAATGCACCCTTCCGGTGGCAAATTTACAGCAGACTTGAACCTCCTTTGGTCTTGTTGCCGAGACCGGGTGAATTAAATGTAAGCCTGGATTCGGATGCTATTCGTTTGGAATCCCTTGCCTTCAAAGGAATCTTCTTCAGCTGAATGAAGATTTACGCGGTATAGTCCGCCGCTACCACAGCTCCTCGCGCTATCCTCCCACCTATCGCTTCTCTCCTCCCTGTTTTATATCCTGCGGGGCTTCCGTATGTGTATGTGCCCGGCTGCTTACCCACTGTGTGATTGTTTTAACCAAAAGAATTTGCATATACAAAATATTTGACTGCAAATACCGGTTTGAGTCTTTTGACGATTCCTCTGCGAAGATGCGATTTAAAGCCATTTTTGGTATACACTTAGCCTTTAAAGATTCATACCAGCTACCTCTGCATTGCTGAAGCCGGGTGTTTTCCCCCACATGGCTACTTAAAATGGTTATTGTGCTTGTTACACTCTTAGCAGCTGAGGTGGAGATTTCGCTAAAATAAATTCCTGACAGCCTGTGAAAGCTGGGTAACAATCATTCAATCCAGAGCTCAAGTTTTGCTTTGCAGCCACAAATAAGCCTTCCCGCCATTGTTTTCCGGCCAAAAGGTTTTCCCTTATCTATTTTGGTTTTAGGACTTTGGGTTTCCGTTTCTTCCTTCCCTTCCTGTGAAGGCATTTTGCTGAATTTAATTAAGCCATCCCAGTAAAACCAAACAGAAATCATCCCTTGTCCTGCCAAAATATTGAAATCCAGTCTTACTGGGGTTGGAAAAGGGAGGCGCAAAGGAAAAGGGGAAACCAGCAAGGATGGAAATTGTTGCTTGCCACAGAGCATATATTGCGAATGATTTTACCTATGAGCAATTTTAAATTATTTGAACTACCAGCCAAAATTTTACATTTACCATTTTGGAAGCCTACCCTTCACTTTTATCAGGAACTATTCCACAATGTGAAAGCGCACCCCATCGATTCCCTTCATCCAATCAGGTTGTCCATCTGATTTCCTGTTCCACGTCTGAAGAAGGCTTTGGTGGCTGCTGATACATGTCCTTTAATTGGACCAGAATCTATTTCCCAAAAGTTGGTTTTGTCCTGTTCAGGACTACTCATTCATATTTTGCGCTGGAATCAATTGATTTTGTGAGTACTGATTTCCTTTTTGAATACTTGCCACCCTAGACATTTTGATCCTGGCCCAAGACTTGACAGAAGCGATTTAATTTATTTCCTATCTACCTATTTTCTTCAGCGGGAATCCAAACCAAGATCACCAGATTTGTTCCTTGCTTTCTCAGGGAACAATCGCACCTGAGAGGGAATTAGAAGATTAGATTTGAAATCTGACCAACCCAAGTTCTTACCTAAACCTCCATGGAATAATGAAGATTTGAGAGCTGGGTTTTCTTATATCCCAGATCCAACATCAGCATTTTTCTCCTTAAGTTTCCAGAATGTTTTCCAGAACTTGTTTTGATTCCTCAATTTACCAAGATGTTCATCTACACTCCTCTCCAAATATTTTCATACTGTCATGAAGTTTTTTTATTGTTAATTTTTTGTTTGTTGTTAAAACTATGTTTCCAATTTGGTTAGGTATTTCCGGTAGCCACCAATAAAATCCATTTTAATTGATGCTTCAAATTTGTTTCAGCCAAAACAGTCTCCCCATCAAAAAAATTCCGAAGGGGTTGAGCAATGAAGAGGCAACAGTGAAAGGAATGAGGTGAGGGGTATAGAAGAAAACTGGCGGAACCAAGAAGGTAGTTCCGGGTGAAAATAGGCATGACTTTTCATCAGAAAAAGATTAAAAATGTGGCCACACTTCAAAGATGGCTGGTCTGGAAACGTTTGAGTGAAAAGCAAAGGTAGTAAATATGTTTTCTCCAAAAAAACAACGAAACAACAAAGGGAATGTTGGAAGGTTTTCCAGAACCCAAAGTAGGAGGAAAACATGGACCCCATGGATTTATGGAAATGTTTGACATTAGTGGGCTAAAACAATGGTGAAGACAGGCTAAAAACAATTACCAGTGCAATGCGAAAAGGACACTTCTGCTCTAGAATGGTAGCTACTATTCAACTCTACCCTTCTTCCTCCCTGATACTTTGCATACCTCCTGAGTGAACTAGCATACACAGTATACAGATGCCTGAGAGCTTTGGTACTGCCTCTGTAGTGGGCCTTCCAGTGCTAATCCCAATTCTGTTGAACCTTGGGAATTATTTTGACTGCTTCAGATTTACTGAAATTCTGCAGCCCAGATTTTTATATAGTAGTCTCCGTGGGCTTTGGCTGCCATTGGCTATCCTATTTAGCTAATATGTCATCATGTAGGCAAGAACAACCCTTTAGCCATTTGTGAGGCATTTCTAGTCTAGGGGAATCTATCATCAGGGTGGTGGGAGCCTACCATACACTGTTTAAAGGTTTAGGAATTAATTGTAATTAAAGAGGAATGTTTTTTCTTTCTTAGGGCCAGGCTCCATGGGATGAAAGTGTTTGTTTTTTTGGATTGGAAAATGGGCCATATATTCACACTAGCACATATCTAATGTACATACATCACTGGATTATGCATGAAGGAACACCCAATAAGGTAGAAATGGGGACAAGCTCCTGGTTTGGGCCTGATTTTGGGATTTTTTTTCCTTCATTAGGGAAAAACAGTGTATCAATTATTTACCCTCCACTTCCTATATGCCTTCTCAAATTCCTGGAGTCCTAGTTTCTATTAAAATACTGTGCAGTTCCCAGAATTTTCTACTTATTCCCCCCCCCTATATTCATGTTATGATACTAATTTGTTCCCTCAAAATCCTTGAGACTTTTAGTCTTTCTAGTTAAAATAGTTTTAGTCTTTCCTGATTTGAAATAAGCATCAATAATGCATGATCTTCCCTTCAGGAGGGAGTAAAGCCCCAAGTTCTGTGGTTTCCACCATCTACTTGTATTTTGTAAATTTTGCGGATTGGTTTTGTTTAGAGTTACTATTTATTGGGGTTTTGTATGTTTTTACCTGGTTGGCGCATCCGGGGCCGCTTCCAGGAAGTGGGTGGTATAGTAAAATAAATATAAATAAATATGTGGAAATACTTCCAGCCAACTAACATTTTCCGAGGGCTAATGTACGTATGTAACGCTCTCGGTTGTTTAAGGCATTGCACTAAACTAAAGCACTATTGAAATATCCATTATAACTTGCCTACGGATTTCTAAATGAGTACTGAAAGATCCATGTTTCCGTGCCTGCTCATTGAACTTTCTTTTTTTCTTTTGCAAAAGATTCCCTTAGATAAAGGAGAGACAAAGTTCAACAATTTGAGTAGTGGACAAAAATAATAAGCACCCTTTTTATCTCAGTCCACGAATGCAAAATAAATGCTTCTATTCCATGTAGGAAGCTGGAACCTTGACTGGCTTTCTTCCAGGAAGCTTCCGGATCAGCATCAATCTACAAAATACGATATTTAAAATTTTGCAATTTTTTTAAAGTTACAGCTCTGAGTATATGCAGTCATCTAATGTTAGGCTTCCATAGGGAAGCCAGAGCCGAAACACTACAGTACACAAAGCTTATGCACATTATTTTGGCAACAAGAAGTTTATAAAGGAGTTTTGCATACTATAAGGCTATCTTGACTGGAGTTCTGATGGCTGCTACATTACCTATCATGTTCGAGGTATATGCTAAAAGTAACTACCTGGTATAAATATTTTTTTTTTACCGCACATATTGTACAGTTTAAGGCAAAAACAGTTTTACCTAAGACCTTCCAGCTACAATGTACCTGATTTATTCATATTTTTTGGAAACAAAGAGGTTGTGTTCAAAGGAAGTAGGTTATCACTCAAAGAAACATTTTCATGAAAGTGCTATAGTACAGTACATTTTCCAAAGTCTTACAGGCAGCCATATTAAATACAGACATGGGCAAAACATGCACAGAGAAAGAGCTACCCCAGCTGGTTCAATTAGGGCAAAATCAGACATTCATTGTCAATAAAACGGCAGGAGACATCACAACATAAATTACCTGAGAAACACTGCCTTTGTTACGTCTAACCATATCGGCAAACAGAGTAAAGAAACAGTACCCAAGAGACTAGAAGCCAGTCCTAAACACTTCAGAAACTACCCGGTACGTATGAAAGCATGAGAGATCTTTCATACCTCAAAGTGAAAGTTAGCCCTGGGCCCCTGACATGGCTCGAGAATGATTTATCTGTCTGGAAGGGCTAATGCATTCATAGCTGCAGCTCTCCTGGTAGACTAAGGAGAGACATTGCATTATTGCCACGGTCTGCTTGAAATGCTCATTTGCAAGGTCTATATAATTCATAAGATTTAGCTTTTTTGGTACCGATCATAATGCTTTGAAGCAAATTATGCGAAAAATGTACATGTTTTATTTCAATTTCTAAGAATATTTTGGTATACATATTGATACATCACATTTGCTGCAGGAGAATATAAGCACCCTGCTGTCTGTTCTTGACACGAGTGACCTCCATTAAAAAAAAGCAGCGGGGCTGCTGAGATCATTCCTGAGCTTAGCTTCTAGAACTTCACATAAAACCACATCCTCCTCTGCTTTGTATTTGGAAAGAGGTGTGCCAAGAAATATTGAAAAGAAGAAAAAAAAGGGAATACCCAGGGTGATGGAAAGGATGGTCGCTTTTGAGAATTCACTGCAGAATTGCGTACTCATAATGATTAGACTGGCCATCAAATTATTATGGCTGACAAGTTCCATTCTACAGGTGACTGTCCACTACTTTGAGTTCCCACTAACTCTCATGGTTTACAGAAATTTCATTTGAGTGTATGCTCATACATTTTGGACAGTGTGCAACCTATGCTATTTATATAGACTGCATAAGATATTTTCCTTGATCCCACTATCTGAATGATGACAAAATTGCTTTGCATGTTATTCTGCCTTAGAAGCTGCATCTACCTCCTGCTGGCGTAACATGTTCAAGAAGTATTTACATATACAACTGCTTCTTGGGTGTGGAAAAGTTAAAACCACAAGAAAAAAAGAGCGAAGCCTTATGCTCAGAGTTTGAGTTTTGGCTTTTCTACGACTCTCTAGTAAGAAAAGGAAACCATTTTAGAGATTCAGGACTAGGTCCTGGGAATTTGCAAGGAAGTGTTCATCTCCAGCGTGACTTCCTGAAGCTACAACTTATCCCCAATTCTTCAGGGCACCAATTTTTTGAAAGATCCTATAAACGGTTGCAGAGTTTAAGATGGCAAACTAGAATTTCCATGCTCATAAAGCTGTATATTTTTTGTGTCAGATTTAAAGAGAAACACAGCTGCTATTTCATAGTCCTTATGTACCCACAGGCATCTCCTAGCATTTTTAGAAACGGATGCGGAGGTCGCATAACCGAATAAGCAGTCTTACCCAGCAAGAACTGAATTATTACACCTCTTAGCGTAACTAAAATTAATGTTATTTTCATTTGCATTTCATTGGGAGGAGATTGCAGAGAAGCTGAATAGATTCTTTGCATCACAATGTCTTCACCAAGGAGGAGTGAAGGGCGTTCCTGCACCTAAGACATGTAGAAACTTCTTAGGAGGAAGTAGAATCCAGGGCTTCGCCGAAGATAGTGGTAGACAAGGGAAGAAGTTCTGGCAGCCATTGATAAACTAAATGTTACCAATCCCCTGGCCCAGATTGCATTCACCCAAAGAGTTCTTAAAGAGCTCAAAGCATGAAATTGCTGATCTTGCTTTTAATATACAGCTTATCCACCAGAAATCGGAATACCATGCAGAAGACTGGAAGTGTGTCAATGTCACACCAATCTTTAAGAGAAAGGATCTAGGGGACAGGGGAAATTACAAGCCAGTCGGTTTGACTGCATCTGTTCCTGAAGTAGAATTGGTAGAATCTATCCATTAAAGAAGATAAAGATTATAAAACATGTAGAAAAAAGAAAGACCTGCTGAGAACTGAGAGTCAGCCTTAATGGCTTTTTGCAGAGGGACTTGAAATCCCATATGCTACAAACTTACTAGGGTTCTTTGAGGTGTAAACGGAGGCATGTGGACAAGGGACTGAGCAGAGTGGACATTGTCTACTTGGATTTCCAAAGGCTTTTGAGCAGGTTCCTGCAGAGAGCTATTTGAGAAAACCAGCGCTCAGCCTTAATGAAAGGAATAAAAGGGGAGAATCCTCCTATGGATTAAAAACTTCGGATTTGAGAAACAGGAAACAAAAGAGTGGATGTAAATGGGAAGTTCTCACAATGGAGATATGTCGGAGTGGAATTGTCCCCAAGGATCCGTTTTACAGGACCAGTGCTAACTTGGCATTCATAAATGACCTGGAAGTAAGGGGATTGGGTAAGCGTGGTGTGGGAAGTTTACCGCCAAGATGATACCAAGGTATGTAGGTGAATTGGTGAGAACCACAAAGGGATTCTTGAAAGAGCTCCGAACCCGCAGATCAGCAGGCCAGTGGGTGGGTAGGCTCAAGAAATGGTAAATGCTGGTGGTTAGTAGCAACTAAAGATGTAGAAGTGATTGCACATAGGGGCAAAAAATCCAAACTTCACATACTGCGCTACACGGGTCCAGTACTGTCAGGTGCAGACCAGGAAGGGGATTTAAAATGCCTTAGTTGAGTAGTTCCATGGGAATGTCAACTCAATGCATGGCAGAAAGCTGTAAAAAAAAGGCGAAACTCTATGCTGGGGATAATTAGGAAAGGAATTGAGAATAAAACTGCAAAGATTTGTCATGCCCTGCCGCTAAAGCAGTGAATGCGACCGCGCCACTTGGAGTACTGTGTCCAGTTCTGGTGCGCCGCGTCTCAAAAAGGATATTGAGGAGATAGAAAAAAAAAGTGCCAGAGAAGGGCAACAAGGATGATTGAGGATTTGGGTACGCTTTATGAGGGAGAGCTGCAGCCGTTTGGGACTCTTTAGTTTGGAAGTGACTGAGGGGGGGGGGATTATGATTGAAAGTCTACAAAGTATGCATGGGGTAGAAAATGTTGACAGAGAGACATTTTTCTCTCTTTCTCACAATACTAGAACCAGGGGGCATTCATTGAAAATGCTGGGGGGAAGAATTAGGACTAATAAAAGGAAACACTTCTTCCGCTATAGCGTGTGAGTTGGTGTTTAAGGAATATGCTGCCACGGGAGATTTAGAGGTGATGGCCACTAACCTGGATAGCTTTAAAGGGGGGCTTGGACAGATTTATGGAGGAGAAGTCGGTTATGGCTGCAATGCGGAATCCCTCCTTGATCCGGGATTGCAAATGCGTAACAGACCAGGTGATCCGGGGAGCAACTTGGCCTTGAGAAGGCCATTGCTCACATCCCTACATTGTGAGCTCCCAAAGGCACCTGGTGGGCCACTGCGAGTAGCAGAGAGCTGGACTAGATGGACTTTGGTCTGATCCAGCTGGCTTGTTCTTATGTTCTTATGTTCTTATGTTCTTATGTTCATTGTTACCTGAAATGGTAGGGTCTGTCCCTTTTTAGGATGGGCAATTAGCAGAGAATATGCCTTGTGATGTGAGAGGTATTAACCGAGACCCTTTCCACCTAAAATTATGAGGGCCTTTCTCCTTAGAAAACTGCAAGAGGCCAGAAATGAACATTTAACAACTTTATTGGAAAGAAAAATAATAAAAATAACACACAGAGATGATTGCACACATACACAAAGGAATTTGGAAGAGATCTAAAATGTAAAAAGAGAGGAAAAATAGGTTTGGGATTGAGTAGGTCATTCTAGGGAGGGTAATAGCTACCTGTCTTGAAGAGAAGGACCAAAAGAAGTAGAGTTCAATGCCCATGTTGAATTCCATAAGAAGAGAGGACATCTGGCATGCAGTGCAACTGAACCAAAAACAGTTCATAAAACACTGGGTACTGACTGTTGAATAAGCAGCCTAGATATAAGAAAAACTGTTCAGAGAGCTAATCTTCCTAAACAAAGAAGAGTTCCAGGGGAGGGCACTGTGGTGGACAAAGGCTTGATGAGTCAAAGTCAGGGAGCATCAAGCAGTTGATTAGACAGACAGTCTCATCCATGAGTTCAGGCAGCCAACCATGGAACCTGAGCCACGCCACATAACTCCTGCCAAAGGGGCTTCCCAGCATGGGGTGGTTTCACAAGCATGACAGCCTCTCCACCACTGAAAAGTCCCTATAGCATGCAATAGGCTTACACCATCCCAAAAAGGTTGCATAAATCACACCTTGCAGACACTGGTGTAATGCACCAGATGGCTAGGAGGGAGCCAACTAACATTAGCTCCTCCTCTGGCCATGCCCCAGCCTGCCCCCACTATGCCAGTGATGGCAAAGACACAGGGAGACTGTGGGAGCATCCTGTGCTGCCTCCCACCACTGGGGAAGGCAACGGCGGCTGCATGGGGGGGAATTTCACTCCTCCACTGAGGTAAGTGCCCCAGAGAGGATGTATCCGCCATTGCAACTGCCACATTGCCCTCATGAGCGAATTCAGGCCCCTCCTCAGGGCTCTTAGGTTGGAACTGATGAAATCATAATTCAGGGGTATTCCAATTTAAAGCAGGGTTGAGTGATTTTCAGGAGTGCTGCAGGAAGCGTGTGATAGATTTCATGAGGTAAGAACAGTTGGCAAGAAAACAGATCGCATTAAACTGGCTGGCACTTTGCATATCATTTGTGAACAAGAGAGCAAGTATGCTGGTTTCAGGGCTGTGGCCTTTCTCATGGCTGTTTCCATTGTATTCCAAATGGCACTATTAAGACACCAGGAAAGGTGCAGCTGGCAGGTACGCATGCCAATGAGGGATGGAGGGACTTGTCCAGACAGATCTTTCCTACTGGCACCAAAGTTTAGGCCCAGAATATAGAATCCACCTTGGTCTGTACTGTCCAGGTCACCTCTAGAGATAGAGTGAGCCATCCTAAAAACATGCCCCCCCCCCCCTGGTTACACCGGAGGTCTGCCTGGTAACAGTATTCCACCCTCCCCTAAAAAGCTCAGGGTGGTGTGCCTGGGGTACTACAGGTTGATAATGTATTTGCACTCATTTATAGTACATCACTTTTCTGCCTCACAGGATTCCAAAGTGGCTTGCAACATCATTCTTGCCTCCTCTATGTCTCACAACATCAACCTTGTCAAGTAGATTAGGCTGAGCATGCACAACTGGCAAAAAATATCACCCAGTGAGATCCATGGCAGAGTGGAAATTTGAACCTGAATCCCAAGATCCTAGTCAGACACACTAACCACCTACATCAAGCAGGCATTCAATAATCACATTCTGCTTCAAAACAACCCAACAAAGGTCTGTGGTCTGACCTATACTATACAGTGAAATTCAAGGCCAGGGAGGGCTCATCCCTATTCTCATGAGCATGTCTGAAATACTATGCACAACAAAATATACGTACGTATGCAAATGAACACATGGCTATGGACAAAGCACAAACTTTAATGACCATGTGATTTTGTTAGTACAACAATTGGTTTGTTATTCCAAAATCCAAAATGCAAAGTACTAGAATAGGACATGTGAGAATTGCTGGGGCAGAATGTCTGAGAACAGCCATATACTAACACTGTCATGCCTCATTCACAACTAAATGTCAGGCAGTCTTGCTAGGATAGTAACTAGACAAACTCTACACATTCGGGCAAAGAGTGAAATCCCACATTTGTTAACTACTGAACAATTAACATGATTAAGTGAGATTTAGATCCTGTTCAATGAGGTTTATTCCTAATTAGGACAGCAGCATCAATACAGTCAAACTTACCTCTGAATAATCATGTTTACATTAATGTGCATCAATAGCAAATCAAAGTACAGACTAAACCCCATGATTTGATAGAGATTAATTTCCTTCTTCCACTTATAGCTACCTACACATAGCCCAGACAGGTCAGTCCCTGTCAATTTAGCCATGCCACTGCAAAAGCATCCTCATTACTCACTGGAGTCTCATAGCAAAAATAATAAAAGGGCAATGGTCAAAAAAGGAGCCAGAGAATTTTGCCAATCAGGCAGCCTAAAACAGCTGGAGGAACTACAGGGGATGGCAGTAGTAGCTCTTCTTGCTCTCCATTACTGCTTTCTTCCTGTTAGCTCAAAAATGGCCTGGCTTTCAGTTGGAACAACAGAGTATTTATGCCCCAAGGAGGACCAAACGTCAGTATTGAGGGCAACACCTGGTACAAGATATGGATAAGGAGTGCCTGTGCCTTTCTTGGAGGGATGGTGCCAGAAGAAAGGAGTGTAAGGCAGTTATGGCACAAGCAGCAGTGAGGAGTAAATAGGATTATTTGTTTCTCTCTTGCTTTCCTACCTTTTCCTCCCTCACACAAACACCACGGGTAGAAAGATGCACAGGTAAGACTACAAAACAGCAAAAGTTTGTGCCTCTCAGTAATTCAGTGGATTGTCTCTTGCTAAGCATGAGATGAGCCTGAAGTAAACTGCATTCCATTGGAGCACAGTTCCTTCAAGCCTGATCTCTGAAGGGAAACTACTACATTGCTCTAAAATTCCCATTTGCATTCTGAATCATAACAAAGGAGCTGTGAAACAGGACCATAAATATACTGAGGCCAAAGCAAGAAAGGAGATGAATTTTTAGTAGACATTTTCTGTTTCCTCGCAAATGCCTTTTCAAAGCATCCTTCCTCTCTTAAATATTAGCAGGCTTTCTGATTCAAGGAAACTTATTTGGAATTAATATAAAACTATGCAGCCTAGGTTCTTTCTGTCTTTACTCATTTCCACTGTAGCAGGTCTCAGTACAAGTACTAATAGTAGTCCTCAAGCATTTATTTCCACCATGGTATACCAATTATATCATATACATACAGAAAACAACACTGCTTGGGGAATCACCGTCAATGCTATTTTTGCAGTGGGGTGGGAAACAAAGGCTATTTAAGACTGTACAATGAATCCGCAGAAATGATCTTTCATTTCTAAACCTACACTGATCTACCAGTTCCCCTGGAGGGCCAACAAAAGGACATGGAGATCAAGGCCTTCCCTTGATGTTGATGCCCAGGACTGGTTCAAAGGTCTGCACCTAGATGAAGAAGATCCCTTTAGAAATCATGGATAGTAGTCCCTGGGGGATCTATTCATCCTGCCCATTTGAATCTATTGTCCATCGACTGTATTGGGTCCCACTGAGTTCTAATATTCAGGGAAATGGATCATTGGTGTATCTGCTTCTCAAGGGGGAGAATATCTATAGATATCTAAATCTGCGGATGAGTGAAATGAGATTTTTCTTGACATTTGGTGGAACCCTCATGTTTGCAGAAAAATCCAACAAGTTGCAAAATGTATATATGGGTTTAAATCCATAAAGCAATAACATTTCTCTATGTGTGCAGATTAGTTATCTGAACCATTGACATGATGGCTCCAGTGGACCCTGATAGGAGCCTGGTGGCTATGAAGGGGCCTGTTGCTGATACGGCGGCTTTAAAGGACCCCGCCACTACTGCTTGAAGGGGATGGATTAACAATCCAATAGGAAAACTGCCGCTGCTGCTGCTGCGGTTGGGGGGAGTGGGTGGGTGGGTGCATGGGACAGCTGTCACCACTGCTTCTTTGGGGCAGAAGAAGCAGATGGGTGGCCAGGAAAGTGATGGGGGCCAGAAACAGAAAGTGATTGCATGGGAGGGTAAAACAAGACAGAAAGAGTGAGACAGAAAGTAAAAGAGTGATGGTGTGGGAACAGAAAGAGAGAAAGTGACATGCGTGAGGGAGAGGCAGAGTAAGAAAAGGCGTGGCATGAGAGAGAAAGAGTGAGAGACTGAAAAGGTAGGAGAAAGAGGCTACGCTGGGGGGGGGGGATATGGGACAGCTACTCCAACAAGTTTCTTGCAGGTCCCCACTTATAAATTCTAATAGTCAAAACAGTCAAACCTGAGGATACTTAAATCTGGTGACTGGAGCTGTGAATGGATAAGCCGGATCTTTCTACTACCTGAAAAATGCCAGGGTTTGTAGAAAAACCTGAAACCTAAAGAAAACATTGGAGTGTACAAAACTTGAAAATGATAAAAGGAACACCTGTAGGTTTAAAAAAGTGCTCCGTGGCAGTAACTAGGCAACCCTAGTATTCTAGGCTTAATTTTTATCAGGGGGGTGCCAAGGGGAGCAAGATAGTGCAGCCTTTCCAGGGATGATTTGTTTTTAATGGAGAGCAAGGCTTAGCAACAACCACTTGATTCCACCAAACTTCATAACTCACCTAGGCCTAAACAGCATACAAAAGCCAGTATGGTATAGAGGTTAGAGTTTCAGAGTAGAGGCTAGGAGACCTGGGTTAAAACTCACTAGCTGATGATGTGCACATCATATGCTTTTTTAGCCTATGTAAGACACCTAGAGATACAGATATGAAGTGGGGTATTATTTTTTAAAATAAATAAATAAGTAACCTACTTTACAGGGTTGTTGTGAAGATAAAAAGGAGAGGAGAATGATGGGTACTCATGTGGTCCCCAATGTAGGGAAATGTGAGGTATAAATGAAGTTAATAAATAACAAATATAGCAGAAGACTGGAGGCAGATAAAAAACAGGTTGCTGAATCACTGAGAAGGAGAGAATAAGGTAGATAAAGGGGAGAGGACACGGGGCTACCAGACAGAGGGAGGGGGAAATAATGTGGGAAGACAAGTACAGGGGAAAATGTACCCCTTCTACAAGTCCTTGAGGGCTCCCTCCCATGCAAGTGAGCCTAACCCAGTGGTTAGCACCAGTCAACTGGGCCATAGTTTCCCTAGGCAGACACTGCCAGTGGGGAGAGGGAAAGATGAATAGAGAGAGATAGTTAAGAATAGATTGTATGTTTGATGGGAAGAAGGAAAAGAGGAGAGACTATGGGGCCTTACAGGGAAGGGCAAAAGGAAATATGGGGGGGGGGAGGTAAAATGAGATGCTTCCTGCAAATTCTTGCAGGTTTTCACTTATAACTGTGTAAACCACTATCGTTTCCACCCTTTATTTGTTTATCTAAATTGAAAAGCTTTACACTCTTAATTCTTTCCTGAATGCATGCAATGGTGTATCTAGGGGGAAGCAGAGGGGACAGATGACCCAGGTGCCCCTTTCAAGGGTCATGTGAGGGCATATTGGGCTGTTCCACTACAGCCTCCCCCCACACTGGCTGCTGCAATTGCTTCTTCCTGGAGCAAGCAGGGCCTGCTGCTCACTCACCACTTTTGTCTGCCCCCACTCTGCAATAATTGCTTCTGCCTACCCAGACTCAAAGCAGACAGGGTCCACTGCTCACCCGCCCATTGCCACTTCACTCCCTGCCATCCTGCTTCCATCCGCCCAGACTCAGGGAAACTAAGGCTCACTGCTCAAGCGCCCACTTCCGCTTCTACCCCAAGACACAATTGCTTCCGCCCACCCACACTCGAAGCAAGCAGGGCCTGCCACTTGCCTGCCCACCACTTCTCCTCCCACTCCCCTCCACAATTGTTTCCACCCACCAAGACTTAGAGCAAGCAGGAACCACCACTCACCTGCCTGCCACTTCTTCCCCCACCCTCCACTGCAACTGCTTCCACACTGCTTCCACATTGGTCATTTTACTTTCATTTCCTCTTGTAATAATCCTCATCATGTTCATGTAGAGGAACAAAAGAAAAGAATGCATTATTAATACACTTGGCAAATTATTTATGTCTGATGGAAGCAGAAGTTCTAATTGTTCAGCACGGTGAAAAAAAGTCCCCATATGCAGCAAGTGGTTCTGATGTGGGTACCAAAACTCTTTAGGGAAAAATGTGACTCTCCACCCTGATCTAGTAGGTAGCATTATTTAGTAAATATTCTGCTGCTCAACTGCTCAGGAGAATAGAGAGAGATAGAATTACTGGTTAATTAATTCACATAATTGACACTGTGTTTGAGAGAGATGGTGTAGGAGTTAGTGTTGAGTTAGGAACAGGGTGATTAAGTTCAACTTCTTTGTAGTAATAAAATTCACTGAATGACCTTGGGCCAGCAACCTTCTCAGCTAACCAAGGATACATGCTATGGTTTGTTGGAACACACCATAAATTGTATCCCAAAACTCCAACCTCTGGTATCTCAAGTTAAAGAGTATGAAGTTTCAGGTTTTGGGAAAGGCCATCTCTGTTTGAAACCTTGAAAAGATGCTGCCAATCAAAGAAGGCAATAACTGTAATAAGGAGCAATTATATGGCTATATAGGGTAGCTTCATCTGCCTGCTAACTGTGTCCCAGAGGTAGATGGATAGAAATACAGGTATAGTCAGTTAAAAATATTCAGCACCTGCAAAAGAAAGAAAATCCCTAACTACAGCATATAAGTACACAGACACATTTTCATAACTCATGCGGGGACTCGTCAAAAATGTTATAAATTGCGCCTAGTTTACATGATGGCTGAAAAAATGGGAAGCATCCAAATTTCCAGCTATTTGGATTGTTCCAACTCTACTCTGAGAATGCCTGGAAAAGACAGGACACTTCTCAACTTTACAGCCTTGACAGATAGACAGAAACTGCTGCAATCCATGAAGGTCAGAAGACATCTGTAAACATAGAATCCCCTCTTCATGAGAGTTTCTTTACACACCTGCTAAAAAGTTCCATAAACAAACAAAACTGAATTAAACACTTATAGGCGCACATTTCATACAAATTAATACTTGCCTATGAAAACTATTTCTATCACAAAGGAATAATCTCCAAATGGTACAACCTGAATTATCCTAAATAATATTTTTACCATACTTAACATAGGACATTCTGCCACCTGCTGGCAAAATTTTGAGATGTTACAAGTATAACCATAATTTCTAATCTAAAAAATTTAGAAGTCTGGGACCCTTGATTTATGGTCACTGAGACACGTGTGTGATGCTAACAGAGTCCAGAAGAGGGGTCTTAGCAGCAAACAATGGAATACATAGTGGAAATGTATAGGGGATAGAGTCAGTTCCTTTTGTCGTCAATCTTTTCATGTAAACGTGCTATGGTGATACTTCATGATATTAAAAAATCAAATGTTTAGAACCCTACACTGACACTATAAGATAATATAAATCAGATAGTTTTTGTTTCAGCCATTTGCTCTTTAGGTCCATATCAAAAAAAAACCCAGTAGACTGAAAAATGGGAGATAACGTTGTTTCATCCTGTGCCGCATACAATGAACAAAGAAAATTGCAATTGGTAGACAAGCCATTATTGGATGTATAATATGATATTATCTGAGAAACATTTTTGCATATTTTCATTTTAAAAGAAAAAGAAACAATGGCGAATACATATATATTATCTGATTTCCCAGAGATTCTGTACAATAAACGCTTATTTCAAAGTGTATCCATATACAAAAACTGTCAGACTAAATGTCAATTATGGGCAGCTGACCGGATGGATCCAAATCACTTTACTAAAATTAACCTGCAAATATGTTATGTATAGAGTTAATTCCATAGCCGTTCATTTATCACTCTTCATTTATTCTTTGAAAGGTGGTGTATTTTCAGTGAAATGTGGTAGTTGTTTCATAGCAGACAGGAAATATAGTAGCAGCTTTTGTCAGAAAGCAAAGAAATTGGCTTTTAGCGCTTGAGGAATGTAACTAGGCAAAGTGTAATTACCCACACTGGAATTTGGCCAGGATACTGGGGATAAAGCTCTCTCATCCTCTGAAAACTGCTGTAGGCTTTTAATTAGCACAAAGGGTCAGGATCTTCCTTTGTGTTTAAACTGAAAGATGATACCACCAACAATGCAATGCTCTCTTCTACTGACTAGCTCATAATACTCCCAGGAGGGGGAAATGTCACTTTCCAGGAATAAATTTATAGTACAAAACTTAAGTGAACAACATCAAATTAAGCTAATTTTTCTTTGCATAATGACTCAGTAAACAACATTTTTGCATGTGTGTTATGAATCTTTTATAAATATATTTTCTAAGTCACATGCTTCTTTGTATATGCCAGTATTAATTCAACCTCTACTTCAAAGAACTGTCAGCTTAATTAGACAACACACAAGAGCTTTATCTGCCTGCTGTAAACACACACACAATGTCATACATTTCATGAAAACCTTAAAAAGTTTTTTTTAAAAAAAAAACCTACCATGATAATGAAGCACACTGAATTAGATATTAGCATAGGTTTTTAAACATTGCAAGGACTTCAAACTATTTTCTGTGGAATGAGGAAGTTCTTCAGAAGCTTTTCAGGGCTTTTCTCTTGAGCCACAATATTAATACTTTTCCTTGAAACACAGGAAGCCTACCACTACCAATTTCACTTAAAATGTACAGCTGTACAGTCTGGCTGCTTTCTACAGCATGCTTTCAGTTCACAAGTAAGTGCAGTGAAGCACAAAGTTCTCTAAGGTATTAGATAGGGTTGCTTAATTTTATCCTTGTACCAAAACTATAAGGTAACGACAAGGTAACAAACCTTGCAACAACCTCTGCAACAACCCTTGCCCTTCCTGCCCAAATGCTGGTGGTGATTGAGTAGGGATACCAGTCAAGGAACAATAATAAACCATGCTTTATACATTTATATGATGTTAATGCACTGTTAAAAAACATACACACACAAAATATCACTTAGCGAGTTGGCCAGAAAACGATCCAACATTGTATCACTGGCCAAATTAAGCAAAGCTGGACCTGATCAGTGCCTGGATGGGAGACCAGGAGTGACCTCAAATGTAAGCTAATCTAAATTTCCTAAAATAAAAGCAACAGGGAACAACAAGACAACACAGACGTAATGTAGAAGAGATATTGCTGCCTTCTTCAGCTACACAACTGAACTGTGCACTAAATGGAACCTTTTTTCAAAATGGAACCTTTTTTCAAGAAGTAGAGGAGGAGGAGGAGGAGGAGGAGGAGGAGGAGTTTGGATTTATACCCCACCTTTCCCTCCTGTAAGGAGACACAAGGTGGCTAACAAACTCCTCTCCCTTCCTCTATCCACAACAGACACCTTGTAAGGTAGGTGGGGCTGAGAGAGTTCTGAAGAACTGTGACTAGCCAAGGTCACCCAGCAGGATTGTAGGAGTGCGGAAACACATCTGGTTCACCAGATAAGCCTCTGCAACTCAGGTGGAGGAATGTAGAATCAAACCTGGTTCTCCAGATTAGAATCCAACTGCTCTTAACAACAACACCACACTCGTTCTCAGCTTCAAGGAGTTTTGTTTACTGGCTTAAAATACTGAATAAATTGAAATTCTATGTATATTAATCTTGCATCTTTTTATCTAAGTTCCCGAAAATGAACAGGCCAGAAGTAAATACAGTAAAGACACAAGAAGTCTAGAATACAGAAAAATTATTGGGTTAATGCAGGTCCAATGCATCTCTCAAGCTTTCATATATTTAATATGTGAAATTGAAAAAGACATTTGACAAATAGTTGTGAATCCTTCAGGAAAGATATGTGTATAGTGGGGATGCAAAAGGAAGGGTTCTATTTAGCTTACTCCATGATGTAGTACAAGAAAAATGTCTGACATCAATAAATTTGTCAGAATTACTTACTATTGATGAAGATGGATGAGCTGAAAGAGACAAGGGCTGTTTCCGCACAAAGCATTTAAAATGTTCACCACACATTCTGGAAACATTTTGCAAAGAATTGTTTTCAATGGGTTTTGTCTGCACAGCCCAGAAAAATGAACTGTTACAGTTAAAAACTGTCCATTAAAAAAAACATACAGACATATCTTAGAAACCTGAAGACTTAGAATCTGTTCAGTCTTGCTGATATGCATGTTATAACAGCACCCACTCCCTGAGGGAAGACAGCGGCCCCCAAAAGGGAGTGAAGCCTGTTGCTGAGGGTGGTTATTTTGGATAGCTGACTTTAAACAAGTGATGCTGGAATCCATCCCCAAACAGCATCATTTTCAATGGTGTTTAAACTAGGGAGCCCAGATTCTCCTTTTAAATCCACCTTAAAGGGAGAATCTGGGGTCCCCAGTTTAAACAACAAAGTGATGCTATTTTGGGGTGGATTCTCCCCCACCCTGAAACAGCATCCCTTTCAATGTTAAAACTGGGGACCTCAGATTCTCCCTTTAAATCCATGCCCAAGGGGGTGGATTTAACGACAACGACAACGACAACGACAACGACAACAACAACAACAACAACAATAATAATAATAATAATAATAATAATAATAATAATAATAATAATAATAATAATAATAATAATAATAATAATAATAATAATAATTCTCAGTGACCAAGATGATCCACTGGAATTTATGCAAGAATTACAACATAAGAACAGCTAAGAACTGGTGGGAACATTGTCCAGAGAAAGTAATGGAAAATGAGACAGTCAAGATCCTGTGGGACTTTTGAATCCAAATGGACAAAGTGTTGAAACACAATACACCAGACATCACCATGATCGAGGACAAGAAAGTGATCATCATTGACATAGCAGTCCCCGGTGACAGCAGGGTCATTGAAAAAGAACACGAGAAGGTCACTAGATACCACAATTTGAAAATCAAGCTTCAGTGTTTATGGCACAAACCAGCTGAGGTCTTCCCAGTGGTAATCGACACGCTGGGCGCCATCCCAAAAACACTAGGGCAGCACTTGAAACATCTTCGAATTGACAAAATTAACATCTGTCAAATTCAGAAGGCAGCCCTGCTGGGATCCGCATGAATACTATGCTGATACATTACAACTTCCTAGGCCTCTGGGTGAGGCTCGAATTGTAATGAAGGCCAACAACCAGCTAAAGATCTGGCAGCTGTGAAATTTACAACTACTACTACTACTACTACTACTACTACTACTACCACCACCACCACCACCACCACCACCACCACCACCACCACCACCACCACCACAACAACAACAATAATAATAATAATAATAATAAACCTTTATTAGGCATTGAGAGAATAAAAGAAAAAAGAAAACAAGCATTGGCAGGAAGGGAGTGGATTTAAAAGGAGAATCTGGGGAAATTTAGGGGGTGCCTGTTGTCAGGGGTGCAATTATTAAGATAGCAGCACCAAAATTTCAGAGTATCTTCGTGAGTCCCTTCAGATGACACCATCCAGGTTTGGTGAAGTTTGGTTCAGGGGGTCCAAAGTTATGGACCCTCAAAGGTGTAGCCCCCATTTCCTTTTAGCTCCCATTGGAAACAATGGGGGATGGGGGCACTCCCTTTGTGAGTCCATAACTTTGGACTCCCTAATCCAAACCTTACCAAACCTGGGTCATATCATCAAGAGAGTCTCTCAAAAAATCCCTGAAATTTTGGTCCTGCTTGCCTAAAACCTGCACCCCCTGCAGGCCAAAAACAGAAAAAACACTGAAAATACAAAATCCCCCACAAAAACGAACCTGCATTTTTGTCACCCACCACAAGGTGGCGCCCTGGGCCCACTTTGCCCAATGGGAGGAACGCCTCTGCAGGAGGGTCTCCGTGTAATCAATAAGTTTCCCTTTCGTCTCCCGCCACCTAGGCCTCTAGCCTCTGCGTGAACTCTGATCCTTCCTCTCAGTCTCTCTGAGATCACTTAGAGGAATCTGGCAACCTAGCCTTCCTCTCACTGGCCTCACTGCCACTAGACACGATCTCAGACTGACTAAGGAAGTGACAGGAATCTCTTTTTGTCACACTGACTCTCAGTCTGCTTTCCAGACTCTCAATTCCCATTCTCAATTCTCCAACTCCTACTGACAGGCTTCCTGCTTTTTATAGCAGACAGCACACCCTATCTGTGGCTGCCAGATATACCATTACAACCCAGCCAATCAGGCTATGCTCTGGCTGTTACTGTGCTCTTGCAAATTAACTCTATAAGACCCTAATCCGTCACACATGTCATATCTACATAGCACCAAATCTATCTCACACAAACTTTTTAAAAAGGAAAACTGACATATTTACATATTTAGCAGGCAAACATTAATTTATTAATGCATAGCAATGACAGAAATGGTAGGCAGCTATGATACCAGATCACCAAACATCCGTAGGAAACTTCAGCAAATGGTGGACAGAACAGAGGATCACTGAATTGGCAAAAAATGATGGGTGGCAGAGAAAAAAACAAGTTTCAAAATTAGGAGAAATAAAAGGAGAAATAAAATGTTTCCAGATCTCCCCACAGCAAGCAGGAAGTGTTTTGAAAATGTTTTCGGAAAAAAGATTGCTAGTTTAGTGAATCCAAAGGATTAGAAGAGTAACAGAAAAATTAGAGAGGTTGGTGTTACCAGTACAGCTGAGATAGGGTAGGACTTTTATAGTAAAAGTTTGATTTACCTTAATGCCCAAGTTGTAGGAAGGACAAAGAATCTGTTGAAAAGGCAGTGTATTACGAATCATAAACAGATGTAATCATTACAGTTCATGTGTTTCTTTCAGGGAAGAAATTCTATTCAAACTCTTGAGTTCAACATTTTATAGCACCCAACTATTTGGAAGTATCTTGTTTTACCCAACACTACTCTATATAATGGTATGCAACTATTTTGTTAACCAACTACTTCCATGATCAAATTTCACAGTGGTTATTAGTAATGATTACTATTATATATTACCTCAGAACAAACAGCTGCTCATAAACAGTTAAGAAAAACACATAAATGCTCATGAATATGATTGATTGCTAGTTTTCAAAGCTTATATATGTGCTTATTACATACAGTAAGCAATGGCTTTGATGCTTTCCATGTTGCCACTGCTGTTTCTTCCTCTGTTCTTTAGTTTTATTGTTGCAGGCTTAGAGAGGCCCAGGATAGCGTAGTGTAGTTAGTTGTAATTGTAGGTTTTGGCTTTTATTTATAGATGTATTTTTAATTAGTGGATTAATTAGATGGTTAGAATTATATGTGTAGATTAGTTGTTAGTTGTTAGGCTTAGCTTTTAGTTTTTGGTTGGTTGTATTAGTGGCTAGGCTGGGTTGTTTGCAAACTGTTAAGCTGGGTTTTGTCTTGGGTCATTGTTATGGGAGGGAATGGTGGGGAAAGGGCAGGGGATCCTAGTATTGATGGGATGGGGTAAATATGATGGTAGGCAGAGACTGTATGAGAGAAGAGGGCCAAGAGGTGGTTATGCTCGAACCCCCCCTCCTGATCTCCGTCCTGTCTCAAGAAATGAGGGCTGTGGGGGCTGAACTAAGGTAAGTGGGGGGTGGGGCCTCATGGGGAATCAGGGCATCACAGGGGGTAGGGCCCACAGTGGGTGGGGGCGGACACCATTTTGCCCCGAGCACCATTTGCCCCCCCCCAGCCACTGACTAGAGGATCTTCTTAGTAAAAATATTAGAAAACTACCAATAAGGGCCACTTGCTCATCTTATTAGAATCTGACAGGAACCCTAATTCAAACTTATGAACTTGAGCTACAGTGATGAACCACATTCAGAACAAGCATATGCACTGCAAAAATGCAAATGTATTATTGCATTCTCTAACGCTGACCTTTTCAAAAGTGCCCTTTCCAGAAAAAATAAGGATAGAATTATTCTCTGTAATCTGTTGCTTAATGCAAGGAGCAATAGAGAAAGCATTTAAAAGCAATTCCTCACCCACATTCTAAATGAGAGCCTGGGAAACTTCATTCTTCCCTCTTCTCTTACCCTTACCCTTCTCCTTTTTCTTAATTTATATGTAATGTCTTCATTTGATTTGATTATTTTGTTCTTATAACTGGGTCCTTGTTGCAATGTCTCCATCTAGTTTTTAGTTTTAATTTTAGCTTTTGTGTATTTTTATTGTTGCAACCCTGAACCTGACGTCAGAAATGGGTAGGATTCAAGTTTGTTTAAACAGGCAGGCAGGCAGGCAGGCAGGCAGACACAGATAGATAGATAGATACTGGCCACAGTATTACAGCTGCAAGTGTGCTAGACAAAGAAATCCTGAAGCTATAGTATAGACCGTGTTCCAGAAATGACAATAACTAACTTACACTGAAAATATTAAGTGATATTATTATTGTCAATCTTGATTAAGCTGTGCTTTAAACATTCATTTTTTAAAAAAAAGAAACAGCATATAGTTTCCCAATTTTAATGCAGCAGCATCCAGTTGCCAAATTCCTGTAATATTCATTGAATCTCAACTTTGTGATAAAATAGTACAGAAGAGGATAACCAGGTCATCTGATTAAGCAGTTTATGACACAAAGAAAGGAAACATTTTACAAAATGTTAATTATATTTTACAAATAGTGTTCCAGTAATTCAGAATGCTTCTTTGTAATTCAGAACTGCCACTTCTTTTGAAAAGAAAAAAAAACCCTTGCCATTTAATGTGGATTGTATTGTCGAAGGCTTTCATGGCCAGAATCACTGGGGTGTTGATTCTCTGAAGATGCCAGCCACAGATGCAGGCAAAACGTCAAGAGAAAATGCTACTAGAACATGGCCATATAACCCATATGTATACATAACACCCCAATGTGGATTGTGCTCTTCGTATCATCTTTTTTTAGTATTTTCTTATGTTATACACAACCTTTTAAAATATCTAGTAGTTATACTAATATTCACAGCACGCCTGAGTATGAAGGGATCAAAAGGCAGTAAACAACACTGATGGTGAAACTAAGAAGTTTAATTATAAAAAAATACCGGAAAATATACAATGCATTCCACACATCTTAGCAGACCCATATTGCAATATCACATTATGAATCTGGCAAAAAGGGGCAAAGTAGTTTGGATTTTGCAAATTAAATACCATATATACCTGTGTATAAGTCGACCCGCATGTAAGTCGAGGCACCTAATTTTATCACAAAAAACTGGGAAAACTTATTGACTCGTGTATAAGTCAAGGGTGAAAATGCAGCAGCTACTGGTAAATTCCAAAAATAAAAATAGATACCAATAAAATGACATTCATTGAGGCATCAGTAGGTTAAATGTTTATGAATATTTGTTTCAAAGAAAAACAGTAAACTAGCTCTGTAAGTGGAAAAGAGGGTCAACAAAAACAATATGGTCTCAACAATAACTTTAAAAGTACAAAAACCTTAGCTCAATCAGCAACCAAGCTAAAACACAAGAGTTAAAATCCTTCAAAACTGGACTTTTGGTCAGGGGAGGAATGTTTATGTTAGCAGTACCAACATTTCAGAGTATCTTTAGGAGACCCTCTTGATGATATCACTCATGTTTGGTGAAGTTTGGTTCAAGGGGTCCAAAGTTATGGAGCCTCAAAATGTAGCCCCATCTACTATTAGCCCCCTTTGGAAACAATGGGGGATAGGGGCACCCACTTTGGGGATCCATAACTTTGGACCCCCTAAACCAAACATCACCATACCTGGCTGGTATCAACAAGAGATTATTCTGATGATACCACCCAGTTTTGGTGAAGTTTGGTTCAATGGGTCCAAAGTTATGGACCCTCAAAATGTAGCCCCATCTACTATTAGCTCCCATAACTTTGGACCCCCTGAACCAAACTTTGTCAAACTTGGGTGGTATCATCAGGAGAGTCTCTTGAAAAATTCCTGAAATTTGGGTGCTGCTAGCCTAAAAATGTGCCGCCTGGTGGCCAACAAAGTAAAAACCCTAAAATATTTTTTTAAAATACACCTGATTCATGTATAAGTCGAGGGGGGCTTTTTCAGCACAAAAATGTGCTGAAAAAATCAACTTATGTGCGAGTATATACGGTAACCTTTTAAAAACATTATAAGAGACTAGTCTACTGTAAAACATTCTACTCAGACATCCTCTCAATGTCAACTTGAAGACTCCAGTTGCTGAAGAACACTATGACTCAGTTATTATTGAAAGCTAGAAGGAACATGGGTATTAGTCTCATTTGACAGTCACTGCATTGGCTGCCTGTCACTTACCAAGGACAATGTGGTATAGTGGTGAAAAGTATAAGACTAGACCCAGGTTCAAATTTCCTGTTGTCTCATGGAAGCTTGCTGGATGACATTGAACCAGTCACACACAGACAACCTCACTTACCTCATAGGGTTGTTGTAAGGACAAAATGAAGGACAGGAAAAATATGTAGCCACTTTTGGTCCCATAAGGAACAAAGATGGAGTATGAAAGAATAAAATAAAATAAATAATACTGGCTATCACATAGAAAGCCATTCAGTGGATTTGTTCTATCATATCGTTTAGGATCACCTCTCTCCCTAAGCTCTGCCAAAACTTCACTCCTCTGAACAAAGTCTTCTGCAGATGCTACCTGCAAATGGGAAAAAAACCCAACTGCCTTACATGTCAATTCTCTGTTATGGCCCCCACCTTATGCAATGGCCTGCTTAATAAGGTTAAGAAGGCTCCCACTCTCCTGCATTCCACAAACTATTCAAAACTGAATCATGCCAGAGGGTTTTTAATGGGGCTGTACCAAAATGAAATTGTTCAGAAAGATACTTTGGCACTTACTTGTCTGTTACTATATGCTCTTACTATGCAATTTCCACACTGTATATCACATATGCTTGCTTATGTAGTGTTTCAGGTCTGTTGCAGATTTCTGCTTGTTTTCAGATTTCTGCAATCCATACCCTATGACCGTGGAATTTTATCTTCATTTATCAGTCTCGCCAGCATGGCCAATTGACCATGCTGGCAGGGGCTGATGGGAATTGTAGTCCATAACATCTGGAGTGCCAAAGGTTCGCCACCACTGCCCTATGACATTGTTTACTGGATGTTCCATCCTGTTGATTGTATTGACTTACACTGTGTAATCCAATTTGAGATTCAGTGAAAAATGGCTACTATGAATAAGTAGTAAAATAAATAAATTAAAATAAATTATCAGACACAGTAGCTTAATCGAAAATTCCCTAAAGGCCACAAGAACCATTTAATTTCATCACGAGGCTAGAAAACATATTCGCTTTCCACATATCAAACTGGAGATGGATGGAAATTCAAGGCTTAATCAGAGGGTAGTGAGAAGAAATAATCTATTTAAAAACCCAAAGACAATGGCCATTTTCACACAGATCCCTGAGAACATTTGGAAACATTTGGCCAGAATCTGGACGCGTTCGGGCATATCTGGGCCAAAATCGGCCGAATATTTCTAAATATATCCTGCCCGAATATGAACGAATCTGAATGCAAGGCATTTGGGCTTTTAAGGGGCTTTTGGTGGTTTTTACATTTTGCCCTGCAGGGGTGCATTTTAAAAGCTAGCAGCACCAAAATTTCAGGGTATCATCTGAAGACTATCCTGTTGTTGACTATCCTATGATGTTGCCCAAGACTATCCTATGATGTTGCCCAAGTTTGGTGAGGTTTGGTTCAGGGGGGTCAAAGTTATGGACCCCCAAAGGGGGTACCCCATCCCCCATTATTTCCAACGGGAGCTAACAGGAGATTGGGGCTACCCTTTTGAGGGTCCATAACTTTGGCCCCCTGAACCAAACTTCACCAAACCTGGGTGGTATCATCAGGACAGTCTCCAGATGATACCCTGAAATTTTGGCACCTAATTTCCTAAAAGCAACCTAAAAGCAACCAAATATCCTAAAAGCAATTTCCTAATTTCCTAAAAGCAACAGGCCAACTTTGCTAAAGTTTGCTTGGGAGGGGCAAATGCTGTGGTCACCCAGTTAAAGGTAAACCTGATGCCCACAGCATTTGTCCTTCCAAAGCAAACTTTAGCAAAGTTGGCTGGTTCTTTTCAGGAAACTCACACCAGCAGCCCTGCTGTAAATTATGTGCCCCTACCCAGAACAACACCTTCCAGGAGCCCCTCCCCAAATCTCCACCACAAGCCAGCTGGGCATAACAGCAAGCCCTATTGAAGTCTATGGTGGGAAAAGTTAATTAATTTTCCAATCATAGAACTTGATGAAGAGCCTGCCAGATTCTGTGCTCTGCAGGCTCCACTGTACCCAATGAGGAATTTCTGTGCAGGCTGTACATTTTTGAAGATAGAGGCAGCAGACTTTCAAGGTGGCTCCAAGAGGCTCTCCTGGTAATAGCATCCAGGCTGGGTGAACTTTGCTTCTGGGGCTGGGGGTGGGATGAGAGAGTTCTGAGAGAACTCAGCCAGCTTCATGAATAGGAGCAGGGAAACAAAATAAGCTTTTCAGGGTGCCCATAAAATTGAACCCCCAGAAGCAAAGCAAGCCTGGATGCTATTACCAGGTTGGCCTTGAGCCACCTTGAAAGTCTGCTGCCTCTATCTTAAAAAATGTGCAGCCTACACAGAAATTCCCCATTGGGTACAAAGGAGTCAAGGCATTGTTGGGCAATTTTGCAGGGTGCCTGTCAGGGGTGCATTTTAAAGCTAGTGGCACCAACATTTCAGGGTCTTATCCGGAGACCGTCCTGATGATACCACCCAAGTTTGGTGAAGTTTGGTTCAGGGGGGCCAAAGTTATGGACCCTCAAAGGGGTGGCCCCATCTCCTGTTAGTTCCCATTGGAAACAATGGGGGATGAGGCACCCCTTTTGGGGGTCCATAAATTTGCTCCCCTTGAACCAAACCTCACCAAACTCGGTAGGTATCATTAGGAAAGTCTCTGGATGATACACTGAAATTTTGGTGCCGCTAGATTTACAAATGCTAGATTTGTAACCTACTGCAGACCAAAATGCAAAAAACCCACCAAAAATACAAAAAAAACCCCAGACGGAACCGAATTTTACAGGTATATCCGAATATTCGGGTATATCCAAATATGTCATTTCTCTTATTCGGGCATACAGATAATTTTATGCCCGAATAAATCCGAATTTTACCAAATTTCTAGGGTATTGACCTAGCCTAGTCCCATTCAAAAATGTATTAATGGCTGTTAAATCAAGGATTAATTTACCTCAGCCTCTCTTCAAACAGCACAAGGCTGGATTGGCTGAACAAATAATAGGAAGGTGGAAGAAAGGAGATATAATAAAGATTCACCCTTTCACTACAGGCTTTGGTCACCTGCTACTATGCTCATGGGTCTTTATTTGAGACACTGAAACAATACTAAGGCCAACTCTGCTCAACTTCCAACATCTGTTAAGATGAGGCTAGTCTGGTCTACTGAGGTCAGGGCAACACTTGGCATTAAGAGATATTATTTTTAGCTACAAAGACAGTCTTCTACTAGCAGATGTCAAAAGTAATGTAAAATGTGCAATACTTAGCTTTTGGATACCAAGCTAAAGATTAAAGGTGTTAATTAAGGCTCTGGTAACTGACATTAATCTCACATGGCACAATTCTGGTCATATTTACATTTCTAAAAGGAAATCCCATTGAAATTAAGTCTGTTTTTCCACTGGATTTACTGACACATTTAAGATCAAAATGCAACTGTTTGATCAATGGCCAGTATTTCTACATTCTGCAAAACCTGATTTTTTTCATTTAAAAAGTTATGTTATACTGACCTCTAATGTAACAACTGAGCCATTGCAGTAGTTATTACAAAGGCAATGGAAAAACAATATGCAGAAACAAATTCAAAAATTGTTTCTCTTCTATTCAAATGGACATTTGGGCTATTCTGACTGGCCTCTAGTAAAGAGCATCATCTTTATGCAAAGGCACTCTGATAAACCAAAGTTTCACCTCACTTTCTAAAGCCGATGTGATTCCTCAGTTGTCTTTTAAATACGCAGCCATATTTTATGATTAAATAACCTTGATATTATACCCAAAGCAGACTCAGTTGATTAATTCATTTTTATCACTACACAAACATAAAACCGTCACACACTCCCATGATCAAAGAGCAGTAAGTCCAGCTAAGGGCTGTGGCTGTGCTGCAGAGCACCTCCTTGGCATTCAGATGGCCCTGTGGATAATCATTTGCACTTCCAGCTCAGTGGATAAAGTGGTAGGTGATATGAAAGGCCTCTGCCTGAGACCATGGACAGCTGCTGCCAGTCTGAGCAGACAATACTGATAATGGAACAGTTGTCTGATTCAGTATAGGACGGCACCATGGAAAGCAGTTTTCAGACAACAATTCACTTCTTGTTAGCAGTTATTTCATTTGAATCATAAGCTGTTTTGCTAACAACTGCACAAATCATTGGTTAAACTTCAGGTAGTAAATAAAAAAGCAGCAGTGTTTTGTTTGCCCTAATTATGTGAAGATAATTATGTAGAAAATACATAATGGTAAGGAAATGGTAAGGAAGGAACAGGTAAGGAAGGAACAGGGGTCAGATTTGCAGAAGGAGTCCTTTGTTAGCGTACTTTCAGCTCAACATTACAAATGAGTATACTCTGAACTGCTCACTACTAGTCAGTAGTGAATGAGCTACAGAGAAAGAGAGAAAGTAGTTTTGATATTCTGCTTGAAACCAGTGTTGTTATTCATAGTTGATTAGTCAGCACAAAAGAGAAAAAGCACAGTTTTTAAAATTAAAAAACATACTTTTTACATACTTTCAAATATAATTATGATTAAATTTATACATGTGTGTATATCAAAGCACTGAAGAATAATACTAAACCATGGACTTGCTTTGACTTCACACATAATTTCCGGAACATTAACACAATATGTATTGCTATATTTTAAAAAAATCATGAGTGCAAAGTGAAAAACTGTATTTTAATACAGTCCCCAAAATAAGATTTTCTTTTGTTTGTAACATTGTTCTGACTACAACAAAATGTATTCAGTCTCTTTGTAACAAGTAGATGTAACAGCAAGAAAAAAATCTGTATGCCTCAAGGCAACAAGAATAGGTTCTCCCAATTATGAAAAATGTACAAATTCATGTTGCACCATTACTGAAAGTCACCATTTTAAGGAAACAAATAAATTTTTCTAGTACCTTTTCTAGTACAACTGAGCTGAATTGGCATGCATTTCTGTTTTTATATTCCATGTTCAAGGAATAAATGTTTAAATAAGTATGAAAAGTACAAAAACATTAAAAACAATTGTCATCCAACTCCTGAATCCAATGCACTTTCAATGTTGACCAAAATAATTATTATTTGGTTCCACTCCGGGCTTTTCTGTTATGCTACTTATTGGCACTGAATACCAGCCCCTTTTTCAGGAGTTGTCTCAAACCATGAGAAAATTGATTGAAATCAGCACAACCTTATATATGAGTAATGACACTATTTGTTCATGTTTTGAAAAAAAAATTAAAAGCACCTGTTCTACAATTTCAGCAACACAGAAATACTTCATACACAAGAGACAAACACATGGCAGGAAGTTCTGGTAAAGGAGCATTACCTGAAATGTGTATGCATTTAGTCAGCATACACATTTTCCATTTAATTAACCTGCTGTCTGCAGAGTTGGATGAAGAAAACTTCATGATGAAAGAATGAAAAAAAATGATGACTGACTTTTCAAACCTCTGCATGTTTTCATACTTTAAGCAAAAAGTGATAATGTACCACAGCTCTCCTGTATCTTTCTTTGCATAGATTACCACTACCAGAGTATAACTTTGCTTGCGGTCTGGGATGGAGAACTCCTTCATTGTATTAAATATCTCTTAATGTGATGATACTTCTACATTTCTTTTTTATTAGATGTTTAATCATAGCACTGTGAAGTACAACATTCATTCCTTATGCATCTCAGCAGTTGGAGAACAAGCACATTTTTGACAGAGATATCTGCCTTAATGAAAAATAATTGAGAGGTATGTCTGGAAGTATTCCAGCATTATTACAACTAAACCTTCATATGTAATGATCTCCTAGAGTTGAACAATATGAACAGCTATCTTTTAACGGACATCCTTTTAACTAACACAGTAAATAGAAACCAATGAGCTTTTTTAAGACTTCCACAAAGTGGTTCATACAGGCCATTTCCTGTTCCACACTTACTGCCCCAAAACAAAAGGCCTGTACAGTTCGCATCTGTAAAGTCTTTCCACATATGGGCCACTGCCAAATTTCTGCAACAGTAAAAACAGCACATGACTATTGGAGTCCCAAGAGCCCTTTATTGAAAAAAAAATTAGATACTTTTGAGTTCATAGGCCAGTTAGGTTATGCTATTTGGTCTCCTTTTTACATGTGCAATAATTTTTGTATTACCATGTTTTTGTTCTAATTTCAGTAAACTTCCTTGTGACATTTTTAGCTGTTCACTTGGAGTAAAAATATTTAAATATTCACAGTTATCGTGGGAGCACTCTTCACCTGGTCCTTTAAAAATTTCATAAAACTGGCATATATGGCCATACACAGACATCTAGTATATTATTATGATATGGTGACAACATTGTAACCACTGCAGCAGGAGGAGAAGAAGCTTTTTGCCTTTTGACTGCTCAGATGAGGACATCTGCTGCTCTTACCATGTAACCATGTTTATGTTGAAATATACCAGTAAAGTTGATACGTATATCCCTTTGAGTATCTGCTTCCTTCTTTCAAACTCCTCTGATCCAATGATCTGGAGCAGCAAATAAGGAGCCCTTTTTTAAAAGGAAAATATGGTGTAGAGATACTTAGCCACTACCAACATAATCCTTGGGTCTCTATCCACCAACCAATAGAGGGCTATATTATCTTTTACTATGGTGAAAGATAATTTAGTTAAAATAGGAGCAATCCATAAATTTCAATAGAAATTACAGTGAGGGCATTCCAAAATCAGGTGGGATAAACAGTCAATCTTTTTCCAATCACATTGGCGGAGCTATTTGAATAAGGTAGATTATGGTATCTCCCATATAAGACTGCCAAAGGACATGAGAGCATAAATGTTCTACAATAACAAAGAATTTACAGATTTCTACTGTCAGCAGAAATACTTGATAGAAGGATGCTGAAAAACTGGGTAGAGAATACTTTCCAACTTGCATGACAGAACTTAAATAATCTAGATCTTTTATACATTTCTTAATAGTTAATAGAGATTTGCTTTTTTCCATGTCTAAAGTCATCCTTCGCTAGGCCAACTGTGGCAGAAGGGGACTGCTTTGACCTGCAGGCCCTATTCTGCTCCTACCTCCTCCCAGGGGTTACCAACTTCACTCTCTCTTGGATAACTGCTGCCACCACCTGACCATTGTAGGAGTTACAGTTATCCTTTGCACACCACGACTTTCCCCATCACAGTTTTGCTATAGCACAGGTTGGTATAAGAAATTAAATGGGATTATTTTTGAAGTTTTGCAGATGCCACAAACATGCAAAGGCCAAAGATGACACAGAAAACTCAGAAATGCATAAAAATATATGTGTAGGATTGTATAATATCAACACATTTTATCTTTTAATGCCATAAGTATACACAATTTATTTTTAAAAGTTAAAAGAAAAGAAAAAATCAGACTTGTTCTCTGGTACGAAGGAAGGGTCAACAAAATTTACATGGATTTCCAGATCACAGTGGGCACTGCACCCCTAACCTCAGTGATGTGGAAGGGATAACTGTACCCACTAGAAGAGTAAGGACTCCCTGGTTTCCCTTCTAAACTCTGAGGCCTTGCCTAGTTGTCTTCTGTTTCCACACCCCTGGGTGATACGGAATAGCCACTTGCCAACTACCAGCTTTCCCCCTCCTGGCACAGCCTTTTAAAAGTGGCATGACCAAACAGCGGAGGCCTACATGATACAGAGAACCACTACTAGCATCCAAAGTCAGAAAATATTTATTAAACAGAAAATGTTTACAAGCATAATTTTAGCACAGCATCCGACTGAGCAAGGGAGCCAAAAGAAATGAAAGAAATGCAATTCCTTGATGATAGAATATAGAACAGGTTTAGGGTGTTATAGATCTGAACAGAGTTTTCATGAACTGGAAGTCTTACCCAGTTCCCTGGGACGGCACATGGCCAAAATGACTGCTTCTTTTAGACCTCATATGAGAACTCTGACTTCCCTGAGAAATCCAACAAAAAGAAAACCTTCCCTTTCTCCATCCACTGAGTAGTTTTTCCTGAAGTTTCCAAAAGTGTTCTTCCTGAAGTCCTTCCTAGCATTTTACAACCTCCACATCTCTGATCCCTGATTGGATCCATTGTCTATTAGCATTTCTTAAAAGGTAGTTGAGGAAAGACTGTAAAGCAAGTAAACTGATTCCCTCTTCCCCCTGCCCAGAGGAAAAAAAATGGTTAAAATGTTCAATTCAAATCTCAAGTGGGGGGAAAAACATTTATTTACATCAGGGTTAACTAATTTCTTATCTAGTTCTTGCATCCAGCAAGAATAAAGCTATCTTGATTGACTTCTTGAAGCAGGTAATTTTTCTGTGTTGAAAAAAATGACCTTTAATCTACGATTAAATGCTTGCAGACATGATTTCGCTTCAAGAGTGCATTGGTCCTGGTCTAACCTTAACCATCTCTAACTTTTAGAGAACATCACAACCTTTGATTTTGAATAACTGAGCTTAAGTTCCCCAGATTTACAGTAGTGTAGAAATGGTTTAATAGTCTTCTCAGGCTGACCAGAGTACAGGACATAAGAATGGGATCATCCTTCTAAAGGAGTAGAGTTAATGCCTTTGAAAATAAGGATGAAAGATGAAATTCTGCAGAGGAGAGAACAGTTGCAAGATCATTCAAATGCAGACTGAAAAGTAAGGAGGTCAAGAAACAGGCTTCTATCAAGACAAAAGCACTCCAGAAGGTCTCCCTTTTCTTCACAATGTACTTGAGCCACACATGAGGAATAAAAGGCTTTTTTATTAGCCAAAGCAGTCTTGAGGTGGCTCCAACTTTCCACTCCTGGATCTAGTGAGGTGGGCTCCAATTGAGGTGGGTTCCAATCAGAGGCATAGCTGGGGCAGAGTGCACCCGGTGCACACTCTGGCTTTTTCTCACACACCCCCGCAACCCCCCGCCCCACGGTGCCCCCCCACTTACTTTAGCAAACTGAGCAGGTTGGAGAAGAGACCTGCCTGTTCCTTTGCAGGCTGCAAACGACCTGGTGGGAACTACATTTCCCAGGGTCTCTTGGGAAATGTAGTTCCCACCAAGCCATTTGCAACCTGGAAGGGAACACAGGCAGGCCTCCTCTCCAGCCTGCTCCATTTGTTAAAGTAAGTGTGGGGGGACGTCGCAGGGGGGGTGAGCTGAGTGACCAACCGATGAGGGGATGGAGGGGGAATGTTATGCCTCCATATGACCCAAAGCTGTGCGCCCGGTGCGTGGCGCACCCCCTTTCCCCTGGTAGCCCCACCACTGGCTCCAATTTTCCATTCCTGGATCTAGTGCCAAATGGCTATCAATGTGACATACAATTTACCTCTAGTGCACTGCATCAATATAAACATTTGTTCAGAAAAAAAAACTTTAGTTTCCTCTCCTAAGAAATAAAACAGAGCCAATTAATACAAGGTTATTACTAAAAAAGCTGAAGAGGTCAGTTTACCAGAGGGTTTTATTAATACTTTGGCAGCAAATCATTGCACTGAAATATCTGAATAGAGTTTGTGTAATTAAAAAAAACCTTTTTGTAAGCAGTAACATGTTAAATGAATGTCATTTCTTCTCATACAAAAGAGTCATACACTTATGATGACCTTTATTTGAAGAAACTTTGCTTTAAATTTTAAAAATGTCCCATGATTCATAATGTTAGGGTCACAGAGAATGTAATGCATTATTTGTATACAAACTGCAAGGTTTAAAACTCTAACCTGCAAAATTTAAAATTTTAACCTGTATGAAACAAAATTAGTAAAATATTTGACACAAGGAAGAAAATATTTTACTAATTTTGTTGCATGCAGGTTAAAATTTTAAATTTTGCAGGTTAGAGTTTTAAACCTTGCAGTTTGTATATAAATAATGCATTACGTTCTGTGTGACCCTAACATTATGAATCATGGGACATTTTTAATTTAAATGTGAAACATTTAAATTTTGCTTCTGATGTATTTACAATTTTTTAATGTTTTTGTCCATATATTAAGCAAAATGTCATATTTTGCTAAGCGACTGATAATGGAAACAGCTGACATAATGTAGAGGTTCAGATCCAACACATAATTAACTTATGGAATTCATAGCCACAGGATGTGATGATTGTTATTAACTTAATGTCTTTCAAGAGGACTGGAAAAATGTATTGGTCATAATGGCTAAATGGACATATAATGAATGTCTGCCACTCAGTACTACACATACATAAAGATGCCTTATACTAAATTAGATCAATCTATCTATCAAGTTCAGTATTGTCTACTCCAGTGTCTCAACTACCATCCAACCTACCATCTAATCCTTTGAACTACAGAAGCCAAGGATTGACTCTGGAACCTTCTGCATGTCAAGCAGATGCTCTTGCCACTAAACACCAGAGCACTTCCCCTGGAACAATGGCAGAGGAAGGTAATTTCCTTCAGGTCATACTGCTGGGCTTCCTGGGGGACTTTTAGTTAACACTGTGATAAGAACGAGCCTGGTTTTTGGCCTGATCCAGCAGGAATTATGCCAAGTTCATATCCTATGATCACTGTGTACACAGTCTTATATCCATCTCCAGCTTTTAGAGCCACAAATACAAATCACACAGTCAAATCAAATTCAAAATATCTTTCTGTGACCATTAAACAGGAACAAAATAAAAATTAAAGGAAGCTTAGAATCAGTTTTCTCACATCTACATACTGCAAAATACTTTGCCTGCAACCAGGTACCCAGAAAGGGGGATCCCACTGTGTTTATCCACAATTCAAAATGGACTTATAATTAAGGAGTGACACAACCTTCTTCCTCACCACCACTACCACCACCCCAAAAACTCAAACATAATTTTCTGCAATCTTCATGTGTCAAGCATTAATAAGTGCTATTAAATAGATGTATGCCAAATTATAAATGGGTTTATGTTCGCTACAATCTTTGTATAAACAAATATCTAACCACAGGAAAGGTGGCAGGAACTAAATTAAACCAGCAAAGCAATCATAGAACAAGGCATTTTAGGTATAAAACACAGCATTGTTCTCCCACACCGACATAATACATTTTTCCTTTAATTCTTAATGAAAAAATCTATTCAGACTTGAACTTCCAGTGTGAAACTAATCCTTCAACAAGGGATTTGTTTTAAACAAGTATACAAAGCATGAAACAAGTCATACACACACCTAAAACAAAGGAGGAAAGGAGTATATAAAAGGTTAATCCCTGCAAAAGAGAAGGTGGGAATCCACTTATTAATAGAGGTATGCAGCAAAAAAAAAAAGTATTTTTGGATCCAAATAAAATGCAGCTGAAACATATTGGTATTCCCAGTTCCCCAAATTTCAAACAGCAGTATGGTATTCAGATCCAAGGTTTTTCAAGTTTCCAATATTTTTGAGACCCACTACTCTCTACAAGGAAACTTTCCAGGGAGCTGTTTGGAGGTGGGGGGTGGAGGTTAAAGGTACTGATTCCAAAATGCAGGGCAGCAGCAGGTACCTGTTAGTCCCAAATGTCAAGTTAATTTCAATATATCCATTTCCATTGGCCCCAGGACAAGGTGCCCCCAACTGTCCTCCATTCTTCACTGTGCAGGGTGGAAAAAAAACATGAAATAAATATAAAACCTGAGAATCTCCCCCATAGGAAGGCTATTGCAAACTATTGGTAAACCCAACTAATCTAAAGCCCAAGAATCTGGACCCATGCACAACCTATCAATCTGAAACTGTAAAATGCTAGAATCTCAATGTAAAATTTGAGAACCAATAAAAAACCAAGAACCCAATACAAATCATATCCAGCAAAGAATGAACTTTAATGATAAGAAAAACCCTGGAAACTGACAGTATCCTACCTAAAGCAGTCTGGCAAACTCATGTCAAGTCCAGGGAGCCTGCAAATGTCACCTCCTAATATTCCACATTCATTCTGATTCTTTCTGAGATTTTTGGAGCCTCAATTTTTGGTAATGTGAAAAATCCCAGATATATTTGTGAGACCCAATAATTGAAAAATACTAATAAGGTTTTTTTCGGATTTATATATACTCAGCTTGGTTACATCTGAGTGTATGTCCCTACTTATAATGCTCTACCCTCCCCTCCCCACACACACAAACTGGACATCATAAATCACACACAATTTATTTGATTCTTAGAAGGAGCTGGTTCACCAATATCCACAGCCCTAACAGTCAGCAACTTATTTGGAAATGTCTTGCTTGGTTTTGCACTGTAGATTTTTTAAAAATACCCACTCATTTAACCAGGCTGGGTCTCACATGGCTTCTGAATACATTGTGTATTGTGTATGCATATACATTTACTAGTTTTCCTGAAAATTCTTTTTTTCTTTTTAAAATAGCTTTTTTGCAGATGTCATCACATTTTCTGAAAAAAATGTAGGATTAGTTTTTAAACAATAAAGACTGTTGCTTTACTTAACCTCATGATGACTTTAAATAGAGTATTTCTAGTAAACAAAACATTACCAATGTCATTGTTGAGCTTTACATATATCTAACAAAGACCAGTTTTGTTCTTTTGATGCAATTGCCAACTGTAATTCTCAACTGCAGTTACAGATGCTTCCACGTGTCAGAATATAGAACAGCACAGCACATATGCTTTCTTCTAAATTAAAAACTCTTCATCCACATGAGATGACAGAAAAAACACTTCTGAAAATTCCTATTTTCATCACAAGTACTCTGCCTTATGAGTAATTTTTGAAAGCTCCAAGTACCTCCTTGGTTTCATCATCTTCTCTTAAAACTGAAAAATATTTTAGCGAAAGCAAAATTTCAGTACCTTACTGCTGACAACCAGAGATCATACATACATACATAGTTTATTTACGGTCATTGACCAGCAAGATCCAAAAGAATTAAAATCATAAAATTTACAGATATTACAAATATACAGATTAAAACAGTTAACAAAATACAGATAATAGACCTCAGGAACTCAGAACATCAGCTCAAGATAATGAGTGGAAGGTCAGTCTAATAATAATTAATAATAAGGATTAGCTGGCAGAGCCAGTGGTGCTCTGTCGGGCCTTCCTGATTTTACTTGATATCCAGGCAAACTTGGCAACAGAATACGTTAGATTTTTATTGGTATCAGATAACAGTATTTTAACCTTTTCTTTCTTAGCCAAAGGAGTGTTTGTCTGGTCAAAGGACAGAAGCATCCAACGTATCTCATCATAGTATGAGCATTCAAATAATATATGTTCAGAGTTTTCAACACCTCCTATTTGACAACTGCAAATTCAGCCCTCAGTTGGTACTTTGTTATAAATCCCGTTGGTATAGTTAGCCGAAAGGGCGTTGTAACGGAGTAGGCTGTAGGCTCTTCGATAGTTAACGTTAAACAAAGAGGTAAGATAAGGCATTATTGAAAGTTTATTCAGCATTATTTTACTGAAAGTTGGGTGTTTGAGTTTATTCAGGTCGTGTTGCCTCTCGACATCTATGATTCTAAGTTTAACAAGATCCCTAGCTCTATCATAATTCATGCTGGTAATTAGTTGTTGAGAGAGTCCATAATGTGATAGTTTCCGTAAAACTGCTCTAAGCCACGGGGGAACAAATATGTCAGACAAGACAAGTCTTGCAAGACCCCTCTGGCAATAGCATAGCCTGAGCCAATATATTATAGAGAGTGTCCATAGTTTTGCTTGTACGGAAATTAGGCCAGTCTCTATACGCAGAGATCATTCTTACCAATAAACCATGAAGTAATAAATTCATGAACAGAAGTAAACTTAAATATTGGCAAAGTGGAAAAAATATGAATGAGGAATTCCTTTCACTAATTCATATTTCAACTCAAAATGCATCACACAGCAAACAAAAAATTTTCAACAGCTCAAGGCTTTAGTGCCTCCTCTTTGATGACTTATTGTGAAAATAACCAGATCATTCAGATAATGTCATATGGATTTAAGGTAAGCTCTATCAGATTTTGAAAGAATAAAACAACTTCTTTCTCAGTCTTAAGTCAAATTAATCTGGAGCATACAAGGCACTGAGACATGACTTGCCCTACTGTACTGCCAGATCATTACTTTGACATGAGAATCATAAGATCTTGATGAATGCCTGCCACTGTTCAGTTGACAAAAATAGAACTAAAAATGACTAACTTTGCTTTCTCTTAAAGGTACATTAAGGAAAAGATGGTTCATGGCTTTTAATATTAGATTTTCGTATTAGATACAGAATTCAGCCTGTCTGGCACCATTCTTTATAACTGCTGGAGTCTAGGCTACTGTCAGATTTCATGGCATTAAAAAAAACAGGGAGAGCTTATGCTGTCATTTGCTGATCGATGGTATCTTTCGCTCAGTTCTGAATATTTCATGGGATAACAAGTCATTTTAGCAAAACAAACAGCACCTAAGTACTTAAAATTAATTTTAAGATTACTCAGAAACCTAGGAAAAAGAAGGGACACATTTACCACAGATTATTTAAATTCTATGGCCGTTTCCGCACAGCCACCTCACGCCCCCACGCAGGCAAGAGTTCTGGCGGCGTGGGGGCGGAAGCCCGCTCGCACGCAAGCGTGCGAGCAGGCCAAGCAGAGGCCGCCGCAGGAGAGGCGGCTCCACACTCCTCCGTCCGACTCCTCCTTCCCGCTCCTCCGTCCGACTCACGATGTCCTCGTCGTCGCCTGCTGGCCGTCTAAGCCCCGCCCACGCTGCCCTCCGACCCCTGGAGGTCGGAGGACAGTGTGGCCGGGGCTGCGACGGCCAGCAGGCGACCCATTTGCGACATCGTGAGTCGGACGGCGAATCAGCGTCTTCCCCGCGGAGCGGTTCGTACCGCGCCACCGGGAAGACGCTTCCTCCCCAACAACAACCCTTTAAAGGGTTGTTGTTTAGGGCGGCCTGACGCCGCCCTGGGGGGAGGGAAGCGGAGTCAGGTCGCCGCTGCTGCAACTGTGCGAACGGCGGCCTGGGGGCGGCGTTTTTACCGCCCCCAGGCCATCGTTTATGGGCCGTGCGGAAACGGCCTATGTCTAAAAGAGCACCTTTTAAAGTGGCTCTGATGTTCTTCAAAACTGTAAATACATGAGAAGATTTCTCATGATGTTTAGATATGAAGGCTATTCTACGATAAGACAAAATGAGGCAATGGTCTCAACTGGAAGATCTGGAGGAGGTGTAGCAGCCTTGTTATCATCATAAATGCCTCCTCTAACTCCACTGTACAAAAAGTTTTGCTAGACACATGCACCTTGCCATACTGTGTTTAAAGTTTAAGGTTGTAAGTCAAGCCTTGGCAAGTTTTCTTTGGCTTTCAGGACAAATAATTTTTTTAAACAAAATTGCCTAAAAATTTATAAGTCAGACCCATTTCTCAGCATTCAGGGTTTTGTATTTTACAGTGCCATCCTGAATAGTTACACACCCTTCCAATTCAATTGACATCTGTCCAGGAGCGGGGGCAGCCCCTGCCCTGGACTCCCGTGGCCTCCGGCACACCTTCCCCTCACTTACCAGCTCAGAGGGGGAAGGAGACGATGAGATGCAGCCACAAGGACTGCCGGGGCCGGAGCAGGGCTTTCCATGCAGTGGTGGACGGCGGAGGGGACTCCAACGCCCGGTGGCTGGATGAGCCAGTTGGAAGCTCCGGCATGGAGGAGTGTGCTGGGTCGGGAGCGGCACGACAAGAATAATGGGAGGCCAGGCTTGCAAACTGCAGTTGAGAGTGCTTGCGAGGCTCTAGGCCAGCTGAGGAGGGTGTGAGTGAAGAAGGCAGCCCAGAGACGGCTCCTTCTTAGTCACCCTGTGGCTCAAATGCCTGATGGAGATAGACCACTCACTTGAGACTGGGAGTGAGGCCAGGGGTAACAACACCTGGGTCAGGGACGGAGGGAAGGAAACTGGACATCTGCCAGGAACCCTGCAGGGGGAATCGTACAACATCAATGGGCTTAGAAGGGCTAACTTTTCTTAAGATGGGCTGCTAATGACCTTCTTTTCTGATTACTGGTACCACAAAACCAAATCATCAACATGAATAAAATCACTGATTAAAATACTAGGTGCCACAATGAAGTTTCAAGGCACTGTGGCAACTCGTTGCATGGGATTTGTTAAGGCCTATTGTGTACATTTTCATGAAAACAGTGCCAGTTACACAGTAATTCTTGTTAGTACTGACTTACTGGTTGACACAGATAATCAAACAAATGGTTCCTGCTTTGATGTCAGGAAGGAAGTTTCACTAACTTTTCTATGCCAACAGAAACAGCCACTGATCCTGCCACTTCTGCCACTCTTTATCTAATTAATTATATAATTTCCTCCTTAAGTTTGCCAAAAATGTGTCTTAAAAAATCCCACATTTCTTCCACTAATTTTAGACTACAAGAGCATGCATCAACAATTCAGTCTTTCTACAAGTCATGTACCAAACAACCTACCAATTTTAAAATAATCTCTTTAAAAATTCTCTCTGTAAAATGATAATATAAAGCATTTAAAATGTCTGTTTTCCTATAAATTAGTCACACACAGAGGCGAAGGAAGGGGGAAAAGCACCCAGTGCACTGGTGCGTGCTCCACCCTGGAACGCCTCCATCCTGCCTCGGAATACCCCCACCCTACCCCGCCCCGGAATGCCCCCACCCTCCGAAACGCCCCTGCCACACCCTCGTCACACCTCCACAGGGGGGCACGCCCAGTGTGTTGTCCTCGTCCCCACCCCCTGGAGCTACGTCTCTGGTCACACATAAGATGGGAATTGATGCCAAAGATGGTGCCAAAGAGGCTGACAAACTAACTATCCCAAAGACATTCAATATGACGTTGTGTATGTCCAATGTCAATTTCCTGTAAATTGTATTTAATCTGCTATAGAAGGGCAAAAGCATTAGAATAAAAACACACCAATAAACATCATCTGCAACAGTTTCCAAACAGCATTATGTAAAGGGAAAACAAAGTATGTGTCAAGCAATTAAATTCACAAAAGCAAGAAGATTACCAGAATGAAGCTCATTAATGTTCACACAAAAAAGTTCCAGTGAACAAAGTGTGAAAAAGATCTTGACTTCTTGCCAATGTGAGTATCATTTCTTCATTTTGTCTGCAGAGCTATATATTCCATTCCTAGAATGGCTGACTTGGGTGCATTTTACTAGAGAAGGGGGGAAACCTGCTATTGTGCCATTGGAGAACATGAATATATTTTAGTTTAAGGCATAACTATCATTAGTATTTATTTAAAATATTTCTATGCTGTCTTTCCACTCAATTCAAGTTCCTCAAGGTGGCAAACATTAAAACACCTGAGACATTAAAAGCATAAAATACAGATGTATTTTAAACTATTAAAATAATCAAATAAAACACAACAGAAATATATAAAAACCACAAACAGGGATGAGGGATGATAAGAGTTAGTAAAGGAATATCAAACAAAACACAAAAGTCATTTTCAGCCCCTGGGAGAAAATGATAGATGGAGACAGATGAACACATCTCCCTAGGGAGAGAATTCCAAAATTTCACCACCATGTCCAAGAAGGGTCTTTCCTGAGTTGCAAGCCATTCAGCCTCAGAGGGCAGGGGTATCCAAAGCAGCACCTCCACAGATTACCAGAGCTATATTATGTTACATTATATAAAGATATCTGGCAGTCCTCAACCAAGGCCAAAGAATTTTCAACTTTAGGCCCAGCAGGGTGGAATGCTCTGTCTAATGAGACGTAGGTCCTGAAGGATTTGTCTCAATTCCACAGTACCTGCAAGACAGAGTTATTCCATCAAGCTTATGGTTGAGGGCAGCAATAACATTTTCCATTGTGTCTGGCAACCCTGTCTTCCTTTCCTCTCCCATTCCTTCCCCATTTGCCTTATTCCCTTTAGTTAAATGTTTTTACGGCACTATTAAGGACTGAAATCTGGTTTTTTTTAATGATTTCTGTAAACTGTGCTGAGTCCACCATGAGGAAGGGCAACATTTAATAGAATAAATAAATACATACATATAATCATATTTGGGTTTTTCTTCATATTGTGATTATTTAGAAGAGAAAATTTAGAAACATTTGTAATCTGTCAAGCAAGAGTACTGAACTCAATGGCCAAGATTCCTATACCATATAACATTAATCCTTTAAAGCCCCCATGCCTTTAATGTTTTAATATTTGATACACAATGTCTTTGGTACATGCTCAGAAGTAACAGTACTGAAGGTAAGTCACATACAGGTGGTCTCTTTCATCTGGCCATTTTTACTGCAAGCAAGTCATGTATATGTGATCTCTTTAACCTGGTCATTTTTACAAACAAGCAAATAAAAACACCCTTAAAAACACCTACCATCAACTCGAAATTATGCCATATTTATACATAACACTGAACTGCCCTCTATCTAAGAATGCAAGACCATTTCTTTCATCTTCCCTGAAAAGAAGAAGAAAAGGTCGCTCTTCACCCACTCTCACAAACAGCAGAGATTATGGGATCTACCGACAGTGAGGGAGGAATAGCCATTCATAACAGAAACTCTGCCCCCAAAAGAATCTCCCTTCAGGGGGAGGGGACAGAGCACCAGTATATAATCAGTATACCAGTAAACCAGTATATAATCAGTATATAATCAGTATACCAGTAAACCAGTATTTAATACAATTCATAGATTTCTGTTTTGCTTATTCAATCAAATAAAATTAGACCCAAAAGGTATAAACTTGAAAAATCACAATAGATATCTAAAAGCATGAATTTTTGATAGTGATTTTATAAACCTGTAAATGAGAACTTCCTTCAGACATCCCAAAGAGCTTTCCCCTGATAGGCATAACCATGCACAATCCTTCGAAAGAGGTCAGAATACTCTTCTCCTTTCTCCCAACAGGGATGTAAAACCAGATGGCCATGGCAACGCCTCAAGAGTCAGAGGGAAGGAGGCAGGTCCCCTCGTCCCTACAGAGCTGTGCGGGGAAGATGAGGTATGTTTAAAAACAAAAGGGACACGCCTCCGTGTGAAGGCGCCTCTGCAAGCCGCAGCAGATCCAGGGCTGCCCACACAGAAGAATGCAAATGGCCCCGGGGCTGCACCGGGGTAATTTACCTGGTGTTCAGCTGCTTCCCTGGCCCGCTGGCCCTTGTGGAGTGGGCCTGAGAGTAGCTGATATGAAGATTGAAGTTGTGATGGACTGCACTGTTTGGATGTGCTGTGCAGACAGCACCTGGACTGTCAAGAATTAATTTCCTCTCAACAACAGAAAGCCTTGACTGATAGGCTGCTCCAAACAAGTGATTGGCTAACCTCAGGAGTGCTGGGAGAGAAACTCTGTCCGCTAGGTATTTTGAGTTCAGTTTAACCGAGGACTCTGACTTGAAGAGTTGCTGTCCAGTTAACAGGGCTAGAACTCTGAGGTGAGCGGAGTTCCCTGGATTAGTCTGGTTAAAGAACTGCCCTCTAAGTACTGACCTAAGTGGTCAGGTGAAACTGGGGACTAAAGAGAGTTCCCAGACATAGGGCTGGAGTACTGAAAGGAGAGTATAAGCCTCTTGGGAAACCTGAGAGAGTCAGGGAATACTCCCTGAACTTAGAACAGAGAGTGTTTGGGAAAAAATGTGTTTTAATACCTCACAATATATTTATGCCGAATAATTTTGTCAACAGTTTCAAAACTTTCCATGAGCTTGTATTATAGTATTATATACTGTGTGTGTACTGGATTATTTTCCCATAAGAATTTCTGGATCCTAATTTCCCCTGACCTTTCCTCTTTTTGTATAAATAAAATCGGCTGTTCTTAAAAAACTACTCAAAAAAGCTTCAAGTGCCATTTTATTTATGTAACAAACTTCTGCCTCTGAGGTAAAGGGAAATTGACGACAGTCTTCATGTAAGTATGTAAGCATTGAAATACATCGCTGTTTTCTTGACTGCTGCTGACATTAGTTCTAGTAATGAGAACCAGAAGCACAGCTATATGCTTTCAGCAGCACAATCAGTTATTTTAAAATGAGTTATGTATGTACATTAGAATTCATGGCTGGTCTGGAAGCAACAGCTCACATGGAAGTGTAAATTAAAGTTATCATTGAACTGCATTGCTTCTGTCCATTGCACCTCCTACATGGTGCTGTGCTTGGTACAGGGCGCAAAATGGTGTTTCTCTCTCTCATTTAGCGAGTTTCACAAACACAGTTTCTCCACCAGTTGGGAGGGAAAAGCACGATGCTGTCTTCTTTCGGAGGCAGCAGGCGTGCAAAGTTCTCCCCCCAACCGGTGTTTTTACTGGGCCCGCACTGGTGGTTTTGGCCCGTGCAGAGTAGGCCTCAGTCTTGTCATACCTCTCTAAAAGAAGGTAAAGCAAAACACTAAGTTAACTCCTATAATGATACATTAACTGCTATACCACAGTCACAGGTGTACATTGAAGAACTATACTTAAGGATCCCAGCTGTCATCCAGCTGTGCCCTTTACTTCTTTTGTTACAGCATAGCAAGTGATTAATTTCACCAAAAAGTGAAAGCATAATGTTCACACTAATTGTTTCAGTATGTAATGCTTTAATAAGTTATATACTATGCAATGGTAGGGTCAAAGAATGCTTTGGAATTCATTAGTTCTTTTGACATTCCATTCACCTGTCAAAAAAGTAGAGAGTGATACAGTGTGCAGAAAATACAGACATAACAAAAGCCAGCAAAGTGGCTCTCTTATCAGGTTTTAGTTCTACTTTTGTAGAAAACAACGAGCAGTTAGCAAATGGTTCAGATAAAGAAAGAAAAGTGCAATCCTTAGCTATTCAAAAATTCACAAACATCTCCGATCAGCCAGTGCCTTTGAAGTATCCCTAGCACAGCAGCTAGAGTTTTAAGTACTTGTTTATGACAAATACTATCCATGCTGAAAGTCACAATTATTTTTAGAATCAAAGTTCCATTTTTCAATCCATAAATCTTCTATAGCCTCAGAAACAAAACCCAGGAAAGTTTTCCTATCAATTTATTCTGCTTGGTACTACATTCTTCCAAAACTGTTTTAGGCTGACATATGACATTTATTTAACCCTTTTTATTATGGGATAAACATTCTATTTCTCTAATCAGCAAGAATATCAGTAGTAAAACAGTATGCAAATGAACTGATATGCAATTTTGAAACACCTTATCTGTGTTCTTATGCCATTATTAAATGTATTTTATTCTTACCTGTATGATTTTGTCATTAATTTGCAAACCATCTGTTTTGTCAGCAGGTCCATTTACCAGGATTTTGGATATGTAAATCCCTTCTGTTGACTCCAATTGATCATCCTGGGCACAAACAGGCAAATTTTTTACAAGGCATACTGTTACATGATTTTAAAACCCACATTTCTAAATCCTGCAATGCACACCTAAATGAGAAATACCCTTATTTTTCTGGCTCCATGGTTCATTGGTAGTTTTAATGCAACACTCATAAGAATCATGAATCAAACTGTCAGTCAACTATTTCAGCAGATTTGGGAAAGTTATCTATTTTAGTTTATTTCAGTCATTGTGAGATTATTTTAGATACGCTATTTATTTTATTTATTTATTTATTATTGAGTTTTATATACCACCCTACCCCCGAAGGGCTCTGGGCAGTAGATAACATAAATATATAAAATATACAATTAAAAACCCATTTAAAATAAATACAGCGGTCAATATATTAAAACGGCGTCAGCAATAAAACCCTTATTAAAAAACCCTCCCAAAGAGGGGAGAAAAAAGGTCCCATAGATGGTAAGGGACCCCAAACACAGGAGAGTGAAATGGGGGCACTTATCAGTGGCTGGACACTCCAAAAGCCCGATGGAACAGCTCCGTCTTACAGGCCCTGCGGAACTTGCCAAGATCCCGCAGGGCCCGGACAGCTGGAGGAAGTGTTCCACCAGGCAGGGGCCAGGGCCGTGAAGGTCCTGGCCCAAGTGGAGGCCAGCCGCATCATTGAGGGGCCAGGAACCACCGGCAAATTGGCCTCTGCTGAACACAGAGGCCTAGTAGGGACATATGGGGTAATGTGGTCGCGAAGGTACGAGGGTCCCAGGCTGGTATTGTTCATACATACCAGTTATTGTCCATTGTGTAGTATCTGCCTAAAAATGGGGAACACTGTTTTCTTCATTACTTTTCAAAATACCAGTTGAGTATTTCATAGTATATGATAGGAATTTTATCAGCTTTATTCATAAGAGACTAGATACTTGTTTCTGATCCAGTGCAAGGACTGCGGTTCTTCCTGGCTTTCCCTTTTCACCCAGCAATCCTTTCCAACACACAGGAAATTTATTCCTGGGATTGCAGGATCCACATGAAGTGATAGGCATGCACATCTGGAAGCTTCATGGAGGCACACTGTCCTTCCTCTTCCATAAGTAGAGCTTCATTCTCACACAAAGCAAAAATAAGTGTCTCTTCCTCTTTGCTCTCCCCACTGCAGCCTCCCAACCTTTATAGCTATTACACCACACAACCCCAGGAATAAACATACCTGGATCCTAAGATGGAAGAGGAAAGAAAAGATCAGCAACCATCCATGCCTTCCTCTTACAGACCAGTCAATGACAACATAACACTACTGATCCAGTACATCTCTGTACTAATTTTAGACAGTCATTCATGCAATATCCAAACTTAATTATTACCCTACACATTTTTTCCAAATCCAAAAATTAGGTTGCAGGAGTACCAATAGACATCAAATATTACCATCACTAGAGGCAAGATGCTCTGAACCATTTAATATGTTCAGAAGTTCAAAGTGCTGCCTATCACCAGTGTAGCTTCAGGCACTTGGGCCTCATGATAACCTATTCCACTCTGGCCATTCATATATTTTTACAAGTTGCTAATACTGGTAACCAGCAAAATTCTTATTTAGAGTCTGAAGTGCTAGAATGAAAAATAGTTTTTTTTTAAAAAAATGGTACGGTATTAACTTTGCTTGTTACCTGACTATGATGTCCTCCAGTTATATTAAATCCAAGAGTATCATTTTCTCTATGCAGCATGATAATTAAGAGGTTAGGCTGTCCTCCCTAGGAAAAAAATGACACACTGTTAATTAAAAAAAATCTTGGGAACAACAACAATACACAATCTACTAAAGCCTTTCAAATTAACCAGTAAGGCAGGAGACATTAAAACAAGAATGCAGAACAAACTACCTTAAATGTTAAAACCACCTTACTATCAGCAGCAAAGAGTTCAGTTTACAGGCCATGACAACAGATTAGATACAACATACAAGTTGTATAGCTGATCTTTCTTAAAATCTATGCTTAAAGGCATCCTGAACAAATAGAACAGGAAGATTATTAGAACTGCTAAGATAAACTCTATTGGCCGTTTCTGCACAGCCAAAATATCCCGGGGTGAGCAAGAAAAATATCCCTGTGCAACCAAGAATTCCGCATGGTTCCCGGTGCTAACACAGACCTGTCCCGATGTTGCCCCACAATATTTGCCTTAGCCTGGGATTTTCAAAAAATTGCCAGTTTGGAGTTTCTTTTAAAAAATCTCGGTGTGCTTGTGCCTGCTACTGTGCAAAAAACAATAGGGGGCAGGACCAGTTTATTTCTCCCGCCCAGTCACCTGATCTCCCTGCCTGACGTTAATTCAAGCTGCCATTCAAAAATAACAGCCAACCAGAATGCAGGACACCAGGCATGCTCAGAGAAGCTTCCGAAGTAAATACAGAAGTCCTGAGCTCATGTGGAACAAACAGGAGCATTTCCTCCCAGTCCTAACTCTGCTCCTGGGAAGAAGCAGGGAGCTGTGCAGAAAAAGAAACAGCAATAAATTAGACACAGTAAGTAAGACCTCAGTTTAACCTGGTATAATTGTGCCATGCAGAAACAGCCATTGTTAACTTAGCCAAAAGCCACCTATAGGTCACTGAGATAGCATTTTGAAGAAGGCAAGATATTTATATTTGAAACAATTATCTGCTCTTTAAGCAAAAATAATTCGTAATATCAGTGTTTTGTCTGACTGGAACTGGTAGTCCTTCAAACGCCATTTACAGTAGAAGCATTGTAATCAAACTAATTTGTGTCCAAATGAGACATCCCACTGCCTTGTATGATTGACACACATCTGCCTTCATTTCTTTTTCATTTGTATGTTTGCCTTTTAAAAATTTCAATACAAACTTGATTACAAATATGGTTTGTTTGGCCCACATCCTCAGACATCCATAGATTCATAGATTACTTTAAAAACAGGTGCCTATTCCAACAAAATAAGGTAAACAAATTTCTCAGGTGTATGCCTTCCAGCTGTAAAATACCACCTGTTAGACACACAGTAAAATCATTGTGATGATTAAGTTGCCTGTGATTTCTATATGTAGGCAGACAAAACCATGTGGCTAAATATTTAGTTTGAACTTTGTCTTTGGATGAATCAAATGGCTGATGGAAATAAAAGAAAAATTTCACTCCTGTCCTAGTAATAAGAACTCCCATGCTAAACAGCTTTCCTCTGACAGCTTGTGTGGTATAGAGATCAGTATGTTGGACTAGCATCTGAGAGAACCAAACTTAAATCACAATTCTGGAATGGAAGTTTACGGATGACCTTAGTGGGTCATTCTCTCTCTCAGCCTAACCTACCTCAAAAGATTGTTGTGATGAAAAAATTGTGAAGATAAGAATGACAGTCCTGCTCTGAGTTCTTTGGATAACAGTAGAATAAATATTTTTTTTTAAAAAAAATAACTCACACAGATACTGTTGTGTTTCAGTTGTTTGTAGACGCTCAGTCTCCAACCAGATGATTTAATAAACTTTTTTCTTTGAAAAGACTGGCAGTACATACAGCAGCCCAGAAGCAGAGTGAGGGGAAACTGCGCCCCTGCCGCAGCACTGCCCACCCCCTCCCCACCCCGGATACAGATTGAGCAGTACACCTATAGACCACCAACCTTCTTTTCTTCTGTGACAAAAGTGATCAGATATTAACAATTATGAGACTGTATTGTTGAACGCTTTCACGGCTGGATTCAACTGGTTGTTGTGGGCAACAGACCACGGCCACACCGCCTGGAAAGCCCACAACAACCAATTATGGGAATGGCTGGTTATCCAGTAGGATTTGAACCCAAGTGTCCCACCTTTAAAGTAGGCACTGTAATCTCTATTCCTAGAATGGGTTTTGACTGGAATAACCATGCATAGGAGTGCACTGATAATTGTTACAGAAACATAGTGGGAGGGGCTGCTCTCCCCCTTCACTAAGGTTGTGAGCCCACGGGAGCAAGGAAAAACTGTTCCTCGGAGCGGGGCAGTCAAGAAAGCAAAGGGGGAATTACGGGAGGGGCCTGGAAATAGATCAGTTATATTTTTTCCACATCATGCTTGAATTGGGTGTATCGGTACTCGGTAGTGAGTCGTCCGGGGGCGGCTCTGGCCAGCGCTGCCGCAGAGGAAGCTTCTCCAGCAAAGGCAGAACAAAGACACGCCGACTGGTCCGGTGCTCACCTTGCTTTGCCACCCGTTCCCCCGGTCTCTGGACGCGCTGGCCAGCTCGCTCACGCACCGGCTGACCTTGTGCTGGGACTTGAGGGCCGCCAGCTGCACCTCGCTCTGCAGCGCCATCAGGTGGCCCAGCAGCGCCTTCTCCCTCTGGCGCCTCCGAAGGGCCCGCCCCCGCAGCTCTTGCTCCTGGCTGGCTGCTTGGATTCGCCGGTTTCTCACCACGCGCGGGCAGCAGGAACTGGTCGTCGTATCTTGCTCGCCATCAATTGCATCACCGCCGCCAGGCTGCTGCTGCTGCTGCTGTCCTGGCATTACCGCCCACGCGCAACCCTCCTGACTGCCGCTGTTGCGCGCGGGCACTTCCAGGTCGAGCCTCTCCGCGCAGTCCTCCTCCTGAAGGTCTCGGCACCTGGCCGGGCGGAAGGCGCAATGCTGGACGTGCGCTGGGAGTTGACTGAGGAGCACGCGCCTTTTGCAGCCGCTCGCACTGTAGTCGCACTTGACCGGCAGGCGTTGCACGAGGTTCCTCAGCGGCAGGACCCTGTGCAGCTCCTGGAGGAAGATGGGCTGGCAGCGCAGAGGGCAGTGCTGCTGTCGCATCGCCCAGGGCAGCAGGCAGCTGGTGCAGAAGACGTGACCGCACGGGGTAGACAAAGGTTCTTCCAGCACTTGGCCGCACAGTTTGCACCTTAGCTCGGGATCCACTGGCTCCGCAAAGCGCTCCATGTCCAGTCCCATGGCGAGGATGAGTGACTTGCAGGCGAACTTTTCTGCTCCTGCGGCGGCTTGCGACAACTCCGAGCAGGAGGCGACAGCGCAACCAGGAGATAAAGGGAGGGAAGGGAAGAGCGCAGATCAGAGTTGCTTTGCTTTGAAGTTTTTCGCGGCTCGCCAGTCCTTCGGATGCGGCCGTATTCCCTGGAATAGACGCCGCTGTCCAATCGCGTTTCTATTTGGAGGCTGTCAACACCTCCACCCTTTCAGTGTTACCTCTGGGCGGGCGAAGAGGGTTGGCTCGTTCAGCGCTTACCAGAGATGACAAACTGACTGGCCGAGTTACCTCGACACAAAGGTATCAGTGAGAGAGGGAGAGGACTGGCCACTAGAAGAGGTCACTGATGGCTTTAAAAAAACCCGCAAACCAGCAGTAGGTGTACATAGGATCGCATATTTGATCTCCCAGCAAAACTAAATTTGGACCAGAGATGGCTCTTTTTTTTAATACCAGAGATAATGTAACTGAATACTTCATTACTGCTTGTATATTACTACAAAGACAAAGAAATACCCTACTGATTCCTTTTCCAGATATTGTGGATGTCTTTGTTAGAATGTATGTAACCTCAGCTTGTGGGTTCTGTGGGGCAGTACTTGGAATGAGTTGCAACAACAATTTTTAAACAACAAAATGGTTTACTTTTCTTTACAATTTACACTTTTAAAACATCAACATTTAACGTTACAATTCAAGGTCCTGTTCAGGTTGCATTTCAAGTCCTTCTATTTACAGTCTACTGATATTGCCAAGTCCAAATCTTCTTTGCAAGTTGGCTGGCTCCTGAAGACTCCAAGGGCTTGATGAACAGGTTGCAACATGATGAAGGTCTCTAGGAGAACTCTCACCCATTACAACCACAAAAGAAACCCTGAAACAATAAACTCCAACATTTACAACATAGCAAAAACAACAACTACCTTCCCAGTAGTTTCCAACAATATTGCAATTACCTTAACAAGGTGTTAAGGGCTTATAGAAATCAAGGTCCGAGTCTGGTAGCCTTGTTCTTCTGCAAAAGAGCTCTTTCAGCCTCTCTGCTGCTCCGAGTCTCCACCCCCTTACTGGGTCAACCCATTCTGGGCCAACCCATTCTGGGCATGGGGGTTACATGTACAGAACAGATTAATCAATGGGTTTATTTGCTTTTATCCATCAACTTAACAAATACATTCATTAGCATTTTTTACACTGTGCTTGCAGACTGGACAGAACAGTGTGCATAGTGCATTCCCTCAACTAATATTAGTACAGTCCTTTCCATCTGGGGTGAGAAGAGAAAGTTTCCAGGTCAGCAGCCAGGATTTTCACCAGAATTGAAACCAACTTCCATCATTATTGCAAATTAAAATCTGCATATCATTGTTTCCATGGTTTTGGTTTGGATGCTCTGTTTGATTTGAGCACTGATTTTTCTTGCCCATTTGAGATGTCAGAGAGAGTTATTTCTCCCTGCCTCATCAATCATTGACACAAATGTTTTTCAGCCACAAATCAAGAAACAGGAAATCACTTGCTGAAAGTTCAGTCTGGGAGCTTGTGTAGGCACCACATACAGATGAAAAGAGGAAGGGAAGGGCTGATTCCCTCTGCAGGAAAAGCAAAGGTTCCCACTTCACTTGGCCCACTGCTTTCTCTCTGCTGCCCTGCCCTAGGGGTGCACAAGCCTCTCATTAATGGGCGGGTTACTCTTTAAATCCCAAATGTATGCATAGTTATTTGGAAGGTAGTGTCCTAAACACACAATGGGTTATTTGAGGTTATGGCATGACATTGGAACTAAAAACACAATGCATTTATTATTTTGTCCTCTGGCTCCAACACTGATGTTGCTGTATTTAATTCAGCAAATTGAAATCTGACCTGCCTGACAAACATTTTTAGACAAAGGTCTAACTAAAGTACAATAGAAATACCATTTTTAAAGCAGTAGTAAGCCCATAAAATCCAAAGCACTGTACAATCAAATAATACCAAAGGCGTTTGTAAGATTACTTTTTAAAAGAAATCCAAGTAAGTCCCAGAAGAATGTTAAAGAACGCATTCTAGAACTAGGGAACTGGGACAGAGAGGCCTACGACTCTGGTAGCTATCCATTTCACATGGAACAGGGCCTTCTCCTGGGATATCCAGATTCAAATGGGACTTGGTAAACTTTCAAATTTGTTTTGGCATTCTCATTTAGTGTAAAATACTAACACCCCTCAGCTCACCACAGCTTCAAAACATGTCTGGAATGCCAGAAGTTGACCTGCACATTGATCAGTAAAAGAGAACTTCCCTCTGGTAATGAACAAAAACACTTCACCATGTAGACTTCTGGAAGAGGGTAGTATGCTGAGCCTGGCTTGAGGCCTTATACCCATAACTTTAAAAATGAATATTATTTGCTTTGGTGGAGAAATTTGTAGCCATCATTACATATAAGTTTCTCCACCATAGTGACTCCCTCAGACCAGTTTAGGACATGAAAACAGCAGAATATGTGCTGTATTCAAAATCAAAATTGGGTGGGATTTGCAGAATACCTATTGCTCACGTGTACGGTGCCCACAGCGATTTTTCAGTCCTTAGACTATATATTGTGTTCTAAATCAAGGGATACTGCTTTGCACATTCCTATGCTCTCCAGTTAAAGGCCTGCCAGAGAGGATAGTATGGAACTAGACAGATCAAAGGATCAGTTCCATGCAGGATGGCATCATATATTTGTTTCTTGTATCATCACGCCCTTTCCCTATGCACCCACAATTTTTTTGGTTCGCAGTTCATGAGGAGAAATACATGAACTGTGAACAAGAAAATTGCGGGTGCGCAAGGAAAGGGCTTGATTTTAACCTGCTTGGGTCTACAGGGTTTCAGATTTTAAGGGCTTCATTTCCACACAGATCATCCCAGCAACGGTCAAACCAAATCTGTCCCCCAAAGCAGTTCTAGTCAGGCCGAGTGAATCTATGTTTTAATCAAATTGTGAGGGGAAGTCATGGGGATTTACCCACAGTTGTAATGAACAATTAAAGTGTTATCCAATCATGAATTGGGTGGTCTACAGTTTCAGGCTCTGCATTTCTGTCTGAATATTGTCCTGGCTCGAGTACATGTACTCTAATGTGATCACCAGCATTATTATAAATCATGATAATTTGTGAGGAGATACACTTCTGCAGGAAAATGTACTAGTGGGTCCTGAGACCATTGTTTCAGCCATCCTAAGTGTAAAATAGTCTGCAATACTTTGCTTTGCCCATTCTCCTGACATACAATTCCTATGCATCATTTGCCAATAAATGTTCTTCAAGCTCTGCCTCTTTGTACATCATTCTGCACTTCATATTTCATTATCACTATCCCATGGTTTATAAGGCAATCTCTTTTACTTTCTATAGCAAGTGAAGAAGTAACCACCTTTGATCAAATTCCTGAGGAAAACAACTCCAGGGGAGGCTTTTTTGGCTTAGGTGATGGTTAAGTGGAACAAATGGCCAAAAGATTAGCTGGAGAATTAACATCCCACATTGTGCCAAAATAATGGGAAATAATGGGAAAATAAAGTTGGTGTTTTTACCTAATACTGTATGACCTCAGCCATTGTAATTCTGATCATTCTGTTTCTGATTAACAAGATAGTGGAAATTGTTCTTCTCTTACTTAAACTGGTAATCATTAGGGGGGGGGGGGAGACACCACTGCAAACCACCTTTGGGATAGTCAAACTTACCCCATTTGCCTGCTGTTTTGCCAATTGCCAAAACTTCAGCTATAATTTGAATGACCCCAGTTTGTAAAAAGTGGTTCAGTCTTGACAAAAGATCAAGAATGCAGTACAGAGGGAAACATGACACTGGATATTTGACTTCCCAACTCTTTTGCAGACTAGATTTCATCCCCCAAAGCCAGCTGTTAGGGTCCTGAAAGCATGAAAGTGGGTCTCTGATCTATCTAGCTATGTTATGAAGTGAGTCACTATCGCCTGAAGTGGGATTTTAAATTGCTAATATTCGTGAACTTGAGAGCACGGGACATGATGTGATTTCTGTGGGCAGACAAGTACCTACAACAGGAATTATTCAACCCCTTTGAAAGAAAACAATCCATGGGAAAGAAAACTGCCAAATAAACCATACATGTCGAACAAAATATAGAATTTCCAAGTCCATGTGGGACTTGCCAGCATAAATGGGTCACTGGATGATGCCACCAATAAACATTCCCTCCACCATCTGCTCTTGCACAATTGCATTCACTGAAATAGTGACCAAGTAGCAGCATAACTCAGCATGCTATCAGTGTAAGCCCAAATGGAAAAATCTTTCCAAACCCACAGATCTCCATATATGTAAAGGATATGATTCTCTGTAGAATGCTTTCTGGCCGTTTCCACATTGGCCAATATACCTGGGCTATCCACAGGATAAAACCTGTGTTGGGGGAGGGGACTTCACACGATCCCACTCCCAATGCAAGTCTGCTACATGTTTCCCGCCCGCCAAACCCGGCTTTTTCAAGAATCGCACTATCAACGATTCTTTAGTTGTAACCCGGATTGCAGCCATGGCCAAGCAAACGGCTGCTCCGGGAAGCGCTTTTCTCAGCTGCGCTTCCCGGTTCTTAGCAGTCTCTGGCTTGGGGCTGCATAGCCACATGGGGTCACAGGGAGCAGCATGGCTGTGAGGTCTGTGCCAGCCTGTCCATGTAGCTATGCAGCAAGGGAGAAGGGGAGGAACCCAAGCCTCCATGCGAAAGCACGACAGTAACCTGCATTGTTTCCAAGGGATCCAGTCACTGACTGCACAGAGGTGCGAATGGGAAAACAGAACAGCAGGTTACTTTATCCTGCCTGCAACCCACTCTCCCTGTGCCATGCGGAAGGGGACTCTGTGCTCCATTCCAATTCACCAAGATATTTGGGAGCCAGATTCTGACTTAACTGTAAAAAATCAAGTACAGCAAAGCAAAGTTGCTTAATTTCCATGAACCATTACTTGTGCACAGCAGTCGGTTAAATGTATGTTGCTATAATTCACTTGTTCTTTAAAATTTGACAGTTATCTTTCTTACACTGTTCACAGGGAATATATTTTAAAGACATTGTTTCTGATTCTAAGGACTCTCATGCAGGTTAATAGAAATAATCAGAACTCTCGCAACTGTTCTTTGAAAGATAAATACGTATTTCTGTTTATTCCAAAAAGAAACAACTGCAGATATAGTGAGTAAGCTTACATACTGGAGTATATAGTGATCTGTAGTTACTTAGACAGCAAAGTTAAGCCATCAAGAATTTTAGGTCTATCCAAAGAGGGTTAGTCACTGGAAAGTGCTTTTAGGATTAAACTGATAATATCCAAAAGATGGTTGATGACAATTTTTGTCTGAGTATAGGCCGCATTCATAGTATTTGCCAGCATGTCATAGTATCTGCCAGAGTTGGGGGGGGGGGGGCGCAAACCAATGTTTTTGTTGCTATGAGTCTGTTTGATGTTGTCATTGTAAGTGTTAGTGTCCCACATTAAAGTCCTTTCTCCAGCAAGACCACAGATGTTAGTAAAGCAACCACTTCACCAGACATATGTTACCTTAAAGCCATGCTAGATATGAAGTGATTCTGGGGGGCTATCATGCCACACTGCAAGATAGTTTCAGTAGACAACTTTTCTATAAATGTTCTGGCATCTTATTGTATGTGTGGAAAGCATTTGCTGATCTTCTAGTCTAGATTGTGGCCTTCAGGGCAACATGAAGATCATCCTGGAAAGCAAAGCACATCCAGTAAGTTACACCCGCAGAACAAAGAATGCCTTTGATAGACACATTCTTTACTAGCGTTAAATTACAACTGGAAGATCTAGCTGTAGTTTACTGCTGTTTTTCCTGGAATTTTGCAATGTCATGCTGCTGACAGTTCTAGGATAGAATATACATATATAAGTCGCAGTAGTTACCTCTATCACCACTATAGTAATAGAGAAATAAAGAAACCATGTGAAAGGACTGGAACCATCTGGAACATAATCAGGGGAGGCATGTTGGGGAAGAAGAGCTGTGGATAAGGCTTTAATGTCACATTACCTTGTTTCCCACCTAATAGCTGAAGGAGCATCATTCCTTGGAGCAGCACCTGCAGTTCTGCCAGTTGGACATCAGAGGCTGCTACTTAATCCAGTTTAATTCAGTTTGCCTGTGCCTGAACATTTTCCTGAAGAAGGAATTTTCAAGAAATCCCCTGGAAATAGCAAAAGTTTTCCAAGATTGGAATGACAGCTCTCAGAGTGGAAAGACGGTCCCTGTGATTGAAATCAGTAGTCTGCACCTGTACTCACAAGTAGTCACAAATTTTAAAGTGGAATGACATATCTATCATCTATCTATTTTTCATTATCTAGTCACAGCCAACTTATATTGTCAACAAATCACAGCCAACTTATGGTACTGCATATAAGCACAAATCTGAATAAGGTTTATAATGAAAACCTGGCCTTATTGCTTCTAGACTTCAAACACAATGCATTCATGCTGGTGAACAATAAGCTTTTAGAGACATAGGTTTAGGTAAGAAAGGAAGTAATGGAATACATCAGAAGTAGAAAACAGCTCCCTTATGGAAATCAATAGTAAGATAAAAGTGTTGCTCCCATGAGTTTTAATTATTAAATACAAGAACTAATTTAGAAAGATGATCTTTGCATATAACTATTTTCTCATCTTAGCACAATATGTATCTGTCACTCAGATGTTGATAAAAATGGTGTTTTAGGAGTAAGATTTACAACTTGTGTTAGACTAAAAGAGAATTTCTATAAAATGCTTTACAGAACACACCCAACCCCCAAGAGACTATCATTTATGTATAAATCAGTCTCACCTAAATGTTGGAAATGTAACTGTATGGTGGGTTTGTTTTTCTACCCTGGGTACTAGGGTAGACAAGTAACCAAGCAGAAAAAATTCGGTAAATATTCATTCATTGAGTCTATAACAAAGTGGTGATCAGCTTCACTTCAGAGATATATTTATTAAACAAAGTAAAAACAGAAAAGCAGAATTATGATAAATTGATACTATATATAGTTACAGCTACTAGGCTGTTATGCTCCCAAACCTGAAAAGATCAGAGAATACCCCCACTCGAGCATTGGCTAGTTCAATTTCTTGACTTGGCTGAGATGGAAAAGCTGTCATCTTTGCTGAGAAACCAGAATTTGGATTATTATTTTTTGCAGAATCTTGGAAACTATTCAAAGGCTTTCTATAAATAAGATATTCATATATATCAACCAGGTTTTGAATTGTCAGTGATATGAGACAAAATCAATTGGAAATTGCATTTTGTATAGTTTGATTATGTAAGTTATATAATACCTTATTGAAAATTCGTTTTGCATTTATTTTCTGGTTTTAATGAACTGTCGTTCCATCTATATGGAATTTCTAATATGTGAAGAGAATTAGAAATGGACTGTATATTCTCTCTGTTAATCATTTCTCAATGGTCTTTGACAATTTTACTAACGAGTTATTCCTGGACAAAGTTTGGAAGATCATGTTATCTAGAAACAAAATGTATAAATGTGAAAACCATATTGTTGAGGTATTTTAGTTTATGTAGATCTTAGGATTTTCTTTTAATTAGTATTCAGTACAGCAGTTTATAATTTCAAAAAAGTGAATCACCACAAAACAAAGGTGCTACTGGTAGGGGAAAATGCCTGAATCTGGTTATTTCACTGTTTTTATGTGTTTTAATTGAATTATTTTATAATTTTTAATTACTCAACTGTGTTAATGTAACCTCTATCTGTGGGTTCTGTGGGGCAGAACTTGGAATGAGTTTGCAACAACAAATTAAAAAAAACCAAAATGGTTTACTTTCTTAACATATAACATCAAACATCAACATTTAACATCACACTTCAAGGTCCTGTTTAGGTTTCATTTCAAGTCCTTTTAGTTACAGTCTTCCTGCAAGTGGGTTGGCTGCTGAAGACTCCAAGGGCTTGGTGAACAGGATTCAACACGATGAAGGTTTCCAGGAGAACTCTCACCCATTACAAACACACAAAAAACCCTGAAACAATAAACTCCAACATTTACAACATAGAAAAAATTAACAACTACCTTCCCACTAATTCCCAACAACATTGCAGTTACCTTAACAAGGTGTTAAGGGCTTATACAAATCAAGGTCCGAGTCTGATAGCCTTGTCTCCTCCAAAGTACATGAGCTCTGCAGCCTCCTGCTGCTTTGAGTCTCCACCCCTTTCTGGGTCAACCCATTCTGAGCATGGGGGTTACATTAACTTTTTATGTTTACCACCTTGTGGACCAACTGGGCTTAGTCCATTGGCTGGCACTGCAAAATTTGGTCACAGTTTTCCTGGGTAGAGGCTGCTGGGGAGGAGTGATGAGTGGGAAAGCTTAAGACAGATGGGAAGATAAAGGTATGTTGGCTGTTGGGTGGGAAGGAGATAAGACTGCCATGTTCACTTAGTAAATCCCTGGAGTTCTGGAGGTGGAACCTGAGGAGGGCAAAGTCTGAGAAGGAGAGAGACCTCAGAAGGGTTTAATGCTATAGACGCCACCCTTCAAAGCAGCTATTTCCTCCAGGGAAACTAGGGCTGCCAACCTCTGTGGGAGCTGGATGTCACCCAGAATTACAACTGTTGTCCAGAAGGCAGAGATCAGTTCCCTTGGAGAAAATGACTGCTTTTGAGGGTGGAGTCTATGGCATTATACTTCATTTTCTTAGCAGTATATAAGTGGTTTATATCAATTGCTACTATTAGGAGGAGGAGGAGCAGGAGGAGGAAGAGGTGGTGGTGGTGGTGGTGGAGGAGGAGGAGGAGGAGGAGGGGGAGGAGGGGGATTTATATCCCACCTTTCTCTCCTGTAAGGAGACTCAAAGTGGCTTACAAGCTCCTTTCCCTTCCTCTCCCCACAGCAGACACCTTGTGAGGTATGTGGGGCTGAGAGAGTTCTGAAGAACTGCGACTAGCCAAGGTCACCTAGCAGGAATGTAGGAGTGCAGAAACACATCTGGTTCACCAGATAAGCCTCTGTCACTCAGGCGGAGGAGTGGGGAATCAAACCCGGTTCTCCAGATTAGAATCCACCTGCACTTAACCACTACACCACGCTGGCTCTCTCTTATTCACCTAAATACTCTGATAGCACAAGATATCCTACTTCAGTAAAATGTAGGCCACAATTTAAGTCCTGCATACCTTTCAGACTACCAGATGCTGCAGGAACAACACAGTTGCTTTAACAACAGTTTCTCAACTACCCAAAGGTATTTGGCCAGGCAGGCAGGCAGGCAGCAAACAGAGCACTGCACTATCTGGATTTTTATGACAATGTTGGGATTGAAAGTAGATTTCACAGCACTGATTCTATCATCCATTTCCAGGACTTGAACTTTTCTACCCAATCCATATTCTCCTGTGTCAATTCCAGTGCAATACTGAGTAGCATTCATCTAGTTCTAGAACATAAATGTAGTACAAAAGCTTGATAAAGCTGCTTTTAAAGTGAAGACCCTGAAGTATTTGTAATTCTGAACCTTTCTAAATACCTTGTTCTTTGGAAAGTTTCTTAACTCAATTAGCATACATACTTCAATAATGAGCATAGTAATAATTACCTTTCTCAAAAGGATGTTGTAAGGACTTAATTAGAGTAAGTAATATAAGTGATATTATTATTGTAAATCTCGTCAATTTCCTCAGACACAAAGTATGACTGAGCTACTAGGTAATAATCTGACTTCTAATTATTCTAAAAAGAAGTCCTTTCATATTGTTGTTTAAAAAGTAGTGAAATTGCCACATAGGTGTTTTAAAGAGACAATACTTCATTTTTTTTAATGCTAACTACAGTGGAGCCGGTAATTTTATCATTCTCTTGCCAGTATTAAGAGGATTTTCCATGTTCATTCATTACTGACTTTACCATCCTTGGATTTTTTTCCTTCCAGTTTAAATGGCACTTTCTCCAACCAAAGCCATTTACCGTATATACCCGTGTATAAGTCGACCCGAATATAAGTCAAGGCACCTAATTCTACCACAAAAAACTGGGAAAACTTATTGACTCGAGTATAAGTCTAGGGTGGGAAATGCAACAGCTACTGGTAAATTCCAAAAATAAAAATAGATATGGTCGGGCGCTATTTGGGGGTCTCTGCCACTTGACTCCCTATCTCACCAATCCCAAGGTCTCTGCCACCAACCTCTCCATCCCGCAGCTTGTCCAGCTCACCCAGGTCGACTGGCTGTCACCTGCAGAGAGCCAGGGACCGGCCACAGCCAAGAAGAAGGCAGAGGCAGAGAAAGCGGCTGAAAGGGGGAAGGCAGAGAAGAAGGCAGAGGAGAGCAAAGCAGAGAAGGAGGCTGAGAAAGCGGCTGAAAGGGGGGAGGCAGAGAACAAGGCAGAGGAGAGCGAAGCAGAGAAGGAGGCTGAGAAAGTGGCTGAAAGGGGGGAGGCAGAGAAGAAGGCAGGAGAGGTCAAAGACGGGAGAGGGGGAACGCCACACAAGAATTAAGTGGGACCCTCACTCGCGTATAAGTCAAGGGTTTTTTTTTCAGCACAAAAAATGTGCTGAAAAAGTAGACTTATACGCGAGTATATAAAGTATGCAGGAAGAAGAGTCCTTGGAGGATGGTTGGATCCACCCCCCTCTATGTAGCTACATTGTTCCAAAGCAAAAGCCCAAATCAAATTCATGCAGTACCTTTGATTAAGGTCAACAAAAATAACAAAAACCAGCATGCAAGCTTTCAAGTTTTCTGTAACTCTTCATTAGGAATATATTTTTAAACAAAATGAAGTGGGGGAGATGCTATTTTGGGATCTTTTTATTTGTTTGTCTTATAACTATTTTTAGTTTTACTCCATTTGGTGTTTAAGTACACATTATGAAGGTTATTTCATCCAGGTTGCATTTTTTTTCAAAATGTTGTGGGACCATAGTTCCCTCACATGCATGAACTCACATATTATTTAATTGCCTGACTCAACTATCTATGATTCCAAAAGACAAGGAAATGAAACTCTACCACCACAGCTACTGTGCAGTCACAAAGATGTCTGGTAACAGTTTAATTCAGATAGCAGCATGGCAAACAGACCAAAGACTTGGCTCAGGAATGACTGTGGCTGTTGAAAATGGTTATGTATCTCATGAAGTTTGTGGTATACTTATACAGTGAATGAGGACCGTAGTATATGTTACATTTTCCTTATATTCTTCCAGGATCCTGGGAATTAGACATGCAATGCAAGGCACATACTTTGAGCTCAATTTTAGAAATACAGAGACTAATTTGGATCAGGATCATACCATGCAGGAAGAAAGCCTTTTCCCTTGCACCCTTTTTTTTAGCTTGAAGCAGCCCAGGAAACTCTAGTTTCCCAAATGGGGAAACTGATATGTACCTTTTCAGTAGCTATGTTGTTCTCAGAATGGCAAACATCTCTCAGGATCATTTTAGTTAAGAGAAACAGTGGGGAAGTCCACAGCACAGCCACACTGAGAGGCTTGTTGTGCCTTGGCCATAAATCCAACAGTGACACTCCCCCTATCTTTTGTGAAAGTTCTGTATGCAGCCCAATGGGTTGCACCATAATTTTTTTTGGCATAAGTTTGTGCAGGTAAATAGGGGCATGTGTAACCCCCATGCCCTGAATGGATTGGCCCAGAATGGGTTGACCCAGTAAGGGGGTGGAGACTCGGAGTAGCAGAGAGGCTGAAAGAGCTCTTTTGCAGAAGAACAAGGCTACCAGACTTGGACCTTGATTTCTATAAGCCCTTAACACCTTGTTAAGGTAATTGCAATATTGTTGGAAACTACTGGGAAGGTAGTTGTTGTTTTTGCTATGTTGTAAATGTTGGAGTTTATTGTTTCAGGGTTTTCTTTTGTGGTTGTAATGGGTGAGAGTTCTCCTGGAAACCTTCATCATGTTGCAACCTGTTCATCAAGCCCTTGGAGTCTTCAGGAGCCAGCCAACTTGCAAGAAGAAATTGGACTTGGCAATATCAGTAGACTGTAAATAGAAGGACTTGAAATGCAACCTGAACAGGACCTTGAATTGTAACGTTAAATGTTGATGTTTAATGTTAATTGTAAAGAGAAGTAAACCATATTGTTGTTTAAAAATTGTTGTTGCAACTCATTCCAAGTACTGCCCCACAGAACTCACAAGCTGAGGTTACACATGCCCAGGCTGTAAGGGCCCAGAAAACTAATTAATGCTGGCCCCACCCTCTAGGAAACCCTTTGGTGTCCACATGAGCTTCTGTGCTCTAGCTGCACCCTTGCCATAGCTGCACCGGTGCTCCTGTGGGGCACTCCCACACCACTTCTCAGAGCCCCAGTGCCAGTATAAACCGTCCCGGAATAAAAAGTACAAATGGCATCTACACCTGCACTGGGGTCACACCATTTCCTCAGCCCTTCACCTGTGCTCCGTGGATCCATCAATCCCTTGATAGGTGCACTTAGAGAAGCAAAAAGGAACCGACAGCATGAAGGAGAGTGAGGGGGAAGCCATGCAAAGCACTGTGAGGGAGTGGGAAGGCTGGCTTTGGTGGAGAGAAGAGGTCTGGGGCAAAGCTGTGCCCATTGGCAAATCTCTCCCGCTCTGGCAGCGAAGTAAGCTTTAAATCGTGGTATTACTGGTTTTAATTGCTGCAAAGAGCATGGAAAGTGAAAGTGGGACTCCAGAAAACATGTCCATAGAAGAAATCTTGCTGTGGCAAACACTGACCTCCTCTGTTCAGCAAAGACTTTGTATGTAATCAGCCAATGATAGCTAAGGTACATTTCTAATTAATGGGAACCATACTTTTTTTTAAAAACTGGCTGCCATTTGTGATTGTAATATAGCACATTCTAATTATTTTGCCATGTAGTATTGATCCTACTCCCATACATAGTAAACTGAAATAGTAGCTCAAGGTTTCTTGAATTACAGCAAACAGCACCATTTTCAAGCCAAGGATAGCTGAGTTCCTACACAGATCATGGTAAAGAGTACCTGGACAACATCATTCCATAAACAGCCAATACCTTCCCTTTAGGAGTGAGTTAACTGTTGGAGATTATTGGAATTATCATGTAATTTGTGATTGCAAAGTACAGCAGATTTTCAGCTGTAATGCTAGAAGATAAGATCCTTGCTTTCTCAATGACATAATTTATTTGTGCTCATGTTGCATTTTAATATTTTAGCCCCCTGTAATCTAACTCTCTCACATAACTGTATCAGCAAATGTATCAAATGAAATTGCCCATTAGTCCACATATTGATGCATCCGGATTTTCTTTAAAATAGGACTCACCAGTGTAGTGATTGTAGAGCTAACCAACATAGGCATAAACATGGCTTTTTAAAATAAATTACTTTTGCACCTTTTATCTTTGCTTGAAATATTCTGATCACTGTAATTTTACTCTCCAAGCATATCAAAATTGACCAGTGTTTCCAAAACTGGACCTCATTTAATGAAGCCATCTCTCCTTTCTGAAGATAAGTATCAAATATCTTCCTGGAATAGGTAGTAAAGTTTTAAGTTTATATGTGTTCAAAATATAGTAGACTGCAGTAGATTTATTTTGCTTCAGATCTGACCATGTTTTCCATCACCAAGGTGAAAAAGTATTTATCAAAAACATGACTTAAGATAAATCAGCATCATAATATCACGCTTATTGATTTTGATATCATATGCTGTTTGAAGTGGAGATACTGTGTGCTTTAAAAATTATTTTATCAAGAGCAGTCACAGCTAAAGAATATCTGTGCATCTGGCACATATGCACCGAATATTTAACACCCACATTTGCAAACAGTAATATGGGAAGAAACGTTGTTTCTGGTGTCATGAATAGTGCTCTGCCTCCAAGCATCATAACAAGAAGGGTCTTCCTTCCTAGCCTGGAGCTGGAACATGGAGCCAGAGCACAACGTTGCTCTGAGCATTGCAAACTGGTTGATCTAGTAATAATCTTCAGCTCAAGGATTAAATAGATTGAGAAGTAAACAACCCCATCTGCTCTGAAGGCAGCATGTGGGATTCATTGTGCCTGTGTGTAATTAACACCAGAGTTCTGCCAAGGATTATTATGGATTAAGAACTTGAGCATGGGCTCCACTGGCACTGCATGTCTGCAGGGCTGCTCCCATAAAGGGCACCCTATCTCATCTTTGTTGTTCCTGGTGCGTAGTAGTAGATCCTGGGGGCCTGATGATCCTGTTCCAGCTAAGGGAAGCCTGTCATTAGACTTGGGACATCTACGAGGTGTATAGAATTACAGGATGAGCCAAAAACAATATCTAGCTTACAAAAGGAAAAAGAATCTGTCTAGCTCTAGTACAAAGTTAAAAACTCTATTTTTAATTAAAATAACTAAAACATGTATATAATAGACCCACAACTCTTAATCCACAACAAAGTATACATATTATAGATAACACCAACAAAGCAATGAATAATACAAATACAGGGGATCCCAAAAAACAATAATTACATATCAAGTCTTTGCAATAAAGAGATAACTTTCAAAGAAATACCCTAATGGTATAGATGCGAACACTGGCGTAATGCCCATTGGGTAAGGTGGGCAGCTGCCCAGGGCATCACCTTGTGGGGGGCATCAAAATGCTGTGTTCATTTTTGGGTATTTTAGTGGTTTTCCATTTTTGACCTGCAGGGGGTGCAATTTTTAGGCTAGCGGCACCAAAATTTCAGCGTATCATCAGGAGACTGTCCTTATGCTACCCCCCAAGTTTGGTGAGGTTTGGTTCAGGGAGTCCAAAGTTATGGAATCCCAAAGGGGGTGCCCCTATATCCCATTGTTTCCAATGGGAGCTAATAGGAGATGGGGGCTACAGTTTTGAGGGTCCATAACTTTGGCCCCCCTGAACCAAACTGCACCAAACTTGGAAGGGGAATCATTAGGGCAGTCTCCTGATGAGACCCTGAAAGTTTTGAGACTGTGCCTTCAAAAATGTTCCCCCCCCCAGTCTGCAACCCCCATTGACAGCAATGCAGAAAACTCAATGCAGAACAAAGATTCTTGGGCAAATTTCGGGATGTTCTTGCAGGGAGGGCATTCATGGACGTATCATCACCAAAATATCAGGGTATCATCTGGAGACTGTCATGATGGCACTCCCCCAAGTTTGGTGCAGTTTGGTTCAGGGGGTCCAAAGTTATGGACCCTCAAAAGGGTAGCCCCCATCTCCTTAGCAAAGAATGTGGGATGGGGTACCCCCTTTTGAGGGTCCATAACTTTGGACCCCCTAAACCAAACTGCACCAAACTTTGGGGGTACCATGAGGACAGTTTTCAGATGATACCCTGCTATTTTGGTGCCGATACATCAAAAAATGCGCCCCCTGCAGGAACATCCTAGAAATTTGCCCAAGAATCTTTGTTCTGCATTGAGTTTTCTGAATTGCGGTCCATGTGGGGTTGCAGGCTGGGGGGGGGACATTTCTGAAGGCACAGTCTCAAAACTTTCCAGGTCTCACAAGGAGACTTCCCTGATGATACCCCCCAGGTTTGGTGCAGTTTGGTTCAGGGGGGCCAAAGTTATGGACCCTCAAAACTGTAGCTCCCATCTCCTATTAGCTCCCATTGGAAACAATGGGGGATGGGGCAACCCCTTTGGGAGTCCATAACTTTGGACTCCTTGAACCAAATCTCACCAAACCTGGGGAGTAGCATAAGGACAATCTCCTGATGATATGTTGAAATTTTGATGCTGATATGTCTAAAAATGCACCCCCTGCAGGCACCAATGTCCTGGTGCAAAAGAAATTGGTCATGGTGGAGTGGCCGCCCATTGGGGGGGGCATCCAACTCATGTTTTGCCCAGGGCTACAGTTTGCCCAGGGCTGCCTCGTTACGCCCCTGGATGCGAATGATACCAAGTGTCTGATGCCAGTAAGTATTCAACTTCAACAGATAAGCTTCATGTCCTCCGAGGTGGATGCACAAAACATCAGGATGAAATTCTTGGCTATTGGTCAATAGAAGGTAGGAGTATTGACTTGGGAAAAACCAATACTTTCAACTGTTACGTCTTCCTCAGCCACTTAAGTCACAATCATTAAATATAAATATAAGGAGTCAGAAGAATCTGGCTCACACACACAAAATTATTACCTAGCTCAAAGGCAAGATATCACCCATATGCATACAAGCATGTTTGAAAGTCAGCTACTGAAAGCCAGTTACATGTTTGAAAGTCTACTAGGTCTCCCAGAAGCGATGTTGACTGCAGGCCCATAGCACATGACTTCAGGAGCCAGAGATTCCGGGTGTCCCAGTGGTGACTTTGGGGGCATGACCTTGGAAACTATGAATCTACGGTTCCCCTGGGTCCTCTGATCTGCCTTCTACAGTATTTATTCAGCCTATTTGGTTTCTTCTCTGATGACTCTGAGGGTGGCTCATCTGGAGTAATCACAAATAGCCTCCACTGTAAAATGGAAAGGGTGTGTGTGAGTGTGGGAGAAAGAGAAAAGTTTGAACCATGAACTGGTGTTGGCAGTGCCACATGTAAGCACAACCCTGTTGCTGTGAACAGTGCTACAAGAAAAGCAAAAACAATACGACTGTGGCTGCTCCCAAGGGAAGAGGTATGTTGAAGGTATCTTCCATGATATCACAGCCAGCCAGACAGAGAAGTCTAGGAAATCACATTACTGGCATGAATAAAGTACAGCTGTCCAGAGTTTCCTTCAGTGCCATGTTTCTGACTAGTTTGCTTTTGCTTCTTGACCTGCTTTCTCATCATACTTTCTTTCACTGCTAGCCCATCCTTTCTCCATTTTTCTTCTCATCCTTTGTCACTTCTTTCCTTTTCATTCCCACCTTATCCTGTTTCCTCCTTCATACTCTGGCCCTTCTCATTGCAACTACAGCTATAACCTGTGGTCATGTTCTCCCACCTGGCCACCTGGTGCTACCCAGGCATGAAGACCAGCTCTTCCCAGGCTGCTTTTTCATGGCCCGCTAAAGCTCTCTGATGCCTCCACAGTTACATATGTGGCCTGAGCATGGGCAGAACCCATTATGCAGCTGGGTCTTGTCTCCTAGCAACTGCTATCAGAGTCAGTCACCCCCTTCTTCCCACATCCACTGACCAGTTGACTGCCAAACTGGGGCTGGGTGGTGGCTGGCATCTCTGGGATGATCCGTAACCAACTGAGGTTGATCATTCTGTACTACTGTAGTGATGCTATGGATACTTTAACTCAGTCTCCATTTCCAATTAGAAAATATGATTCAACTATGTTTCTTCCTCAAAATATAACCAGCATCTTCCAAAGTTATTTCAAACAAAATTAAATGAGGTTATTAAATCCTCATGAACTTCCAAGTTTTTCCGTGCTCTCGTGGGCTATTGTTATGACCAGTCTAAATTCAAATTAAGAGTAAGAAAGTCATCTTCCTCCTTTAGTAAAACAGGAATGATACTCGATTTTACTTTATACTTTTATTTTCATTACCTAGCTTTTCTACTCAATGAGGAACCAAAGTGACTTAGAGTACTGTATTCTCCCCTCCACCATTTTATCCTCACATCCCTGTGTGACTGACTGAAAGTGATCCAATGATCTTCCATGGCAGAGCTGGGATTCAAGTCTGAGTCTCCCAGATAGTTCAACATGCTAAACATTATACTACACTGGCTCTTATTTCTAGCCTGGATTTAGACATGACAATTTAAACATATGAACATATCACACTAAGTCAGATCACAGTACTGTCTTCTCTGCCTGGCAGCGATTTCAAGAAGATAAGGCTTCTCACACCAGTTGTAACTGGAGACAGTGGGAACTAAGCCTGGGACCTTCTGTTTGCAAATCATTTGCTGTACTACCAAGCCACAGCCCCATCACAACCACATGGATGTTTCCAGTGTTAAATGTGACTAACCTAAAACTAACAAAATCTTGCTGGTCTTCCAAAAGCAATCACAGGTCCACAGACAAAGATTCTCTCTTCTCACATCAATACCACACTGACAAAACCCAATTACAAAGACAAATGACATGATCTACTCAGCTCTAGAGTCCTCAAGAGTGACCATGGCCCTTGTAATTCTGTTCCTGCAAACCCTCTTCCTCAACAGCTGTGAAAATCTGCACTATCCTAGGATAGTAATTTTACACAAGAGAAAATCATGGAAATAGCAGAATTGTGTGTATATTCATAAGGATGAATAGGAAGCTTTGAACAGGAATCTAGAATCTAATTTCTGCTACTGAACAGCCATTCTTCTTACATAGTGAAGTTTGTGTGTAAGACATATTGCTTCCAAATAATCATTTAGAGGTGAAGTGAGGACACATTTCTCAATCTGTGTCTCACTGAAAATGATATGAAATCCATAGAAAGTGGCTTTTAATATACCTAGTGTTATCTAAAAAAATATCATTTATTGCACAGTCATTACAAGAAAAAACATTCTGTTTCCTCCCTTCTCTATCATAGAGACTATTTTATAGATTTTGGGGTTTGAAATGCCACTTGAAATGGAAAGGTTTTTTAAAAGACATATTTTCTCATTGATGTCTATAGATTATCAGTTTAATAAATGCTGACTTGGCAAAAGATTTAAGTATCATCACAAAGGCACACCTTGAAAGAAGAGATTAAGTTGGTAATTAAAAATGAGCCAATGCAGGGTGTGTATCAGCGTAGACTATCAGTTTAAGCCTGGAGCTCATTGCATTTAACATATACAATCATGTAACCTTATGTGGTTTATGCAATTAGAGCAGAAGATTATAGCATTTTGATACCCATCAGAAATCTTAAAAGATGGGCACAGATGACTAATTATTGAGTGGCTAGAAAACCTGATTTAAAAGTTATGCTGAAAGTGCCAAAAAGGGGAGGGGGGGTAAAGAGCCAGACCCCAACCCTTACCCCCATAAAGTTCAAAGGAGTCATAATCCCTTAAACTAGCACAGTAAGTACCCAGGGCCAGGCCATGCTATCTTCCATGAGTACTAGGGAGCAATGACAAGTGCAAACATAAGCAGTGTTTGGGAGAAAGCTGTGACCAGGGAAGGATCAAATCCAAGTTTGGACAGACAGGAGAGAGGTGCACTGCTTTCTTTGCTACTGCAAGTTCGTGCAGGTCTCCCTCTTGTATAGCATTGTCAGTATGCATGACAAATTACAGTTGAGACACTACAACTGCCAGGAAAGACAGAGCTCTGTTTCAGTGTTTTAATAGAACCACATGGCAGATTGAGGTGTTGGAATGCATCTTTGTTATCCACCCATCCTAAGACCTTTTCCACACAAATGGTTTGCAGTGTATCTTGCCACCAAATGCTGCATTTCTTTATTTTACTTCCACACTTTTTTCTTCTATTTCATTTCAGAAACATTTCCCCATTATTTTTCCTGTGTTGTTTTGCTGGGCGTTTCCCCACTCACCATGATCCCCCCCATGCCGCGCGCAGCTCTCAGCGCGCGGCATCCCTGGTGCGCACCCGGGCGTCCCCACGACCCCGCGCTCTGCGCGGGTTCATCAAAAGGTGCCCTTTGCAAGAGCGCCAGGGATGCCGCGCGCTGAGGGGGCACGACAGCGGCAGCATCGGGACAGCTGCGCTGTCACCGCCCCTCTCATGGGGAGTGCCAGGGGACCCGCGCTACTCTCCTCAAGTAGTGCAGGCCTTAAGGTAAGTGGGGAAAGGCCCGCTGAGCCCTTTTACTGCAATTTTAAAAAATCAGTTTTGGAACCAGCTTTCTTTGATTGTGCAACCATGCTGAAATGGTCTTTATTTCTCTGCCCCACCAAATAGCTGGCCCTCATGTAGTTGCCCAGTCTCTCTTCAGACATTTTCTCTTGCCTCTTATCATTGATTTTCAAAAGAATTTTAAATTTTTTTTCTCTTTGTCATGTGGTGTAACATTAGGGCACATACACAAGCCAGGTCAATTGTATCAGCTTTGTCAATTTCATCTTGAATGAGTGTTGTAATGGTAAGGCCAAGATACACTGGGCCCATAGTCAGCAGCAAGTAACATTGTCAAAGGAAGTTGTTTGTGCAGAAGGAAATTGACAAGGGATTGTAACAATAACATTTGTGTGTTACAGCAGCTCTAATTTGACTTTTAAAAGTGGTTCTTTGTTGGACTGGTTTTTGTTCCTTCAAGTCATAATGCCTGATCCAGTAGGGTTTGTTGTTGTTATTCTTGTTTGGCTTACATTCTATGCAAACACCTGGCCTGTAGTCGACCCACGCGGTCAGCGTAAGAACGAGACGAGACGCGGAGCCCCCCACCACCCAACGTTCTACTACGGCACTGCTGGGTCGGCAGTGCACTACTACACTGGCCCTTATCCATACCCCATGTAGTCGCCCAATCTCCCCTTCAGGAATTTTTTCTCCCCTCCTTCTCTGTTTTCAAAATGAATTTTATTTTTTGCTTGTCACTAGCAATGCAATGTTGAGGCAGAGATACAAACTAGCATGTCTAATTGGATCAGCTTTGTCAATTTCATATCAAAGTATAATTGTATCATTTGGTCAGAGAGTGATTTTGAAGCGGGGGGCTATTGACAAGAGTACTAGGAATAATCACTGCAAGTAACTAGGGACTGCAATGGGAGGAAATGGGGAAACAATGGGAGGAAAGGTGTGTGGAATGATTTCTGACTACTGGGAAATTCTGAAGTAAGATGTGTAGGCAGGAATCTGAATCCTTTTTACATAGACACAACTTGTATCATTAAAGCAAATCAGCATGATTATACTGTAGCTGAACCATAACAGAGAGCAGAAACAGGAACAAACCAAAACTGTCACATCAGAAAGAACAAGGAACACTTTAGAGAAAAAAACCATGTCTTGATCCTCCCCATTTTATAACACTGTTACCTCATTTTGCACATACCAGTCTCTCTGCTTAGAATACTACATGTTGGAACAAATGGGCGTATTGGGTGCAATAATTCCCGTGATGTTATGCAATGGAATGAAGAATGGAGAAATTCCACAAATCAGAGCAAACCCTGTCATAGGTTTTCAAACTGATTTTTATAATTCAAGTGATATTTTCACTGCAATACTTAGACCTCTTCCAGACAGGCCAATAAACCCGGGCTGGGTACAGTGAAAAATGCATTTCGGGGGGGGGGGGCTTTACATGGCTTCTGCCCATGAAGTGAGGCTGCCCCCCATTTCCCCTTGAAATGGGTTATTCAAGAAACATGCTATCCATGATTTTTTCATTTTAACGAAGAGTGCAGCAGCTCACGAGCAAACGGCTGACCCGGGAAGCGCTGGAGGCATACGAACGCTCCAATGGCAAAGCGGGTTGCTTTCTCCCAACTGCAACCTACTGTACTTTGCATGTGTGAAAGGGGCCAAACCTAAGCAGGGGTTCATTATTTATTTACATCACAGAACTAATATTCCATGCAGAGCAATGGTTATTTATTATTAAATCTACAAACTACACATACTTTCTGGGCCCAATAGAGGTGTTATAAAATAACAAAAAAGGGAGGACTCTATAAGTAAAGTGCATGGGGTAGAATGCCAAGTAGCTTTTGCTGCAAAAATATAATTTCAACATAGTTCCAGAAAAAGTAAATACAATAGAATTTTACATAGGACTGATGAGGGAGGTAAGATTCCTTCCTAGCTAGACAATCACAAAGTTCAGAAGCTTCACTTCCCTTTCTTGTCAAGCAGATAGCAAGAAAGAGGAATAAGTCCCTGTGTGCTCTGGAGCAGCTCTTCACAAATAACAGATTTCCACCAACAATAAAAGTATATAAATGGTAAAGGATACAGAATAGAAAATACATGGTGTGTATTTAGTTAGAATTCATTTGTTTTATTTCATTTAATATATTCATTCATTTTCTTTTCCATAGCCCATAATGGAAAGCAGTATTCCAGCTGCAGTTTTTTGTTTTCCACTCAGTTTTGAAGTTTTCATGTATTGTTAATTTTCCATCCCCACAAGATCCTTTCCATGAAATTTCAGATGCAGAGGGGAAAGGTTCTTGGTTGTTCAGGAAATAGAATTGCACTTAATTGAGCAAAAGAACAGGCATAAGGGAGGAGTTTCATATCCCAAGCAAGATGATAAAGTTGCACAACAGACAGGGTGAGATCTGATAGCCCAGAAGGCAGGCAGAATTGCACAGTGGACAGAAGTTCTCAAGAAAGCATACTGAATTGCATGATACACAGTGGTTTGCAATTTCATCTTCAGTCAACCAGAGAACTTGCAGAGGGAACACAGCAGCAGACATTTGCTTGCACTTCCTGGAAGACAGGCAGTAATGACAAGAGTTGCCATTACCATTATTTGAGGGCCTGAAAAATATACCCCAGCCTGTCTGCTTTGGTTCTCACTTCAAGAAATCATTTCTTTCCTTTTTCTCACACACAGACATTCTTATGCTGTCTTTTTCAGGGTTACGTTATAGGATGGCATCCTCCAATTTTCTATAGAATCCATTGTGGAAAACAATTTATTTCTAAAAGTCCAAGCCATTGACCTCAGAATAGATTCCATAATAGAGAGGCTATCGTTGTAGATGGTTTAAAATACTCATGCCCAATCCAGCTCAAGTTAGCTATTACCAAATGCCATTGAAAGCAAAATAACTAACTTCATCACAACTATCTTAGAATCATAGAGTTGGAATGGGCCTCAATTAAGTCCACCTACTGGACAATGCAGGAACTTCACAGTTACCCCCACCCCACTTCCCTAGTGATCCCTGCACTATGCCCAGAAGAAGGCAAAAAACCTTCTGGTTCCCTGACCAATCTTTCATGGAGGAAAATTCCTTCCTAACCCAAATTGATGCTTGGCATAACCTTGGGCATAGACATTAAAAAAAAGAAGAACTCCTCTTCTCCCTCCCTTACGTACTGGCTGGCTTGGCCCAGCGATTAGCTCTGTGCTACTGCTACCACCTCCAAAGTCCACCTGGAGTTCAGGGATGGCAGCACAGAATTGAACACTGGGTGCCCCTGCTGCATCCAAAACCCATGTGGAGTTTGGAGGCAGCAGGAATTTTTCAAGTTTAACAGACCTGAAAAAAAATTGAATTCCCCCCAAAAAGCTGGTATGGAAATTCAGCTTTTTTCATTCCCCCCCCCCAAATTTTCAGAACTATTAACTGTCCCCTCCCTCAAATACTGAAAAAAAAATGATCACATCCCTGCTACTTATGGCTGAAGCCTCCAACAAGCATTATTACTTCTGATTATTACTGGATTTGGCTGAGTAAATATTTGGTAAGTTAGAAAGTGACAAAACAGGAGAGTGTACATTTAAACTCTTAGGACATAACAATATTTTTGCTTTACTGGAAGTTGGAACAATTATAATTAACAATATAATTACAAAGTACATACTTTTACCAGCAACACAAAATTAGGTCTGCTTACAGAGTGGCATAGTATAATTACACACCTGATAAAATAGGCTAAAGTTCACAAAAGCTTATGCTACAACAAAATTTCAGGGGCCATCAGAGTGTTTAGTACTGCATGAATAATACAAAGAGATGTAATAATAGAAAGATATATATGAAACCAAAGCGATACCAAATCTCACAAGATATGTAATAGAATAGGTAGAGAGTATTGGTTTATTGGTTATGACCGGGGGGCGGGGGTCAGAGAAAGACAGTAAGAGAGACTGGAACAGATAGGCATAGGACTGGTTAATACATTCAAGTTACAACTTGAGGAAGGGCAGTTTAATGTGTGGATGGGATTCGTCACAAAACATTGTGTAATATCAGTAAGGTAATACTGTAGTTCTGTCTGTGGTATCAGACCTGTAATGGTTCACTCTCACATGTGAATTATGATGTTGCATTCATTTAATGATAAATATAAATGCATAAACCAGCCAATAAGGGAGCACTGACAATATATGATAGCAGTGCTTAGGACCATCAATTGCAAAAATCAAAGAGGACACTCTACAGGGCATCAGTCCACAGATCTCATGATCCCAACAAAACAGTATGGATACAAGCAGATGCCTACAAAACTGCTCTTAAAGCTCTTAAGTCTTAAATCTTTGGGTGCTTGGCAAAATGACTCCTGCTACAAGTCACTAATTTTCCTCTGCTAGTGAATACATGAGTGATACAAGCAAGTTTTAATGAGGATATCCCAAAGCAAAGCTGACTACTCTGCCCTAGCTAGCTAGTCAGGCTTTCTAAGTAAATGTGGAAATAGATTTTCCAACGATTTGGCTTTGCTGTTAATCCTTGTTCTCCAAAAGATCAGTTTTATGTTACAATTAATAGCCTATGCTTTGTATATCCTTTCAGAACACAAAGGGTGTAGCTGTTACAGTGTTGAACTAGGACCAGAAGGACCTGGGCTGAGTGAGTGTGTCTCAGTGATAGAGTAAGCAGAAGGTCCTAAGTTCAGTCCCCAGTATCTTCAGTTAGAAGGCTCAAGTTGTATGATCCTTTTAGCTGGAAATACCAGGAGATAACTGGAAAAACGAATTTACCTGAAAGCCTAGAGTACCACTGAATATCTAAATAGACAATACTGGCCTTGATGGACCAATGGTGTGATTCAGTATAAGGCTGTTCCATGTGTTCATGTGGTTTGCTGGGTGACCCTGGGCAAGTCGCTCTCTTTCAGTTTCACCTACCTCACAGGACTGCTGTTGGAATAAAACACAGAAACAAGAATCATGCAAACTACTCTGAATTTCTTGGAAGAAAGCAGTATAAAAATGAGATAGACAGAACTAATGGAACTGTTATTGTTCAGAGTTGTGCATGGAACTGCTCACACAAAGAATTTACCATAGACATGCTCTTGGAGTCCCTAACTGATATCTGATATCAGATAGCCTCCTAATATCCACATCACAGAAAACTGATAGCTGCAGAACATGTTGTTGTCCCCAAAATCAGGTGAATTGGAAGCTATTTTCTGGATCCCATCTATAAAAAGGGGGTCAGTTCAGATCCTTCTAATTTTCGCCCTATCAGCCTGCTCTCAGTAATCGGGAAGGTCTATGCCATGTTTCTTCTACGGAAACTTCAGAATTGGGCCTTACAATCGCGAATAATCGGGATTGAACAAATTGGATTCACCAAAGGGAAGTCGACACTCGACCATGCGATGGTCTTGGCACATTTAGCCACCAAATATTCATGCCAGCCACAAAGTAGACTTTATGCTGCCTTTATTGATTTGAAGGCAGCTTTCGATACTGTTCCTAGATCACTCCTCTGGGCCAAACTTGCTGCTCTTGGAATGGATGATAGACTCCTTTTCCTTATAAGGCAACTGCACACAGGTACCAGCTGCCGCATCAAATGCTCCCAGGAAGGTCTCCTTACTGACCCCATCCACACCACCAAAGGGGTTAAACAGGGCTGTGTGCTGGCCCCTACTCTTTTTAACCTTTATTTGAGTGATCTCCCTTCAACCTTGATTGGTTCTAATTTTCATGTTCCCAAGCTGTCCTCACATCATATATCAATTCTGCTCTATGCAGATGATTCTGTTTTACTTTCCCGGTCCAGAGTTGGATTAAGGCGGCTTATGAAGCGCTTTGCAGAGTATTGTGACTCCAATAGACTAACAATAAACTATGAGAAGACCAAGATAATGGTTTTTACTAGATCCTTGAAAAAATATGACTGGAAAATAAACAATGTCCCTCTCGAACAGGTCTACCGTTTTAAATACCTCGGCCTTCTTTTTTCACACAATCTCATGGATCCCTCATAAAAAAGCAATACTTACCCAGTCATCATCTAGTACTTCTGGAATCCTCCGTTTTTTCTATAGCAGAGGGCACTCTTTTATTCCTGCCGCATTAAAGATTTTTAATGCGAAGATAGAATCCCAATTACTCTATGGGGCTCCAATCTGGATACAGGCTGTTAACCATTCACTCAATTCTCTTCAATCCATATTTTTCCATAAAATTATGGGATTGCCTAACTGTGTCCCTTACGCAGCCCTATGTCTGGAACTTGGGCAAAATTCTTTGGAACTTAAAGCCTGGCTTAGAGCTTTTAGATTTTGGCTGCGTCTTCATTATCTTCCATCTGAACACTCCCTTGTTTCTTTAATACTCTCAGACACACAGGCCAACCCCTGGTTTTCTCTGATTGAAAATAAAATTGGATCTATTGGTTTGTCTCTAGAATCACTCTACTCTCTGTCCTGCTCAGAAGCGTATAAACTACTCAAAAACTGTCTCCTAGATTGGGAATTTGCTGAACTGTATCTAGCTGCTAAAAGAACTTGTTCTCCCACACAATTTTTAATTCCATTTGAGCAGGGTCATTATGGCCCACTACTTATATTTTTTAATCCAACCCTGCTCAAGGAGAGCCTTGACAATTGCTAGATTCAATGTTATGCCATCTGCCTTACTACATGGCAGGTTTAGTAACCTGGAAAAATCTAAAAGGTTGTGTAGTTGTAATTCTAAGGTAGTTGAAACATTGGCTCACCAGCTATTACATTGCACTAAATTTGCTAAAATTAGATCTAAATATGTAAATCTACACCCTCTCTTTCAATCTGAGTCAACAGATTCAATTAGATTATTTCTCCTGTTGAACAATTCTGATTCTGTTTTCTGTGAAGAGGTTGCAAGCTTTGTTACGGAGATAATTCAGAGCCAGTAATAATATGTATATATCTGAGGTTATTCTTTTTGCCTTTTAAAATTTTTATGTTCGCCGTGTTCTGTTACCGCTTTTCTATGTATGCCAATAAAGGCTTTGCTTGCTATTTTCTGGATCCTTTTATGCTGTCATTTTCCTTAGTTGTTATTATGTCCTCATACTGCTAAAATTTTCCCAGGAGAGGGTTGGGAACTGAACCTCAATCTTTATTCCCTTTAATCCTCTGGTCAACAGAACCACTCATTGAGGGGAAAAATACAAGCATTTATTGAATAAAAAACCATTCCAATGGAATCTTTGACTTTCTCAGAAAGTTTACCTTGTTCTGGACAGGCACACTGCCTGAGGGCAAAACAGCCTGTACTATTTGCCAGACTAATTAATAGGTTAATGAAGCCTCTTCTTTGGCCCAAGCTGCAGTTCTGATCTTGTAAAAACATGCACAGGGTTACCTTAACATACCATGCAAAGTCAGTGGCACTGTAACAGCAAATGTGCTGATATACAAAAAATTTGGTGTAGCAGCAGGAACAAGGGTAGCTCAAAGAATAGCCAAGGCTTCACAACGATATTAAAATCTCAATATCTGCCTCTTAATTCAAGCCTCAAACTTAAATATTATTTTGTCGTGACTCTTTAGGTTTGTTTAAGAAATCGATACCTCAGTTACATTAACACTTATACATTCTTAAGTTTTATTGCACTGGATGTAACTTAATCATACATACTACATTATTTGCTATTCAGTGCTGGTCTTCTGCAAATAACACAATCTTCTAATCAAATTAAGTATCCCAATACCTTCTTTACTTCTTTGGGTGTGTGTAAAGTGCTGTCAAATCATAGCCGACTTAGGGTGACCCCAGCAAGGGGTTTTCTAGGCAAGGGACAAGCATAGTTGGTTTGCCATTGCCTTCCTCTGCAGAGTCTTCCCTGGAGGTCTCTCTCCGATGTATGGGTGCTGATTAGCTTCCAAAATCTGGCAAGATTAGACTATATTAGGCCACCTTATCTCCCTCTTTGCTGCATTAGCCATCATAAATAAACCACAATTTCATTTTTCTCTCCTGTTCAAATCCAGAGCAGACACAATTCTGATTTTATTTTTACTGAAATGTCTGAAATTTTCTCAAACAGTCCCTGCAACAAACTTCATGAAAGAGAACATATCAGTGTATCTCGTTTTCCTAATAGCCCCATCTGTGGATATTTAAGTTCATGAACAGACACAGCAGATGTATTGTCAAAGGCTTTCACAGCCGGATTCAACTGGTTCTGGTGTGTTTTTCGGGTTGTGTGGCCGTGGTCTGGGGGATCTTGTTCCTAACGTTTTGCCTGCATCTGTGGCTGGCATCTTCAGAGGTGTATGACAGAGTTGTCAGGGCCCAGGAATATTGATCACACAACTACCTGGGTGACTTATTATCACATAACTTTTGCAGCTTGGCCAGACTTTTCCCAGGGAGGGAGAAACATTGAGACCCAGTGTGGAGTAGTGGTGTCATAGGCCATCCCCTGGAGAGTGATTAATCTTCAGGGGATGAGCAGAGCCCAGTAAGCCCAGAACAGAATTCTTCAGAACTCCCTCAGCCCCACCTACCTCACAAGGTGTCTGTTGTGGGGAAAGGAAGGGAAATGAGTTTGCAAGCCATATTAAGTCTTCTTATAGGAGAGAAAGACAGGGTATAAATCCAAACCCTTTTTCTCTTATGGAACTTACATTAAACTTTGTAATGATTCTTTTAAATTTCTGCTGTGTATTCATTTTTAATAACTTTTCTGATGTTTTATGTTTTATTATGTTTTACTTTGCAAGCTTTCTGGAGAAGCAGGATAGAGATTTCATAAATAAATAAATCCAAGTAAGCACAAAAGCACACTTTATCACGCACCAGGTAAAGGTTGCATTCAGACTAAACTGGCAGTTTAATTCTTCTTGCAGAAGAGTAAAAGACAGAGTGCCTCAGGGATCTGTCCTCCTGGGTCCTGTGTTGTTCAACATCTTTATAAAATATTTGGATGAAGGAATAGGTGATGCTCATTAAATTTTCTGCCGATACTAAATTGGGATGAATAGCAAATACAGTAGACAACAGAGTCAAAATACAGGATGATCTTGACACACTATAAAACTGGGATAAAATTAATCAACAAAGATAAATGTAAAGTTCTGCCTTTAGGTAGGAAAATCAAATGCAAAATTATAGGATGTGGGAGACTTTTCTTGGCATTAACATGGGGAAAGGACCTAGGAGTCTTAATAGACCATACACTGACATGAGTCAGTAATGTGATATAGTAGCTAAAAAGAGAAATGTAATTTTGAACTGCATCAACAGAAGTATCACAACTTAGGGGTCAGGAAGGAGTTTTCCTCCAAGCCAGATTTGTCAGGGATCCTGGAGGTTTTTTGCCTTCCTCTGGGTACACACCAGGGGTCACTAGGGAAGTGAGGGAGAAAGTAGTTAAAGGCCCCTTCCACACATGAAGAATAATGCACTTTCAATCCACTTTCAGTGCACTTTGCAGCTGTGCGGAATAGCAGAATCCACTTGCAAACAATTGTGACAGTGAATTGAAAGTGCATTATTCTGCATGTGCGGAAGGGGCTTTAATGTCCTGCATTGTGCAGGAAGTTGGACTATTTTATTCATATTTGCATCCATAGAAACATGGTCAAACAAATTATATCAATGGATCTGGATCTCTGTTTCCTGGGGTTTAGTGCTCCAATGTTCTGAAAATCTGGCAGGGTATGATTGATGACAATGGCATGATATTTGACTCATCCTTCTGGCATGAACTGGAATGAATTAACTAATAATAGCATTCAGGTTTAATATTAAACTGGCAGTGAGTGCTATTAGAATTTGGTAGGGGGAAAGGCAAATGGAAAACTGAAAGTGTGAAATGAAGTAAAATGCTGTATTAGCATCAAAAGGAACCACTACTAGGATAGAAGGCTAAAATTTATAATTGCCTTCTGACAAATTTTCCAGTATTGCATAATTAAACTTTGGGTTTAAACACATAATGTTGCTTTCCTTTGCATAAATATATAAAACAATAAATTCAAGATATACTTTATGGTGGGTGACAAAGTTTGGGAACAGTGGCATAGGAACACCTATATAAATCTTGGTGGGAAAAAATCAAAGTAATGCAATAGTAAATTATAGAGGATGGGGGAATTTGTTTGTATTAGTGCACATACGGTAGGGTAGTAGTTACAGGTCTATCTTGCTCTGCTAGTCAAAATTAAAGACAAGAGTTCAGAGACTTCCAAACACCTGTCATCACTAAAAATAATCATGTAATGACAACAAAAAGCAGCAAGGCTAGAAGGTAGAAAGCAATTCAAAGTATCCTTGAGTGAAATGCACAGGTAGTATTCTGTCTTTTAGAGTTTGTACACCAAGGTCTAAATAAAAGATCACCTGCACAGTACAGAACCTACTTATTTTCTTTGTAACAGCCACTGTAAGCAGCTAGTATTAAAAAGATAACTATCAATAAAATCCATACTATGTCCATACTGCTATCAAGGCTGGTTACATTACACTTTAAGAACAAATTATTTTCCATTTTCTGTGTTTAAGCAGAAAAAATCCCTAATTCAAAGCAATGATTCCTTTTGTTTTTGTCTTTTCAGCCGTTTCTGTTCTTTCCTTCTTTTTTGCAAGGTATTCGCATAAGTAATCCAGACTAGAAATCAGCAACTGACAGCATACTCCACCAAATTTGAATCAAGGTGTACTTTAAAAATGCTAACTGTTGCTTATGTAAGGAAAACAAGCAGCAAATCTGTGTGTATTTTGTGTATGTTTCATAATATGCACAGGCCAATATAATCGGTAGGATTATGTGGGCTCCCACTGACCAATGAGAGTTGTCAGTGGGCCCACTCACAATGGCAGCTTCTGCAAGTGAAGGAGGGAGTCTGGAGGAATCAGCTGAAGGCAGGGAGAATGACCATCTCCTCCCCACATCCCATCAACCCCCTCCCTGCCTCCCCAGTTTTCCCCTCACAGTCTGCTGTCTGCTCACAGAAATGGCTTCTGCAAACTTTGGAGGAAGCATGTGACATATATTTGCTGCTTTCTGTGCTTCAGTTTCAATGGGGTCTACTGAAATGGGCAGGATACCCACTGGAAACAATAGGAGAAGCTTGAAAACCCTTAAATACGATGGGAGCCAGGAATGCCAATTTACTGTACAACTGAATGCCAATGGGCTGTACTGAAATGCATTATGGCACAAAAAAGTTGCAAAGGAATACAGAATGGATTTGGGATAAATATGTGAGCCCAGATAGACTGCTCTGAGGCTGGAATGATGACTCTCAAAATAGATTGACAGCCCTGAAATTAGCAGAAGTATTCTGAGCGTGAAATGAGAACCCCAGAGTGGAATGACAGTCACTACCAATATAATCAGTGCAGTGGGAATAGATTAACATCTGCTCAACTGGAATGACAGCCTGGGAGTAGCAGATGTGTTCTGGGACTGGAATGACTGGTCTCCCAGAGCAGAATAACAGTCCCTAGGAATAGAAGCAGTGCTATGGGACTGGAATGACAGACTGTGGGATTAGTGGAAGTCTTCTGCATCTGGAATGACAGGTTCCAGAGAAGAAAGACGATCCTTGTGACTGAAATCAGTGCTCTGCGCTTGTAGTTACAATAGAGTGGAATGAAATACTTCTTAATTTTTTGCCAACAAGTTACAGCTGACTTTTGGCAACCCTGTAGGATTTTCAAAGAAAGATTCATTCTGAGATCTGATGAAATTGATCTATATTTTAATAATATTTCTGAAGTTGTGTAATTATTGTTGAATCAGCTCCACCTCAATAATATTCCCACTTGTCAGCTCCTCTGTTTCCTTTCAGAGCCATGATGCTTGTGTCATCAACCTCATTCTCCTTTTGTCATGCCCCCACAGAAGTTTTTGTTATTTCCTTAATAAGTTACCCCCATAGCTAGTATGTATAGTCTACAAAGGGAGGGAATTTTTGTTAGCCCCTGTCCCTTTAAGAAGTTTCCCAAGAGGCAGTCTTTTTTTAATTACCCAGCAATCCCCCTGTTCAGTCAGTTCAGTACTAGGTGCTTTAGGGGTCAGAAGGCAGCCGTATTTTGTCACTGTCAAAGGTGTAAAGAGAGCATAAAGTTGAGGTTTACAGAGAATAGTAGCCAGACAAAGACTCAAGGAACTTAAAGAAGTGAACTTTCCTGGAAGCAGACAAAGAAAGAACAAAAGTCTACAGCTTCTACTGCCCAGTCAAGCAAGTACTTTATTTTAGACAGACCCTGGGAGGAGTTAGGGTCTCCATTCTTCTAAATGTTAAACCTTTTATTTGAACTATTAAACCTTGCTTGGGACTCTCCCACTCTGTTCTGGCCGGGCACAGGGCACCAGAAACAGTTTTGCTTGGGGAACAGAATACCTGATAAATGTAAAGCTTGCCCTTCTCCCTTCTTTTTCTTCCTTTGAGCCCTTCTGATACTCACAGGGGCTGTCATTTCACTCCAGGCCTGTCATTCCTGTGACAGAACGTTTATGCTACTCCCGGGGCTGGCATTTCCTGTCCCTGAACGCTTATTCTATTCCTAATCCATTCCACCATTCTAGTCAAGAACTCTGTCTTTCCAGTTCCAGACACTTCTGCTTCTCCCAGGGGTTGTCATTCCACTCTGGGTCATCATTCCAGTCCCAGAACACTTTTGCTGCTCCCATGGGCTGTCATTCTGCTGCGGGGCTGTCATTCCAGACCAGGAATTCAGGTGCCTCTGCCTATACCTTTGATAGTGAAAAGACAAAAATGTATGTAACACACTGTACTTCTTGGGATTACTAAAACCTGAGATTTCATCCTGAGGTAGTTTTAAATTGCAGGTCTATGATCAAATCCTGAGAAAATTGTTAGAATAAAATTCAAAATCTAGCTGTGACTTTTAATCCTAATACATTAGGGCATTTTCCTATTTTTAATGAGCTAGCATGGCCCATGAGATCTAATTTTTTAAATTCTGAAATGTGAACAAGACACCATGCAATCACTTTCTTTTCTATGTCTTTACAAAACACTGTCCAGTATTTACCAGTCTTTGCATTGGTTTACCTACAACATGTATTATATGGGAATTGAAAAGCAATTAGTGAGAACCACTTGATAATACTGCTGGACACAGACCTTTCAGGCTTGGTTTTAAAAAAAATCATCATTCACTCTTTATCCAGACTCACTGTGTAATCTTAACCAAGTCACTATAGCTTTTTCTAACTTATCTTTCAGGGCTGTTTTGAGATATATGTTTGTTTACTTCATTTATATCCTTTTCCCCCAATCAGGACTCAAGCTGAGCCAGTTCTGTATATACACATTTGAGACGGGTGAAGGATAACTTCTAATCTGTCTGTTGGGGAGGGGAGAGACTTTTGGGAAGACCATCAGCTGGCTTTCCCCCCTTTCCCACATTCCATCCAAGTACACTTGGGTCATTAACTGTGAAAACTTTAGTAATTGGGAAAGCTGATTTAATTAAGGAGACTGACCATCTGTTAAGTGACTAGTGAGCTGTATCTCCTGACTAATAGCTGGGAAATTAATATTTTATTATTTGTACACTGAGTCAGTTTCATGCAAGTAATTTTGAGAATTGTGATTGTTTTCTTAAACCAGAATAATCTTGCCACTTATGCTTTCCCAATCAAGTATTTTAGTCAACATTTAAGCAGTTCAGTAATTCCTGCACTGTATATGAACATGCCAAGTTCCATCAGACTTTTTTCTTTATTATGAGACAAAGTATGTGAGGGAGAGAAACTGGGATGTGTCAGAACATTAGCTATTGTAAGATGGCACAAAACATGATGCTTTAATGAATAAGTTTTTGTTGACAGTTCAGAAATCCCAGCATGTTAGCAGAGGAAGTACAGCATCTGGACCCCATCCAACACAATTAACATCACATAATCATATTATTCATCTCTAACCATCAATCCATGGAACAGCCCCATATTTTATAAGGCTGCTTGATTTTCAGGTGCCAAAGTATATGTTCTATGATGGCTAATAAATGTGCTCATTATGGCTGTCCTTTCATTGTGTCCTTCCAGTACTGATTAATGTTGAGATAAGTATTGTTAACAATTACTACATTATTTTAATTGTAGAGTTAGAAGGATATAATTGATTTCTAGCCTGTCTAAAAGCAAACTTATCCCTCACATGAACCACTCTGCACAATTTAGGTGTCCACAGAGCATGATCCACTATATAAAAAGTACCTGTTATCATAAAACTGCCAGATACAGTTATCTGTCACACTCAAAATAAAATGATTCATCTAGGGCTGGTATACACAAGTATTTTATTATGCAACATGTAATCTCAATATTCAGCTGAATGTGTGAACAGTGTTACCGAAAACCATTCCATTTGGGATGTTGGGAGGTGGTATTAGAGCTCTGTTTGCAGTTTTTGTTCCACAGATTCACACATGCATGGCAATACTTGTCGGTATAGCCATTGAGTGAGGAATATGCATGGATGACACATTCTAAGGGCCATCTCACAAGTAAGGAATTATGGTGTGGAGAACGATGGTCAGTCCAGAGCTCCCTGGGGCAAGGTCCTATGTCACACAAATGTTTTGCAAAGTCAAATATTACAGAATGAATCCTACACACCTTTTCCAGTAGGTGGTATTTTTATCTACAACAAGATTTCCACTGCTGTATGTCTCCTTCCTTGCACTTGATGAAAGTGTCAGTTATAGAGGCAAAGCTCCTTAGAATCAAACACTATTAGTATGTGCAACAAAGTGTTTAAACCAGTGGTTCTCAACCTTCCTAACGCCGTGACCCTTTAGTACAGTTCCTCCTGCTGTGATGACCCCCAACCGTAACATTTATCCATTTTACAAATGGAGAACACTGATGCAGAGAGTCTTACGTGACCCCTGTGAAAGGGTTGTTTGACCCCCAAAGAGGTCACAACCCACAGGTTGAGAACCACTGGTTTAAACAGTAATATATGAAAATGACAATCTTTGTATGGGTTTAGATTTTATAAGAAAGAGCATGTTGCCACCCACTGAAATTTGCTTTTCTAAAGAACTGTAATATTCATATTATTTTTCTTTATCATGAGATCAATCTTTTCAATGGCTATGCTTTTTATGGTCATATGAACTCAGGAACTTGTTGATCTATCAAGGTCAGCATTGTCAGTTCTCCCAAATATCAGGTTGAGTTATTTCACATTACCTTCTACCAGGGCCTTTTAACTGAAAAAGGAAGAGATAGATCATTGGACCTTTTGCATGCAAAGCTGATGCTCTAACACTGAGCTACGACTTTTCATCCTAATTCACTGAACAATATATCCCAATACTGTCAATTAGGTCTTCAAGGTAGAAGACTTGTTTGTTTGTTTGTTTGTTTGTTTTCATTTATTTATTTATTTATTTATTTGCATTTGCTTAATTTCTACTACTACTTCTATTTTACTTTAATTTCACTTTACTTGCATTTACTTACTTACATTTCTACTTGCCTTGCCTTACTTGCTACTTGCTAATTTTACTTCATTTCATTTCTACTTCTACTGCCTCCTTTTTCCCGGAGGTATGAGGGCGGTGAACATCAGAACATAATAGAGCACAATAACTTATTGGCCCTCCTTTTTGAAACCACGTAACTGGAAATGCTATGCATATATAACTAAATAATTATGCATGTATGAATAGAAGCTGGAAATCCATAAATATAAAAAGGGAATCGTGAGTTTGTTACTCATGCCCTAACGTGGAAACGCCTGGATCGAATCCTTTGAAATTTTCCCATGACATCCCTTCCCGTGCCAGGCATGTTTTCACACGTTCGATGGGCTCCTGGAACACCCAGGAAATTGCACATTCCCCCCAACCTGCAGCAGCCCAATGAGGGGGGCGTGGTTTGCCCGCCTTTGCTGCAGCGTGCACATTCACGCCGCACACAACCACCTGCAGCTGGAAACAGGAAAAGGATAGAGGAGCGCTGCAACCGAGGCCGCAGGGAACAGCCGGTATGCCTCTCCCCTTCCTCCTCCCTTCTGTTTCTAACCCCCCCCCCACAGTAAGCCACAGAGAAGCGTGGCCGGGCCCGATAGTATAATCATAAGAATACAAGTCCTCATCAATGTATAAGTCCAATACTCAAGTTACTATATTGCTCCACAAGCATCAACTTGTGCTCACGTAGCTAAGGTTGTTAACAAAGCCTAGATACACTAGGGCTGTTTCTGCAGGGCCAGATTTGCGGGACTGCATCAGCATAATTAATGCCGATGGCAGCCCTGAGGTTGTTCGCATGAACAGCCCCACAGGCTGTGCAGCTGGCGGAGCAGGCTCCGCACAGTAGCGCAGCCCCCAAAATGCCTTCCTTGTCCGGGTGTTCGTTGCTCTGAAGAGACCAGGGGACACACCCCCATAGCCAGCGCAATGGCTGCAGCGATGGAGGCCAGGAGGCATGTCCCCTGGCCTCCTCAGAGCATTGGAAGCCTGGACAAGGTAGGAAGGCATTTGGGGCCGGCGCAGGGAATACACTGGCTTCCACCCACTGCCATTTGCTCGGCAATGGGTGGAAGCCGGTGTATTCTGAAAACCTTGCTCCCCGAGCGAGGTTTGACTACATCGTTTGGGGAGGGAAAGAGGGGCGCTGCATCGTATTCGCAGTGCCACTTGTGCGAAGCGTCCCCCCCAAATGATGAGCAGAAAGGGCCTAAGATAGACTCTGCATGGGTCAAAAACAGCAGTGTGAAAATGGTGTGAATACAGTGTAAAAGGGTTTAAAATGGTGTATAAAGGTTTACACAGTTTTCACACCACTTTCACACCACTGTTTTTGGCCCATGCGGAATCTGCCTAAAACCTGGAAGCATAGAGTCCTGCATATTATAAGGGATACAGAAGAAGGAAAAACGAATAGATAGATGTATGGATACATGTAGATAATGTGCTTAAAAAAGCCAGTAGGCAAGATAGGAATTGCTATCCATTTCTAAATAGGTAACAACACCAGATCTAGAGAAACATCTGGCAATTATAGTAAGATCTGGCATGAGTTCCTACTGATTGAAGATGTTAGTCATCTAATAAATCAGTCATCTACTAAACATAACAAATTTTCTCTCACAGCCAAAATAAAAAAAGAATGCATTACTCAGGTGCAGAAAACACAACATGGTGTCTGTTATTGATGCTAATTCTGTTTCCAGGTGAATCGGGTTATATGAGGAAAGGGTAGATTAAATTGATGCAGTTGTTTAAAAACCACAGACCTTATGGGTCTACATTTCATTTGCCTGCTATACAGCTCAAAGAATATGATTGCAACATTTACTGTAGTTTGTTATAACTAACAGTATAACATAAAAAATATTTATGGATAGATTTTAAAATCTAATCCACCCACAGAAAACCATACTTTTTCTACTCTATTTTAATAATTATAGATAATTCCCAGGTCTAAATCCTAATCCTGCTGAATTTTAATAGAGATCTTTGCCTTTATTACACATAGCCTCAAAAAGCTTTACACTCAAACTATTTATTTTGTTTACTTATAGCATTTCCATAAGTCCCCTGTTCGCCTAAAACCTTGCCTAAACCTATACTTCAACTTCAGCTGCTGCATGAGGACTGACAATGGCAACACTTTTTTTAATACTGAGACTAGAGTAAGACAAGGTTCACCCTTTCATTATTTTTGTTCCTTCTTGTTGTGGACTTTGTCATGAAATAAGTAATGAATAGCATGAACATTGGCATTCAGTGGAAACATCATTCTCGCTGACCTGGACTTTGCTGATGACATCACCCTGCTGACTGACACCAAGGAATGCCTCCAAAATATGACTAATAATCTGGAAAGGGATACTGAGAAGATTGGTCTCAGGATCAGTGCTGATAAGACAAAGGTTTTGCAGATTGGAAATGCCGCTTTTTGGTCATCCAACAATGTAATGAAGAAGTAGAATGATTTACTTACCTCAGTAGCACACTGGCCTGTGATGGAGATGTCAAAGCCAATGTGAATTGTAGAATTGGCAAGGCATTGGCAGTATTTCAGAAGATGTGCCAAATCTGGCCAACATCTATCATCAATACTCGGATGAAAATATAATTCTTCAGCACCATTTTTGTACCAACTGCTATAGCTGTGATGCCAATTTACACCAGTGAGACATGGAAGATCACCACAAGAATAGCCCAAAGCTGAACGTGTTCCAGCAGTGGTGCCTTTGCAAGGTTCTGGAAGTCACTTACCGTGACCACATTACAAATGAGGAAATTCTCCACAGAAGAAGTATACGGAAGCTACAGGACATTGTGACAGAGCAACAATTGCATCTTGCCGGGCACATCCTATGCCTACCAGTTCACCATCACCCCAAAACCATGACACAATGAGTACCATCTGGAGGAAAGCAAAAGCAAGGTAGACCATGGAAGACATGGTGAATGATTCCTGTAAGAAGACCAAACAGAGGCTGACATGAATGGAACAAAGCTATACAGCAGCTTGAACTGTAAATAGTGGAGAGCATTCGTTGTCCAATATGTCCAGTTGCGCAGGCAGAACTAAGTCTAAGAATGTTTACCTATACACAAATTGCTCATATGTATGTACACAAATTGCTGCCAAGGCCCCCCATCACATGCTACATTTTAATATGCATAGCAAACGCCTAGACCTTGGACTTACCTCCTTTTTTGGTTGCTTGCTTTGGGACATGAGGTAGCGAAAAAGAAATTCTGTTAAGCAACAAGGAGCTGTATGTCACAGGTAGAGCACTTATTTTGCATATGCCAGTCTCATCCCTTGGCATATCTGATTGTAAACAATCCTAGGTAGGAAGGTTCATAAATATTTATGAGACTTTTGAGAGCAGCTGTTTGCTAAAATAGACTACAATGAACTCTGTGAATTTATGAAAATCTGATCTACAATAAAGTAGATTTTTAAAAATATCTAATTTCCTTCTGTTTCTATCACTTTGTTACCCAAAATGGTGGGAGTTTGTCCCTTTTAGATTTGGGAAATAGTAAGAGCAGACTCCGGCTTAGCAAAAGTTCAGGCAAGCTCAAGAACGTTGTTGCCTATGTATACCAAGATCAGCTTTTGCAAGAAATCCACAGGAGAACAAAATAAAGGGTAATAGGGGTACACAAGCACACAATAATCAAAGCAGCAGAACACACACACAGTCCCAGGATATAAGCAAAGTTGAGAGGATAAGTTTAGAATAGATAAAGGGAATTTGTGGAGAAATGGTTATGGTCACCTGCTCTTGGAGCAGAAAGGTCCAATGAATGATGCTGAGTGACCCACACTGAGAACAATGTCACTATACAGAAAGGTATCCAGAGATATTGAACACTGGCTACTATGAGAGAGGGCTTCTTCTGGGGAAAAAGGGACCCTCAGGGATTATGCAGAGTGGCCTTTAATCTCCCAGGACAAAGGGGAATCCTGCCTTTTTGTGGAGAGACAAGAGGCAGACATCAACTTTAAGTGTTGAGTGATTATGCTAATGATTTGAGAACTTAGTCTGATGGCCTAATCTGAAAGTGCCCATAGATTGGGCAGAGGTCTGAAACAATCATAACAGTGTAAACAAGGTGGTTGTTAGAGAGGCATACCGTATGGTATATCGCATGGGGGTTGGGGTACACAAATACTTTACAAGAGGGGAACACTTGGAGCAAATACATTAACAAGTCTTTTGTCTTCGCTGGGTGGATGCAAGGGTATGGTTTCCTTTTAATCCCTTTAGGAAGGGTGTGATTCAGGTATTTTGCATGGCAGATACTGTGCCCTTGTGGAAACACCAGTCAATGCAGAGAATGCCCCCCCCCATTTTAGCACAACAGTGTTAGGTAACCCAAGGGTTTTGATGGGTAGAGATGCTGTTGCATTAAAACACAGCCTCCACCCACCCACCATTGTTCAATCTGGTAACATTCCTACCCACAATGAAGGCTGTGATGCCAATTGCTAGCTTCATTTGAAGGGGAAACCATGTGTGGAAGCACTGGGGGAAATATGGCAATTTGGAGGAGACCACCCCAGATTGCCTAACTAGGGGAGTGAGGTGCTAAACTCTGTTTTTTGGACCAGGGGTAGTTAAAGTAAGTGCTATGAAGATGTGGCCATTTTATTTAAAAATAGAAAAAATGGAGGATTAGAATTGGATTTCATAAAGGTTACATAACTCATAAGGAAAGAGAGAATTAATAATTAAAACTGACAAATATGCTGGGCTAAGACACAATTCATATGAGGAGAAGGAATTCATAAAAGCTAGAACACATTTCATGAAAGGGAGGCAATTCATAGGGAAATTCATGGCTATCTAATTAAAACACAACTCATATTGATAAAAAATAAACTATAATCTAAAAGCATAAATCATTTGGCTACAAATTCCAATTCATGGGGGAATTATTTCATTAAAAGGTATAAATATAAATTCATATGATGGATGGATGAAGAAATACAGTATTCATTGCAGCTGTATTACATGAGTTGCTCACAAAGCCTCTGACCATCCCCTGCCCATGCACCCAAAAGACATCAGTGGATGCATGAGTCTTGTCTTCACAGCAAGTGCTGCTCCTCCCCACAACTATTCCATTCCATTCCATTCCAGAACCTTTATTAGGCATAAAACCAGTGTGTGTCAAGAATTCGAAGTACAAACTAGTCCATCCACCAATTGTTCCCAAATCTCTGGCCATCTTCCAGCGAAATCTCATCTCCTACTCTTTCTGACCTTTTGGTGCATTTTATTGCTCTTTTCCTTGAGAAAATAAGTGGCTGTGAAGATCTCAGGAATTTCTTGATGCACCTTCAAGCACCTTATGTCTCTAACTCACAACATCCACAACTTTGTCCATGGCATTATCAGGAATAGAGAAGTTCCTTTCTATTGGGGTTTCCAGAAAGACAGACCAAAGAGCTCATCGGAACAATCCTGCCCAAATACATTCATGGTGCCTTTTTGAAGTACACCTGGGGTCTGTATGAATACATGTCTTTTAAAGCTCCTTTTTAATACACCTTATGTCCAGATTATGAAGCATCCTTCTATAAATTAGCTTCCTATAAATAATATATTAGTTACAGAAGGAAACTTGTAGTTCACACCCAGGGAATTTTTAAGGTAACTATCACTCCTGAGTACACTATACTACTTCATTTATAATTTAATGTTTCTCCTAATTTCATATTTTGTACATATTTTTATTAGTTTCTGATATTTAAAAAAGATGAAAGTAATCAATAACATACATACAATGTAGAGAGTCAGAAGCATTAAAACATCACAATGTATTGTGTTGTATGTATAGACATATTTCAGTTGACATCCAAAAGATCTGGATGCATTCCAGCTGCATCCAAATTATCTTATATGAAGGGATAGTGACTAATAGAATCTAAATGAGACATCTTTCAATTTTCCTTTATTATTGTTCCAGACAGGTTATTTATTTATCCTGTCAAACATAGGAAGGTGTAATTCCAGCTAAAAAGAGAGCCTGGAAACTATTAAAAGTAATGTTTCAATACAAGAAAAACACAACAGTCTTGTAATTGTACTGTTCAATCATGTTCAGTTCCCATCTAACTTAAGTTTCCTATATAAGTGTATTACTAAATTTCTTTGAGCTTTAATTTTCATACCTTATTACCTAGTAATTTCTTATTTGATACAATTTTTTATTTGATACAATTTCCATTAACGGGCCTTTTCACAGTTTACACCATAACTAAATATTAAAATCATACCAATGTAAATAATTAAAAGCATGGAAACATGATAATAAAAGCAGACTATAATTTGCTAAAGAAAGTCATTAGACATTTAATGCCATCATTTAGAAAAATCTAAATATACAGTCAGTATCTCCACTTTTATTCAGTAGCTTATTTTTACTCTCCATAATATCCTTTTCACCATGTCAGAGCTTGTGCATAAAGACTTTGTGTGTACATGTTCTTGCCACAAAAATAGTATTGATGGAAATTTTCTATTGTGACATATAGCACTGAAAATCTTATTTCCCTAGCCAATCTGGAAGAAAATCAACAATATGAGTCAGTGAGAAAAGGCACATTGCTGAGGTTGGCTGGTGTATGCCTGGCACAATCAATTTCATCAAATTCAGCTGTCAATGCAAAATTCTTGGTTGTTGAAGGCCGCTAGACGAATTTGAATGGCCAACGCGAGTCAGTCAGTCGCTGGTGAACTTTTGATCCTGCCACCCTGTTCCTCACCAGTTGGGCCTTTCTAGCTGCATGTCGGTTTACAAGCAGATTTTCTCAGTGGTCAAACCTTGTGTCATGGAATTTTTTTTTGTGAAATCATCCTACACACTTTCCTTCCTGCAGATGCCAAGAGATGTAGTAGACAGCAGTGGAGGATGTTGGGAGTCTCTCCAGACTTGGCTGCAGTGTCAGAGATGGGGAGAATATTGACAAAAAGTGGAGGAGGTAGAAAGAGGTAAGAGAAATAGAGAGGAAATATGTTGTGTAGAAAAGAAGAGGGGGATATTGATGGAGAAGGGATAGGACAAAAGAGGTAGTAGGTGAAAAGGTAAGAGAAGGGAGAGAAAATGGAAGTAGGTGGAAAGAGAACTGGAGGGGAAAATTTATACAAAATTTACACAAAAGGGGGGGAAGAGAGAAGGGTAGATTATCAGACTGTCATATAAAGGAAGAGGGGAAAGGGGGATACTATGAGAAGGGGTAAATATGGAGGGGATAGGTTGACAGAGAAGGAGAGAAGAAGAAATAGGGAAAATTTTCATATAGAAGGAGGCAGAGGGAAGGAAGCAATGGAAGGAAAGGGGATACACCCTCCCCAGAAGATTCTTGTGGGTCTTCCAATATATGATAATAGTCAAGTCAACCAAATCTGAGAATACTTAACTTCAGAAATGGGACCCATGAACTGACAAGACAGATCTTTTTGCAAACCTGAAAAACACCCCATGTTTGCATGGGGGTATATAAAATGATTTAAAAGCACCTGTAGCTTTAAGAAACAGATTTCCTTAGTGGTAACCACAACTGGCTTTGTTTTTGTCAATAAAAGGCAGGAGGATGTTTTTTTCTTGGGATATTTTGGCTTTGAAGGGAGGACACACTGGGGCTAGGTCCTGCAAGAACTTTTTGGCAACTTGCTAACATGAAACTTGTATGACTTATTAAGGCCATGCAGCAACCCCTTTCCTCACACCCTACCCCCACACAAATGCCAGTGTAGTTTAATAGTTAAAGTTTCAGACTAGGATTTGAATTCCAATTATTCTGTGGAATAATGGTGCCTAGTCAGCCTGAGGTGAGTCAAGGTACACAGCCTGGCTCACTGAGCCTTGCACTATCAGTGATGATGCCTGGCTCAGCCCGCTTGAGGTAAGGCAAAAATTGGCACTTGACTCAGCCAAACCCCACACAAAGCAAGCCATATGGTGGTGCTTGGTGGAGCCTGACAGGAGTTCCTTATTCCACACAAAGAGAGCTTGAAGGGGCATCTGGCCCAGCTGAACTCCATGCAAGGCAAGCCAGACAGTGGTGATCAGCCCAGCTGAACTCTCCACAAAGCAAGGCAAGGCAGAAAGTGGAGCCTAGCTAAGCCCCATGCAAAGTGAGGCAAGGCAGAGGGCAGCACCAGCACAAAGAGAGGCAGACATTTGTCCCTGGTCCAGTTGAATTGTATAAGAGGTAAGACAGATGGTGATGTCTGGTCTGGTTTAGCTCCATAAACCAGAGTTTTCCTGGGTAGAAAATGCTAGGAGTAGGGGAAAATGGAAAAATGAAGATGGGGAGAGATGAAGATAAATGGGTTGGCCAATCGGAAGGAGGCAGGAAAGGGGAAGATGTTAAGGCGGTTTTCAAGGATGGGAAATAGGATATAATGGGGAAGAGGGAAATAAGACTATCCCTGCAAGTCCTTGAGGGTTCCCACTTGCTTGATATAATGAAATGAAACAGAATCTGCCAAGTACTTCCCCCCACATACAGAGAGACACAAAATTTGCCAAACATAATCCTTTAGAATGGTTAAGTTTAATTATCAAGGATTAATTTATAGGTCCCATGATGATAAAATTTTTCACAAGGATGATATTTCTGTAAATGAAATGTTTCCCCTCTCCCCCTTCCAACAGACATCCAAAATCCCATAAATTCCTATCAAACTCAAATGACAATTATTGCATCTGGAGTACCATTAATATGTTTATTTAATTATAATTTATTTTTTCAATCATAAAATGGACAAATCACGGTCCTGGTCTACTCAGTAGGAAAGAAAATGATAAAAGGTAACTTTAAAAAAATCCCAACATCATCAGTATCAAATAATGCTAATATCAAGATCTCTTGAAATGCAAAGAAACAACCAGTATGTCTATCTATATAAACTTTTAATTAAGAACCTTGCATTGTAAAGCAGATGATACAATATAGTTAGTTGTGCTGACAGTTTCTGGGAACTGAATGTCCCAGTCAAACCGGTACAATTGTGTGAAACAATGTAAATCTGAGATTTGCTAATTAGCATGAATGATGAAATCTAGGTCTAAATTAAGAAGGATCCTTTTGACCTTCCAAGTCATCTTCATGTAGAAACTGGTTTTGTTCCTTACATTGTGTAGTAAGAAATTACAAGCTAGTTATACATTTTGGCAAAAGTTTTAGTTGTGGTTTAGACTATATTAAAATGACCCCCACTGAATTTCACCAAAGGCTTTCCTTATGCATGAAGGCTTTCCTTATGCATGAAGACATTGTACTTCCTTTCAAGAAATTGCATAATTTAAAAGGACCTTAATAGTGCTTCTGTAGCTTTTGATATTCTTTACAGAGAAATTATAATTTTAATGTGTGTTTTTTAAAAGTTTCAACCTGTAACAAGCAGCCAAAATTAAATTCAAACAGTATTATTGATATTTTACCAATGAAGAGTCTAGAATTTTAAAATGTAAATACATAGTACAAAAATCATGAAAGGAGGGGTGTAAAGTACTGACAAATTTGTTCTCATTTCATGTAGATAGCATTCTTACGGACATCTACAATATCATTAGACCTAAAAAGTTAAAGTCTATCTCTAAATTGCTAGCAAGGTTGTGCTAATAAAATATGATTCAAAGCTTATAGTTCTGAAGCATCAGACATTGCACTATTACTTGAGCCAGCTGATTCAATATCACTGGGGTTATTGTATTCAACATTCACACCTAATTCCCAGCAAACTATGGATTCTGAAAGAAATATGTATTTCTCTTTAGTAACTTTAAATACAATACAGACACAGTCAGAACAAAGACATTCTGGTACTTCCTATTGGAATTCCAGCACTGCAAATTATAGAATGAATATCTAAAAGTAGCAAGAACAGCTGAGATTTGCTTGGACTTTCACAACATCTTTCTTTTTTGGAAATGATAAATAGGGAAATCATTTAGAATTTTATAACTCTTATTTACAGCTATAGAATGTAGAACAATATCAATTTATTGGAAAATGAAAATCATTCTCCTAAAGGTTGACCTTCTCTGAAGTAAGGCAATATTTGCATTGCAAAAAAATAAATCTCAGGACAATTTTTGCTATGTGCTCTTTTGTCTTCTTACTGCATATCTGTTATTACTATAAGTGACCCAAGTTTTTTTAAAAAGCTAAATACTCTATACATTTTAATATTGATGCTACACTGGAATTTTTTTTTTCAATTTTTTACCAGGTCATCCTATTGGCTAACAAATATTTGGAGGCTTATAACATGGGAATTCAAGTCCAATAATTAATGCTAAAAGTGGAATTTACTTAAATTGTAGCAATATCCCTGGATACAATGAAATATTATAAGTAAATTTGCTTATATAGCTATTTTAATATTACTCATACAGCAAAAATATTATCTCTGTGGCTGAGGAAAATCATACTTGACTTGCCTAGCATCTTTTCTAAAATGACATACAGGAGTAAAACTAAGGTGCTGGGAAAAATCTTTACTCATAATATTCAGCATTAACTTGTTTAAGTTCATCTAAAATAAAGTCCATTGCTGACAAACTTGGCTTTTGATGTTATCTGCTAATATTTAGTCACTTCAAGAAGAAAAGCCGCAGAAAGAAGAATTGAAATGTTTTTGCTTTGACTGTATCTCTAAAAACCTGAAAATGTCATAAATGATGGGGCCTTTCAAAATATGTAGTACACAAAACAGATAGGATAGTACGGACAGACGTAGTTACTCCTACATATACCACATACAATCAACATTTCAATCTCTATTATGTTTTCACAATTTGTTAATAAAGGTAAAGTACCTATGTATGGTGATTTTATTTTCACTGTACAGCTTATATTATTGGATTTTAACACTGTAACTTGCCCCATTGGACCAAATCATGCAACAGTTGCAGATCAGCACAAAGTGCTATATAAGGCATCACGGGAACAAGTTAAAAATCATTACTCAAACTTCCAAAAGTTGAGTTGCTTGATGAAGGAGTTCCTGGATGCCTTAGTCTCTTTTTTTCTGTTAGAAGTCCATAGTTAAGTCAGAAGGGTCTTGCTTGGAAATTTTTTTGGCTCAGGATGGTGCCACAGGAATAATAATAATAAAAAGAACTGCAATCCTCTCAAGTTGGAAGGTCCTCTGCCCTAAGTTGAAGACAAGATAATTCCAGCTACATTCAGAATTCCAAATAGGCAAGGATGCCAATGATAGGCAGCAAAAAACCAAGATAATTAGATGATATTCCAGAAGCAGCTCCTAGAAAATAAACAGATAAAGCCTCTTAAATTCACCCATATTTATCCATTTTGTTAGTCTTATAAAGCTGCCTTGGGTCTTTGGAGATATGGCGGGATACAAATGCAAGAAATAAATGGCAAAAGTAGCCATTTTTGAAATAGGCTTGAATCCATTACTTATAACATTTTGCCGTGCCCTTCCTGGCCGGCAATGGCAGTCACGGTGAATCGCAGCCGTTCTTTGTTGGATGTACTAGGATAAGTGACATATGACTGAAGCACAAGAAAAGGCAGGAGAATGTTAATAAATAAATACATAATGTAAAGATATGATTTTGGGGTAGTTCATGAATTACCTTTGCTCTGCTTTTATATGGTTTGTGGGCCACAATAAAGACTGCTATAAGATTTAATGAATTAAATATTGATATAGACTTTAAGAGAAACACATTTGCTCAAAAAGTTTACATGTAAGTTTCTTCTGTGAATTCTGATACTAAATATTATTTGCATGTTTACCAAATACTCACTCAATACTTGATCAATATTTTAAATTGGTTGCTTGACAGTTGGTGTTTGGCAGAACTTGAGAGCTGTCACAGCACAGTATTTAGTACCTGACACTTGACATTCTGTGAGATCTGATCCCTGAGGCCTGCCCAAATCCAAACGATCAGGTGCCAACATACCTCAAAGTTCACATTTTTCAAATTTTGTACAAAAATGGGGCATTGACATTTTGTACAAAAATGGGGCATTGTAATTCATCTTAAAGCAAGTATAAATACAGAAAATATAAGACCCTGATTCTAATTAGAGGTGCTGTGACTTTTACAGAAAAGAGATGAACATGCTGCATTGACAATTGTGATCACTTATGAATTGAGCTTCATGTTAGGACACACTCATAGCTTGTGACCTTAATATTGTCTAACTCAAGTAGTTGCCAAATGGCTTTGTGGTTGCACAGGAGTTGTGATGGTAGAGTTTAAATTCTTCCACCATCTGGTTGCTTTTGCATTAGTGCAGCAGTTGAAACCAGCTACCTCCCAGGACTAGTTAAACAAATGATGCAGGAGGGGGAAAATGATTATTTGTTTATTCAGTTTATTTAAGGTTGAGTGGAAATATGCATGCACAAAATAACAGCAACAATACACATTTAGAGGAACATTAAATGGAAAACACTGTGTTCTTTTGTTAAAGAATGTGATGTTGATTTATAATCATTGACTGACTGACTTGTTTGCTCAGTCTTTATTTAAATGATTAGCTTCTGATCTGCACAAAGTGACAACAGATTTGTTGGAATGGTGAGACCAGAACTCCCGTTAGGATGTCTGAGAAAACTCATTTGTTAAATACCATGGATGTCACTGTACTGTACTGTTTGAGTACAAAGAAAGTATCCCACTGAACAGTCTCAAACTGCTCCCGAACAACCAAACTCAACAAAAAAGATCATAGAGTTAGAAGAGACCACAAGGGTCTTCAAATCCAGCCCTCTGCCATGCAGAAATACACAATCAAAGCACTCCTGACAGATGGCCATCCAGCCGCTGTTTAAAAACCTCCAGGGAAGAAGACTCCAAGGCAGCGTATTCCGAGGCACACTCTGAGGCAGCGTATTCCACAGCCCTTACCATACAGCTGCATTTTCCAAAAACATGAACAGGATCAGAAACCACTCTGAGAAAAGGGTAGAACCTATTTTCCTGTACCTTGAATCCATCATTAATTGTCATAGTCTCTGAAGCAGCAGAAAATAAGCTTGCGCCATCTTCAATGTGACATTCCTTCAAATATTTAAACACAGCTATCGTGTCACTCTTCTCCAGACTAAACATATCTAGGTCCTCATAGGGCATGGAATGCAGACCTTTCACCATTTGGTCACCCTCCTCTGGATCCATTCTAGCTTGTCAATATCTTTGAACTGTGGTGCCCAGAACTAGACACAGTATTCCAGGTGAGATCTGACCAGTGTAGAATAGAGTGGTACTATTATGTTCCTTGATTTAGACACTATACTCCTATTGATGCAGCCCAGATGTGCCACATCACACTGTTGACTCATGTTCAGTTTGTGGTCTATAAAGACTCCCAAATCCCTTTCACATGTACTGTTGTCAAGCCAGGTGTCACCCATCCTATATCTGTCCATTTCATTTTTTTCTGCCTAAGTGTAGTAACTTACATCTATCTCTGTTGAAATTCATTTTGATAGTTTTGACCCAGCTCTCTAATCTGTCCAGGTCATTCTGAATTCTGACCCTGGCCTCTGGGGTATTCGCTAACTCTCCCTCCTTTTAACCAGCTTCCTCCTTTTAACTAGCAAGCAAAATATGAGCTGAATCAGTAGATGTTGAAGTATCTCAATTCCAATACAGTGTATTAATTTTAGAATGGAAAAAGACTTGATATGAGCTTTGGATTTTTTATAGAGAATTATATCTGCTTTCAGAAAATGAAATGTATAGCCTAAGTTTCAAATTCAGACATATTTAACATACACTTACCTGGAATTTTTACTTGAGCTACTTCTCCATCACCTCCATCACTGTGCACTCGAACTTCAACAACATATTGACCCTTAACAGGAGCAGGAACCTCTATATAATGCTTACCAGTTGTAACCAGTGTACCATTATACTGGCCATCCGGTCTATAAAGCACCTGTTAAAGATAAAATATATCATGGTACAAGTAGTAAATCCACATATTTAAAACAACAAAACTTCACTTCATTCTAGAGAAGACGTATGAAAACTGTTCTCAAAAGGACAATGTTATTCCGTAATGACAGATAAATGTATTCATTTCAGTTGAAATATTTGCATGGTGGAGCAGCAATAAAAAATCTCCACAACTTTCAAAGCAGTAAAGTTAGCAACAAAAAAGCAGAACAGACAAAAACACAATCCAGCTAAAAATGAGAAAAAGGGAAAAAATCAATCAAAAGCCTGGCAGAAAGACATGTGTTCACCTAAAGATTAGTATGTTTTATACTGGGCAAACAGCTGCGTGAAAGTAGTTTCTAAATGAAAACATGACAGGGGAAATGGCCCTGTCTGTAATCAACACTTACTTCACATCCAAAGGACCTGTCCAGATCTTAACTGCTTTGTTGGAATGTAGCTGTTAAAGAAGTCAAACTGATCTGCAGTTTTAGATATTTTTAGCTGTAAACCCTCACTTTTGGGTTTTCCAGTACAAAAATAAATATATTTTTAATTAATTAATTCACAGGGATTTAAATAAGAGATCAGAGTTTATGTAATGCAATAAACACAAAAATTATGGTGTATTATGCAGAAATGGTAGAGAAAGTATTGTGAATGTAATCATAAGCCAGTACAATTATTCTTTTTCATACGTTTCAGATTTGCAGTAAATGATAATTAGCCCTACACTGCAGCTTACTAAGATTTGGTTGGCACATTACCCTCACATTTGGTTGGCACATTACCCTCACCATTTTTAACGTGTATATTAGTACACAGAATAATGGATAAAGATTCCCATAGACTTTGTGAATGATTCCCAGTCACTGCTTGTCAAAGGTGAGCAGGACCACAGCATGCTGAGAGAAGCTTCAGCAGAACAACTAATAACTTTCTTCCTTTTATTATTAGTGCCTGCATGGATAAGTGGGTGGATTAAACTAGTGATAGTGACCTGAGATCTACTTCTTCACGTGCATTTATATAGAGGGAAGCAAAGGACTGGCTCTCCTACTATGCCTCCCTGATAAAGCAGTCTGAGATTATTCATGCCATTTTCTGCTGCTATTGGAAGGAGAGATCACTAACTATAACCAGTTTCACTGACTTCTCGAAGACAGGAATGGAGGCCTTCAACTAAGCTCCAAAAACAAGTATTAGAGATATGCATTCCATGCATTTTTTTCATAATGGGCCATGAATCAGCCTCTAGCATTATGAGTAATATAGTTCTCCTGTTGGTTGGTTGATTTGCATAAGATGATAAGAAGGATGTTTTCATGTTCTGCCAAGAATTGTGTTGAGACAGCTATTTTTATATTAACCAAGAGATGACAGTATCAATGGTAGGAGACACTGAAAGAAGTTTTCAGAACTATATAGAAGAGATGAAAGGTTGGCAGATTCTTTCAAAGAAGAATCTTTTGAAGAAGAACCTGTAATTTTGAAAAGTGAAATGAAGTTGACCAAAGCACTGAGAGAAACAAACCACTGGAGTAGATGGAATAACAGTTAAGTCACAGGAACAAAGTCCAACAAAATCTTAACAAGAATATGCCAACAGATTTGGAAAACAAAACAATGGCTCACAGATTGAAAATGTTCCATCTACACTGTAATTCTGAAAAGAGGAGATCTCAAAGTTTGCAGCAACTATTGGACCATCAAATTGATTTCACACACAAACAAAGTGATGCTTAAAATCTTACAACAAAGACTATTACCATATATAGAATGAGAAACGTCACATATTCAAGCTGAATTTGGAAAACGAAGAGGTACTAGAGATCATAATGCATATTTACATTGACTACTGGAGCATATAAGAGAATCAGCTTGTGTTTCATAGATTACCATAAATCTTTTTGACTGTGTGGATCATGAAAACCTATGGTTCGTTTTAAAAGAACATCTGATTGTTTTGATGATCAACCTGTACTCTGAACAAGAGACTACTGTTAGGACAGAATATGGAAAAGGAGAATTTATTTATTTATTTATTTATTTAATCATATTTTTATCCTGCCCGTTCCTAGAGTGCTCAGGTTTCCAATTGGCAAACGTATGAGAAAATAATTTGATTTCCTTACACTGATTCATAGGATCACCATGAGTTGAAGAGGACTTGATGGCACTTAATACACACACACCTGTTCAATCTATATGCAGGACATACTGTAAAGAGAGTTGGATTAGGTTTAGATGAAGGTGGAGTGAAAAATTGGTGGAAGGAACATTAACAATTTGAGATATGACAGCACATTACTGACAGAAAATAGTGAAGACGTGAAATGACTACTGATGACATTAAAGCAGAAAATGCAAAAACAGGATTACAAGGAAACATCAAGAAGACAACAGTAATGACTAATGGGGAATTGCACAGCTGACAACAAAGAATCAAGATTTTATGTTCTTTGTTTCCAACTTAAACCAAAGGGGAGAGTGCAACCAAAAAGTCACAAGGAGATTGTGACTGGGAAGGGCAGCGATGAAAGAGCTAGAAAATATTATTAAGTGTAATGATAATGATGTATTGCTGGTGACCACAATGAAGATAATTCATACTATAGTGTTATCCATTACTATATATGACTGTGAAAGTTGGACAATGAAGAAAACTGGCAGGAAGAAAGTTGTTTCATATAAAATGTTGTGATGAACGTGTTTTATGGATACTGGGAACTGCCAAAAAGATAAATAAAAAGGTTCTAAATCAAATAAAGAATGGTCCCTAGAAGCTAAAATAACTAAAATGAGGCTATTGTACTTCAGTCACATTGTGAGAAGAGAAGATTCACTGGAAAAGACAATCAAACTAGGAAAAGATGAAGGCAGCAGTAAAAGTGGACAACCCAACATAAGATGGATTGACTCAATCAAGGAAGCCACAGCATTCAGTTTGCAAGAACTGAGCAAGGATGTTAACGAGAGGATAATTTTTGGAGGTCATTAATTTATAGGGTTGCCATAAGTTGGAAATGACTTGATGGCACATAACATACACACAATTTAAGCTCTTCACACATAAAGTTGTGCTTCCATTAAATCTTCCTCTGTGTTTATTTTCTGATTCAATAGGAGGGGGAAATCATACTGTATAGATGAAACTAGAACTCAATCTTTTTCAGAGCAGAGCTGTCAACACATGAGAAATGAATTTGCTATTTTCCATTAATTAATCAATGGATTCTATTAACTAATTGTCATGACATATAAAGTACCATATCAGCTAAATCACACACAAAGACTAAAGCATTTTAATATAGATCTTACTTTATATCCTTTCACATCCGATTCATTAGAATCTGACCTGACATGGTCCCAGGTGATGATGTATTTTGAACCAGATTTTACATAACTGGTAATTTTTGGTTTTTGTCTTGGAGCTGAAAAAATAACACATGCCATTTATTTTCCCTAGATAAAACATTCATTACTGAACAGTTATAACCACAGCACTTTCACTCCATCTCTCAACACTCATTCTTTCTAGGAAGTCTTTTGAAGGCTTTATGCTTGAAGTTATTGTAGTGTAGTGTAGTGATTAAGAGCAGGTGCATTCTAATCTGAAGAACTGGGATTGATTCCCCACTCCTCCATCTGGTGGATGCTTGTCTGACGAACCAGATATGTTTCTGCATGCCTAAATTCCTGCTGGGTGACCTTGGGCTAGTCACAGTTCTTCAGAACTCTCTCAGCCCCACCATCTCACAAGGTGTCGGTTGTGGGAAGAGGGAGAGGAAGGGAAAGGAGCTTTTAAGCCACCTTGATTCTCCTTACAGGAGAGAAAGGCAGGGTATAAATCCAAATTTCTCCTCCTCCTCCTCCTCCTCTTCTTCTTCTACTACTATTACTACTACTACTACTACTACTACTACTACTACTACTACTATCGAAGAGATAGAAAAAATGCAGAGAAGGGCAACGAGGATGATTGAGGGATGGAGCACCTTCCTTATGAGGAGAGGCCGCAGCGTTTGGGACTCTTTAGTTTGGAGAGGAGACGTCTGAGGGGGAATATGATTGAAGTCTATAAAATTATGCATGGGGTAGAAAATGTTGACAGAGGCCCTTTCTGCACGGGCCATAAATGGCGCCCTGGGGACTGCAAAAATGCGAACGGCACTGCCGGGAATGCGCTGTTTTCCCCGTCCCTCTCCCACTCACCTCGTCGCCTTCGTCACCCTGCTGGCCTCCTAAGACCCTCCCTCACTGTCCTCCGACCCCTGGAGGTCGGAGGGCAGCGTGGGCGGGTCTTAGGAGGCCAGCAGGGCGACCAAGGCGACGAGGTGAGTTGGAGAGGGACGGGGAAGAGACGGCTCCGTGCGAAGCCGCCTCTCCCGCGCTGGCCTCTGCAGGGGCCGCTTGCACGCTCCAGTGCGAACGGCCCCCACCCCTCAACCGGCAGAATTCCTGCCGGTGGAGGAGCGCCCTTTCCGCAGTGCGGAAAGGGCCAGAGAGAAATTTCTCTCTCTCACAATACTAAAACCAGGGGGCATACATTGAAAATGCTGAGGGGAAGAATTAAGACTAATAAAAGGAAACATTTCTTCATGCAATGTGTGATTAGTGTTTGGCATATACGGTCACAGGAGGTGGTGATGGCCACTAACCTGGATAGTTTTAAAAGGGGCTGGGACAAATTTATGGAGGAGAAGTCCATGGGCTACCAATCTTGATCCTCCTTGATGTGGGGTTGCAAATGCCTTACCAGACCAGGTGCTCGGGAGCAACAGCAGCAGCAGAAGGCCATTGCTTTCATATCCTGCATGTGAGCTCCCAAAGGCACCTGGTGGGCCACTGCGAGTAGCAGAATGCTGGACTAGATGGACTCTGGACTAGATAGACTCTGGTCTGATCCAGCAGGCTCATTCTTATGTTCTTATATTCTTCTTCTTCTACTAATTTTATCAATCTTTATAATCCCAATACAAACATAAGAGTCTAACAGCCAATTCTGAGTGGGCTGGCAGGCAAGGATGGCTCAGCTCCGACACTGCCCACCCCCTCCAAAGGGAATCAACGACAACCTTTATTAGGCATTTAAAAGGGAATCCCTGCAGCATGGGAAGCCCAAAAAAGCAGAAACAAAAAAGCCCTAAAATTCCCCCTTAGGAAAGAATAGAAGTATGCCACAAAAATCATGGTCTATTTCTGCCAGCAACTCTGCCGGCACACAGGGCATCTCCAGGCCGTGGAGGCTAAGGTAAGCCCTGCCCCCAGCCACACTGGAGCAGCATTTTGTGACAGCTTCTGAGTCAGGTGCTGCGGAGCTGCACAGCACCTGGCCACTGGGGTTCACCATTAACCAGCTCATTTGCTCCTTGGCCCCAGTGGGGCGAGTACCTGCTCCAGAGGGGGATTCCCCCCCCCCCCGGATTGGGTTGTATAGTATAAAAGAACAGAAAAACCAGCTTGAAAATAGAAATGTGTTTTCGTTTTAAGTGAAGCATTCCTTTGAATGAACCTTTTGTGTTTTATCTCAAATAGTATAACTATCTGAACTGTTTAGAACTATGCAACAATAGATGAAAGACAAAGTACAAAACAATTTACTACAAATCGAAATCCACTCAATGGTACTGTAAAAAATGGTGTAGATACTAATGCATAATTTTTTCCAATACCTATTTTTTTCTTGATTTTCGTGCTTTATGGTACATTTGAAGCACAGTTATACCCTCCAAAACTACTGAATTAAATTAATTTAGAAGCATTAAACTCTGCTTAGAATAGCACTGTTAGTGATTCATTCTATGTACATGGCAAATGGCAGTAAATTTATTTTGCTTTTGTGAAAACGTTTGATAATCTATAGAACACTGACCGACAGAGTTAAGGATAAAGTACATCATCTACTTTACTTACGTGCTTTTTGTGTTGTGAAGTATACTTGACTACTGGGAGGGCTAAAGCCTGCACTGTTAAAGGAAAACACTCTCACGGCATATCGTGTGTCAGGCTTCAGGTTTTCCAGCCTCACTGAGAAATTCTGATTGCTCACTTGTACTCTGTTTGCAGTCACATCTTTTTCATTAGCAGGCCAGTAGCGGATCTGAAAAGTAAAAAATTTACTGCATAACTCTTTCAGAAAGAATTAACACTTCTTTACATTAAATAGTGAGACAACAACATTTATGACTTGGCTGAGATTTGTTTCAAAAGCAAACAATATCAGGAACAGAAAATATTTCAGATTTTTCTCAAACTGGACATGCTTGCCTTCCAAATTACACTCAGAAACTGGACATAACAGCAAATCAGTGGGTTAGCTCTAATCAGTTTTATTCTGATAACAAGGTGGTCTCCTCTGACTGCCAAAAAAATCTATGCTGGGAATCATGAGGCCTGCATGGGCAAAAATCATACATGACAGGGCAGGTGGTAAAATGCAGAATTAGGTGAGATTGAATGATGAAGCTGGCTATAACCAACTCATGGTGCTATGGAAGGAAGCTGTAAAAGAAGAGACCAGGGAAGAGCAAGCTCATTTCAATGGATGGAACTACTGTCTCCCAATTCACTAAAATCTACTTTTGTTGTGTGCATAAATAGAAACTGGGTGTTCTCTCAGAAGAACCAGGATTTTTGTTATTCATCAGGAGTAGTTTTTTTAAAAAAAGAGATCTTCATATCATCTAAAATCCAGTTCTTACATCACTTTAAATTCACTTCGAGATTGACCCATTTGGGTATATAAGGGAATCCAGATTAGTATCTTCTGCTGTGGCAGTGATGTTTTTATGGAAGTCGTTCTATTAACTTGCAGTGCTTTAGCTCACCTCATATCCATCAATCTGCTGGATAACCTGCTGCCAAATAACAGTGACTTCAGTGGCTGATCTGACTTTTACATCCACTCTTTTTGGTTGCTCGGTGGGAGCTGGAAACATGAACATGAACAATAGAAGTTACTGCAAATAAATGAACTAAGGTACACCATGTGCAACATGTCGTTGTTCTTTAACTAGCTGCTACTTTTATAATACAAAATTCCTGATTCAAAAAGATTCTTAATGAAACCTAAGCTGTTTTTCCATTGAGACAATTCTATGTGCACCTCTCCTTGCTGGAAATGTGCCACTTACGCCAGCAGGATGGGCAAACATGCTGATGCAGCCCTGTGCCAGCTCCAAGAGCCAATTCCCCCCCCCCCCAATTGGATTGGGATGTTAGTGAAGTAACTATGCTAATTGATTAAATACTTTAAACTTCTATCAAACATATTTGCTTGAGTCTAAGAAAATTTTATACCATGATCTTTTCCCATGTCATTGTAGTAACGTTTGGAAGGTCAGAACCAGATGGATAGAGCCAATCATAGAGATCCTTTTACCTTAATTTTCACTATAGGAAATCACCTCTTACACTATCATGCTTAATAAATGATATATTTTTACAATGAATCAGTGAGTTCTTTGTCCTGTTTATTTTAATGGCTCTTAGTTAAATGGGTTTAAAAGCACTGCCCTAAGAGACTGTTTTGAATTTGTTCAACTTAGCCACTCATTAAAATCTATATTCTGTATATACATGAACAAAGATGCAAGACAGGAAAATTCCACCAGGCTTTTGGTTGAAGACAGTGTTAGCTCACTCTACCTGGCTTCTCTTTCCCTAACCCATTAACTTTCCCTGTCACATTTCCTCCCCTTTCCTTCTCTCCCTCCCTTTTGTGGTCCCCTTTTGATTGCTCTCCCTATTTATGCCATCAGTTTTCTAGTGGCATTTCTGGTGTTTTGCTTTCTGAAGATGTTTGTCGGAAATTTCCATTTTAATTATATCTTCATGTTGTTAGCCACTCTGAGTTAGACTCCAGACAGGAATCGGTGGGATAAAAATTGAATAAAAGAAAATAATGTAAAGATGCAAATTCTTGAATTAGAGTGTGTGAAATAGAGTAGACTTGAACAATATTTATGTAGGACTGTGTTCAACACTTCGGTGATTCCGCAAGGGCCAGAAACAGAGGTGTGAAAATGGTGTGAAAATGGTATAAACCCTATTACACTGTTTTAAACCATTTTATACTGTTTTCACACCTTTTTCACACCGCTGTTTTTGGCCCATGCGGAATCTGTCGGAATTTGTTTGCCACTTCCCCACATTTGGACAACTTCATCCTTAGTTGGCAAAAAATCCAAACTTCGCATACACGCTACAGGGGTCAGTGCTATCAGTCACAGACCAGGAAAGGGATTTAGGCGTCTTAGTTGATAGTTCCATGGGAATGTCAACTCAATGCATGGCAGCTGTAAAGAAGGCAAACTCTATGCTGGGGATCATTAGAAAAGGAATTGATAATAAAACTGCAAAGATTGTCATGCCCTTATATAAAGCCGTGGTGCGACCGCACTTGGAGTACTGTGTCCAGTTCTGGTCGCCGCATCTCAAAAAGGATATTGAGGAGATAGAAAAAGTGCAGAGAAGGGCAACAAGGATGATTGAGGGACTGGAGCACCTTCCCTATGAGGAGAGGCTGCAGCGTTTGGGACTCTTTAGTTTGGAGAGGAGGCGGCTGAGGGGGGATATGATTGAAGTCTACAAAATTATGCATGGGGTAGAAAATGTTGACAGAGAGAAATTTTTCTCTCTTTCTCACAATACTAGAACCAGGGGGCATTCATTGAAAATGCTGGGGGGAAGAATTAGGACTAATAAAAGGAAACACTTCTTCATGCAACGTGTGATTGGTGTTTGGAATATGCTGCCACAGGAGGTGGTGATGGCCACTAACCTGGATAGCTTTAAAAGGGGCTTGGACAGATTTATGGAGGAGAAGTCGATTTATGGCTACCAATCTTGATCCTCCTTGATCTGAGATTGCAAATGCCTTAACAGACCAGGTGATCGGGAGCAACAGCCTCAGAAGGCCATTGCGTTCACATCCTACATGTGAGTTCCCAAAGGCACCTGGTGGGCCACTGCGAGTAGCAGAGAGCTGGACTAGATGGACTTTGGTCTGATCCAGCTGGCTTGTTCTTATGTTCTTATGTTCTTATGTTCTAGTTAGTGTTCCTGAATGGTCAAACTAGGCATTTTGGTGCCCATGGGTCTGACCTGTGGACATTCAATGCCATTTTGTTTCAAATGGGAGTTAACAGGAGATGGGGGCTACCCCTTTGAGGGTCCACAACTTTGAACCCCCCTGAACCAAACCTCACCAAACATGGGTGGTATTGTCAGAAGAGTCTCTGGAAGACACCCTAAACCAGTGGTGGCGAACCTATGGCACTCCAGATGTTGATGGACTACAATTCCCATCAGCCCCTGCCAGCATGGCCAATTGGCAAGGGCTGATGGGAATTGTAGTCCATCAACATCTGGAGTGCCATAGGTTTGCCACCACGGCCCTAAACATTTGGTGCTTCTAGCTTTAAAAATGCGCCCCTGACAGGCACCCAAAGAAATTTACCCAGATTCTTTGCTCTGAACTGCCCTGGCTCCATTGCAGCCAATGGGGAATTTCTGGGTGTGTAAGCAGGGTGCACTTTTTATCAAGGTAGAGGCACAAAACTTTCAGAGTATCTTAAGGAGACTCTCTTGATGACACCACCCAGGTTTGGTGACCTTTGCTTGTGGGGGTTCAATTTTATGGATCCCAGAAAGGGCAAGGCCCATCCCCTGAAGTGAAGTTCACCAAACCTGGATGCTGTTTACAGGAGGGCCTCCTGGAGCCACCCTGAAAGTTCTGTGCCTCTACGTTGAAAAACTGAGCATCCTACAGACACCCCCCAAATTCCCCGTTAGCTGCAATGGAGCCACATCAGAACAGAGAATCCCACCATTGACTTAAAAGGGGCTTGCTGTTATTTTATTGGGGGCTCTGGTGGGGGTTTTGTTCTGGGTAGGGGCACCAAATTTCTTGCATGGCAGCTAATGAGTCTCCTCAAAGAAACCAGCCAACTTTGCTGAAGTTTGGATGGCTGAGCACTCATTCTGTGGGCATCAACTTCACCTTCAATTGGGTACCCTCAGCATTTGCCCATCCCACACAAACTGGAGTGTGGGATATGTGATTGTTGTGTTTAGACATGTGGCTAAGGGCTTGGGCTGTAATGTGATGGTGATTTGGAGGTGACTTAGTGAAAAAATCATGAGGATCCATGAGGATCCACATTTTTAAGTAGGTTTTTATGCCACTACAGCACCACAGAGCATGGGATGCATGATTGTTGTGTTCCAACATGTTCCTGGGGTAAGAGCTGTGATGTGATGGGTGATTTTGGGGTGTCCAAGTGGAAAATCAGGAGGATCCATGAGGATCTGTGCTTTTTTACCACATTTTTGTGCCACTGTGGCGCCATGGAGCATGGGATGCATGATTGTGGGAGAGGAAGGTTGGGGTAGCAAGCAGGGGCAGTGGGAGAGGAAGGTGGAGGGGTGACAATCTGGGGAAGGGGAGGGAGGGGGTAGGGGAGAGGAAGCAGCGTTGTTTGCCTTAATTCGGCATGGATTGGGGGAGATTTAAATGGAAAGCTCCCTTTAAATCTCTCCCCAGTCCACGCCAAATTTAGCCAAACAAAACAACACTGCTTTCAGCATTTTTAAAAGGAAACCCATGAGGCTCCCAACCCTCCCTTCCCCGATTCAGGCATTCAAATGGATTTGGATTTGGCTCAGATTCAGGTCACTTGAATTTAGCCCAATTCGGCTGTTTTGGCAATTCAGCCATGCCGAATCAGCAAGCCTAGATATTAGTAATGAACATGGAGTTAGTTTGGATCCATAGTGAGACAGCTGGAAGTCAAGATGTACATGTTTAGGAGTGTGTGTACGTGTTTTTTCTTTTCTTTTCTTCTTTCGCTTAGAACTACTTTTATGGGGTAGGGGGATTAGATTGGGATTTCTTCTTTATCTTTCTATGTATGTGTTATCCAAATGTGCAAAATAAACAAAAATTCTTGAAATTTATTGGTAGGAAGTGAGCCTAAAGGGTTAATCTAGGCTCTGTGGCAAGTGAAAGTAACATGCAGTTAGACAGTCAGTGAGATGAAGCATTCCCCTAGGGTGAGGATGGGAAGAAGAGCCACGCCCTCTGGGAAGATTGAGTGTAGTTATCATGGCAAAGAGTAATCTCACCATGAGGGTGGGATAAGGCAGTGAAGAACAAGAGGGTCAGGGAGAGAAAGTCCAGTTGCCTTTTATATTTGGGCTGGAAAAATCTTAGTTGGCCTATTAATTAAATACTGCTACAATTATACCTGGCAGCCTCTAGATGGTTATTGCAGGCAGGAGGAAAGGTGAGAGCATGGGAAAACATCCACCTACTGTCAGTTACAGCCATTGCCACTCACAGGTCTGATCTTCATTGGGCCTGTGGTATGATGGGATCTGGTGAGCTTGTCTCCTCTAAGCCTTATCAACTACTCAAACACTCCCCCTATCCCATAGATGTTTTGGCACTTGAAAAGGATTGGGCAAATAGTTGCCATGATGTTTAGTTTAGCCTTGAGAGCCAAGCTATGTTGAGGGAAGTCTCACTAAACCTGACCAGAACTGATAAGCTTTGGGTAAATCAGGCAGATGTCCCTAGGCTGGTTTTTGCCCTTGTAGCTTTCATCCTTCGGTGCGCAATTTCTACTCACCATCTTCTGCTGAGGTAATGGAAACAGTGATACTATCAGGTCCTTCCCCTTTGTTATTAAATGCTCTCACTCTTGCTTGATACTTTGAGGTAGGGAGCATCGATTCATCCTTGTGGACATATCGACTAGCATCTGACTGAGGAACTTTAACTCTCTTCCAAGAGTTTTCGTTGAAAGGTGAAAATGATACGATATATCCAAAATTATGACCAAAGTGATACTCTCTTGGCAAAGGCTGAGTAAACAAAAGAATAAATATTAGTTTTAGATCAAATGATTAGAAAGACTAACAGAGCCATATAATACCAGTGTTAGGGTCTGTTACCCTGGTCATCAAACAAGACTCAAGAAGGTTTCAAGAGTTTTAATGGAACTGTGTCGCCCAAGGCTCAGATAGCCAAAATTAAAGTCTGGCCTTGGTATATACCTGTAAATTACAGAAAGGTTCAACTCATAATCCCCCCACCCTTGCATTCCCATATAAGAATGAATGTTTAAGCTCTATTGACTAGTTACATGCAAGTAGGGGGAGGCCTCCTTAGCCTCGGGCGATGATAATGGCAGGGCCATCTGGGACCTTGGTGTGGATGTGCAAGCTGCCAGGCCGAGAATGGCACAGGCCTGACACTAAGCTCTCTCAAATTCTGACCTTTATTACATTTAAATATGACTCACAATGGTGAAAATAATGCACAATGATAAAGAAAAAACTTAGAGAAAGAAATCTATGGTACCTCTTTATTGCCATAGAAAACAAGCTTAGTAGAATTACAGAAATTACCTGTAAAAACTAATGTATATACTAATCCCAAATCCTATTGTTTTAATATAATTCATAAAAACAGATACAGTGTTGAATTGTAAACAATTTAAGACTTTTGACTCAACTTAAACTGGAAATAACTTGCCCACCACTGCTCCTATTTTAGATATCCACTCCAGATTTGGGGGGGGGGAGTGTTAAAGCATCTTTAGGAACCAGCATGGGGCCATACCAGTGCACTTGTCCACCCCACCAGCATAAGTGGCACTTGGACCAGTGGCAAGGGGAAACGGGGAGCTCTGTGGCACCTGACCCAGAAAGGCCTGCTGCCTTAGTTGCCTTCCCATGCTGCCTTGTCCTCTGGAGGCAGCATGGCAGCATGGGAGTGGTGCCATTCCCAGCCATCACAGCCCTCTGGATTGGGCTGCCAGATGCTAAAACACCTTTTAAAGCTTTCCAAACTGTCTTATTATTCAAAGTAATACTCTGCAGATGGCACAGCTGAAAAGCAATTCTTTACCCAAGTTATGGACATTTATGACAGCTCAGAAAGTGACACGCAAATAACAACAACAACAATAACAACAACAATAATAATGAGCATTTATTGTCACTGTGCACGCACAATGAAAATTACAAGCATTCCCTGATGCTCATTATTTCAGACCTCACATCCCATCCTCACATCCCATCACTAGACAGCCCCAACCACATCAGCACGAAACCATGGAGTTCAGCATAGCCACAGCTCTAGAATAGAAGCTCTCTCTGAGCCTATTTGTCCTTGTTTTTATAATCCTATATCGTCTGCCTGATGGTAACAGTTCAAAAAGAGAGTATGCCGGATGAGACGGGTCCTTCAGAATATTCTGAACTTTCTTTAGGCAGCGGAAATTATAAAGTTCTTCCAAAGAGGGGAGAGGGCAGCCAATAATTCTCTGGGCAGCAGTGATCACCCTTTGGAGCGCCTTCCTATCTGCCATTGTGCAACTGGCATAAGAACATAAGAACATAAGAACAAGCCAGCTGGATCAGACCAAAGTCCATCTAGTCCAGCTCTCTGCTACTCGCAGTGGCCCACCAGGTGCCTTTGGGAGCTCACATGTAGGATGTGAACGCAATGGCCTTCTGCGGCTGTTGCTCTCGATCACCTGGTCTGTTAAGGCATTTGCAATCTCAGATCAAAGAGGATCAAGATTGGTAGCCATAAATCGACTTCTCCTCCATAAATCTGTCCAAGCCCCTTTTAAAGCTATAAAGGGTTAGTGGCCATCGCACTTCAATTCTGTGGCAGCATATTCCAAACACCAATCACACGTTGCGTGAAGAAGTGTTTCCTTTTATTAGTCCTAATTCTTCCCCCCAGCATTTTCAATGAATGTCCCCTGGTTCTAGGTGCACAGATGCAGTATGTTAGAACGCTCTCTATAGCACAGTGGTAGAAGGTCACCAGCAGTTTTTCATTCAGTTGTCGTTTCCTTAAAAGTCTCAGGTTGTACACTGCTGGGCCTTCTTTACCACCACGGCAGTCTGAACACTCCAGGTCAAGTCCTCTTTAATCATAACACCCAGGAACTTAAAGCTGGTCACCTGCTCTACTTGATTCCCATTTATAACCAAGGGTTAAATTTCTAAACTATTCCTTCTATAGTCTACTATAAGCTCCTTTGTCTTGTTAATATTAAGAACCAAATTATTTTCCCTGCACCACGAGAGCAGAGATAAGCCCCACAACTGTTGTGTCATCTGCATCATATGTATAAAGGGTGTACAGTAAAGGACTCAACACTTAATTCAAGCCATGCATATGATGAACAGGTATTAACAAAATTTTAACAACATTGTTAGGTGAAAGTGATGGTTGATGAGAAGAAACTTTACAACCCTATTGTTCAATGTCTAAATCAAGATTTGAAAGAAATTTGAGAGTTAATGAATCTTAACAAATCCTCTAGGTGTTCCCACCTACGTTACATTCTGCTCTCATGTCATACAATTTGAACACTTCACAGAATCAACAGGATCTTATTTATTTCAAGAAGATAATGAAATGTTTATTTTGTTATTCAAAAAATTCCAGCTATATATGAAGAAGATACATCAGGGACTATTTAGAAGAAGATCACTGAAATAAAATCTACCCACCTATTTTTTACAGGTTATATGAACCATCCATTACAGAAGAGATGGGAAAAACTTCCATTAGTTGAAAAAAATAATTGGTATATAAATCTGTTTGGATCTACGTGAAAGAACAAAGTGATCTTATTTTGGTGCTCTCTGATCTTGAATTATTTACCCACCCCCTGGTTATAATTTTAAACATTTAGTCACAGTTGGAAACTATCCAGTCCTTGCAATGCCAGCATAGCTATGGATATGAGCCTCCACATGCAACACAAGATGTGTCACCATAGTTTTTTATGCTTTTGGAAGGCAACCGTAGTCCATATTTCTCAGTTTGTGGTATAAGTTTTAGTAGACTACTTTTTAATCTGCAAAAGAAAAGAGGACTCATATTTTTCTAAACTACTATGGCACAGCGAGGAAGATTCAAAAACTAATTTTTATAGAATGCTTATGTCTTTTGTTTGCACTCAGTAATATCTATATAGTTGTATGGTTTTGTACTTTCAAAAGATGACAACATTCGAGAAGAATTCGAGAAAATCTTCAATTAAGAAGAAGAAGAAGAAGAAGAAGAGTTGGATTTATATCCCCCCTTTCTCTCCTGAAAAGAGACTCAAAGGGGCTTACAAACTGACTTGCATATGCAGTGAGGCTGTAGCAGAAGCATGGCAATGCAACAGAGCTCAGAGAACATTTACAGAGTTCAGCTTCAAAGCAGGAGAAGCAGAAGATTAACTAGCATTTACAGAAATTGAGTTTGATCCAACCAGCTTTTCCACTAGTGAAAAGAAGGTGAATGGACACACTGAAATCCCACAAAGCTATATCATGAGACCTGCACAAGCAAAAGGCATGTGTCACAAGAAAATCTAATAAGGAAGGGAATTGGTGATACTGACCAAAAGAATATGGCTGGATCCAAAAACAGCTGGGAATTACCCCGGGCCGCAGTTGCTGCTCGGGGTGGGAGGAGGCGAAACCAGCAGATGCCACCCAAATGTGGGTGGAAGGGGAGCCATGCCTGGTGAGGGCTAACGTCACCGGAGGAAAGGAGGGGCGAAATGAGCCTTTAAAGGGGCTCGCCCTCCTTTGGGCTGGCCATGTGCTTGCCGGCTGACGATTTGCCTGCCCACCTCTCCCTAATTTTCTTATGTGTTAATGCATGCTTATTTTGTCATAGCCTAGATACATGGTGGTTTGGCGCATGGGTATTGATCTGAAAGGGCAAGGGGAAGGGAGTTAGGGAGCTAGGACTTTCCCTTGGGAACAGCGACAACGGCAAGAGGCGTCCGCCCTGCCAAACAGGGCCAAGGGGGAAACCTCTTGCCAGGAGAGGCCGCCTGGCAGAGCCCCACAGTAGAGTGAAGCTTGGGTATTGGGTGCCCACCCTACGAAGCTTCAACACGTTACCCACATGACCAGATCCAGACCCATGCTTAGCCTCACGCTCAATAAAATGGCTATGGCCAATTTTTATTACCCCAGCAATGGAGTGGTGTGTATTATTGGTAAAGGGTTTCACGCAAAATAGGTCCACCCTCGGACAGCAACCCATTATGAAACCAGGATTTATGAAGTAATCTGTAGCTTAAACAGTTCATGATCTCTTGCGATTTTGGAATAAATCCTCTAATCTAATCTGGCAATCTGAGCTAAACAAACATTTCTGGGGTGAAATAACACTTGATCCATAATACCACTGAGGTAACAAGATGAACAATTTTTATACCAACTCAGATAATTACAAACTTTGCTACTATAAGCAATTGTAATCTTGAATAAGAGTTCCCTGAAATGACATAATTATCTTTTCTTAAAATGTAAACTGTATGTAAACTGAAACATAATCTACTACTATTTAACCAGAAGAGTATTTCTAAATTGACCCAAATCCATGATGCTAATAAGAAATCTACTGCTGATTCAATTTTCACAGAATATGATGCTTTGTAACAGAACGTAAGGAGCCCCATGATGCAGAGTGGTAAATTGCAGTATGCTGTCAAAGCTCTGCTCATGACCTGAATTCCATCTTGATGGAAGTTGGTTTCAGGTAGCTGGCTCAAGGTTCTCAGCTTTGCATCCTTCCAATGTTGGTAAAATGATCACTCAGCTTGCTATGAGTAAAGTGCAGATCACCCCATAAACCACACCATAAACATCATGGTATGACACCACCCAATTGGTCAGTATAGACCTGAAGCTTGCACAGGGGACTGACTACCTTTACCTTTATAACAGAAAGTATAGTAAGATTTTTTCTATTACAGTACTTACCACCCATGTTATAGTCAGTTCTCGATTTCTGCCACCCCCTCCTCCAACTTCAGAAGGAGCCACATTGGGAGCTAAAATAGGAAAGAAACAAGAAATATTTTCTTTGCTTCCATGCAATAAAGAAACCATTATTTAATTCCCCCTTTTATTAGGAATGCCAACAAGCCCGTACGGCCAACATAATTATAGTAATGATAGCCTGTAATATCTGAGAAATTTATGGCTCTTGCCAAATGTAAACCATATATTGCTACCAGAAGACATATGCCAGTTTCCCCTCAATTATTACACCTGGGCTTGGCTATAGCAAATTATTTTCATTGAGTACTAGCAGGGCCTGGCCACGCATTGCTGTGGCTTATTGTGGTGAAATGGGAAAGGAATAGTAGCAGCAAATCAATTGCAGAGGCCAGCAGTACATGCTCATGCAAACACGCAGCCTGAGACTGTGTGATGTCATTGATGTGTGTGCCTGCATTCCTTGGGGGGGGATGGAAAGGCACCCCTCCCACACATCTAGGATGGCTGGTCATGATCCTTTACCTGGGAGTAAGTTTGGTTGGTGGCAATGGGTGTCGCTTCTAAAGAAACCCTCTGAGGGGCGCGATGCAGCCATTCAAAGTATGTCACAGTTGCTGTACCAAGCTTACTCCTGAGTAATGTGTGCCTGGTTTTCTTAACTGTAACCACAGTATTCAGGGAATCTAGGGTGCCTGGCCCCTCCCTCCCGTCCCTTGCATGTCGCCCCTCACTCTCTTCCCTCCCTCACTTCTCTTCCCTTGCATGCCACCCCTCCCCCTCCTTCCCTTCCCTTTCCCTCCGCTAGGGTGGGTGGAGTTGCATGCATCAAGATGCTTCCAGGCCCCTGCCTCCCCTCCCTTGCACAGCCGCCACCCCTCACTCTCTCCTCTCCTCACTTCTCTTCCCCTTACATGCCTCCCCTCCGTCACCTTTTCTCCTCCCTCCTCTTCCTTCTCCTCTCTTTGATTTCGCTGCACCCCTCCCTCCCTCCTCCTTCCTCCCTCCCCTCTCCCTGCGTGTGTATGTGTGTGTATGTGTTTCACTTCCACCTCAAATTACTGCCTATGTACTGGCATTTTCACTGCTCATATCTGGCCATCTGAGGAACATTCTAAGAGGCACGAACATTCTAAGGAGTGACAGTTACAAGCACAGGCAGCTGCACGTCCTTCCTGTACCAGGGTTTAGGTGCCAGGAAAAAGGCGTTTTACCTGGGCCAGGTGTGAAATTTCAGGTATGTGAACATCTAAAAACACTCTCGCCTGGCTGACTATAGTGGCTGGGAATTTTCAGAGGAATTGGCCCAGCAGTTACTGAGTTATACTATCATCAACAAAAACACTGTTAGCTTTTTATATATATAGATGTTAGTCACTTCTCTTTTTTGTAAGTGGACAAACAGAGAAGATTTATTGTAGCAGTGGTGTAGGAGGTTAAGAGCTCGTCTATGTAATCTAATCAGAGCTCATGTATCTAATCTGGAGGAACCGGGTTTGATTCCCAGCTCTGCCGCCTGAGCTGTGGAGGCTTATCTGGGGAATTCAGATTAGCTTGTACACTCCCACACATGCCAGCTGGGTGACCTTGGGCTAGTCACAACTTCTTGGAGCTCTCTCAGTCCCACCTACCTCACAGGGTGTTTGTTGTGAGGGGGGAAGGGCAAGGAGATTGGAAACCCCTTTGAGTCTCCTGCAGGAGAGAAAGGGGGGATATAAATCCAAACTCTTCTTCTTCTTGCCTCTGAACTCTGTACTCGAGGATGCATTTCTGGTTCAAAGCATAAGCCCATGCTTAAAGTGTATAGCTTATACAGAAATAATATGTACTCCTACTAAAAGCAACAGAACTCCTAATTACATCATCTCTCAGGTCTAAAAGAAGATTTTGCAGATACAGAGAATTTAAACTGAGTAAAGCAAAAAAAGGGTAAGCAAAATATCCTGCTTTTCTATGTGAGACTGGCAATGCAATCTGTATAAACTATATCCTTTCTATGTGAGACTGGTCTCAAACGAAACTAATAATACAATTAATAACAATTAATCAAATTCAAACAATTTAAGACAACTGAAAAACTAACTCCCGGTACACAAAAATATTAACCAAGTAGGCACTCTATCCTGGAATGGGAGAGGTTTACTGGCATCTAAAACCTAATGATGTAGTGCTAATAAAATCCTTCTGATGATGTTCTGAATATATGTACAATGAACAAATCGGGATTGCATTGTCCTGCCTTTCTTCCGTTGACTGTCTCTCTCCTTGCCTAATTTGTGTATTGGATTTCATGACCGCAAAGAAACCTATGCAATCAGAATAATGCATAGAGTCATGCTTGATCACCCGATGTCTAGTCATATTCTGCTCATGATTTCTAAGAAGGAAGTCAATACTTCACCAAGTTCTTGAAATACATGAAAGTGAATTCAGATGAACCCTATTAGCATGATTATAGTGCTTCTTAAACATGATTATATTGCTTCCTTAGTCATCCCCTCTAAACTCCAACATCCAACACATTTTTAAAAAAGCAAATAGTAAAAAGGAAAAAAAATAAGATTTTTGAATTGATATGTTATTTAAGCATCTGTGTATGCCTATGAATCTAGGAATCCTGCATTGTTCTTGTTTGCACTTTTTGAACAAACTATGAAGGTACAAAAAGCAGGCAATGCAATCTAGCTGATATTGTTCATTTAAAGTGAACAACTAAACAAGCACAGAGGGAATAAACAGCAAGAGATTTCATGCTTTACCAAAACATCCCAAGTGTGACTCTGTTTATATGTTCCCAACATATGCACAGGGCTAAAAGATTTTCAGAAAAAGTTACTAATTACTGAACAGTGGAGAAGAAAATGCATAAATAGGATCCCTCAATTCTTTCTTTTCTGGGATGCTGCTTTTAGATGCCAAAAACATATACATTTTCTACTCCATGTCTTTTCCCCAAGTGAGTGGATAAACAGGGTAAGACCAAGTTTTAATGACATTTAAAAAGGAAATGTTATATTTCCTTTTTTTTAAGGAAATGTTATATAAACTCCCCCAGTTTCTTCCCCTCAAGATCACAGATTCCTGCCACTGTGGTAATTTTTGCTTTGTAACATATATTTTGGTTCTTAGCAGATTATGACAGAAATGGGCAGACACAGAACCAATGCTTAACAAGATAAGAGTGACCTGGTTACAAAGCTACTTTTTACACTATGCATGTTACACAAAATGAACACTAATTAACTAGATGAACATGAAGAAGAGTTTTAGATTTCTACCACCATTTGAATCTTCTTACCAGGGAGAAAGGGGCTTACAAACTTCTTTCCCTTCCTTTCTCCACAACAGACACATTGTGAGGTAGGTGGGGCTGAGAGAGTTCCAAAGAGCTGTGATGAGCCCCAGGTTACCCAGCAGGAATGTAGGAGTGGGAAACAAATCTGGTTCACCAGATAGGACTCTGATGCTCATGGGGAGGAGTGGGGGCTCAAACCCTGTTCTCCAGATTAGAGTCCACCTGCTGTGGAAGCATTAGCATATATGCTAATCATGGAAGCATTAGCATCTATGTGGTATTTTAATTAATTTATTATCTACTACTGTTTTAGATGGTTTATGTATCCTATTAGATTACTTGTTTTGTTATGTGGTTGTTTGGAACTGTTGTGAGCCGCCTAGAGCCCTTTGGGGATGAGGTGGCCTATAAAATTGAATAAATAAATAAATAAAATATATTAGCTATTCCAAACATATAAAATGTGTTAAAAACACTAAATGGCTCATTCCCGCATTGAAGTCCACTGAGGAGACTCTCCAGGTATGTGGGATAATGGGTCTTTATAAATTAATCAAAAGAAAAGGAACCTCCCTTCCAAACTCCAGCCTGACAATGAGCCATGAAATGTTGAGAGCAGTTGAGAATCAATTAAGAGTGGAAAAGAAGGGGCTATGCTCCAGAGACTTATATAATCCTGGAAAGAGATTTGGGGTATCAGCATACCCAAACTGCTTCTCTCAGCTTGTATACATTTTATTTCTGACCAGACTCTTATATTAAAGCACTGGGGAGTACAGATATCACAAATACATTAATCCTGCTAACTGACAGCAATTTTACTTGACTTCAGATTACAGTAATCTTTTCATTTAAGTATATTTTCCTGTTTTCATTATGCTGTCAAACTAATGCTTCCTCAGTTCCCAAACCAATTTTTTACTTCAAGTGAACACTGGTAGCTTTGCTCTATAGCAACAAAAATGGTCTGCATTTATTCTCACAATGCATGCTTACTTGAGACAGTAGGATAACAACTGGACTGAAGAGCACAAACAAAATATTAATACAGACTGACTGTTGTGGGTTTTCTGGGCTGTGTGGCTGTGCTCTGGTATTTTTTCTGCTAATGTTTTGCCTGCATCTAGGGCTGTTCATCTTCACAGTATGAAATGGTAAGATTGTATGGTGGGGTACATATTTTCTCCACCTCACAGGGGGGTGAGGCACATTTGCATTTGGCTGGGTGGAGTCCATTTAGATTGCTGTTGCATTTTCAATCTCATTTGCAGTCAATCAATTGCATTTGCAATCAATTAATTGCAATTGATTAATACAGACTTCACTGGGCATTTCTGCATGACATATGTCTTCCAGAAGAAATGCTCACGTTATTATTTTATTGATAAGCCTGCCTTTCTCCCAGATATCTGTGACCCACCTTGAAAGTTATCCACAGTCAAAGCAACATGAATTATCTTGACTGTAAATGAACTCATGTCTGTCCAAAGCTAATGAATAAGCAAAGCTGTGTACTGAGATCTAACATTAAGCAATTCAGAACCTAATGTTATTATTTTGTGCTCCACATGATAATTAAATCAACATTGCATTAGAGTATACATACGAGCTCCCTCTGTCCTAATTTTCTTTGATGGTATACTAGGGTCTCCTGTCCCTAAAGTATTAGTAGCCATTATCCGAAATTCATATTCCATCCATGGAATTAAATCAATCAACTTGGCTGACTCCACATTTCCTTCAACTATTGCTGGATCTATATGGAAACAAAAATAGCAAGTTTGCAAAATATCATTAGAAGTAAGATCAAGATTGCCATGGTTACATTTTTTACATTATTAGTAGGCGTATGTATTCAGTTAGCTAATTCAGTTAAATATGAAAGTGTTCAAACGTAGTAAATGAAATGTAATTGGGCAAAGCACCTAAACCACATATGTCCCATTTTAATCCCAACTTCTCCAACTTTTGAGAGCATCTTGTGGTGAGGGAAGTATAGAATCCAGTTCCTAGGAGGTGTGATGTTATGTCCAGATTTTCCTGAAAGTGAGGGCCATTTTTAAAATATCATTTATTCCTTCCATCACTCGGAACAGCAGTGGAAAACACCAGCTGGGGGCCAGAGATTCCCATACTTCTGGGAGGCTGTAACCACAGATATAGAAACTCATTACCTTTGTACTTAGCACTGATTATGGAGCTTTTCAGACATTTACCCAGTTCAGGTCAACCAATGAGGCAGTGGTCTCCTGCTGAATATCACCAAGCCTGAATCTAAATAACCTTGCCATTAGCAAACAGAAGATTTTTAAACATATCTTGCCAAGCCAAGCCGGGTTTTTGTATGGATTGTGTGGATTTGTCTCTGGGGGAGGGTAATCCCAGGCAACATGCCATTAAAGTCAACAGAGGGTCAAATTATATTTTACAGTTTTTAAAGAGTTGGGTCCAGGTTCCATGCAGCCACACAGCAACTACAGGAAACAGCTTCTAAAAAAAAATGTGGAGAGGAAGGGCTCCTGCTTCCCCAAACTGTTTTCCACTGGATACGTTATTTTCCCAGTTTTGCTGTTCCATGTGCACAGATATTCCACATGCAGCAGCAAAATAAGAGAAATAACTTCACACCCAGCATCATCTACATGCAGGAAAATGGCTTTGGGGCAGAAATCCTTTCTCCCTGTGCTGTATTGTTCTTCCCTTTTTTTGGAAGCCATCCTCACAGCTGTTGTGGGAACTCGTACCCATATCTTTAAAAACTGTAATGTTTAGTTTGGCTCAAAGATTAAACAAAAATTAAAAATGAAATAAAGGTAACAATTTTAGATTGGGCTGTAGTAAGAAAATTCAGGTGCAGTCTTTAAACTTGCCAAGTGGGAATACCCATCAAAGAACAAACTATTCTTGTCTTGCTTTCTGGGGATTAAGCAACTCTGTATGATGATAAGCAGTGCATCATAATAACAAGAAATATTTATTTATTTATTTATTTTTATTTCTTCGATTTATATACCGCCCGATCCCCGGAGGGCTCCGGGCGGTAAACAACATTATCTAAACATCAAACAGGAGCGGTCATACAAAATATAAATATATAGGCTCCATCCCATAAAATAACTTAAAACTCATAAAACAGCAAATAACGGTAATACATAAATAAACAAGCAAGGGCGTCCAACCCCAATTTAAAACCTATCCCTAAGGATATGATGTCCTGTTCTATTTTTGCTTTATTGTAACTTTCTCATCACATATTTTCTTGATATTTATTTATTTATCACTTGATTTCTAGGCCATCCTTCCACTTAATTGGCTCAGGGTGATTTAATGCAATAAATTAACAGATTAAAATATGTGACCACACATTTTACAAGGTGGCATAAAATCAGTCCCACACTAAGAGGGAATGAATTCAAAAAGAGGGGAAGGAAAGGGGAAAGGAAATAAGAAAAAAAGGAAGGGGGGAAGGGAAACCCAGCTGTGATAGAATGCCATTGCTGCCTTCAACTATAGGTCTGGCAGATCAGCTCTGCCTTACAGGCCCTTTGGAACTGTGATGGGTCCTACAGGGCCCAGGTCTCATTAGACGGAACGATCCACCAGGTCAGGACAAGGGCTGGTCAAGGACAACTGGATATTGTTCAGGCCAGGGATCACCAACAAGTTGTTATCCATAGAGTGGAGTACTTTCTTGAGAGTGTGCTTGAAGAGGCAGTCTCACAGGTAAAAAGGTCCCAGACTGCTCTGGGCTTTGAAGGTTAGTACCAAAGCTTGAACCTGATTTGGTATTCCACTGGTAACCAATGCATCTGGAAGAGCACTGGATGGCTGTGCTCCTGCCATGGATGGATATGCTCCCACCTTGGTAAGAAGCTGTACAGCTGCATTCTGAGTCAGTTAGAGTTTTCAGGTCAGCCCCAAAAGCAGCCCAACATAGACTGAGTTACAGTAGTCTAATTTAGAAATGACAGTTGCATAGATCACTGTAGCTAGGTCAGAGTGCAACAAGTAGGGGCCAGTAACCTGGCTTGGCATTGATGATAAACACTGGCCACATCTGTGACTTGTACCTCCATAGACAGAGAAGTGTCAAGTATCACACGCAAGCTTTTGACGGTCAGCTGTTAGATGCACCCCACCAAAAGCCGGAAGGTGATCAGTGCCCACCATGTCTCCCTGGCTCAGCCATAGATCCTCTGTCTTCAACTGTTTTAATTTCAGCTGGCTTTGCTTCAACCATTTCACCATGGTCTCCAGACAACTGGCCAAAATATCTGGGGCAGTGTCCGGCTGGCTACCCATCAACAGGGACAGCAGGGTGCCATCAACGTACAGCATAAGGTTTGCTTCCATCCCTCTCCAGTTTTCAAATGGGTACTACTTTCAACCCAGCAGCTACTGGTTAATATTTTTATTATTGTCTTTACCTGTTTTGGTATCCTTCCAATCATCATGAAAAGGGGTTCTTGACTGGATAGTGTAATTTGAAATAGGACTGTGATTGTCTGTTCCCCGGCTCCACAGAATAACTACAGATGTGTTTCTAATATTTTCAATTCTGAGTCCTCCTGGAGGTCCTGGAGGTCCTGAAAAATATTTTATGAGGAATCATATATCAATTTTTTAAAAGTTCCAAATGAATGCACTACAATTCCTTCAGACATTGCAAAAACTTTCCCATTAAGAGGAATGACTGTATATATTACAGAATGATGCAAAAATTTACACACACCCAATTACAAACTGCACAAATAATATTTTAATTGGTAGAAGTTTTATCTGTAATAGAAACTGCACTGTGTTTATTCATGCTCCTTGCACAATACTTTAGATGGTTGTCCCAAATGGACATTGCTAATCATAAGGAGTCTTCTGTTATTTTACATCCTACTGCAGTCATATTTTAATTAAGCAATTTGGTTTTTACTAGGTCAGGAGATTTTGCCTTACTCAGCTCAAACAAACTAAATGTAGGCTAATGAAAGCTCCAAGCATGCCACTACATATTCATTACATATGGATACTATTAGTGTGCACAATGGATAAGAAAGAGAAGATGTATGAACATCTTTTTGTGTGTGTAAAAATCTAAGTAAATAAGATGAATGTCAAGATTCAAAATTTATTCAGGTGATAAGACATCTAGAGCCAGTCCATGTTAAAAATCTGATCTCTTGACATGTATATTATTGCCCAGCAAGCCACTGGAATTGATGCACAGAGTACAGCATTGTAATAAATTTGGCCTTAGATTTATTCTACATGAGAAAAAAGAAATGATAATTTTCCCAGTGACTGCAGATATCCCCTTCAGTGGGTCTCAATTACTCTGTTTAAACAGCTCATCAGGACTTCAGGAAGAGGACTAGGGTTGCACAAAAAATCTTGGGAAATTTGCATTTGGGTCAAGTGGAAACCCCCCCCCCCCAATTTTGGGATTCCTAAATTTGCCAAATCACCCATACTGGTGTGGCTTTTCTCTGGGGGGGGGGGTGATGTGAAAAAAATTGGCTCCATCATAGCCTATTCTGAGTCCTCCCAAGGGTTGGGGGAAGGCTTTTTTTAAGGTATAGGCATCAAATTTGCAGCATAGTTGCTGGTGACTCTCCTTACAAGAACCCATTAGTTTGGTAAAGATTGGGTCAGGGGTCAATTTTATGGGCCCCCAAATGGAGGGAAAATTGGGATATGCTGGCTTCTGTTTAGAGGTACCCTTTTTTGGTTCAGCTTTGCCAAATGCACATCCCTAAGGATGACCTCACTTCAGTTGTTCAGAGTAGGTAGACAGATATCAGTGTGAAAGAGGAAGGGCAGTTTGAATGCTTGAAGAGTCAGACAGGTGGATTCCGCATGGGCCAAAAATAGCAATGTGAAAATGGTGTGAAAACGGTGTAAACCCTTTTACAATGTTTTAAACCACTTTACACTATTTTCACACCACTGTTTTTGGTCCATGCGGAATCCACCACAGAGAGGAGCAGAGAGCTATGATTTAGCTGAATCACCATAAGGTGCAGGATCTCTCTCTCTGGGCCTTTCCCCACTTACTGTAAGCCCCGCGCTACTTGAGGAGAGTAGCGCGGGGTTCCTCCTCCCTCCCCACGGCAGGGGAGGCCACAGCGCAGCCGCCCCGACGCTGCCGCTGTCGCGCCCCCTTAGCGCGCGGCATCCCAGGCGCTCTTCCGAACGGCGCCTTTTGACGACCCCGCACAGAGCGCGGGGGCGTGGGGACGCCTGGGCGCGCGCCTGGGATGCCCGCGCTGAGAGCAGCGCGCGGCATAGGGGGGATGGAAGGGAGTGGGGAAAGGCCCTCTCTCTCAGGGGATCTGATGTGGGGTATTGGATATCCTGCTGCTCTGTAAATCCCTCTGTGCTTCCACCTGTGCTTTACATGTATATTATATAAATAAAGCAAATGCCAGAAACACCATAAGCTTCCAGTGTTCTCTCTCTCTCTGTTCTATTTCTAGCAACACCATAATTAGCTTAGTGGCCCATGTTTATATAATCAAATGGTGGATCTACTATCAGTTTTCTATAAAATGACTGCTTAGATTTGTTGTATATCCAGAGCTGATCACCCATTGAAGTTAATAAGAATTCTCAAGTGTCCATTATAGCAAAACAGAATGGTCATTTTTACTTCAAAAAGTATACATTACCTACCCCCATTTTACATTAATTTATTAACAAGGGATTTTGTTAATACACATGACTTTTGAAATATTGTTTTAAATATAAACAGGTTCTTTTACCTCTCACAACAAGATCAGCTGAAGCTGTGGCATTATCAACAATTGTCTGAGCAACACATGTATATCTTCCAGCATGTCGCAGTTGTGCATTTTTTACTATAAGTTCACCATTGTTCTTTATCTGTGAAAAATAGAGACTACTAAAGTCCACATTTCTCTTCTGTTTTAGCATGGTATACTAACATACCTTCCAAGTTACTGTCACAAAATGCTGTGCAATCAGTGGTAATGTATTCCTATAACTAAGAAACAAAACAATGCCTTCACCTGTGACAAGCTTGTTGATACTGAGGAGAGCATAACCATTTGCTGCATTTTAAAAGTTTGTGAAAACAAATTTCTCTGTTCAGCATGGTACCTGATTTGCATTTCGAACATAGTTCCACATAATTAATTAAAATCATTCTAAAAATAGTTGGTTTTCATGCACTGATTAATATGTTCAGAGTGGTAAAAGATTTTGCAGCATATTCTTTTAACTTTACAAATCAACTGGAATGCATGAACTATGCAACATCAGGATGCTTTCCTGTTTTTAATGAGCAACCTATTGCCCCAAATACATTCACTGGTTCCACTGTTAAAGTTAGTGAACAGAACTGAAAAGAACCCAGTCACTGAGAACCTCTTTTTATCCTTCTCTGTTCATGGATTCATTCACTGTCTACTAGCTCCTGGCCTCATCAAACAGCAGAAGAAAGGAACGAGGTAGTCAATGTGATTTTGTTGTTCACTTCCATTGCCAGAAAACGGTAAGATCAACTAGGGCATACATGACCAAGTGAGCAGCTGTAGCACTGGAAAGCTCTTCTGGGAGCTACTACAATCACCTTGAGCCCTTTGATCCCACAGTAGTTGGTCACAACTGCTGTGTGAAGTGGTGCTAGCTAACAACTGGAAAGGAATGTCTATTTAGGGGGATGGGAGGTGAAAATTCAATGACAGATTTAAATGGAACAAAGAAGGCAAGGCAGAAGTTTAAAGAACAAATACTGGATTTTTTTTTTTACAGTCTAGTTCAGTGACTTGCCCTGACCACTGGGTTCGATTTTGATGCTCTCCCTTGGAATTTCTCTGTCCCTAGGCACTCTAAAGACAACCAAACTAAACCAGCTGGGAAATAACTAGTTTCATTTGCTATTCTCTCAAACTTGCTAATACTAAATGGTTTTTTTCAAATTTAAATATGCTAAGGAGTTCACCTTTGTTTCTAGGAGAGGGAGCAGTGTGATTGATTATGTTTTAATTTCTCCCAACTGCCTCAAATTGGTTGTAGATATTCAGGTACTATACCATCAAGCGATCACTTGCCCCTCTTTTTAATAGTTGATTTCAATCATTATTTTCCCTCGCTGCCCTCTGCAGATGCAGACCTTTCTAACATTTTGGGGGGCTAGAGTTTGCTGGACTGAGGACCTTGAGCTTAAAATCAAACACCTCCTATTTAACCAAGAGATGATGGAGTTGAGCTCCGGTATGCTTCAAGCTGTGACTCCTGTGGAGATGTCCCTAAAACTAGGTAGTATTAAAAAAAGTAGGTTGCACGTAGGCCAGCGGTGTCCTTCTCTAATCACCTTCCTAAGCAGAATTTTTGTGCCAGAAGTCATTAAATGCTGTGTACAAATACCCAGTGGTATTCGAGGCATGTCTTTACTTATCAATGAGGTCAACATATAGCAATGGTCTATGCAGAAGTAGACGAAACACAGTCCAATATTTTATTTGGAAACTGTATTATACACTGTTTTAAAATTTGTTTTTTTTAGCATACAACACTCAGCCTTATTCAGAAGATGCTAAGTAGGACCTTGGAATGAATATAAAATAAATGTTTTTGCAATGTTCTGTCTCATTCCAGTTAACAAGCTCAGCATATCAGAACTGACTGAGGTGAGAAATTGAAAGTACCAATCACATTATAGCTATCAATAAAGGCCATTGTGCAAAAAAAAAATGCAATGGGCTTTAGAAAATGAATCCTCCTAAGCTAGTGTCTGGAGATGGCGGCAGCCGCTATTCCAGTTTCTGCCACCTGGCTAGAATCTACCACTGCAGCTGGCTCCCTTTCACACACCATGGGCACCAGGACAACTGAGAGTGAGGATGCTGGGCTGCAGAAGGCCACAGTGCCGGTCTTTCTCTCAGAAGCAAGAAGGTCAGGCTGGTAGGCCTGGTGGCAGGCGAAGAGGGGTGAAGAGTGGATTGGCAAGGAGCCAAGAGCTCCAGACCCTCCCTGCATGGCCCATCGCCCAGGCCCACCAATGACAGATGGGCTGCTTCAGTGCGGCTGTGGGAGGTGCCCCTACTCCAACAATCTCTTTCTCTCTTTCCCCCCAGCCAAATTCTTGGCAGCTTGCTTACAGTGCTCTGTGTGGGAGTGGTGAGACCTCTCTCCCCACAGGCTCAGTCTCAATGCCTCAAGATCATGAAAGAACTAATTAGAAGGTACTGGCTAGACACTAGAACAATTGAAGAAGCACTGGAGATCACCAAACAACAAGTAACAGCCACAGCAAGAAAAATTTAAAGATATGAAGCAAGAAACATCCATTACAGACAAAATCAGCAATTTCGATCAGACCAGAGGCATTTCTATCAAAGCCTCAACACAAAGATCAATGTTGAAAGCAAAAAACTAGAGAAAAATGCAACACTTCAGTTTCTGAAAGATTTGTGGGAAAACAAGAAGGATTACAACAGAAAAGTGTAGTGGATAAAAGATTTTGAGAAAGATGTTGGCCGAAAACAAATGCAAGAGCTGGAAATAACTGATTTGATTAAAAAAAATTGAAGCAAGAAAGTGAAAAACTGGACAGCGCCAGGACATGATCAATTGCATGGCTTCTGGCTCAAATACCTAACCAGTTTGCACCTGACAATGGCCAAGCAGTTCAGTGAAACCATGCAAAAGGGTGAAATCAATGAATGTCTAACAACTGGAAGGACATACTTGATTCAGAAAAATCCAGCCAAAGGAACAACGCCTGGAAACTACAGGCCAATAACATGTTTGCCCACGATGCTCAAACTGCTCACCAGCCTAATAGCAGATAACATCGTGGACTACTTGGAAGAAAATAACATCCTGCCGGTGGAGCAAAAAGGGAACAAAAGAAGGAGCAGGGGTACAAAAAATCAACTCCTGATAGACAACATGATAATGGAGAACTGCAAGAATCGAAGAATGAATTTGCATAAGGTCTGGATCAATTATAAGAAGGCATTTGACTCACTGCCCCATAGTTGGATCATGAAATGCTTGGAAACAATTGGCATCAGCGAAAATATTTGAGGTATTCACTGAAAAAGTGAAGAGACAGTTGAAAACTGAACTGACATTCGGAAATGAAAACTTCAGAACAGTCAATATTAAGCGAGGAATTTTCCAAGGTGATTCACTATCACACTTATTTTATCGTTGCCATGATCCCACTAACAGTAATTTTAAAGAAAACAACATTGGGATATCAAACGGGCAAAGACTCGGAAAAAATCTCACACCATGCCTTACACCCATGCAGTGATATTGATAGATTATACCTTCCCCAGAGATCTGGTGGCAGAGGCTTACTGCAAGTACAGCCAACAGTGGAAGAGGAGAAACATGAGCTGGCCGATTATGTGAATAAAAGTCAAGAACAGGCATTGATTGAGGTGAAGAACAGAAATTTGCTGAAGACCTAGAAAATTAAACAAAAATGCAAAAAAATGTGACTAAAATGAGGACCGAAAGCTGGCACAACAAAGCTCTGCACGGCCACTTTCTGGAGAAGATCAAGAACAAGGTGGATAACAAAAAGGCCTGGCTGTGGTTAACAATTGGAAGTCTAAAAAAGGAAACTGAATCCCTGATTTTAGCCGCTCAATAGCAAGCCATTAGAACAAATTCAATCAAGGCCAAAATTGAAAAATCCTCGGATGATGCAAAATGCAGATTGTGCAACGAAGCTGATGAAACTGGAGATCATATCTTCAGCTGCTGCAAAAAGATTGCTCAGACTGAGAATAAACAGAGGCACAACTCAGTGGCCAAGATGATCCACTGGAATTTATGCAAGAATCACAACATAAGATCAGCTAAGAACTGGTGGGAATATAGTCCAGAGAAAGTAATGGAAAATGAGAAGGTCAAGATCCTGTGGGACTTTTGAACAAAGTGTTGAAACACAATACACCAATATTGTGCTGAAAGTGTTGAAACACAATACAAAGTGTTGAAAGATAATACACCAGACATCACCGTGATCAAGGACAAGAAAGTGACCATCATCGACATAGCAGTGCCTGGTGACAGTAGGGTCACTGAAAAAGAACACAAGGTCACTAAATACCATGATTTGAAAATCAAGCTTCAGCATCTATGGCACAAACCAGCTGAGGTTGTCTCAGTGGTAATCGACACGTTGGGCGCCATTCCGAAAACACTAGGGCAGCACCTGAAAGATCTTCAAATTGACAAAAGTAACATCTGTCAAATTCAGAAGGCAGCCCTGCTGGGATCCGCACGAATACTACGCCGATACATTACAACTTCCTAGGCCTCTGGATGAGGCTCGAATTGTAATGAAGGCCAACAACCAGCTAAAGATCTAGCAGATATGAAGTCTACCATAATGATGATGATGATAATAATAATTTTGTAGCTATATTTATATTCATTTTTAATATTTCATGTCTATGAAGGATGGAAACTGCCCTGAACCTGGAAGGGAAGGGGCAGCATAAAAATCTCATAAACAAACAAGCAGGCTTACTGTTATTCCAGGTACTACCATATTGCAATTACTCTAAACTCTGAAAAATAACTGTGACCTTATCAAGAAGAAATATTGATGCAGAATTTCCAGTAGATATTTATAATACTGTATATAATATCCTTTTTCTTTTTTTCTTCATGGCAGTTCACCACCCTGAATTCTTAATGTATCAGAGCTGTGCTCTCCCTATACACACAAAGTTGTAATCAAACTGAAAATAGAAATTCTAATGTGAAAGTGCCACCTGGTGGCTAGAGTCTACAACTCCAAGTGAGACAATGGGATTGAAAAATGACACATTACCTTAGTAACAGTATTTTTCCAGTCCGGTTTGTGCCTCATGAAACCAAATGTGTCTAACAGAATTAGTAGGAATGAACAGGAAGACAAGGGCTGCTGATTTTTCATTGGCATCCCCCCACCCCCTGTCTCTTCACAGATTGATAGAACATATAGGTGAAAAAGGTAAAGGTATTCCTCTCGGCAAGCATCAGGTCATTACTCACCCATGCAGTGATGCCACATCACAACATTTACTAGGCAGACTAAGTTTACAGGGCGATTTGATATGGCCTTCTTCAATTGTCTACACTTTATCACCCAGCAAGCTGGGTACTCATTTTGCCAACTTCAAAAAGATGGAAGGCTAAGTCAACCTTGAGTTGGCTACCTGAAACAGACTTCCGTCCGGATCAAACTCAGTTCGAGAGCAGAGCTTTGACTGCAGTACTGCAGCTTACCATTCTGCACCATGGGGCTCCTCACAGGACACATGGATATGTTTTACACCAAGTTAAACCACTGGTCTAATCCTAAGGAGAGTTACTCCAGAGTAAGTCCATTCACTTCAATGGGCTTAGATGGAAGTAACTCTGCAAAGGACTGCACTGTTAGTGTTTAATAAGTAGCAGCTCTCTATGGTCTCAGGCAGAGGTCTTCCACATCAAGTTCTTCCTGATCCCTGGAAATACAGAGGCTGAGGACTGATCCTGGGACCTTCTACATGCAGAAGAGATGCTCTACTATTGAGCCACAGCCCCTCATTATTGTAGCTGAGGGGAAAAAAGGTTAAAAATTACTCGGGAATGTTGGTGGGCAGAGATCAGTAGTAGAGTTTGATCCAGATGGAGTTTAAACCTTCTACCAATTCTCTTCTGCAAATGTCCTCTCTACTTCCTCAGTATCATTTCACAGCAAATTTGAGTATGCCTTGTAATGTGTTTCCATTCATAGAGAACTAAAAGTACTTTGATATACCTATTGTTACAAACCAATGGAAGAATCTAATTGGCAGAAATGAAATGTATAAGAACCTTTTTGCCTCTGGGTATAGCCTGGTGGAACTCTCTTCTAAGTGAGACTCAGGCCCTGCAGGATCTAATACAGTTCTGCAGGGCCTGCAAGACTGAGCTGCTCTGCCAAGCCTATGATTGAGAGCAGTGATGGTTTCCATCTAGCTGCCCTCCCCCCTTTTTTCTTCCTTTATTACTATTACTAGCAGTAAAGCATGCTATGGCAAGAAACAGAGCAGGTCCTAGACAGGGCAGAGCGATGAGGGCAGAAGAGGACTGTGTTTTACTTACCTGAAGGAAAGTACCATGGGGAGCAGTGGGCAAGCGAGCAGAGAGCTGGGGAAGAAACTTTGGGGGTTGGGAGAGGGTGGGCGGGGGAATGGGGAGGGTGGTGCTGGGACTGGAGGGCAGTGAGAGACAAGTCACTACTACCATGCTGGCCTGGTTTGGTATTTGAGGCAAGGGGAGGGCAAGCAGGGGAATGGAGAGGCTGGCATGGCAGCAGGGAGCAAGGTGTCACTGCCCTGCTGGCCTGCCTTGATCTTCCAGGATTAGGAAAAGATGGGCAGGGAGATGGGCAAAGTGGGGCTAGCCAGCAGGGCAGTGGGCACCCAGCCTTTGCCCTGCTGATCTGGCTTGGTCTTTGGGCTAAGGGGAGGATGTGCGGGGGAATGGGGAGGGTGGTACCAGGGTTGACAGGGAAGCAAGTGGCAAGCTGCCAATGCCCCACAGGTCTGGCTTCCAACCAATCAGGGCACAGGACTCACTTCCATGGCTGGGCGCTGATTGGTGGAAGTGAGTTGTCATGACATTCCATCCCTTAGGAAATTGTAAGTTAGGGTAGTAGCATTCATATTCAGTCAATTTTGACTGTTTCTTATGATTGGCCTCCATTTTGTGGTGTGTGCCATTACGTTTACTAATTGGAGTTTAATACATTGAGGTTTTATTATTGGGGGTTTAGTGTATTCAAATTTATTTTTTTATTGTTGTAAGACTCCAAGAACATAAATAAATAGGTGTATTTTTTAAAAAAATCACAGGATGATTTGAATGATTGGTGTTTGATCATGGAGATGAAAATGTATAGGGAAAAATAATCTGAAAATAACCAGCAAATAACTTAATGAGGGATCAGTATGGTTTTATGAGAGGTTAATTTTTAATATGTCTTGTTTTTGAAAGAAAGTATATAACCAAGAACAGTCAAAGATCCATGTTGATGTACCAGGCAAAATTCAAGTATTTTAGTTGCAGCATAATGATCTACATGAGCTGTGAATCTACTTAAATAGGTATGTGCTCTAGAAGAAGTGCAATGTTCTGTGTTTGGTTAGGCAATATTTTTAATACATTGTTCTCCACCTCAACATGAGCATCCGCCCAGTCTTTGAAACCATATACAAGCACAACATTTAAATAGGGCTCCTGTACACACTATATCATACAACTCAATCTGCGTATCTACCCCATCTCTAAAACCACCATCTCTGTCCACAGAGGAGCATAATGTTCATGCATACCATCCACACACATAGGCTCATCAGTCTCCAAGATAAAATTCAACAACTGACCATAGGGTCCAAGCTGTCACATCACTGCAATGGGGCAAGGGGGTGCGCCCTGCCCTGGACGTGCGCCATTGGAGTCAGGTGGGGGCGGAAAATCACCCCCCATACCCCTGCCCCTGGCCCACCAGGCCCGGCTGCCCAAAGTAGCCTGCTGGTGCAGCAGGAGCAGAAATTACAAAGGCCCCCTCCCCCCCCGGGATGCCTCTGCAGGAGTTGGGGATTGCAAGGTCTCCTGGGAAGTTTAGTTCCCACCCCCACGCCCCCCACGTATCTTAGTTCAGCCAGCTGCAAAGAACAGCCAGCTGAAAAAGCAGCATGGTGGGAACTACACTTCCTAGGAGACCTTGCAATCCGCCACCCCCGCCCCGGGAGGCCTCTGCAGGAGTTGGGGCTCACAAGGTCTCCTGGGAAGTATAGTTCCCACCAGGTTGCTTTTTCAGCTGGCTGCTCTTTTTCAACCGGTAAGCGGGGGGCGAGGGGGGGGGCTGGGCACCATTTTGCCCTGAGTGCCACTCCCCCCGCCCCATGTCACTGGGTCCAAGTATATATGGTTTAAACTCTATGGACAAAAGCCCTAGTGGAGCATCATTTCCCTGACTGCATGCCTGAGGCAAAAATTGACTTGAAGGGGTATCATGTAAATATGAAGTGTTCTTGTCTGATACTACATATTATCAAATGATCTGAGGATGTACTATGTGATCTGGCCATAACAAAAAAATTTAATGTACTTTTGCAGAAGAAAACTTACAATATGATGTAAACACAGTGCTTTTCTCCACCTTGAAAGGAGGCAAGAGAACCCTGAAATAGAATCTGGCTGAATATATTATTAATGTGAAATACAATGTTGCTGATGAAACAGCCTAAGAACTGGGTCTTGCATGGAACCAGAATATCTGAAAGGGACTGCAATAAACAGCAGAAGACTCTTGAAATTGCTAAATTTGATGTCTTGAGTTCTGTTATTATCCATGAACAATATGGTTTCTACAGGCACTTAAACATGAATATTTTTCAAGGTAACAAATCATCTTCATTCAGAGGAAACTGCTAATGTGAGGGAAAAAAAACCTTAACAATCCAGGATTTTTCCCTGATAAGATTATTCATTCCCAATAAATGAGAATGGAAAGAGATTTTTTAAAAAGTCTTCTTAACAACCAAATGCATCAGATAAAAGTCTTACCATGATGCTCCTTTCATAATGATCACTCTCTTTATCAACATCTATTGGGTATCCATTAAGTGTCCAAATGAAAGTCAGGTCCAAAGTGAGATCATGGTCTGCCAGACACTGCATGGTAGCATTGTATCCAACAGTGACATCAACATTAGTCGGTGCTAAAATAATCCTTGTAGAATCTGTGAAAAAATGGAACCTTGTACAGGACCAAATCAGTATATTCACAATAACTAACAGCACAATCCAGATGTGGAGGGACTGCACTATAGCAGCTGGAGGTGGTGCTGTGAAAGCAGTGCTGTGCTCCCTCCAAAGGGGCTTCAGGTGGTGCAGAAGG